>NC_067426.1:29987500-30587500 GCF_009764475.1 Pristis pectinata | reverse complement strand
TTGGCAGATTTTTCACATGTACATTTACGGCACAGCAATCCTTACACATATGAAAAGAGGAACATGATCAGATATGAAGAAAAATGACTACAGTTCTAATATTTCACCCCAAAATGACTGAAATTTGTAAGAAGTGTCAATTTTATTTTGTTCAGGTGATTTGCTTGCACGTAACTGTGGAACAAATAAATAGAGATGAAATGATCAAACTCTTCAGAGTAAATGCACAGGATGTTTCCATTGCGTTTCCCTTTGACTCCTCTCCCCATTGACACCACTTGCATTGTTGTGAAATATGAGTCCTTTTTTCCATTTGCAAGGAGAATTTCAATGAAGCACAAGGTTAATATTTGCAGACCTGCCATGTTGTAAATGAGAGGACTGGAAGCAGACCTTGAATTAATGTGATGGAAGCTTTGTAGGAGTCTGACAACTAGTACTTTTGACAGCAACATATGGATTTCTTTTAACATCTGCCTTCACAAATAAGCAATTCTGAGGCATTATCTCTTCTTTCCCTTTTAGAGTATTGAAGCAAACCAAATGCTTTTGTCATTCATGTGGCATGTTTTATTTAGTGGTTGAACAAACAACTGTTCTTCAGTTATTTACAATGACTTTTTTTGCACTCTGGCAGAATGCATTCATTTTTCAGCCTTTGCCAGGAATTCCTTTTTGTTGCGCATTTTGATTTGCGAGCATTGCAGGAATTGAATGCACTTTGCAAGGCATGTAAGAAAATGCCAGAAATACTGAACCGGTCAGGCAGCGTTTGTGAAGAAAGAGACTGAATGTTTTTGTTCAAGGACGTTTTATCAGAACTGGGTAACTTTAGGGAGAAAATGGGTTTGAAGATGAAAAGACGTGGTGGAAGAGAGGAGAGAATAAAAGGGAAGGCATGATTGGGTGGGGGTCAGGAGGGATTAATCGGCAAGGAATGACGGCGGAAGGTGGTATTAAGAAAGAGCAGCAGTCAGGGGAAGGGTTAATGGAGAATAATTATTGCGAGAAGAATGTGAAGTGTATGCTCAAAATCTGACAGGAAAATAACAACACTGTTGAATTTTTATAATTTGTGAACTTGGTGTTGAGTCTGAAAGGTTACAATGTGCCCAGGAGGAAGGTAAGGTGGTGTTCACAGAGCTTAAGTTGAAATTCATTGAAATGGTACAGGAAGCGGAGGGTGAAGAGGCTGCTATGGGAGTGAGGCAGAGGGTTACAGTGACAAGCAAATGGAAGCTTGGGGTCACACTTGCACCTAAATCAAAACCCAAAGATGGAACACACCCCACTCAGTCTGCAAACGTGACCTTAAGGATCCTAAATGAAAATAGAAAATATGGGAAATACTCAGCAGGTCAGGCCACATCTGTGGGAAGAGAAATGGGGTAAATGTTTCAGGTCGAAGACCCTTCATCAGAACTGGGAAAGTGAGAAAAGAAGTTTAAGCTGCAGGGGATGGGGAGGCAGGATGTCTCTGAAGGGGTAAAACTGGAGTAACCAAGGGAGTAAGCTGTAAACAAGGTTATGTGGTCAGTGGGTGAATGGGAGCAGTTGGAGAGTGAGAACACAGACAAAAGAACAGAGACAAAAGAATCTGGGAGTTGCAAAATGCAGAGCAGGAAGACACGCCCGGCAGGTCAGGCTGGGCAAGTCCTCAACTCCCAGAGGAAAAAAAAGAAAAATGGGGGGGGGGGGGGGGAACAACAAACAAACTGACCCAAAATCACAGATGGACAACTGATACAGGCAGAAATCAAGTTAGCTGAAGTAGTAGAATTCAATATTGAGTGTAGAAGACTGCGACGGGCCCAGACGGAAGATGAGGTACTGTTCCTCAGCCTTGCGTTGGGCCTCACAGTGATAGTACAGGAGGCCACAGACTGATAGGTCAGAGTGGGAATGAGGTGGGGAGTTACAGTGGCAGAGAATGGGAAGCTCAGAGTTGCCCCTGCAGACTGAATGCAGGTGCTTCGTGAAGCGGTTGCCCAATCTGTATTTGGTTTCGCCAATGTAGAGGAGACCACATGGTGAACACTGCAGTACACTAGATCACTAGATTGGGAGAAGTGCACTCATTGACCAGATAACCTTGTTTATAGCTTATCCCCATGGTTACCCCAGTTTTACCCTATCAGAGACATTCCCCTGTCCTCCCTCTCTGCAGCTTTACAAGCTTCTTTCGTCTCCTTCCCAGTTCTATCAAAGGGTCTTCTACCTGAAATGTTGGCTCTGTTTCTCTTCCCTTGTGAGCCTGCTGGTGACTGCTTGCTGGTGAAGGTACTTCCACAGTGCTGTTGGGGAGGGAGTTCCATGATTTGCATCCAGTGACAATGAAGTAATTTGGTACCTTTGTTGGAGGAGGAAACAAAATATAGGTAATCTCTTTTAGTGGCTAACTGTATGGCGTATCTTGCTGTTGCCAGAATATCAGCATAAGTTTCAAAGAACAGAAAAGCTGGAAGAACTCAGCCAGTTAGGCAGCATCTGTGGAAAGAGAAACAAGTCAATACTTATTGCATTGGGTGTTCACAATGTAGCCTCCTCTAGATTAGAGAAACCAAATGTAGATTGGGCGATTGCTTTGTGGAGCATTTTTCACTCAGTCCACAGGAGTGATCGTGAGCCCCCTGTTGTATGTCACTTTAGTTCTCACTCACACTCCCATTCCGACCTGTGTGTCTGCGGCTTCCTCCACTGCCATAACGAGGCCCTATGTAAGCTAGAAGAACAATGCCTTAACTTCCATCAAGGCACTGCAACCCTCTGGAAGGAAGATTGAATTTTCCAACTTCAGGTAGACTGCTCTCTCACCAACACCTAATCATACTTCTGTCTCTTTCTCACCCTGTTTCTTAAAAACGCCTCACGCTTCATATCATTTGATCTGTCTTAACCTATCTCCATATAGTCTTTCGTCATGCACCTCAGTCCTTCCCCCAGGAGGAAGGGTCGCTGACCCGAAATATTAATTGATTTCCTCTTTCCACAGATGCTGCCTGACTGGCTGAGTTCATCCAGCATTTCTGTTTTTATTTCAGATTTCAGCATCTGCACTTTTATTTGTTTTCCTTTCGCAGAAGTTTGTTGTTTCCTCTTTCCGCTTTCTTCTGTTAAATTGGAATTGGTTTATTATTGTCACTTGTACCAAGGTACAGTGAAAAACTTGTTTTGCATACTGTTCATACAGGCCAATTAATTAGTGCATTGAGGTGGTACAAGGTAGAACAATAAGAGTGCAGAATAAAGTGTAACAGCTACAGAGAAAGTGCAGTGCAGGTAAACAATAAGGTGCGAGATAGATTGTGAGGTCAAGATTCCATGTGACTCTTGTGTGAAGAGGGATTGATTCCATCAGTGAGTTGTTTGTATACTCAAATGATGGACAGCAGTAATGAGTATCACAATGAAATAATGAGCCATTAGGACCTTGCAAATGTTTCTTTCCCTTTTAGCCACAGTTCTGGTGCAGAAACGGGTTTGTGGAAGAACCTCTTATTTTGTTCCTGCTCAGAGTTAGCAAAGAAACCTTGTGTGTTACTGCAGAATGTTGTCTTGGAAAACATACATCAAACTGAGAGTGCCTGTAACGTCGCCAGCATGTTGAGAGTACCAATATTGTAGAAGGGAATCCATCCAACTGGATGTTCTTGCTGGGTTTTGGCTGCGAGAGTCATGGTCAGAATTCCACAAGAGGGAGTTTTAAAATGTTCTTTCAGCCCTATGAAGAATTTTATATCATTGTTTTAGCAACTAGTTTTACATCAAGTGTCAGAAATGGGCATGTTTAAGAATTTTAGTGTTCATGTTTCCAGGGACAGTCCAGAGTCTCGACCTGAAACACTGACAATTCCTTTGCTCCCGCAGATACTGCTCGACCCGCTGAGTTCTTCTAGCAGATTGTTTTTGCTCCAAAAAATTAGTTACGGATTTCCCTTCCTCAACTCATTTGGATCAATTATATTCTTAAAAATGTAACATTCTGATTGCTAATGAATTACTTGTCCATCAGAAGATCATTTTAGGTTAGATGTACTGCTTAAGCATGCTTTTGGTTGCTATTGAGTTGAAATAAAATACAAGCAATACACACAGGAGACCCTCTGGCCCGTCCAGCCCATCCCACAAGACTGTAGTCCGAGCAATGGTGGCCTGGAACAACATGGGCAACATCGAAGCTGAAAGCAATTTCTTTATCTAACCCCACTAATACCTGAGATGGCAGACTAATTCATTGCTCTAAGCCACTTATTGTAAATTACAAGCTAATAGAAGAGTAGTTCCCACTCCGCACTTTTCACTCAGCTTCCCGTAGTGCCACTCAGCATGGCTGCATTTCTTTGTTGCTCTGAGTGCTATTGTTTCCTGGTTCATAAGTTCACCAATCAAGTATCCCCCTTTGTCAAGGGACAAGTCTGCAAATGGCAATAACATGACTGTCAATAAAAATTGAATTAGACGGAGCCCCTTTGTGGTGCCTATTACAGTTCTATAGGATTAATGTCACCTAGGTGGTGCTGAAGAGATTTGGATTCCAATTACCTGGCAACAAGGAATTGTAAAGGTGAAAGGGGCAAATGTGGATTATAGACTGTGCTTTTTTTTAATCTTCATCTTGAAAATGGAACATTTCACACAGTTATTTATAAGTATCTGCAGCTGTGTCGTTAGCCTGGGAATTGCAAAATGTTCAACCATGGAAGTGACTAAAGTACTTGAGTTGATTTGCAAACATAAATGGGTCTTTTGGTTGTTTTTGCTTGTCAAGGTAGCCAGTGGCACATGAATAACAATAGTTTGAGAAACTAAAGAAATTCGATGAGGAATTGTTGTTTTAAGGGAAGGATCTCTAACACACATCATTCCCATTTACTGTACTTAGAAGGCAAGCAATATCTAAGAACACAGTAAATTTAGTTAACAACAAAAATGTATCAAACCACAGGAGTTTTGGTGGAAGGAGTTTCTGATGTGGATAATAATTCAGTTTACATGGGAGATTATGGATGGAGGGGTAACTTTCACTGCCATTTTGTGCCTTGGTTAGCTGTTGCACCCTTTTCTTGTTATGGAGAAGGGGGATCTGTATTGGTTTGTACAGCAGTTATTGTTTCATATTAACTCAGTGATACATCTGTGAACATGGCCATCCTTGCAGTTTTCCATTTTGAAGAAGCTGAAATACATTCTGCTGCAGAGTGTAAAACACTTTCAATTGTGAAGCACCAGGAGACAAAAAAAAAATGAAGCATGAGGTTATCTTCGATTTTATTTCTTTTTGAAATAAAGCACACGTGTGGGGGTCTGTCTTCTGAATGTAATTGGTTTCATGAATTTAGGAATGAGTAGTAGATTGTTAAAGTACTAGCTACCTAAGCTTGTGAAATGACATTCATCATGTACAGTGGAGCAAGACTAAGTCTGATCCTGTTATCACAACCTGCTAATAAATCTTAGGAGTTCAAATGGGAACAACATCACTTGTGCTGCATTGGCACAATGGAGCCCGTTGCTGGATGAATATGGAATCATTTTACAAGTCTTTCCTGGGAGTTTTGACAATGGTACTAATTGGAAGATCCCAGCTACACCACCTACACGGTTGTATTCATGATTGTCAAAAATGTTAATGTGTTTTTTCCCAGTCGTCATCCATAATCATCCACAATATGTACTTTTGCTCCATTACAAATTATTAACAATGGTGTGCACATCTAGTTCTAGTCTGTGATGAAAACCACGATGATGCCGGAGCAACTCAGCATGCCAGGCAGCATGTCTGGAGAAACATTTTGGGTCAGGACCCTTCTTCAGCACTGAGGATAGGAAAAGGGGAAGCCCAATATATAGGAGGGAAAAGCAGAGCAGTGAGAGGTAGACAGAAGAGGGGAGGTGGAGTGGGCACAAGGTGGTGATAGGCAGGTGCGGGGGAGGAGGGGAGAGCAGATCCACCGGGGGATGTGTCAAAGGTAAGGAGGGAAAGGAAAAATAAAGGGTAGAAGAAAAGGGACTAGGAAAGGGAAGAAGAGAAGAAGTGTGGTGGGGGGGGGAGAATTCAATGTTCATGCCGTTAGGCTGCAAGGTTCCAAGATGGAAAATGAGGTGCTGTTCCTCCAGTTTGCGCTTGGAATTCTCCTGGCAGTGGAGGAGGCCGAGGACTGACTTCTTGTCTGTGATACTGTGTTTAAACATTCACTTAAGTACCTAGAATGTAGATTTACAGTAAAGATCCATTATTGTAAATTTGTTTTTCTCTACTCCCATTGCATTAATAGCACAAGTATAAAACCTGTTTTGGCGAGAAACGGACAAGTGTTTCACCAGCAAATATACAAGCTGCTATTTTATTTCCTGTAGGCTTTGTGGTGTTACTATTAATCTGGAGAGAGTGCAGAGGAGATTCACCAGGATGTTGCCTGGGAGGGAGAGTCTCGCTTATAAGGAGAGACTGGATCGGCTGGGTTTGTTTTCCTTCAGCAGGAGAGGCGGAGAGGGGACCCAGTGGAGGTGTACGACATTATCAGGGGCATACATGAGGGAGACAGTGGTAAACTTTTCCCCACAGCAAAGGTATCTATAAGCAGAAGGTGTAGGTTTAAGTTAAGGAGTAAGGGATTGAGAGGGGATATAAGGAAGAATTATTTCACCCAGAGGGTGGTTGGTGTTTGAAATTTGGAATGCACTGTTTAAGAGGGTGGTGGAGACAGACACTCCCATAACATTTAAGAAAAATCGATATGAACACTTGAATTACAAAGGCATAAAATGCTACAGACCAAATGCTGGTAAATGGGATTAACATAGATGGTACTTGATGGTTAGGGTAGGCTCAAGGTGTGCTGTATGATGCTATGCTTATTAATTTAATTAGAATAGGTGAGCATAATTGTGGCCTGCACAATAAAAACCTGAACAAACAACTTTATAAAGTGAACATTTCATAAATAGTTGAATATTTATTTTAAATGTAGCTCAGTCATATGACCAAATTGAAGTGGAGAAATAATGGAGACTATTATTTCATGTTAACATTTCAGGCCAATGAACCTTTGTCAGAACTGAAGAAATGAGAAAATAAGCACATTATAATTTGTAAAAGAGGAGGGAGTAGCGAGAACCAAGGGAACGTCTGCGGTAGGATGGAGATCGAGGTTGTCCAGGCAACACAAATTATTGACTGTCTTTCAATGATCATCTGGGAGAGGGAAATAAATGTTTGTAAATCACAGCTGATTAGTCTGGAGGAGCAAAAAAAAGGAAGATGAAGGCCATTAGAGAGAGAGAGAATAAACCTTCTGGAACGATAAGATGTAGAACAGAGCAATTGTTGGAAATATGAAATAAAAAGGAGTGCTGGAAATACAAACAATCTGGAGGAGGAACTCAGCAGGTCGAGCAGCATCTGTGGAGGAGAAAGGAATTGTTGAGTGGTCAAAACCCTGCATCAGGACATGCTGGAAATACCCAGCAGATTGGGCAGCATCTGTGGAGAGAGAAGAACCAAGTGACTGTTGCAGGTGATGACCTTGCATCATTACTCTCTTCCAGACAGATCAGGTCTTACAATTATACGCATTCATTTTCCTCTCGTAGACAGCTACCAAAAGCAATCATGTTACCCCAACGATCTTGATCGCCCTATCACAGATGTTTCCTTTGTCTTCTCTATTCCTGTCCCTCTCTCTGTAACTTAAAACGTACTTGTTTACTCATTGTTTTCCAACTCTGATGAAGGGTAATTGACCTGAAACATCAACACTGTTTCTCTCACCACAGTTTCTGCCAAACCCACTGAGTATCCCCAGCATTTTCTGCTTTTATTCTAAGCAAATAATATTGACTTTATAGGTTGGTTCACAAGGGCTCAATGATAGTTTACAGCTGCAATGCTTAATGTCCTGATTTTATTCTAGTTTCCTTTTGTTATATAGACATTTCTCGAGATTTAAATGGGACCCAAGTTTACCATGTCCAATAATTGCTGGAAAATGTTGAGTTCCTGGCATCTGCTGTTATTGATGCATACAAAACCAAGGCAGAGATCCACTGTGAGTTGTGAATCACCACATTGCTGAATATTTTGCACCACTCCAGTGTTAGCCCTGTGAAAGCAGCAGCTAAACGCCAATCTCCCCATGAGCATCAAGAAATCTCTGGATTTGCTTTGTAATTTCAAACAAATCCCACCGCAGATATTTATTGCTGATTTTCCATGTTGTAAGAATCTATTAATGACCTGATTTATGGTCTTGACATGAAACTCAACCTCCTTGACCCAGGATATGTAATAGTTCTGACTGTGGAATGTCAGTCCTGTGGGTAGTAATTTTTCTTCCTGGAGGTTTTAAAAGAAGTTGTATTTACTTTGTCTCTTTTGGGCTCTCTCATGATCTCTCGCTTTCTCTTCACATTCATTCTGCATCTAATTACCTAATTTCTTCCTCGTTCCCTTCTCTGTTTGCAGTGTTTGCTTCTGAATTTTATTGGCAAAGGAAACTGGACATTCAAGAGGCCCCAGTTGTCCACATTGCAGCATTTACTACTTCACAATACATTTGTGACCTGAAAGTAATGGGTCCTGAAGGCAAAATGAAATATCCAATTCATTGCCACTCATTGCATCTTGGACTGTCATGTTGGATGCTCTGTATTGCAAGTATTAACACTGTGAATACGTACACAGAGATACAGCTTTGATGTTCTTCTTCCCTGCTTCTGTTTCAAACATGGGATTGCCTTCATCATTCAGTGACTCTTCACTTACCCCACACTTACTTCTGTGAGATATTTAATATCACACTCTTGTGTCAGCAGGTCACACTTAGTTTGGTGATTTGTAGTTTGGCAGGTCCTCATTGCTGTCACTACACAACATTAAATTTTGTTCCAATCCACTTGAAAATTGTAACCATTATGGTTGGTCCTCAGTAATCAGCAGAGGATGATACATTGAATATTATAAATTAATCCATTGATTAGTACTTAGAACAGTACAGCATGGAACAGGCCTTTCGGCCCATCATGTCTGTACCGACCACAATGCCAATCTAAGTAATCCCATCTGCCTGAACGTGACCTATATCTCTCCATTCTCTGCCTGTTCATATCTCTGACTAAATGCCTCTTAAATATTGTTATTGTATCTGCTCCTACCACCTCCCATAGCAGTGCATTCCAGGCACCTACCACTCTCTGTGTTTTTAAAAAAGAAACAAACTTGCCTTGTACACTTCCTTTAAACCGCCCCCTCTCGCTATGGGAAAAACACTCTATCTACCCTATCTCTGCCTCTCTTAATTTTACGTACTTCTATCAGTTCACACCTCATCCTCTGATGTTCTAGAGAAAGCAATCCGTTTGTCCAGCCTCTCCTTACAGCTAATTCTCTCCACTCCTCCAGGCAGCATCCTGGTAAACCTGCACCCTCTCCAAATATGTAAATGACCCCTGTTCTGGTGTTTTCAGTGGATTCTGTGTGCTCAGTAGTGGAGTATGTATTTGGTTGTAGGCTCACAGTGAAAATACTTCAACATTGTTAATAACTGCCTGGGGAATTTGAAATTTTGGAACTTCTGCTTTCATCTTCTGCTGATTGTTCCTAAAATTGTTGGGGTGTTGTCAAACCATGAGGAAGGAATAACAGCACACTGACATTACTAAGTTGTAACAAGAAAACTCAATTTTACTGCAGTCTGCTTCAACTACCAAGGAACTAGTTTCTAGAGTTCTCTAAAGTTGGACATCCTTCCTCTAACAGATCATTGTTATAGTTATTTTTTGAAAGTTGTTATCAGACTATTGAACAGTCCCCTAATAGAATAAGGTGGACTCTTGACTTCACAATCTACCTCGTTATGGCCTTGCACCTTATTGTCTGCCTGCACTGCACTTTCTCTGTAACTGTAACACTATATTTTGCATTCTGTTATTATTTTCCCTTGTACTATGTCCATGCCCTGTTGTGATGAAATGATCTGTATGGATGGCATGCTAAACAAAGTTTTTCACTGGACCTTGGTACACGTGACAATAACAAACCAATAAACCATTTTAAACAACGTTAAAACCCACCAGGTGAGTTCCAGCAGGTATTGGCTGCAGAGCTCCCGGATGCCATGGATTATCCACACACTGATTGCCGGGAAGTAGATCAGTGCTGTTAAAGTGAACTCTTCATGGTAACTATGCCATAGAGATGAGGAGAAGTGGGGTAGGGAGATGGTGAGGGAGGGCAGGAGAAGGGAAATCGGGGTGGAGAGGAAGTTAATGCTATGGTCTTGGTGGCCCACCCTTGCCTTGGAACAGCTCAATCCCATAACCTGGCACCACTGTAGCATCATCCAACCAAACCACTCCACAGCACCATTGGTACCACAATGCTGCCTGTCTACAGATGAGGGAAAATAGTGGAGGGTGGGGTTTAGGGAGGAGCTCAAACCACCCTGGGTAGCAACAAGATTAGAGCTGAGGCAACAGTGAGCTGAAGATATCAGTGGTGTGCCACTGCTTAGCCCTGCCAGCAGTGAGGTATATAATGCAATACAGTGCCTTGGGTTGGGGAGATTGTGGGGAAGGATTTATAAAATATAAAAATGATGCCTCAGCCAGGACACTTTAAATCACATCTGATTCATTACCTTCAGCATGCTGAATTCCTTATCGGAACACAACGTCCATGACAGTTGTAAGCCATAGTCTTGTTATCCTCTTTCTGTTAATTATTTCATGAGCATGTTGGCGACATCATCACCTGCAGGAAATACACTGGGGAGCTGACAACCTGCCCAAGTTCCCAATGGGTGACACCTGTCGGGAATGGGTGCAAACAGTTCAAATACATGGTGATTTCAGGGCACCGTTTGTACATTTAAAAGGTGCCAATGTGACCAATTGCAGACATTGATTTGGATATCATAAGGAAGGGAATTTGATCTAATTATCTTTAATCAGGAAATGCTCACCCACAGCACACTCCTGCCCAAACAAACCAGAAGGAAACCTTTGATTTCCGATGGTTCACAAGGTTGGAGGAGAGGGAACCTCTTTGTGGGGAGTGGAGTGACACAGGTAACTCGCTTGCAGGAGCTGAGGATGTCATTTGGTGCAGAAGGTGTGTAAGTTTCTACAGACTCTTGACCAAGCCTTCCCCCTCAGCACAAGTGAGCAGTTTGTCTTTGTTACATAAGATATCTTCATTAGTCACATGTACATCGAAACACACAGTGAAATGCACCTTTTGTGTAGAGCGCTCTTGGGGCAGCCCGCAAGTGTCGCCACACTTTCAGCGCCAACATAGCATGCCCACTACTTCCTAACCCATATGTCTTTGGAATGTAGGAGGAAACCGGAGCACCCGGAGGAAACCCATGCAGACACGGGGAGAACATTCAAACTCCTTACAGACAGCTGCTGGAATTGAACCCGGGTCACTGGCGCTGTAATGGCGTTATGCTAACTGCTACACTACCGTGCCTGCCCCATCTACATGTCATTAGGCATTCCTCCTCCAGGCATCAAGTTCTCACTGTCAGTATAAGCTTGTACATCCTTTCAATGCAGAGCCTCAGGATGTGATGCTCACCCAACACTATCGAGTTGCTGTAGGTGGTACAAACTGCTGCTACTGTGTGGCAGTGGTGGACTGAGTGAATGGTTGTGGGTGGGTTGTCTATCAGGCAGGCTGCTAAGTCCCATAGGACTTCTTGAGTGTTATTAGTGTTTCCTTTCAATGTTAATGGTCTGAAATTCATTTTCATTGCAACCTTTTCTCCAAATAATTCCAGTGTAACCATTTTAATGAAATATGTGTGTGGGATAAGGAAGAAAGCCTCAGAAAGGTGGAGCATTGTATTGCAGAATGATCTTTTATCTTCATTCTATTGCATATTTGCAAGATCAGAGGCATCATGGTGGCAAGGGTTCTGTTAAATGTGTTCAAGTATCAGAAGGATCTTAGCATTCCCCTTCAACGGGAACTGGTACAGGAATGAACTTAGTTTACTGGTAGTTGTATGGGGTGATCACTGTCGGGAAGGATTAAGGGTGGTAGTTGGAAACAAAGAATGCTGGAAGCACACAGCTGGTGAAGAAGCATCAGTGGGGAGAGATCCAGAGTCATCATCTGGGTTATGGGGCTTCAGTTCTTTGACCCAACATTAGTAAGTAATTCCACTTTAGTTTACAGAATTAACAGATTTTCTTCCTTCCCTTTTTAGCATTCTCAGCACCCTTCAAATGAAATGCATGCTGTAAATGCCCCAGATGACAGATGATATCATTGCATGCCTGTCTTACCTGCACTAATGCAAACCAAGGCCAGAAGTACCATGCCAAATGCTGCAAATTCTCTGACTGTTCACACCTAAAACATTGAATTTTGACTGCAAAGCACAATAAAACACAATCACACGTAATTCCATTGTTGGAGAAGCAGATCATTGCGTTAAACTAGATATCTCATGTATAAAATCAATTTTACTTTTGCCTTGCATGTGCAAAGTCGACAAGCATTTCTCTGGGAGATAGGGTTGGTCCACTGCCATGTTAAGCATGCTTCTGTACAATACCCTCATTGACCTAGTAATTATCATTTAGTATTTGGAAAAGAAGTTATTAGGATAATGGATTCTCACTCAGGTAAGCAGCTGTTAATCTCATTTCCGAATTTAACAAATGGCAGAGGATGCTAATTCATTACTCATGCCAACAGGAGAATGGATAAAAGTGCCAAAAGCTAGGAAAATGTCGGAAGTGCACAAGGGGGTGGTCGGTTTCTAATCTGATGAGGGGACATTAACCCATCTTGTGGTACCAAACATTTATCTCCCATCGAATCAGGGTGTAAACAGTGCGATCTTTCCAGACACAGATGGTATATGAACTTTCTTAGATCAGGTCATTAGTTAATTAAGCATTGGGCAATGTTGTATTGCCGTCTGTCCCTCTCATCTGTTCCAGCACGGATGCTTCCTGAGCAATTCTAGAAGCCAGAGTTGAGTTAAACAGATGCAGATCGGTGAATAGGGAGACTTGAGAGACCCCAGATGCTGGAATCTGGGGCAAAAAACAAACTGCTGGAGGAACTCAGTGGGTTAAGCAGCATCGGTGGGGAGGCGGGGGAAGAAATTGTTGACGTTTTGGGTTGAGACCCTACATCAGGACTGTGAATACAAACAGTGAATGCAGAGTCTGCTTTGAGAATGTGAATACTGTGAGGCCTTGTTTTAACTTTTATTTATTTATTCAAGGGATATGGAGGTCACTGGCATTTATCGTCCATCCCTCATTCCCTGGCACATGCCAGCAGAAGTGAAATAGATTAGACAACAGTGCCAAGAGGTGATATGCGGAGCACAGTGGCATAGCTGGTAGAGCTGCTGATGGATCAATGATCTGGGTTCAATCCTGAACTCAGGTGAAGTTTGTGGAGAATTTATATGTTCTTCCTGTGATTGACTGGGACTCCTCTGGATGCTTTGGCTTCCTCCCACACCTCAAAGACATGAGGGTCGGTAGATTAACTAGCTATTGCAAATTACCGCTTGTGTAGGTGAGTGGTGGAATCTGGAGGGAGTGATATGAATGTGGGAGAATAGGTTATGGGGAAAGTTGGTGGGGAATGGGATTGCTGTGAATAGCATAGATTTGATGCGCTCATTCTATGTTGTATGGAAATATGGATATCCTCCATCAATGCCCTTAATTCAGTGAGTGTTGTTGACCTAGTGGTAGTGAGCCACAACGTCAGTTGGCTCAGCAGTGCATGGGTTTGCCCACTGTGGATGGTTTAGCCTAGAAACTGGATTAAGAAGCACAAGCTTTTTCTGCGTAACTTGTGTGCTTCCACTTATTAAAAAGAAATCTAAAAATTATAGAGATTGTTTCATAAAGACTGCTGTCACTCTGCTTCTCTGCGCTAATGCACTGAGAGGTCTGGACTTGTGTCATGAGGTCCAACAGTGCACAACAAATGATTGTGTCCATGTGTGTGGGCCAAGGGCATCACATGCCTCTTGTGCACAAACAGGGATAGTGTGGCCTGCTTTGTTCCTACAAATGAAGAGCAGCCTTAGCTTGTTCCAAATCTGTCACTGGCAACATGCCTCAGGTAAGCCCTTATTACCTCATGAATTTATCTGTCACTGCAACCCTTCCTTCAGGAGGTAGGCGGCAGTGATGGGACTCCCACCTCCCCACCCAAGTGTTGCATTACTCACCCATTGGCCTACTCAGCACCATAGCACCCGCCCTTTCCCCATCTCGCTAATCGTAGAGTCACAGAATAAAAGATAAGGTACAGCACAGAAATGAGTCCTTTCAGCTCACCCTGTCCATCTGACCCTGATGCCTCTCTGCACTAACCCCATTTGCCTGCATCAGGTCTGTGTATGACTTTCCTATCCAAGTACCTGTCCAAATGTCTTTTAAATGTTGTAATTTTATCTGTCTCTTGCACTTCCTCTGGCAGCTCATTCCAGATATTCACCACCCTCTGTGTATAAAATCAAAACTTGCCCTTCAGATTTCCTTTACATTTCTCCCCTCTCACCTTAAACCTTATGCCCTCTAGTTCTAGACTCCCCTGCCGTGGGAAAAAGCTCCTGATCGCCTATCCTATCTTTGTCCCTCATAATTTTATAACCTTGAAGGTCATTCCTCAGCCTCCTAAGTCCCAGTGGGGATAAACCCAGCTAATCCAATCTCTCCTCAACAGGCAAAGTCCTGGTAATTCTCTTTTGCACTCCCTCTATCGCTACTGCATCCTTCCTGTAGCGTGGCGAATGGAACTGTACACAATGCTCCAAGTGTGCTCTAACCAATGTTTTGTACAACCGCAACATGACATCCCAACCTTCGTACTCGATGCGTTGGCCTATGAAGGCAAGCATACCAAATGTCTTTTCTGCTACCCTATCCACCTGTGTCACCATTTTCGGGGAATTATGGACTTGCACCCCGAAGTCTCTCTGCACATCAATGCTCTCATGATTTCCCGCATTTGCTCTTTATGAATTTGACCTCCTGAAGTACGTTATCTCAGTCTTGTCCGGACTAAATTCTGTCTGCCAGCACTCCATCCAACTTTCCAATGGATGCTGCTGTTTCCTTAGGTAACCTTGTTCAGTAAGTACAACTCCACCAATGTTTGTATATTCTGAAAACTTTTACTATATATATATGAGAGAAATATATATATATATATATATATATATATATATATATATATATATATATGATAACAAACGTCTCAGCAACGATCCCTGAGGTACACCACTTGTTACAGACTTTCAGTCAGAAGAACACCCACCCAGCACTACCCTCTGCCTTCTATCACCAAGCCAATTTTGGTTCCAGTTGCCAACATTCCTTGTATCCAATCTGCCTCCCAACACTATAATGTGCTAAGTACAGCACAATGGCACAACTAGTAGAGCTGCTATCTCATAACTCCAGTGGCCCAAGTTCAGTACTGACCACTGATGCTGTCTGCGCATGTTCTCCCCGTGACCGTGTGGGTTTCTTCTGGGCTCTGAGATTTCCTCCCACATCTCAAAGACAAGCAGCTTGGTTGGTTAATTGGCCACTGTAAATCATCCCCACTGTGTAGTGCATGGTGAAATCTGGGAGGAGTTGGTGGGAACATGGGGAAAATAAAATGGATTAGGGTAGAATTAATGGAAATGGGCGCTTGACGGTCAGTGCAGACTCAGTGGGTCAAGGTCCTGTTTCCGTGTGTGTCTCTCCATGACTCTGAGTCTCTGGAAAGGTCTTTGAGAGAGTCTGCTATGTTCAAAAGCACAGGATATCTTGGGTCTTTCTACCACTAAAATTTCCAGCAGAACATCTGACAACAACTTGCCAGACTGTGGACTGTGCCCCATTAAAGTGCTTTTGTAGGCACCATTAAATTTCCAGCTGTTTGATCTTCTGAGGCTTGAGGAAGGCACATTTGTCTTCAATAGGCATCTTCCCTGCATTGGCATTGGACTTGGGGGACTCTTTCCTGCCGATTCTAGCACTTGAATTGTGCAGCCAATTCCCTGACAGAACTTGGCGCCATGTCCATTCCTTTATTTTAACCAACTTATTTAATCCATATATTTTAGATCATTGCAAATCAGTACCCACTAATTTGTTCATGAGCAAGAATGAAATGTTAATTTGTGTTAATTATTGGGGTCTTGCGGGTTAATCAACCAGTTATGACTTTTATTGTAAAATATTAGAGTATTATACCTACTTTAGGATTGTATAAGCGTGCCTTCAAAGGCAGATATTTAACTGGTTTAGACCTGTGACTGTACATGGATTCACTCAACTAGGGTTTATATTCCACGTGACCCTCCTTCCAACTAATTTCATCTCACCCACCAATTGATCTTTCCTATTCTGCCTCCTTTGTACTTGCCCGGGTCCCTCTGGAATTCAGCCACTGCATTCACCTCATAGAGTGGGCCCAGTGGCAAACCTCACATTCTCTGCAGGGAAGCAGTAGAGGCTACCTCATTAAATATACTTAAGACACAGTTAGATAGATTTTTCCATAGTAGGGGAATTAAGGGTTATGGGGAAAAGGCAGGTAGGTGGATCTGAGTCCACGGCCAGATCAGCCATGATCTTATTGAATGGCGGAGCAGGCTCGACAGGCCTGATGGCCTCCTCCTGCTCCTATTTCTTATGTTCTTATTGTGCATCATGTATTTCTTTCTTAGAAAAATATGGTGAAAACCAGAAACATCAGTGTTAGTTATAAAATGTTAGGGGTAATTTGGATGAATTGAGTAGGGAGAAGGATTGGCGACTATTGTCCATCTCATGGGTTAAATACTGGAATTCACATGCTCAGATGCAAATGGACATTATAAGGTTTAATTTCTGTAACCAATATTTAGGGTCCCTACTCTAACTGATAAAGAAATTGATCTCAGGTAGGACTTACTCTTCCTTGGGTGTCTAGGTTACTGACTCAGCCAAGGGAAGGGAGGCCATTTTGAATGCGAATAATGGACCTCCCACTTGTCGCAAGGCACACCCCAGGCAGTGCTGTGCTTGCAACTGTAATGTGATTAAGCAACGTTCCCTTTGGAACATTTCTGGGGAAATTGTCTTGGGAGCGACCATTGCTGGGCACTTCCAGGATGAGTAGAGCTTTGCAGCATGGTGCAGTCCTTGGGCCTCAGTTGAAGGCATGGCAGTGCAGCAGTTAGTGACGCTGCCTTACAACCTTCAGGGACCCTGGGTTCGATCCTAACTTCGGATGGTGTCTGTGTGGTGTTTGCACGTTCCTTCTATGACCATTCAAAATGGCCTCCCTTCCCTTGGCTGAGTCAGTAACCCAGACATCCGAGGAAGAGTAAGTCCTACCTGAGATCAATTTCTTTATCAGTTAGAATAGGGACCCTAAATATTGGTTACAGAAATTAAACCTTATCATGTCTATTTTGCATCCGAGCATGTGAATTGCAGCATTTAACCCATGAGATGGACAATAGTCACCAATCCTTCTCCCTGTGGTGCTTGCACGTTCCTTCCAACTTCCTCCCACATCCCAAAGATATGCCAGTAACACAATTGGCAATTGTAAATTGCCCCTTGCTGTAAAGTAAGTGGCACAAGAGTCAGAAGGAGGAGTTGATAGGCATGTGAGAGAGACAGGACCACAGGAAAATTAAGGAGAGGAGGAAATGAGACTGATGGAATGGCTTTGACAGGAGTCAGAATGGACCTGATGAGCTGACTATCCTCCTCCTGTGCTCTGCTAAGTGCAATACCTTCCTTTTCCCCGCACAGCTATCTCCCCCTCCTCTATTCTCTCACTCTCTCACTCCTCAAGGTCTAGAGATGAGAATGTTACCCACTGCACCAGAGATAAAGCCCCATGAACATCTCAACCCTTGTACATCGCTCTAATTTCAGCAGCAACAAAATGGAGGAAGGATGTTTTTGTTATCTTGAAGGTACAGGAAAGATTATTTTGTAGCCTGTGATACAAAACGTGGGTTTTTACTTCAAAAGCAAGCTATTGCAGATGGCTGGAAATCTGAAATAAAATATAAAATTCTAAAAATACTCAATGTCAAATGTGAGAGGACATAGCTTTAAGATGAGAAGGGAAAAAGTTAAGGGAGATGTGTGGGCATGTTTTTTTTTGCAGAGTGGTAGGTGTCTGGAACATGCTGTCGGGATGGTGATGCAAGCAGATAGTTTGGTGATATTTTAGTTGGAGGCATTTAGACAGGCACATGAATATGGAGGGATATGGATCATGTGCAGGCAGATGGGATTAGTTTCATTTGACATCATGTCAGCACAGACATTGTGGACTGAAGGGCCTGTTCCTGTACTGTGCAGTTTTATTTTCCATGTTCATCTCAACAGTGCCAGGCAGCATCTACGGAGAGAGAGGGATCTTGTTGCAGAAATGTTTCCAGCATATTCTGCTCTATTCCCAAATTTAACTCCCCTGCGTATGGATTGAAGTTGGGGTTGCATTCTCTACTGATTAGTGTATTACTACATTCCTCTGAAACAGTTTTGCAGTCTTGATTTTGGTTTTCTTCTAAAGGTGTTAAGTATTAGTTGTGAAAGTTACTGTGCACAAATTGAGGAGACCAGCCTTCTATAGCTTCAGGCTACTTGCTAGAATAAAGAGGCATAGAGCTGGGAAATAAAACTATTGTTTACTTGGCACTGCGCGTGTGATCAGAGAAGGTTACTTGTAAAAGGCTCCAAGAAATTCAGCTGGCTATAGCTGTTCAATTAGTGACATTAAATCTCTGTGAAATAACTTTTTTTCTTTTCAAAACTTCTTCAAATTGCTTTGTTACTCAGCGAGTTGCCAAAGAGAAATTGCCTTTTAAAGGGAGCCAGGCATCCCAGCAAAGTGGTAGGGAATAGATTGAGGATTAGGTGGGATTACTAGGACTGACATTTCCAATCAGGCCTGACCTGCTATTTGCTTATTTATAATTTAGAACTTTTGGTACCAACAGAGTCTGCTGTCGTTTCAGGGAGACACTGTGACAGATACTCAGTATCATGTTCAATTTCATTAACCCCGCTTGTTACTGGTACAAATCCACTTGCGGCTCTGCAGACCTGTGTTAATCTGTCTGATATCCAGGGTTATCAACCTTATTCATAAAACTCCATTAATCCAGCACTCCAGAGAGTTTGATGGTGCTGCAGTGGCAAAGTTTCCAGATTGCTGGATTATCCTTGGATTGCCCTATTTTTACCCCAAACCATCTTTAATTCACTTTTTTGACATGTTACATGGAGTGTAATGAATTTTTCAGTTGAGTTTACAGAGGACATGGGAAATAGGCCCCAGGTGGGTTTAAAGGCAACATCACCTGCTGAGCCAGCCTCCAAATGATTCGGACTTCTTAATCATCGGGTAGCAAATTATCGAAGTAATACTGTGGGTGCTGCTATGAATGACCCAGGAGAGAAAAAAAATTATTTTAAACTCTCTTTTAACCACTTTTGTCTATTAGTTAGAAAAGTATCAGGCTGGGGGACAGGGAAATCCTTTGAGGTTCAAGGGAAATCTATTTGGGTAATTAAGCGTGTTTTCTTTCTGATTGGTTGGGAAGAGGGTGCATGATGAGGATTGAAATCTCAAGTGACCAATGATGAGTATGTGGGGGTGGGAAGTGTTTTGTTGCTCACAGGAGGTGGTCATTACTGAGTGGGTTGCTAGTTCACTTTAGGGAGCAGTAAGGAATTAATATCATTGCTGTGGGTCAGGAGGCATGTGAAGGCCAGGGCAGGTAAGGTCATGAGAAATTTTTATCCCCCCTTGAAGGATATTGGTGATTTCTTTTAATATGACAACCCAGTGGATTCATGACTACCAGTTCAGCTTGTAAATGCTAGCTCAATAGCATAACTACTGTGCTGCTGTACCTCCAGTGGTACCTCCAGGAATAGGTCTAACCAGAAATGGCAATGTTCTATCAGAAACACAGTACATCAGTCTAACCATGAAAAAGTTTCAGTGTGTTAGAACATCAGTGAATATCCTCACAACAACCAGAGCTTACGAAAATAATGTTTTCATTTAACGCTGTGAGCCTATGATTTATTGCCGAGGTCCCCGTGGAGTTTTTCTGGCGGTAGCAAGTTGATTTTATTTCTGATTAGACAACAAGCAGCCCGTGGTTTCTTATCAGTGGAGTTGCAGGTAAGCATAGTAATGAAAGCTGACCAGAAGTAGTCCCACCCTAATTCCTCACTGAAATAACTTTAACCATCTAGTTGGTAATAAAATGCAGATTTCTGGAGCCTTAAGTGGCAGAATGAGGTGTTTAAGCATTTGCATGATGTTTGATGAAGTAGTTACAAGGTTAAAAGTATTATTTCAACCTGTATTACGTATTTTTAAATGGAGATAAAGACTTTTTAATTGAGCTGTAGCTTCAAAGTACTGTCAATGAGTCATAAGTATTCAAATATAACCAGTAAATAACACTCAGTAATAGGATATCTTCATCCATGAAGTTCAAATGTGTGAGTTTTATTTCTTCAGAGATCGATCGTGGGACTCTGCAAGTGATTTTGTGACATTTCATTGCAGTTTAGTGTTTTGGCAATTGTTCCCTGCAGGTGCATTATAATGGTTTTTAATGTTCTATCCCTTAAATAACTTGTTTTCTGCCATGCACTTGCTGAGTTTGTTCAAATGAGTGGCACATGATTTTGTGTACTTAAATTGCACAGAATGTTGTAGGATACTGAAAATTATCACAAGGTGTAGGATGGATGCATTTGAAGACATCAGAGGGTGCAAAAAGGATGTACTGATGGGGTGAAATGAACATAGGTGTGACGTGGGTCATAAGGAGCATACTGTATACTCCACAGACCTGTTGGACCACACCCTGGGCTGTTGACCTTGTAATTCAGTATGAGAATTAGATGCCATTGTTTAGGCCTGAGGTTGGAGCCCAGGGAATACCTGTGATGCTGCTGCAAGTTTTTCATTACATCTGTGCGTACATGTACTTGTGTATATGACAATAAACGCGACATTGACTTTTCTTGGCTGCTTCCAGGGTCATTGGTCACTCCCTTGACTGCCCCCGCAGCCTGCCACTTGTCACTCAATCCCAGAGCCCAGACCCTCCTATTTCTGCAACAACAGGCAGTGGCGCACAGTGGGTGATAGTGGCATAGCTCCAGTAACTGGATCCTGACCTTGGGCGCCATCCTTGTGGACTTTACACATTACCTTGTAATTGAGTGACCACCCCCCAACCCCAAAAGTGCTCCAATTTCCTCCAAAAACCCAAAGACATCCGGTTGGTAGTTTAATTGTCCTCTATAAATTGCCCCCAATGTAGGGAGGTGGGGAGTTAATGGGAATGTTGGGGGAATAAAATGGAAGGAGAGTAGGATTGGTGTAAATGGGCAATTGATTGTCAGCATGGACTCGGTGAACTAGATACTTTTCTGGGGGCAAAGAGGGAAAGAGAGGTTGTTAGCAGTTGCTCTTTCGAGGGTGAAGTAGTCCCGAAGGGTCTGTTTCCATGCTGTATGACTCTGATTATGAAAAACCTTGTGTCAAACAAGTCTTGGGATTCCAACAATGAACCACAGTGCATTTCAGGATCTGCAATGGAAAAGTAACTGCGACACTCATGAAATAGATTTAAAAAATGCAGCGTCAGTAGCCATTGCAGAGCGAGTTGTCTGTGTGGCCATGAACCTCTCAAGTGCTTTAACTTAGCCCATTTTCGTAACAGCAGATACGTGTGGGTCTGGAGAAATCCTCCTAAACTTATCTATTCTCTGTTTTTCTAAATGGTTGTCATTAAATTTACGAGCTTTGAAAGTCACAAACCAAAAGTAGAGTTACAGTTACAAGGAACGACATCAAACATGCATCTTCCAGCCAGTCCAAGTTAGTGCTGATATTCCACTCAACCATCACCCAGCCTTCTCCATCTGGTTCTTATCAACTTAACCGTCTCTTCCTGTCATCAACATGTACTTATCTTCCTTTTCTTTACAGGCATCTGTGCTATCAACCTCAACTTCCCTGTGGTGGTGAGCCCCACACATTCACCACTCAAGGGGTAAATACGCATCTCAATTGCCTAATTGGTGTCTTGGCGATTTAGCTTGTACTTTTAGCCAATACTTTTTCCTCTTTCCAAAATGGGAACACATTCCATTTGCTTGCAAAATCTGAAGCCAGTGCTATTAGGTCATCCCTTGCAGAATCGTTGGAATGTGGGGCACTAGGGAGGGCTAATCTGCCCTTTTTATCATGCCTCTTCGTAAAAAAAAAATCCGCTAAGATTGTTGTTTGGACAGTAATTGAGACCAAATCTGATTATTAAACCTGGGTAAAATGGAGATCTGTACTCTCAGTTGCCATCTTGTGGAATGCAAACTTGTGTGGGAGAGTTAACTTGAATGTGTTTTGAGTGGTGTGACACTCGTTAAAAGTTACAGTGGTATTGTGGGAGCAGGAAGGGTCAGTTAATGGAGTGGACTTCCCTCTTGTTGGCCAAATTTGAGAGCTTCAAAACCTGCCCTGCCTAAACTGCAATATTGCAGAAATTGCTAATTCTGCAAAATCAGACTTTTACCCCACTAGGCCGTGTTGTCCAGCCTCTCTCTCCCAGTCCCAGTCACCAGTTTCCATGGTCTTCGGCCCCCTCTCAGCCACTCTCGGAGTTTCAACCCTCCCTCTCCACTGTTCGTGGGACTTCCTCTTCATCCACCCAATTCCAGATTTTACAACAAACCCCATGAGCCCAACCAACCTCTGCCCTGGATTGGAGGCATGAACTGTAGTCAATCAAGTGATGTGCATTGCAATAAAAACATTAGCTACTGAAGTAGAGCGCTTCACTGTTATCTTTCAATGGCATAGTTTTAAAGGTTTAAAGAAATAGTAGTTCTAACTGTTTTCCTCTCCAGAAATGATATGCTTCTAAAAATTACCATATTTATTAAAATTTTTTATAACGTTACCTGCCTTGTCCACCACTCAGCCGCAATGTTTTGAAGTTTGTCTTACTGTTCAGGTAGGTCCTTGGCCATTGTGCTCTTGAAATGTTAGGTCACAAATGAGGGAAGCAGCAATGATGACATGAAAAAGATTAGAAACTACCATCTCTTCCTGAACTCAAATGCCGGATTGATAGCTCATGATAGGAGTCCTATCGTTTCCTTTGCTGATGCAATCTAATTCAAATCCTTGGTCAAATGATGCGCTGAGTTAGATGGAAAAGTAAACACATTTTTAAACTCTGTTATCTGGACTGTAGATTGGGATTGGTTAATTAAAACCTTGGCTGTCTGGACCAAGACAGGACAAGTTTCAGCTAGATAAATGGATATCATGGACAGTCTTTCTCGCACTCTCTTGTAACCATGGCAGCTGCTGTAGACCCTGATACACCGAAAGTTCACAGAACAGTGAATCCTCCGGAGCTCCAGACAGTGAATCGGCTGGTGTAATTCTAAAGGAATTGAGACTAAGTACAAAAGTAGGCAAGCTCTGCTACTGAGGGCAATGCAGACTTCCCATTGCTGATTATTCCTCTTTCCTGGAGGACTGTTACTGTGTCAATTCACAATTCCACTGTAGTTTCTGGCCAGTGTTCCCATTGTCATTGTATGGAAGCTGAATTGAGATGGACAATCATAAAAAGGATGAATTGGATTTCCATTGCCTGGCAAATTCCGCCAGCACCTGTCTCAGTGTCTGCCCTTTCTTGGAGTGGGTGCTCAGGCGTAGCTTTCCTCTGGGAAGCTGGCTGTCAGTTGTTCAAGGAAAACCAATTAATAGACATGGGGAAAACACTTTTTAGAGTCATAGATTCATAGAGGTATAGAGTTGTACAGCACAGAAGCAGGCCCTTTGGACCATCACGTCCATGCTGACCTCTTTGTCCATCTACACTAATCCCTTTTGTTCACATTAGGACCAGTGAGTTGCCTATTTAAGTGTCTCAGTGACCCTTAAACACAGTAATTGTATCTGATTCCACCAGCTTCTCTGGCTGCGTGTTTCAGATATCAACTCCTCTGTGTGTTTTTTTTTAAAAAAACTTACCCCTCAGATCCCTTTTAAAACTGCTTCCCCTTGCCTATACCCATGCCCTAATGATTTTGATACCCCTATCATGGAAAGAGATTTTGACTATCTGTGCCTCTCTAGCCTTATTTACATCTATTAGGTCACCCCTCAGCTCCTTTGCTCCAGGGTAAACAAGTTCAGCCCATCTAATCTTTCCCTATAACTCCTCTAATCCATGCAACATCCTGGTGAATCTCTTCTGCACTCTCTTCAGTACAATCACATCCTTCCTATAGTGTGGTGACCAGAACTTCACATAATACTCCAAGTACGGTCTAACCAGTGTTTTGTAAAGTTGCAACATAATGTCCCAACTCTTGTATTCTAAGCCCTGACCTATGAAGGCAAGCATGATATATGCCTTCTTTACTGCCCTATGCACCTGTCACTCCACTGTCATTATTGGTTAGACTCGTAGATCACACACAAGAAGATGACGATGGTCGTCAAAGGTCAATCATCCCAGCCTTAAGACGTCACTACAGGAGTTCCTCGTGGCAGTGTCTTTGGCCCAACCTTCTTGAGCTGCTTCATTAATTACCTTGCTTAAGGTCCAGAGTTGGGAATGTTCACCGATTGCCCGATGTTCAACTCTACTGGTAACTCCTAACCAAATGAACCTGCTAGAGATAGACAACTTTCGGACATGGGCTGATAAGCAGCAGTAATGTTTTGTGCTTAAAATGTACCAGGCAATAACTGTCTCCATTAAATGAGAGTTTAACCACCTATTCTTGATATTAAATGGTTTACTGTTGTGGAGTCCCTGACCATTGACCAGAAACTCCATTGAACCAGGCACATAAATAGCGTGGCTATGTGAGCATCTCAGTGGCTGGGTATCCTGTGACGAGTGACACCCAGGTGTTCTACCATCTACCAGGCACAACTCAGGAGCCTGATAGCACACTGTCCACTTGTGTGGATGAGAGCAGCTCCAACACCTCTCAAGGAGCTTGACACCATCCAAGACAAAGCAGCTGGCTTGATTGGTATCCCATTGATCTCCCTAAACATTCAGTCTCTCCATACCAGCACACAGTGACTGCAATGTGCATCTGTACAATGCACTAATTACTCAGCTAGGCTTCTCCTACAGCACCTCCTGTCCCCATAACCTCTGCCAACAAAAAGGACAAGGGCAGAAGGCAGATGGGACACCGCCACTTGCAGATTCCCCGCCATGTCACACACCATCTTGACTTGGAAATGTATCTATGGGTCTTCATTGCTGTCTAAATCCTGGAACTTGCTACCTAACAGCACTGTGAGCGCACCTTCACCAGAAGGACTGCAGCAGTTCAGGAAGGTGCTAGCCGTTGCCCGCGATACCCAGGTCCTGAAAATGAATTCCTAATTTAAAAAAACACACAGCACTTTGTAAAACAGGGTACTATTGACTATAAGTGAGGGGCTCTGGCCACCTCTTCCCCATCCTGGGATTGTCCGGACAGCTGGTAAGGCTCATTCAAATGCCAAAACTGTTATTATGATTATCTCTCACATTAGCCAACTTTCCAAAGCACTCAAAGGATTAAGTAAAGTCAACACTGAAATCAAATTAATATCATTATAATAAAAAAATTAAACATTAAAATTCTAAAACAGAATTAGGAGCAATTATGCACACTTAAATCAATGGTTTAACTAAGAAGGAAATTATCTTGTACCTGCCCTTCCCCCATAACCCTTTCAATTAATGGACCCTCTGGATGAGCCAGCTCAGAAGCAAATTTCCCAGCTTAAATGGTGAAATTCTGAGGAATTTGTCTTGTTGGCGTCCACCTGTGCAGCACAGGTGGCCTGGGGTCATTAAACAGCTGAGTATAAGGTAGAACTGAATCCTTAGACTTGGAATCCTGCAGTACACCCAGTTAAGAGGAAATGTAAATTATTACCATTGCTCCTTTACCTCCAAGGACTAGGAAGGTGCATGGAGCTGAAAGTGAAGAGAGTTGTTGTGATTTTGGATGCAACTTGAAGGCATCAGCACCTTCCTGAATAGTTAATAACATTTTAAACATCAACAAAGCTGTCGAATTCAGGAGCCCATCTGCAGACAGATCCATTAACATGTTTCAAAAATGGTTGTTAGACTATTTTTGTAATCAGGTTTGGACGTGGACAAAGCAAATGTAAATTCCAGATACATTTATTTATTTGTGGGAGTAATTTTTTAATTCCAATCTGCAGCAGGCAGCTATGAGGCATGAGCTGTACAGGGAAATTATTGCCAAATTATTGCTTGTATTTTAAACTTTGTGTAAATTGAGCCATTAGACTTAATTCAAAATAAAATAATGCCGGCAATCTGAAATGAAATTGGTGCTAGAAATCTGTGGGGAGTGAATCAGGTTTAATATTTTGGGTCAGTCGTATTTCATCAGAATTGGGAAAAGTTTGGAGGTAAACCAGGACTAAAGATGCAGGGAAAGGGCAGGATGGGGATGGAGAAAAGAAAAAAAAAGTCAAGAGAAAGGGGCTTTTTAGGGTGGAAGCCAGAAGAGATTAAATTGCAAAAGGATAAGATTCTGCAAGGCAAAAACGTTGTAATGGGATGTGAATAAAAATAATTTGGTCTGGAGGAGATGTAAATGGGAAAAGCAGTATCATGAACCAAAACATTTAAACTCGGAAAGTGGAAATGATTTGATGCTTTTCCTTGAGCTTCCATTAGAATGGGATACATAGGAACGTAAGAGAATAGGAACATGAGTAGCCCACTCAGCCCCTCAAGCCTGCCCTGCCATTCAATATGATCTGCCCCAAGCCTCAACTCCTCTTCTGTTCCAGTTCTCATAGCCCTCAATTCCTTGATCTTTCAAAAATATATCCACCTCCTCTTCAAATACTTCTGGTGCTCCAGCATCCGCAGCCCTCTGGGGTAGAGGGTAGGAGCCGAGGTACTCGATCATCGAGCGTACTCAGTGCTGAGGTAGAGATCTGGATTGTAGAGGAGCTGTGCATATTCAGGAACCGGCTGGAAAGTAGAGCTGTGGTCAAAATTAGACCAGTCACAATCTTACTGAATGATAGAGCAGGATTGAGCAAACACATGGCTGACACCTGCTCCTATTTTTTGCACCCTTATGGGAGAGAAGAGGAAACAGGGAAGGTGGGATGGAAAAGGCATAAAAATGAACAAAGGTTGCATCACTGGCATGTTTGGGTGTCCTATTCATTGCCAAATGAGAAATTGGCTGCTGTGCACAATGTTCAAGAAAACTGTTTAGGTGTATATACGTAAATGAGAAATGTTTTCACCCTGGGCACATAGTGTGCAAGGATCATGTCCCCAGATGGTTCTGAGTAGAATTTTCATGGGATGCAACCAACAACAGCGGAGCCCTGGATTTCGCGATCAGCGGTGAGCCCTACTGAGCTCCGAGTTAATTAAAACTTAGCTTGGAGCGTGCCTCTCAGCAGGTTTCAGGACCTGCTGCAATCCTTCTTCGGTGAGGGAAGAAGAACACCTGTCCATGGTAACAAGCCCCGTCCACACCCTGCCCCTTGTGTATCAGGCACACTGCAGGCAGTCTTTGGCTTGTTTCCTTTCCTGCTGACTGATGGTTTCTCGAACTTCTTCACTGAACCACTCACATGATGATCCTTTCACTCCAGAGTCTAACAACCAATTTTGTGAGGTACTAAGGTCACCAAGAGATAATACCAATGCTTTATACACCTTGTAAGTGTAAGGAAAATTACAATGACGGATCTCTGGATTACAAGAGATTTTCTTAGAGTCAGAAATTAGAATATAATATCATTTTAGTTTATTTGATTTACTTCTCATTTGCTCCTCTTCATCCACTAAATACCAAAAATTTAGAAATGTGTGCTGTTTTCTTTTTGAATGATTGAACTTGTTCATTCGATGTGTTAGACTATTCCTACGTTAACCTGTTTTTATAAACTTTTGTTTTAGTTGTAGTATTGTTGACTTATCCAAGGTAATGCATTATATTATTAACTTTTTGTGTCCGATTTTAATGTCAGTTGATAGCATATGTTTCTCTCTAGCAGTTGCTTTTTTCCCCTTCAATGTATCTGCTTTATTTCAGAGCTCGGGACTAGGGCCTGAATCTGTCTCTTTCTATTTTCTCTTGAATGGTTTGTACCATCTCCTGAACTCGCCTGTCTATGCACATTAATTTTCTTCTGGAAAAGATGTGCATTCTAATAGATAGTTTTAGGCATGACATCCTCTACATTGTCATCTGTAAAGTGCCCCTGTGGCCAAGTAAATCTTTCAGGTGGAAAGTTGCATACAAATGTGCAAACATAACTGTATGACAGCTGGAAGTGTGCTGGAAGCTGTTGGTTGTAGACTGGCAGTAAAAATTTGAAAATGGCATGGAAAGAAAACAGATTTAATGGAAAAGGAGTCGCAGGACCTTGCAGCACATAAGGTCATCCAACCCACTATAGCTGTGCTTGATACCATACATAAAACAACTTGTACAATGGTAAGATTGCAAATTAAATGAGCCTCAGGTTTACAGTAGCAAAAAATAAATGTAGGATTGAGAACAATAAGTGATTCTCCACTCTGGAGTATGGGTGAAAACTATGAAAAGATGACTAGATGCCGTACCGGGAGGAATTTGGTGTCTTGTCAATGAACTAAAATGTACTGAATAGGGTGTTGATGATGATCTTGAAATCATGAACAAAAATGTCTAGTTATGGATGTTAAAAGTGTGGGTAAAGCTTCCTGAAAGATTAACAATGACCATTTTTTCCAAAGATTTGCTGTGATATTTGAACAGGAAATTATATAGAATAGGAATGCTAGAAGTAGAATTGTTGCTCCCAGGAGACCAGTGTCTTAAGGAGATTACAATTAATATTTATTCATGCACTGATAAATTCATGTAGTGTGATCGTTTAAGTTTGGATTACACTTTATATAAGCCAAATGGCGAGTGGTTGTGCTTCAAGATAATATTCATGCAGTGTGCTCGAACTTATAGAACATTGTCCTAGTCACTTTGAATTTAATGTAACTCCATTAAATTACGTGGTGACGTGCGTGGAATGGGCTGCCGGAAACGGTGGTGGAGGCTAATACGATAGGGTCTTTTAAGAGACTGTTAGATAGGTACATGGAGCTGAGTAAAATAAAGGGCTATGGGTAAGCCTAGTAATTCCTAGGGTAGGGACATGTTCAGCACAGCTTTGTGGGTCAAAAGACCTGAATTGTGCTGTAATTGTTCTATGTTCTAACTCCATTTTCTGAGAGTTGATTGAAGGATTTGTGTGAAGTCAGTGTCAGGATAACTTGTTGTCTTTTATATATTTTCATTTGTATTCTAACAAGTTAGATTCCGATTTTCCAGGAGAAACATTCATCACGTCTATGGTCCATTTTCCTTTCCATAAATTGCAGCTATTTTATGGTTTGGAATCTGGGTGTCACTGGTGAGGCTAGTGCTTATTACTCATCCCTAATGGCCCTCGAGAAGGTGACTCGCCTCTTGAATATTTTTTCAAGGAAATTACTTTATTCATAAAAATCAACTGTAATACAGCACATTTGTATATTGCTGCTCTCACTATGAGCTATTTCATTTCTTTGACATTACATCAGCATGACATCAGTTTCCCTTTACATACATTCCTTGGACAAACAGTCTAAGGCTATCTCGTCCTGTGTTCCAGCACCTCAATTTTTCCATTGGTGAGAGGGCTTTCCAATGGAGCCTTTATGGTAACTGCATCAAGCTTCAGTGCGTCCCTCAGCATGTGTTCTTTCGAGTGTGCTCATCTGTAATTCTTCTGATATGATGGTTCACTGAATGGAAGTTTAGGCAGCTGAGAGGGCATCTTTCATTGAGCTGATGATCCTCCAGCGGCATTTGGTGTTAGTCTCAGTGAGGGTCCCTGGGAAAGCCTATAGAGCAAACTCCTGTGTAACACAACTGTTCAGGATGAACCTTGACCAAGACCACTGCTTCTCTCTCCAGATCCTACCAAATGCACATTCCAGAAGGACTCAAATGACCATTTTGCCCACACCACGGCTGGCTCGGGGGCAGTATGTGGTGGCACTGTGTCTCTGGCTGTGCATGAAGGAAGGGCTGTGCCTATCACTAGCGATGCCAGATCTTAGCGCTTCTCTGAAAGTTCTGGTGATAGAGCATTCTGCACAATCTTTGGCGATCTGCTCCAGGAACCATCTGTCAGGATCCGCTGACTCCTTTCCTCTCAAGTTGGCAAACTGGTTTGGCAGTAGGCGACAGAGGGTAATGGTAGAGGGTTGTGTTGTGATTGGATGCCTATGACTAGTGGTGTCCCACAAAGATCAGTGCTAGGACTCTTGCTGTTTGTAATGTACGTGAATGATGTGGATGTGGGAGGAAATGTCAGTAAGTTTGCAGATGACACAAGTATTGATGGAGCTGTTGATAGTGTGGCAGGTAGTTTAAAGGTTGCTGAGAGATATCGATATTTTGGTGAAATAAGCTTCAAAATGGCAGACAGAGTTTGATCCAGGCAAATGTGAGGTGATGCAGTTTGGGAGTACGAATGAGGCTTGGACATACACCATCGATGGTCAGGTCTTAGGGAGTATTGAGGAACAGAGGGACCTCAGAGTACAAGTCCATAGATCCTTGAAAGTGGGAATACAGGTGGACAACATGTTTAAGAAGGCGTATGAGATACCTGGCCTTCATGAGTCGGGGCTTTGAATAGGGGGATTATGCTCCAACTTTATAAAACTCTGGTCAGACTTCAGCTGCTTACAGCATGTGACGGCATTGGACAGAGTGCAGAGGAAATTCACCTGGATATTGCCTGGGATGAAACAGTTCAGTTATGAGGAGAGACTGGAGAAGATGGGTCTGTTCTCCATGGAGCAGAAGAGCTCAAGGAGAGACATGATTGAGGTGCATAAATTATGAGGGGTATATAGATAGGGCCAACTGCAGGAAACTATTCCTCATGTCAGAGGTAGATAAATCTAGAGGACATTGGTTTAAGGTAGGGGAGAAGATATTTAGAGGGGACATGAGGGGGACCTACTTCACCTAGAAAATGATGAATACTGAAATGCACTGTCTGAAAGAGTGATTGAAGCTGGGTCACTGAAAGCAATTAAGAAGTGTCTAGATGAACACTTGAATTGCTTCGGCATAGAATGCTATGGACCAAGCGCTGGGCGATGGGGTTAATAGGGTAGGATGCCCACTGGTTGGTGTGGATGAGTGGGAAATGGCCTGTTTCCATGCTGTACAATTCTATGATTCAGGGCTTCGAGGACATTCTGTGCAGACCAGAGATATGAGAGACTGCAGATGCTGTAAATCTGGAGCAGCACACGCAAAATGCTGGAGGAACTCAGCAGGTCAGGCAGCATCTATGGAGGGAAATTAACAGTTGACGTTTCAGGCTGAGACCCTTCTGTCTTGATGAAGGGTCCTAACAATCTGTCGATTGTTCGTGTATAGGTTGAATTTTATCTAAGCACTCCACTGCCTCGGATCACCACCCCTCTCATACCTCCTCCTTCCTGGTGTATGGCAAAGTGCTTGATACAACTCATGGATAAACAGAGCAGCGTTGCTAGCTGAGATTGGATGTTTTCTGTCCCTACCCATTGATGAGGACTGTGTTATTGATGTTATGTAGAACAGTCACTTCCATTCACTCCCCAGTCTCCACTTTGGAGAATTCATCCATCATGTACATGTGTGATTATATGTCAAAGGCTTTCCCATGGTCCAAGCTGACCAAGCAAGTGCTTTCTTAGAGAGATTCCAACTAAAGATGGCACAGCTCTGCTCCAGATAAATCACCAGCCCTAGAGCAGATTTGATTCATTATGACCTTGAGAAGGACCTTGTAATCCACATTAAGTAATGAGATGCTTAACAATTTCTGATCCCTCCTCTCCCTTTTCACTTGTAGACGAGGAGGATGAAGTTCTTCCTCAGGGATTCTGACGTGCTGCCAACTAGAAGCATAGTCCTGTATGTTGCCAGCAGGTCTGAGCTGATCCAGTCCCATGGAGCCGAATACAACTCAGACGGGAAGTGATCTGTTCAGGAGCTTTATAAGAAATATAGTTCAGTAGGTTTTTCATTGGAAAATTTGCTCGAGTGTACTTATTCATAAATAATCCTTGCACTTGTGTCTACATGGTTATGACATTCATGTCAGAGTAATGGTTAAATTACCATGTCTAAGGTAGAGAAAGCAGGGTCTGAAGGTCCTGAGAAGAGAGGATGACTGGAATGTTCTGGTATCTAAGGACATGATACAATGGGGAAATAAAACAGGCTGGAGTCCAGAACCTTCCTCGGGTCATCTAACGTAAGGTCTTGGAGCCTCATCAAGGCATGGAGCAACAGTTTAGTCCTAAGAGTCAGGCTGCTGTTGAGCAGAAGTTGTGCTCCAAGCTAGCACAGCAAAGGGCGTATAATGGATTTAATACAGACTCATTCACATCGGTTACTCAGTGACATTACATTCTTAGGCATAATTATCCCACAATTGTCTGTGTTACGAATCAGCTGACAGTGTCTAGTCTACAAGTAGCTGCAGTCCTCTGTACACCCCTATGACTTTTTTTAACTTAAGGCTCCTTCGTGCCCTCATATGATTAACTTGGTGGAACTATGGTAGCAGTTCATGTCATTTCATGAAGTGGCTGTAACTTCATAAGGAATGCTTCAAGTTAGCATTCACAAAGTGGTACCTATTGTGTTTACACCAAAGCAGTTTATTAATTACTTAACTGTCCAAAGAGCTTTTGTTATTTTTTATAATGTCAATTAAGCATTTGTTTTTATCAATCTTATCGGATTCAATGTTGGGAATAAATCAGTTGTAAAGAATACCATCAATATTAAAATGGAAACCTGTTTTGCAGGAATTGTGGCAGCTGCTCTGTCAATGAAAGTGAAGATGCTTCTCGCCTCGCTCTTGTTTTCTTAAAGTATAATAGAAAGTGGCTTCCTGCTGACCAATACATTAACTACAGCAACCTGAGAAGAACACATTCAGCTTCTATTTTACTAGAGTCTCCTTTTTTCTTTGCTGACCTTCTCTGCTTTTATAAAGCTGTTGATTCCTTTTGGGAGTCCATGAAACTGCTAACAATACAGCACCTTATGCAACTAGTATATTATTCATGTGTAAGTGTTCATGGCAAGAGTTAGGAAGCTAACTTATAGCAGTAGGTGAATCGCCTGTAGACTTTACTGTTTGATAATCAAAAGCGAAACCTTTTACTCAATGTTTCCCTGGAACCTTGAGACCCCAAACTGTATCCTGCAAACATCTAACCTGGGCCTGAATGGTGATCAAATTGGGGTCTGACCTAGTCTGCTGGCTAAGCTAATTTTCAAGTGAAATTACTGAATTACCAATGGAGCTGTGTTGCTTCCAGTGAATAGAGACACGGTACCATTGTAGGTGCCGGGGTTGATCCATCACACTGCGCGCAGTTGTCTTCAGAAAGACTTGTCAGAATGGGTAGGTTGATATTTACTTTCTAACAAAGAAAAAGGGGAGCAAAATGACAAACAACAGGGCTGAGACATGGAATAGGTTTACATTTTGTGACTTTTCTAAATAAACCAAAAAGGAACATTGGGTTGCCCCAGTGACATTAGACAAAAAAATCACAAAGCCGGCTTTTTAAGAGCAGCACGTGACTACAAGAAAAAAAGCATTGTCTTTTTTAATAAATGGAAATATTAAAATAAATAATTTTGCTGGTGTCCAATGTGCCCTCTTGTCCTGTGTTCATTGGTTTCACAAGGCTTCAGGCATATTCCTAGACACACCGTGCTCCTCCAAGGCCACCTGTCTACAGAAGAGGCAGCCAAGTCTCCAACCCTATGGCCTGCATTCAGTCTTGGTCTCAAGGTTGTTGTCTTGGCTCTACTGAAGAGTAGACCTGTGCTGAGTTCTTTGACATGCCCTCCATCTATAACCATTCACATTTAATTTTGCTGGAATTGTGTATTTCCAAAACTGACTGACCATGGATTTGCAAACTTCATTTTGAAAGTATTAGGATTACACTGAGGAGCAGATGCAGCCATGCAGACCTTATGCAGGACAGTCTAGTCAATGTATACTGTCCACTGCTAATGACTCGGAGACTTTCAGTTTTCAAAGGAAATTTGGTTAGTCAGTAATTTGGTAAAGTTATGTATTCATTAACATTTATCCTTTTACCTTTTCCCTTTCCAACACTCAGGGACCCAAATAGTCCCTCCAGGTGAAGCAGCGACTCAATTGAACTTCTTCCAATCAAGTGAACTGTATTAGGTGCTCATGATGTGGTCTCCTCCACAATGGAGAAACTGAACACTGTTGCTTTGCAAAGTGGTCGCAGTGTTCAGTCCACAGGGTTGACCTTGAGCTGCAGTTGACTTCGAACTTAATACTCCATCCCACTTCTACATTCACCCGCCTGCCTGTGGTCCCCTGCACTGTTAAAACAAGACCCAATGTTAGCCTTGAGAAACAACAACTCATCTTCTATATGGGCAGCTCGCAGCCTTTCGGATTCAATATCGAACTCAACCACCTTCACTTCTACCGTTTACCTACACTAGAGGTAATTTGCAGTGGCCAAGTAATGTAACAACCTGCGGACCTTTGGGTTAAGGGAGGAAACTGAATCACCTGGAAGGAATCCTAACCCTAGCCTTCCAACCAGCAGGTTTTTGTAATGTGGGAGGAAACTGGAGCATGCGAGGGAAACCCATGTGATAAGATAAGGTAAGATATCTTTATTAGTCACATGTACATCGAAACACAGTGAAATGCATCTTTTTGCGTAGAAGTTCTGGGGGCAGCCCACAAGTGTCGCCACGCTTCCAGTGCCAACATAGCGTGCCCACAAACTTCCTAACCCGTACGTCTTTGGAAAGTGGGAGGAAACCGGAGCACCCGGAGGAAACCCACTCAGACACACGGAGAACATGCAACCTCCACACAGACAGCACCTGAGGTCAGGATTGAATTGATCCACCGGAGCAATGAGGCAGCAGCTCTTCTGCCTGCGTCACTGTGCCTGTTGTCGCGGAGATAGGCAAGTCTGGGTTCTGGGATTGTGTGGTCAAATGGAAGACCCCAGGAGCAGTCGAGGACGAGGCCAATGGCCCTGGAAGCAGCTAAGAGGAAAGCATTCTCTGCACTATGGTGACCTCTTAATTTGCAACTTTACCAACCTGAGCTGCTTGCTCCTTATTTTATCATGAGTGAAAAGTGCAGGTCATAGGTCACACCTTTAACAGCCATTTCTGTTGTGTGTGCTGGGCGAAGTCACTAAATGCATCATTGTGATGAAACATCATTACCCTGAAACATTAACTTCATTACTCTTTCCACAAATGCTGCCTGACCTGCTTAGCGTTTCCATCATCTTTATTGTTGATATTTCATTAAATGCATATTGAATGACAGGCAAGTGACTCGCACACTGAGGTGAATTGTGCCTGAATGTGCTTGGGTCAGTTTCCCAAAGGTTGCTAATCGATCTGGAAATGACCATGAAGGTGACCAAATGAGTGCTGAACATCCTTCATGTGCACATCACATACAAGGAAAAACAAAAGGTTCCAATTTGCAGCCACAACTACTTTTTATCCAGCCCTACATTATGAGCTTTTTTTAGCAATAACCTTTGATGCGATTACTAAATGCCTCATTGAGCAATTTATTCTCATTTGCATAATGCTGGGGGGAAAATAGCATTATGCAATTGAATTTCTAAGCATACATTGCACCCAGAGTGCACCAGTGGAGGACAGAATGAAGGGTTGCAGTTCATCTCCTGGAAGACTGGTGACTTTTCTATAAATGTGAGCTCAGATATACAATGTACAAGATGCACAACAGTAACTCCCTAAAGCTTCTTGAACAATACCTTCCAAAGCTATGAGCTCTACTGTCCGGCATGCAGCTGGTACATGGTGCATCGATGCTGCTGAGGAGCTCTCCAATTCACTCACCATCTTAGTTCGGAAGTACGTTTCTGTTTCTTCATTGTTACTTGTTGCAGGAAGTGGTGGAGGAGCAGAGACATTAACTGCAAGGAGAGTGGCAATTTACAAAGATTGTCCAACATCCTCTTACGAGATATTCAGGATAGGCCTGTAAAACCATAAAATGGATATTCCTCAAAAGCAGTTGTGAAAATGCATGTGTTAACATGATAAATCTCCTGAAAATTCAAAAGAAACTGCAGATGCTGGAAATCTGAAATAAAAACAGGAAATACTGGAAAAATTCAGCAGGTGAGGCTGCAACTATGGGAAGAGAAACAGTCGATGTTTAGGCTCTAAGACCATTCGTCAGAAGGGAGATGAAGCTCTTGCCAAAGTTTCTGTATGTAGTAAGGTGTGTAATTAGGGTAGGGTATGGTGTAGCATCTAAGTAACTGGGCTGCTGGTCTAATGATCCAGAGATCTGAAATCATATCCCACCATTGCAACCCTGAAAAATAAACTAGACTTAGAGATTGTTGTAGAAATCCATGTGGCCCACTCACCTTAAGGGAAGGAAATCTGTCGTCCAGTCTGGCCTATGGATGACTCCAGACCCACCATGTGGTTGACGCTGTGCCCTAGCAGCCACACATTTCAAGGGCAATTAGAAGAAAGCAATAAATGACCCAGATAAGTGAATGCTAGAGAGAAAAAGAAAATCAGCTACTTTTCTTGGCAGGATATCTCCAGCTAATTTTGATGATGTTAATTAAATGCTGGCTGGGGCAGCTGCAAGATCCTTTATATCTCAGAGCAACTTACTTCCAACAGTGGAGTAATAAGGAGTTCTGGTTTAAGTCCCCCTTCTCTTTGGTGGCACTCCCTTTGTTCTGTCAACCCAGGACTGGGTGCAGGTATACTCTAAATCCTAGCAGTTTTTGACTAAGATTAAGAAGTGCTATTGATTGAACCTGGCTTGAACCCAAATACAAAGAGAGCATATTCCTCTTCTCCAGATGTCATTGTTGGCTCACCGTCAGCAATACTTTATAGGAGTTAGTAAAGGCATTTTCCTAGCTGAACAGTATGGGCTCTTACTGCCCAATTCACCATAAACCCTTCATGTAGTCAACTATAATCTTGCGATTGTTCAGGAAGTTACTGTCTCTCTCAAAAGTGGTACAGATTTGCAGGGAATAAAAGTATGTGTTCTAAATAGTCCCGCCAGGACTAACATGGTAGTGGTCGGTTTAAATTATTTATTTTGATTTCATTTCTTACGGTCTTTTGTAAGGTATTGCACAAATTAAACAAAGCCTTTCTGAAAGGGGTTCAATACTTCATTTCTCATTGGTTCACTTCTCCAGTTGGTTGTTTGCTTGCCAAGCTGTTGATGTTTTACTATTCCAAAATAAAACAATGTGAGACCATTTGCCAAAGGATATTTCTTTGACCTCATGGCATTTGAATTACTGACAAAGTAAATCTTGTTGTCAGTGCCAAATAGCAGAACAAATGGGAACTGACCACATTTATAAGCCTTGATGTTGTAAGTGTTAACCTGTATCAACACAAAGGTAATTTAACAACTATCAACACTACCTGATTTTTATAAGGTAAATATCTATAGACTGCTGCATGTGTTAATAATGTGAATTGTGTTGTACTGATATTACCTACTGAAACTAAATCCTCTATTTTCTGTCAGTATTCTATTTATATTTATTATGTGAATGAGTAGTTATGGATCACGATTATCCCAGTCAGGAGGAAGCTACACTTGGGTTTCTTGGCACAGTATCAGGTGTAGATATCAAGAAGGGGTAACCAGACTGGGTCTTGTTTCGTTTGAAGGGTGACCTAATAGAGGTCTTCAAAAACTATAAAGAATTTTAATAGAGTGGCTACAGAGAGCACGTTTCCATTCATGGGAGACAGCAGCAGGTAGTGCAGCTGTCTCGCACTTCCAACTTCCTCAGGTGCTTACTCTGTGGAGTTTGCACATTCTTCCTGTGACCGGGTGGGCTTCCTTTAGGTTCTTTGATTTTCTCCCACCTCCCAAAGACATGCTGATTGCTGGGTTCATTGGCTACTGTAAATTGCCTCTAGTTTGGTGGCTGGTGGGAAAATTAGCAGGGGGATTAATGGGCATCTTTAAGAGATTGGGTTACAAGAAAATAAGTGGAGGAATGGGGTTGCTCTGAGAGTTGGCATAGAATCACCTCTTTTCTGTTTCATAAAGAAACATGACCATTGTAAAACAGTCACCAAGAAATTCAGCTGGGAATTCTGAGTAAACTTCTTCACCCAAAGGGCGCTGAGAATGTGGAACCCATGACCACTGGGAGTCATTGAGGGAGAGAGTACAGATGAGTGTACGGAGAGGCACGGTATGCATATGAGGGAGAAGGGAACAACGGGCCACGTTGATTGAATTCGATAAGGACAGGAGGAGGCTCATTTGGAATATTAATGCAGGCACAGGCTGGTTTGGCCAAATCACCTCTTTCTGTGCCGTATATCCAATATACAATGCAGCTAAGCATTGGGAGGTACTTCTTGACATGCAAAGCAAATCTCATGGTACTGAAATAGAGGTTGTTTCTGAGGTGGCTGTTTCCAGGCATGCCTCTTGCACCTTACCCTGTGGGCAGCTGTTCACCTCCTCTCCTCTTGCCCGAGTCACCTGGTCTCCAGCCTCGCCTCTCGCTCTGCCACTCACCTGCTGCCTCTGGTCCTGCCCGATGCTGCTCACTCCTCCCTCTCGTCCCGTGTCTCTCTGTCACTCATTCCACATTTGGGGTACCTCTGACAAAAATATGTTGTGACGTGTATGGCAGTGTGACACGTATTACAATTTATTAATCCCTTCCTTAAGCTGTAATGCATTGTGGATGGTGTTCCAATATTACTTTTAATTTGCGTTTCTTGGATTGTTTTGCCATTTTATAAATTAAGATAAGATAAGACATGTTTATTAGTCACAGGTACATCGAAACAGCGAATTGCATCTTTTGCGTAGAGTGTTCTGGGGGCAGTCCACAAGTGTCGCCACGTTTTCAGTGCCAACATAGCACGCCCACAACTTCCTAACCCATACGTCTTTGAAATGTGGGAGGAAACCGGAGCACCTGGAGGAAACCCACACAGACACGGGGGGAACATACAAACTCCTTACAGACAGCGGCCAGACCTAGGTCGCTGGTGCTGTAAGAGTGTTACGCTAACCGCTACACTACCGTGCCTGCCCCTAAAAGCTGCCGGAGCGCCAGCGTCCCTCAGTCACTGTCAGGTGAGGACTTTGTGATGAATGTGGTTAACTCTGATAATCACTTCTCCCTCCACAGATACTGCCTTACCTGCTAAATATTTCCAGCTTTCTCTCATGCTATTTCAGATTTCCAGCATCTGCAGTATTTTGCATTCTGTAAGGACCTTTCTCCATAGAACACCCACTGACTTTTACTGTGGCTGTAAAGTACTTCTGGACAACCAGCTTCAGCGCATGAATAGCTCAGGATAAATGCAAATCTGTCTTGTTTATATGTCCATAGATTAAAGGGTCCTCCGCTGATAGTTGGGCATCAGGAAAGAAATGACGCAGGAATTTGGATATACAGGGGTTCCCTGGGTTATGAATGACCCGACTTATGGAAATCTTACTTTGCTAAAATTCTCTCATACGTTTTCAAAGCATTTTCCAGGCTGGTAATAATTAAATGATTCATGTTATTCATAGCTAGATACACTATATATTCCATTAATTTCATTATGGGTGGTGTTAGAGTGAGTATAAGAGAATTGTAGCAAGTGTATGTAGACTGATATGATATGGGTTACTATTAGAGAGTTTTGACTCATGGAAAAATTGTCTTGTGGACAGATCTTGGGAATGGAACCCTTGAGTAACCCAGGGACTCCTGTAGACTCAAACTCACTCCTTGTCTGAAATTCTTTGCTGCAAATGAATGTCACCAGAATGAGATGAAAGAAAGAAAAATCTTGGATCAGTAATCATGCTCCACAGTACTGAACATCTAATTAACCATTTCGGAAGTCACTGTTATTGCTGCGAAGTGCAGCTGTTGATTTAGTGAATCACTTTTTCCAATATTCTGAACAAAACCCCTTGGAGCTGTTGAGTGACCTTTAATTATTCTTTACCTTGAATGATACTGAATGGGAGATCCTAAGCAGTTCACAAGCCCAGTGCTTGCTTCAGGCGTTGAGTGGCCAGAGAGGTTACGTGGGCTCTGTACACCGATACTCACCAAAAAATCCCGGCTGAAGTTATCCTACCTTGGCTTGTTAAATATCAACCATTGGGACAGCCCTGCTTTGTTTCACTTGCTTGTTAAATTGGGCAATTTCCTGTTATAATGTTTGGCTGCCTTCTGCACTGAGGATTCCATCAACAACATTCATTTTCCAGCAGCTTTATGTGTACAATAGCAGCATATTTGAAAGGGGAATGCTGTTACTTGAGCAGAAAGAACTATTATCTATCTGAGCTGACGTAGAAATCAGATGGGGATTAGTCAGTGGTTTAATAGGATTATGGTCGATGATGCTGTAGGTTAGGCGGGTTCTGATAGACAATGTGCACACAGTGGTGCAGCTAATGGAGCCACTGCCTCACAGCACCAGAGACACAGGTTCAATCCTGACCTCAGGTGCTGTCTGCATAGAGTTTATACGTTCTCCCTGTGACCATGTGGATTTGCTCTGGGTGCTCCAGTTTCCTCCCACAGCCCAAAGGGTTGTGGGTTGGTAGAGTAATTGCCACTGTAAATTGTCCTTAATGTATAAGCTATTGGTAGAATCTAGGGGTAGTTGAAGAGAATGTGGGGAGAATAAAAAAATATGGGATCAGTGTAAAATGGGTGATACAGACTAGATGTCCGAAGAACCAGTTTCCAAGCTGCATCTCTCTATGACCCTCTGACAAAGACAAGTTGGATTTGGAAAGGGCTTAGCGGTGGGGAAGTGGGGAAGAAGCTGGAGAAAATTGTGAGGCAGCTGGTGGACTGTAGAAGGGAGATAAGTCTTAGCCAGTATCCATATTGATAACGCATGAGCAACTCCCACCTTGGGAAGAGGAGGGTAGGGAGATGGATTCAGTCTTAAATATCTAGTCTTTTGATTTAATGATACTCCAGGTTTACAGAGTTCTGTTTATGTTGGAAGTAGGCCATCAGATCAAAGGGTAATTGTTGAATGAGGTGCATGGATTTCTGTAATGACAATGGATCGTGACCCTGTATGTTCCTGTGTTCTGTGATTCCTGAAGGTTCTTAATGAATTTCCTAATCAGCTTTATTTATGTTCCAGCAGTGTTTTTAGTTGTTGCTGAATCAAGGTTGTATTCCTCTGAGGATTGAATAAGAAAGCAGTTAACGCACAGTAAATAATTTAGATGCAAATTTATTGATGACTTAGAAAGTGTGTTATAAGTACAAGGAGATACCCTTGCTGAATGTTTCTTGATGTAATCATTCAAGGGAACATTAATTAACAGAGGGCAATTGTTAATAGACCAAAGCATTCACCTAATCCATTAGCACTGGCTCATTATTGTTTCTGTTTAACAACAGACGGTTGTTAGAAAGTCACTGAGAAGTGTGGCTGTTTGTTCTGTAGCTGAGTCTTAGTAGCTGCAATTAGTCGCTTACATGTTCAATACTGCCTCTATACTATGGATGCCATTTAATACTAATACATGTCTTGCATTCATTTGAGGTGGTTGCACTGAATCATATTGTCAGCTCCTATTCACCACTTCAGATTCAGTGCTGAATACTCGACGTAGACTTAGAAATCAGAGATCTTTTCCCATGCACCCAAACTCCCAGTGCTTTGTTGACAGACATCTAAAGGTTCAATAATTATAGATCCATTCACCGACAAATTCATTGAAGGTTAGGCCTTCACAAGAGCATTCACAGAATCCTATTGGATCATAGATGAAATAAGCAACTTAAAATTTAATTTTCTGTGCAGTGAGTCATCATAAAGATTAAAATGATAGGGACATTCCTTGACCCAAAGGGAAATTAATTGAACACCCAACCTAAACCCTTTTCAGGAAAGAGGTCTGAGGCTCACCCACTGAACCCATATTGATGGCTGAATGATCTTGGTTGTATTGATGCCAAGTTTAAGCTATTGGAAAGCAGGTTTACATCTGGGTAATGGTAGGTGGGGAAAACAGAAGCAGAATGGGCTATTTAACCCCCTGAGCCTGCTTCCCAATTCATAAAATCATGGCTGATGTTTTATCTCAGTGTCTCTTTCTTGCACTACAGCATATCCATTGATTCTCTGAATATCTAATAACATCATCTTTGATAGCTCTGAAGACCAAATGGGGACCAGATTTTACAATAATAGAAAATTCAGTTCAAAAATTTAATCAAGCAAAATTACAATTTCGTGATCAAGTGTTTTATTCAGCAACACAGTGAATATTCTTTGACAGGTTACTGCATGGATGAATTGTCGTGCAAGGCTTCAAGCAATTGTTGTGAAAAAACAATGCATTTCACTGTGTGTTTCGATGTAAATGTGAATAATAAATAAATATCTTTAAAATATCTTAAAACATACATTTTCATCTAACTAACCTTAAGGTAACTGGCCAACTTCTTGCCAAATTGTGCACAGTCTTGTGTGATTGACTTATTTCTGCTGGGATCTGAGCCAAGGTTTCCCCAGACCTGTTTAATTTATTGCTTCTAACAGTCTCTGGTGGGAGATGTCTCTTATTCTGTCCGAATTGATGAGATCCAATGGTTAACAACTGAGTTTCTCGTTCAGCTTCTCTATTCCAATTTGTTCAATTAAATTAAGTGTTGACTGAATTGAAAAGTGCATTGGATATGGCAAGATTTAGGCTTGAAGTTGCAACCGTTGTAACTTCTCATCACAGAGCTGTGGAGATTCATAATTGTTGGTACACGTTATCAATGATCCTGTTCTAAATCATAAATAACCTCAAAAGAATGAGTGGTTTGTTTATACTTTGTTTCCTTAGGAACACTAATTTTAAAGCAGTGTAGTTGAAATCCACAAATTCTGCTTCTTTGCTGTTTTCAACAAGCTGATTTTAATCAGCAATGCACAAACTTGGAGGAGAACTTTGGCTAAAAACGTGGTGATGTTCCCATGTACTTGCATGGTGGTAGAGGTCACAGGTTTGGGAGATGCTGTCAGACTAGCCTGGACGGGTAGCTGCAGTGCCTTTTATAGGTGATACACGTGGCAGCCACAGTGTGCCAATCTTGGAGAAAATGAATATTTAGACGGGGCGTCAATCAAGTCAACAGCTTGTACTCAACCTGGCAAGTGAAGTATTCCATTGGGCCCCTGACTTGTGCTTCGTAGATGATGGAAAGGCTTTGTGGAGTCAGGAGGTGAGCCACTCATCACAGGATACCCAGCCTCTGACCTGCTTTTGCAGCCAGTTTATTGAAGTGGTAATTTGTGATTGGTTTATTATTGTATCTCAGTACAGGTGACAATGAAAACCTTTCGTTTGTGTGCCATGCAGATAAATTGTTCCATACATAAGTACATTGAGGTAGTACAAACAGGGGAAAAAGTGCAGAAAATTGTGCTACAATTATAGAGAAAGTTCAGTGCAGGTGGACAACTAAAGTGCAAGGGCCGTGATGAGGTAGATTGAGTGATCAAGAGTTCATCTTTATTGTATAAGAGGTCAGTTCAAGAGACTTATAACAGTGGGGTAGAAGCTGTCCTTGAGCCTGGTGGTACGTGCTCTGAAGCTTTTGTATCTTCTGCCTGATGGAGGGGGAGGGGGAGAGAAGAGAGAATGCCTGGGGTGGGAGGGGTTCTTGATTATATTGGCTGCTTTCCCAAGGCAGCGGGATGTGTAATAAGATAAGATATCTTTATTAGTCACATGTACATCAAAACACACAGTGAAATGCATCTTTGCGTAGAGTGTTCTGGGGGCAGCTCGCAAGTGTTGCCATGCTCTCGGCGCCAACATAGCATGCCCACGACTTCCTAACCTGTACATCTTTGAAACGTGGGAAGAAACTGGAGCACCCGGAGGAAACCAACGCAGACACAGAGAGAATGTACAAACTCCTTACAGACAGCGGCTGGAATTGAACCCAGGTCGCTGATGCTGTAGACAGAGTCAATGGCTGGTTTTCATGATAGACTAAGCTGTGTTCACAACTCTCTGCAATTTCTTGCAGTCTTGGGCAGAACAGTCGCTATACTAAGCTGTGAAAGTTGGGTAGATGTTGTGGTAATAAGGATATAAGCAGTGCTCACTCATTATTGGTATCAAGGGTTTGCTTCCATTCAATGCAGCCAAATAGAGTTGAGTGTAACCACTGTTTCGTGCTGACAACAAATGACAAGTTTCTCCCCACATTAGTCCTTTATGATAACTTCATTGAAGTCTCAAATATAAATTGTCTTCAGTAAATCTGTACGAGCTTTGTTTGATGAACTCATGAATTATTTTTGAAGTTCAGAGATCTCGAGAAATATAATTAATGCTTGGTAGAGTCCCACAAACAGCAAGTAAATGAATGACCTCAATCTAGTTTTGACCAGGGAAGGATGTCGACGAGGGGAGCTAGCAAAAGATCACCAAGACTGAAATGGTAGATCTCAGCCATGAGCAGGGTGATGAGGTCTGTGTGCTGGCACCATTGTGATTTCTCTTTCCCCTTGACAAAAATGCCAAAGAATGTTTTCTTGCTAATAGAAAGTGCTTTATGCAGAATACACAAAGTTATTTGTTCAGGTAGATCTCTGACCAAACAGGATAAGTAGTTTGAAAACCCAGTAAGGAAACCGTTAAATATGTGTGCTTGAAGACTTGAAGGTAAACTGGAACTAAATGATCGCAGTTGTTGGAAGGAAAATACGTTTTCATTCCGACATCACGTTTCACATTTTAAGGATGTCTTGAAGCCCTCCATGGAAATTAAGAAAATCTTGCCTGTATATACAGTGTCTTTCACCAAGCATGGGCTCACCAGAGCCTGGAATACCAAATAAACACTTCTGACATAGTCACTGCTACATCTTACACTAAAACAACTTCCAGTTTTCCTTGTGTTGGGAAGCTCAGCCTCTGACCTGCTCTTGTAGCCATGGTATTTATGCAGCTGGCATTAGTTGTGTAACTGAGTTGTGCTCTGTCCTCACAGGTAACAAGGGGCTATTTATTGTATTTTTAGTGATGCTGATTAAGTGATAATTTGTTCCACTCCTTGACTGTCTCTGGATAGTTCTATGGGATTGTATTACTATCCTCCTAAGCCCCTAATGCTGCAGTTTTAAAATAAAACAACATAAAATGCTGGAAGTAAAATTAACAGTTCTAATTAAAGGTCATTGGCCTGAAATGTTAACTTTGCTGTGCTGTTTAAAGGGCCAGCACTCCAGGTGCATTCTTTGTCCTCACTGAGATCTGTGACTTCCTGGGCCTTGTGTCATCCAATTTCTTTCAATCTTCATCCTGTCGCAGACATTCACTTTGCTCTCTACACTCCTCTGCTGTAAAACGTGCTTGTTTTCTAATTTTTCCTTGTTCTGATGTGAGGATTTCAAAATGAAATGTCACCTCTGTTTCTCTCTGCACTGATGCTGCCTGATCTGATCAGTATTTCCAGCATTCTCTGATTTTTATCTCGGGCAAGCGAACTACTTCAAGAGCAGCTATTTCCTTTCAGCCATTCGATTCTTGAAACAACTGGCACAACCCCAATAAACTAAACAGGTCTATGGAAACTTTGGCTCAGATCCCAGCAGAAATAAGTCAACCACACAAGACTGTGCACAATTTGGCAAGAAATGGGCCGGTTACCTTAAGGTTAGTTACATGAAAATGTATGTGACTGCTGCTTTTCACAACACCATGACCACTCTGACACTTTGGACTTTGTTTCTTTTGTGATGCTATGTGCCCGTGATGCTGCTGCAAGTAAGTTTTTCATTTAACCTTTGCATGCATGTACTTGCGCATATGGCAATAAACTTGACTTTGACTCTTCAGATGGAGCTTCTGTTTAACATGACATCCACAAAACACTGCACTCCCACCCTTAATTGCTTCAATCTAAGCTAGGGTTTGAACCCTTAGATGAGACACGAGTCATCATTTGTGTAAACTTAGCCTCACTAATAGATAATTTGATATTCAGACTATCCCCTGTGGAAGTTTGTTCCTGATTCTTTGAGAAGTACTCATGACTGTGAGACCTGTGATATACAGGTGCTCTCAATCTGTAATTTATTAACGTTGCACAATATGGTACTCAACACTTTGTGTTAACTAGATGTCAGAAATTAAATCCTTTTAACTGCAGCACAAAGTTCTTGTGAAATCCTCAATAATTAACAACATCTCATTATGTTGCTGCACTGTGGGCCATCAGAAGACATACAATAATAGAAGACCTGTGTGTGTTAAAACCACATGCCATCAACTGTCCAGGGGGCCTGTTAGGAGACCTTTTGGCTTTATCCTATATTAGTAGAATTGTTTCAATTATACTGACAGTAATGGCTCTACAGTGCTTAGCACCAGAGGCATTTTAGAACCAATGTATTGGTTCATTTCTGTCTTGTCACAAGGGTAAAAGGGCTCTTATTGATGGTAGCTAATTTAAACCTGTCAAAAGTGAAGTCTGAGAAGTATCTGGAATGGAGAGATCAGATTTTCAGTGGAAGTCCAGCTTTTTTTTTCAATTTGTCTGTGAGTCATCCATGCAGAAAGCTCAAGACAGTTCACTTTTGTTTTCACTGAATGAAAATACTTTAATGTACAGGTAGCAGAAATGTTTGCATAGTAAAGTCCTTGGAACCTTCTAAGGACATAGAGACATTGCTTTCAGTTGTGCAGTACAGAGGTTTGTGATCTTGGCTTTTATTTACTCTGTGCAATGTGCCTGACTAATGAATGTTATATACTATGCTTCAACTAAAGCGTTTTTGAACTGCAATGTAAGGAGTTCTTGGAGTGAAAAAGAAATCATGTTTCAAGGGGTGAATCAAACAGATTTGCAGGAATCTGGACAGCAATAAAGACCAGCAGACGGTGGCTGGAAAGAACACAGGAGGTTCAGCTACTTGCCAATAATCATGACAAGCATTGATCCTTCAGAGCTATCAAGACAATCTATTTTCTGAACGTCCCCAGGTGCCCTATCCTGCTGTGAGCCAAGAATGGGAGGAGAGCTTATCAAGGACAGAGATATAGTCAGTGGCCTCCTTAATTGAGTCTTTGACGTGAATGTCCTTGATTCCATCTCACTGCACATATGCACCTGCAGCCATCCAAGAGGTTAAAAAAGCTGAGAGTTGAACAGTTGTGGAAAAACAAGGCCACTAGGCAGACAAAATTCTGGCTGAATTAATAAAACCTGGCAGAGATGTGCTTCTGGTGTGAATTTATGATCTCGCCTCTTTCTTCTGGGAAGAAGAGAGTATGCCAGCAGTGCTCCGAGACAATGTGATGATGACCGTCTTCAAGAAAGCAGTCCCTATGTGGTCATTACAAAGGAGCCTTCCTGCTACCTGACAGGGCAGTTATCATACTGATCCTCCTCCATCACAGAACTGCAATGTGATTTCAACCCCCTCAGGAGTAGAATGGACTTCACAAATCCAGACAAAAAGTAAGGAATACCACACACTTGCAATGGTCCTTGTCAACCTCGCCACAAGCTTTCGACATGGCCAACAGTAAAAGGATTATGGGACATTCTTTACAAATTTGGCGTTCCTCTGTTGCTCATTACCATTCTGCATCATGATGTGAACCAACACAGAACCAATCCCAGTGCAGACTGAGGTCGAGTAAGGCTGTGACATTGCTCTGACCCTCTTCTCCATCTTCTTTGCAGCAATACCGAACCCCCCTCTCTAACAAGGTGCTAGCTGGGATGGAATTAGTCCACGGGACAAATGTGAAAGTTTTGGTGCTTTTACTGCAGGACTGAGATTGATCCAGCTTCAGTCACTGAATTATATATGCATACTCCGGAAACAGCTCCAGATCACCAGTGATTCCTCACAGAAATCAAATTCTGGTGAACCCCACCTGCTGCCTCTCCACAGATACTGGCATAATGTTCGGAGTATTCTCCATCATTTTGATTTCTGTCCACAGCAAAAACTCTGGGGAGTGGGGGGGGGGGGGGGGGTGGGAAGAAATGTGAAGCTCATTTAATCTCTCATGGAGCCACCTCTCAGCCAATGGGACATCAGTAACAATACTCACCACCGCCTCTGGTGGAAAATAGTGTGTGAAATCAAGACGGTGCAAAACTCAGGATCTCTAAGCCTGTATGATCCCCAACATGTTTTGTGGTTTAGAGTAATAGACTCTTTTTCTGAGGCAGTCCTTTGGGATTTAGGCTGACTCACTCTGGTTCTGTGGTTTCTGAGGTGACTAATGAGGCCAATGTGAGAACCACAGTCATCCCCACAGGTCGGGGGTGGAGCTGCCTAACAGGGTGGGGGTGTGAAGTGGTGTGCTCCTTCTACCATTTACACAGGGCTTCCTGTGTGCTCCTGACGCACAGCATGAGATTCTCAATTCCATTCCAAATGCACTGCCTTCACTTTGAGTGGTCAGGGGTCCCAGCGTTAGTGGGGATGTTGCATTTTTTTTCAGTGAAACTTTTGAACACGTCCTTGAAGCTTTTTCTGTGTTCGTCTGGTGATCTGCTGTTATGGCAGAGCCTACAGTAACATGACTATTTGGGATTCTGATGTTGAACATTTAGGAAGACGCTGAGCTCCTTGAGCTCTGTACAATGGGAGCAGTTGGAGACATAGCACTAACAGCAAGAGGGAGCGCACAGTTACCCACCCGCCTGACCCATCAGACATTTGACCCACGTGTGGCAGAATCTGTTAGTCCTACATTGGTTTCTTCAGCAGCCTCGGAACTAGAGTGGAAACAAGTCATCCTCTGTCCCAAGGACTGCCTAAGAAATGTGAGCATAAAGCAGTTTCACATCTAGCCAGCACTGCAGGTGATAACTCCAATCCCTCCTTCCAGAGCGGGAGGTCTTATATGGGCGGGACAGTAGTGTAGCGGTTAGTGTAATGCTATTACAGTGCCAGCGGACCTGGGTTCAACTCCTGCTGCTGTCTGTAAGGAGTTTGTACGTTCTCCCCCGCATCTGCGTGGGTTTCCTCCGGGTGCTCCGGTTTCCTCCCACATTCCAAGACATACCGGTTAGAAGCTGTGGGCTGCCCCCAGCACCTTCTCAGTAATGCATAAAGACTCATTTCACTGTGCGTTTCAATGTAAGTGTGACTAATAAATAAATATCTTATCTTGTTGTATTAACTTATGTTTGTCATGTTGTAATATTACTGCTGCACAAAGCTAATTTTCATGGCATTTATACCCTGTTTATATATGCCCATGACGATACACTTGAACCCTACAGTGGATTAAGTGGAGGATGGAGTCTGGTTCATGGCCAATTTAGATCTTGGTGTTCACTTGGCACTTCAAGCTCAGCTTCTGAACAAAGTATTCTTGGACTTGCACTGAAACAAAATATGGAGCAAGAATTTTCTACATCCAATTTACACTGGCCCAGATGTATGGTCCCAACCCAAATATCGACTGTCCATTTCCCTGTACAAATTCTGCTTGACCCACTGAGTTGCTCCAGCAGTTCTGTTCTTGCCTCCAGATTCCAGCATCTGCAGTCCCCGGTGTCTCCATTCTGGTCCCAGCAACCTGTCTTCAGTCCTGATCTCCTGTGTGGAGTTTGCAGATTCTCCTTGTGACCCTGTGGGTTTTCAAGGTGCTCCGGTTTCTTCCCACATCCCCTAAACTGTGCAGATTGGTAGATTAATTGGTCACTGGAGATTCCCTCAGAGTGGAAGGTGAGTAGTTGAATTTGGGGAAGTTGATGGGACTGTGGAGAGAATAAAGTAGGATTAGTGTAAGTGGGTACTTGATGATCAGCAGGGGCTATGAGCCAAGGGCCTGTTTTCCGTGCTGTATGACTCTATAATTCTCTATGAAAAGACACCACTGCTAATCTTATCACTAGCAGCTTGTGCAAATTCACTGTCAGCCTAAACATAAAAGTTGGTGTAAGATGAGCAAAAATTGTAACTAAAAACATCAGGGTTAAAGAGAAGCACAGCACAATGCTGCCTGTCTCTTGTCTCGGTCAGGCACGGTAGTGTAGCGGTTAGCGTAACGCTTTACAGTGCCAACGACCCAGGTTCAATTCCGGCTGCTGTCTGTAAGGAGTTTGTACATTTTCCCAGTGTCTGCGTGGGTTTCCTCCGGGTGCTCCAGTTTCCTCCCACGTTCCAAAGACATCCAGGTTAGGAAGATGTGGGCGAGCTATGTTGGTGCTGGAAGCATGACGACACTTGCGGGCTGCCCCCAGAACATACTACGCAAAAGATGCATTTCACTGTGCATTTCGATGTACATGTGACTAATAAAGATATCTTAAATCTTATGAAATTCGAAGCTTAAAACCATTTTTTATTCACCTGATGAACTGTGTTTACTAAAAGAAAACATTATGGCAGATTATCTCCTTATTGGGATGTAAATAAGCTTGCTAAATGCAGCGGAAGTCTCTGCACAATTGCTTTTAGAACAAAAAGTCACTCTATATCACCAGCAGCAATGACCTCGACTTCTGCTGTGCCTAAAACATTGGGTGTAAATTTGCACCTGTTCAGATTTGGCGTTAGCCTAGTTGGCTGGGCTGTAATAATGAGGTCAGTAAGATTATGATGTATATCAATGTAAATCATTCATGCATCAATTTCCTCTGGGACATGGGGGGAAGAAACTCTCCTCTTTAATCGGAGCAGTTCCAAAGCATCCTCGGAAGCTGCAGCCCTGAATGCACAGTGCAGAATCAAAGGCTTTATTCAGATGTAACTTTCAGTTACTTGCAGACTGTCTGTCAGCCACAGCTGCAACGTCTTCACTTGAGGACTTGTGTACTTGTAATTATTGTCCTCTTAAAGCTGTTCCCTCGGATGTTAGAGGATCACTTCCTATATCTGTTTAAAATTGCAGTTCGCTAAAATCCCAGCACTTGGAGAAAATAAATTGATGACTTGGAAATCTACTTCCCATCTGGTGGCTTGGGTTCCTGGGGTCTCATGGAATTGTACCAGCTGTCAAGTAGGTTTAAATTTACAAGAACTGTTGGGCTTCTCTGCAATGCATGGGACAGTCATAGAATGAGGAGGGCCTGACTCTTGAGTCACCATGAGCCAGAGACAAATAAGTGCATTCAAAAATATCTTCCTTCTTCCTGCCCCCTCTATCCCACCACCTTGGCAGACACACACACACACACACACACACACACACACACACACACACACACACACACACACACACACTCCTCTGTTAGAAAGTGGACATATTTTGAGGGTCTACATTTGTGTGCCATTACACTGAAATATTTTTACATTAGTGCAGGGAATGGAGGGATGTGGATCATGTGCAGGCAGAAGAGATTCAGTTTAATTTGGCATCGTGTTTGGCACAGACATTGTGTGCTGAAGGCCTGTTCTTGTGCTGTACTGTGTTCTGTGTAATGTTTTATTCCACTGACAGTGGAAAATATTTGAATTCTAACACATTCACTACCTGGGTTTTCACACATCATGGAGTTCCTCTTGAAAAGACCCTGGACTGTAGCACCCCTGCCTTACTGAAATCCACCTTATTTTTAAAGTGGTTGAAATATAAGTTGTTGCGGTATTAATTCAATAATTGAAAGTGGGACAATATGACCTTCATGCAAGTAACCACTGGTTTTATCTGCTTTATTCAGGGATTGTTTGCCTTCAGCCTGGATAAAGCCTGCCTACAGCTTTATTCTCAATACTCTCACTGCCCTTTCCTATCCACCCTCCACCCTGTTTTGGTCACCGGTTTCACTACAGCTAAGCAGCAGCTCAGCTAGTGGACCTGCTACCTCACAGCTCCAGAGACCCAGCTTCAGTTTTGACCTCTGTCTGTGCGGAGTTTGCACATTCTCCTTATGACTGTGTGGGTTTTCCTCCAGGTGCTCCTGGTTTCCTCCCACATCCCAAAGGTGTGCGGGTCAGTAGGTTAATTGGCCACTGTAAAGTGCCTGCATTTGTAGGTGAGTGATAAACCTGAGGGGAGTCGACCAGGAACGTCAGGACAATAAGTACAAGGTAAATTAGAAACAGGATTGCTCTGTGAGCTGGCATAGACTCGTAGGGCCGAGATGGCCTCCTCCTATGTCATATAGAAATGTGGAAAGCAGCTCTTTGTACTGGTTGACAGCAGAGTAGATTTACACTGGGGAACTCAGAATGACCACAAAACCTTAATATTTTATTTTTCCTAAATTTGCAAGCTTTGACGATGGCCAAGCTGAAAAAACAACAATGAAAATAGAAAATGCTAAAGCAAGTCATTATTCCTGGTGACCAAATGTGCTTTGGAGAGAGGTGGGGACATGGATCGTGTTTGTGGTAGTCCTTCCTGATATCTATCATGTGTTTAGTCCTAAATCCATCCTGGTGGGGCAAAGCTTTACCAAGAGATAAAGCAGCACGGTTCAGAATTCTCTTCGAAACTTGGTGAGATTTGCTACTAATGTAATATAACGTACTGCAAATATAACATCAATAGATTCAGTTTGCAATAGAAAATGAGTAGGAGCAATCTAATGTAAGAAAATAATTAACTGGAGGAAGTTCAATTTCAATGGGATGGGAGTGAATCTAGCCCCGGTAAATTGGAACCAAAAGCTGAGAGGCAAAACTGCAGCAGATCAATGGGCTGCCTTCAAGGAAGAGATGGTTCAGGTACAGAGGGGCAAAGGAAGAACAAACAATGACTTTCCTCACAGTTTCTTCAAAATGCAGCCTATTTTTTTTAAACCTAGTATCCTATAGCATCCTGCATAGAACTTTGACCAATACTGACCAAAATTTATCAATCAGAATGTATGCCTTCCTGAAGGTGCTGCCCACTGGTGTTTTTACACTGATCAATGAGAGAGGAAAATTCTGAGGAACAGCAGTTGCTTTAATACTGCTGCAAAACAAAGAGGTTATGTAGCGGTTGCTACCGCGAAATAAAACGCTAGTCGGAGGATTGTCGAACAGAAGTGGTTTATTTTCCCGCCTTGCGCGGGGCCCTTTAAGGGAGACTGTTCCCGCCCAAAACAACCAGCAATGACGTAAGTCCTACGTCATCAAGACTTTCCCCCGCGTGGGTTCTCCCTGTCGCTCGGAAAGACGAGGCCTGCCGCCATCTTGGGCCTTGTCGCTCCGACGCCGCACGACCCGACTGCCGAGCCGGTTCGCCTGACTAAATGGTGAGTCGCCACAGTTACAACGAGCCAGGAACTCGCTGATTGTGTTCAACCCAAGAACACTCTGATTTGCTCCTCTGCCTCCAATAATGAAATGTGTGCTAACCCCAAATCACACGGCAAGGATCCTATAGACTCTGTACTTTCAACAGGTACTGCATCTCCCACTAGCTAGTTATTGAGCACTTTGCATGATAGTTGGAAGCAAGTGGTGAAATCTCTCAGGTGTTCTTCCCAGCTCCACTGCTAATGCATTTGTTTTATGTCTTACTTCCTACGTTTTATTAATGAAGTATACAAGGACAAAGTCACCCCAGAATCATTGAATCTGATTAATTCTACGTTGACTTCAATAGAACTGTATGTCCAAATTGAATTACAAAATACAGCATTTAGTGTGAGCGACTGAAATGTATTTCCACCCCATTACTGGGGCTGTAATGTTTCCAATTCAGAGGCTGCGTGAAGATCAGTAACTTTTGCAGGGAGGAGTGAAATCATCATTTCACGTGCTCCAAACAAACTTCCTAGTTTTGAGCTCTGGTGAGATCTTGTTTATAGGATATAACTAATGATAGAAAATGCTGGAGATACTCAGCAGGTGAGGCAGCATCTGTGGAGAGAGGAACAGTATTGATGATTTTCATTGGAACTGGGGAAAGTGTTTTAAGTTGTTGAGAAGGGTGGGGGGTGGGTGGAGATCAAAAGGAATGTCTCTGAGAGAGGCACAAGAGACGAAAAGACAAGTAGTGGTGGTGTCAGCTTTGAGTTGAGTGGGAAAGGCTTGTTAATCACAACTGATCTGTTTGGTGTAAATAGAAGGAGATAAATGAGGTGTGTGTGTGAGAGAGAGAACACTGTAGTTGCCAGAAATCTAAACTGAACATACAGTGCTGAAAATCCTCAGCCTTTTTATAGATGCACCATAGAAAACGTCCTATCTGGATGCATCACGGCTTGGTATGGCAACTGCTCAGCCTGAGACCACAAGAAACTGCAGAGTTGAGGACACAGCTCAGCACATCACTGAAATGAGCCTCCCCTCCACGGATTCTGTCTACACTTTTCCGCTGCCTTGGTAAAGCAGCCGACATAATCAAAGACCCCACCCACCCCGGACCTTCTCTCGTCTCCCCCTTCCCATCGGGCAGAAGATACAAAAGACACCAGGCTCAAAGACAGCTTCTATCCCTCTGTAATAAGACAATTGAATGGTTCCCTCGTACAATAAGATGGACTCTTGGCTTCGGAATCTACCTCGTTATGATTTTGCACCTTATTGTCTACTTGCACTGCACGTTCTCGGTAACTGTAACAATGTATTCTGCATTCTGATGTTGTTTTTCCACTGTTCTTCCTCAATGTACTGATGTGAGGAAATGATCTGTATGGACGGCATCCAAAACAAAGTTTTTTCACTGTACCTCAGTTCATCTGACAATAATAAACCAATTTATTTACCAGCATCTGTGGAAAGAGTTAAAACTGAGTTAATTTCATGGGTTGATGATCTTCCATTACAACTAGCCAGTTCTAATATCAGCTGGAAAAGTTGGTTATCTGAAATTGTTATAAATATTGAATTCAACATGCTTGATATCATAGGTGCTGTCAATTTGAGCCATTATCATAGCAGATTGGGATTTGTTTTACTTAGATAGTTATTAAATGAGAGCCAACAATAGTTATAATTTAATATTCCCAGAAAGATCACAGATCTAGATAAGTTTTACATGAGCAAGCTATCAATTTGGAACCAGAATGGGAAATTGTGTCTGGGGAAGTTGTGTCTGATATTCCTGTGAGCTCTGTTGTTTTCCCAGAATCTCGGTATCGTGTGAAAGTCAGTTAGACTTGAACCCTCAGTTTGTGACGCAGTTCTCTGAATGCAGCAATCTCCAATCAGAAACATGAGCTACTTCATGCGTGTGAGAGGGTGGATCTGAGAGGGAAGTTTGTGAGAATGAGTGATGGGGTTGCTGTACAAGTGGTTAAACTACTTGGATGGTAAGTGGTATGGTGTTCTTTGCTGCTACCCTTCCAGCAATGCTGATAATTGGTAAGCCACCCATTTGCCAGGCTCCAACTTGCAACTATCTGGTTAACTAATAAAGCATCAAATGCACCTGCTGGGAGCCTTGGTCTCTGGACAAGTTGGGCCACCTGTTGTATACAGGGTGTTGTAGTCTGTGTGCACACTGGAGTCATTTTGCGTGCAGGTCTCTGTAAGCCAAATCCAAGGTCCCCAGTGGATAAGAGGGAAGGATTTCCTGTTGGGCAGTGTTACACCCTTCAGGTTTCCTCAGAGTTGTATTCCATTCCAGAATCTGATGATGTGAAGTGTAGCTTTAAAGAATAAATCTTACTAGTTTGTTGCCTTTATGAATTAAAATCAGTCTCTTTTTTTGCAGTTGATATTTTGACAATGTTTAATGTTTCTCGTTAAATTAATTAAAGCTGACTGAAGATCAAAGTCAACAAGATCTAATTTCTTTCACATCATAATAATCTGAGCAGGAAGAACAGCTGTTTGTTGGCCTCGATTCTTCGTGTGACTACTTGAGTAATCTTCTTGTGCGCTTCAGACTGAATGCAAAATCCTTAAGATCACCCAAATGAAATAAATTTCTGGTGGGTGTGAGGGAATATGTGACTATTACAAGAGAGATCCTCTTTAACAAAAGTTAATATGCCTGCTCCCAACAAGACAATTGCCACCACTTTTAGCCAAATTGACTGATGCTCTATGCTTTTAATTTTCAAATTATAACATCATTTCAACATTTTGATCATTCTTTAGTGTAATTTGTTGCTCTTAGTGTATAGCATTTTATTTGTATTATTCAATGATAAAAATTTCTTTTAGCATTATACTTCACCTTATTTATGCTGCTTATTTCAAAATATTAGATAATTAATGCTTATTGGGAGAATAAAGCCCTTCCAGTTGTCACTTGTTGATACTTGTCACAGTAAACCTTCACTCTGCACAATACAGCTTTGGCTGCTGTTGAGTTTGCTGCTGAATGTTTATTGACACCTCACATCAGGCTTGATCTGATTTCTTTTACTTTTTTTTTATACTCTGTCCTTGCCTGACTGCCCTGATTTATTGGGCTCTATTGAGCGAGTCCGACAGACTTGTGACTAAGTTGGAGCTGAGATAGTGTGAGGTTTATTTTCCCAGCTTAACTATGTGGGCCAACATTAAATTGATTTGTGTTGAGATTGAAGTATTTATATTTGGACAATTGGTTGATTCAAAGTGGTTTTACTGTATGTTTTATTTTGGTTTTTGAATTAGATCTGACCTATGATGCTATCATTGCCAGAAGTCACTTGTTGGCTATCTAAAGTTGCATTAATACGGAGTTTAATTTTGAGTGTATAATCAGGTTAATATTTGCATTCTGCTGTTGCTTGAAATGCTAACTCTGTCGCTCTTTCCCCAAATACTATCTGATCTGCGGAGTGTTTCCAGCATTATCAATTTTTGCTTCAGATTTCTAGCATTTGCTGTGTTTTATTTTTTTATTCATGGAAAATTAACATTCCTGTGAGAAACCCATTTTGTGGACAAAAATTGATAGCTTCACAGAGATAGATTTTACTCTGGTGTCCATAGTAATTCCATTCACGCTAAGTGTTTAATACTCCAGTTCTCCATACTTAATATTTACCTCTGTTATAAATAACAACAAGAAACGCTAAACGAATTTACTACAGCGTGGGAGCTGTATATTTATTAAAGCTTCTTTCCTCCTAAAGGATTCCATTGCTTAATCTCTTCTGGTGGTTGTGTGTGTGTTGTACTTGAACAGTGTGTGTTGTGGATTGGTGCACAATAGAGGAGGCCATTCAGCCCAAGTCTGTGCCAGGCCCTCCTACCTTATAAGTATCAGAGGTGAACATGGCATTTTCCACATTCACATGCTTTGCAGCTGAAGTTATGAGAGAGCAGAGGAGAATACGAAGCCAGGCTTCTCTCTGCCCTTGACAACTCTAATGCATTCCAAGCAATTGGATCTCCTTCACTGATTCCCATTTACTGGAGCCAACAAACTCAGCACAACCTCCAGCAGCACATTGGCACAGCTAGTAGAGCCACTGCCTCACAACGGCAGAGACCAGGGTTCAATCCTGACCTTGGGTGCTGTCTGTGTGGCGTTTGCACGTTCTCCCTGTGACTGTGTGGGTTTCCTCCAGGTGCTCTGGCTTCCCCCCACATTCTAAAGACATGCAGGTTGATCATTTAGTTGGCCACTGTAAATTGTCCCTCGTTTGTAGGCATGTGGTGGAATCTGGGGGGAGTTGATGGAATGTGGGAAGAAGAAAAAATAGGATTAGTGCAAATTGGTGGCTGATGTTTGGCACAGACTCAGTGGGCCAAAGGGCTTATTTCCATGCTGTATCTCCCTCTGACTCTAACCTCAGGAATAAACACAGGATTTTCTGGTCCTTGTGGTTCAGTGCCAGTTCCTTGAACAACCAAGGGCGCGTTCCCTTTGGAATCGCAGTGAGTTTTATTCTGAATGGCTATCAGGAACATTCTGTAAGTGATTCAAACAGACAGCTACTGTGGCATAGACTGTGAGGCAAAGACTAAATATATCTCGTATAATGCAGCAGTTATAAATTCCTGGAGCAAATGAAGCCCTTGCAAACCTCAGTGGAATCCAATAAAAACAGAAAATTGTGGAAACATTTAGCAGGTCAGGCAGCATCCGTGGAAAGAGAAACAGAGTTAAGGTATCAGGTCATGAAGATTCTCGGACCTTTTCTTTCTACGGATGCTGCCTGATCCAATGAGTGCTTCCAGCATTTGTTTTTATTTCAGATTTCTAACATCTGCAGTTCTTTTTTTTTGAGGTTTCTCTCAATGGAATGCAATCTAGCTTCATGAATAGTAGTCTCACATGCTCATAAGTGATAACGTTTCAGTGTTCCGTTGCCTTTAGTTTCACTGCAGTCATTGCCTGTAATATTCAGTGCTTTGGACCCAAGAACATTATTAGCAATCCTATATGTGATGTTACATTAAGAAAGAATCTACTGAGCAGGTATGTGCAATATCATTAATTGTATAAATGCCACAATGACTAATGTTTACATAAATTCATACAAAATTCTGTTGTGTGAACACTTTGTGACATCAAGAATGATTTCGACAACTTGAAATGTTTTTGCTGCAGGAAATGATTTGATTTTTATTGCAGTTTGAACACCTGCAATCAGTACTTCAATCGTAAATGTTTCAACAGAACTCATTATGTAATAATCTACTGTGCTGTTGCTCGGCAACAAGGAGTTTATTTGGAAGGGTCAGGGTGTAGTTCAGTTGGCCATCTCATTGCTTTCATCTAATTTAACAAAGAAGAATTCTGCTATCAAATTGAACCCTTTGGATGGATGCGAGTTATTAACAGGTGTCACCTTAAACTTGGTATTCTCACCTCTGAGTCAGAAAGTTGTGGATTCAAATTCCTATTCCAAAGATAGGAATGCAAAATCCAGGCTGACATGGGCTGCATTGTCAGTGAGGTGCATTTATGTGAATGAGATGTCAGAATGAGTCCTGATTTGTCCTTTTTAAGTGGATGTAACTGAATCTGTGGGACAAATTGAATTGCTAACAGGGGGACTCTCCTCATTATCTGGCCAATATTTAACTCAACAAGCACCATCATTAAAGTGTACGTTATCTACAATGTGCAATTTCCTGTCCATTTCCCTGTAAAGCAAGGGATTCCTGCAATCTTTCATTGACTTTAATGTACCTTGAGACACCCAGAGAGTGTACAAGACTGTATATAAATTCAAGTCCCTTACTTTATAGTTATTTTTAAATCAGAGTATTTCTGACTGAACAAGTAAACATGCAGGTTTATTTGCATAAGTAGAGGCAAGGTAACCTGTCAAGTTTGTAATCATGAATTCTCCATGGATTCACAGTTATGTGGACCCTGGCAAACCTACACCATTAATTGAGCTTATGGTTGGTCACAAGAACATATACAACGTAACACCAGAGGGAGGGAGGTTGGGATCTCCACTCAGGGGTGGCTATCGTGTAGACTTTCTATCTTGTGTATGGGAGGCTGTGCTGTTAGGATCTTCCGTAGATAGCTTTTGGATCTGAAGCAATCCATCCCAACCCCAACAGCAGAGAAACTGCTAAGAGGACTGAACCCATCAGGTGTGTTATTTAAATGCTTTGGGATTGTTCACTGAGTCCTCCTTTGCAGTCCCAGTGATTTGTGAATCAGAATCAGATTTATTATCACTGACATATGTTGTGAGATTTGTTGTTTTGTGGCAGCAGTACAATGCAAGACATAAAGACATAAAAAAAATTACTATAAATTACAAAATAAAAGTGCAAAAGAGGAATAATGAGGTGGTGTTCATGGACTGTTCAGAAATACCGAAGGCGGAGGTGAAGAAGCTGTTCCTGAAACGTTGAATGTGGGTCTTCAGGCTCCTGTACCACCACCTCAACGGTAGTAACACGAAAGGGCATGTCCCAGGTGGTGAGGGTCCTTTGTGATGGATGCTGCCTTCTTGAGGCACCGCCTCTTGAAGCTGTCCTCGACGGTGAGGGGGAGAGGGGGTTGGTGCCCGTGATGGAGCTGGCTGAGTCTGCAGCCTCTTTTGATCCTGCACATTGGAGCCTTCATACCAGGTGGTGATGCAACCAGTCAGAATGCTCTCCACTGTACATCTGTAGAAATTTGCAAGAGTCTTTGGTGATGTACCAAATCTCCTCAAACTCCTAATGAAGTAGAGTAAATCTGTAGAAAAAAGGAATGGTCTGCAAAGTCCACAAAGTCCCTCATGCATTCCATTTCCCTCCAGCTCTGCCCCTCGTATGTTTTTGCAAATGCAGTGGGATGGGACTGTACGAGAAGCCTGTACAAGCAACAAGTTTTCATGTTGAAGATTGGGGGATTTTACCTCCCAGACTTTTAATGTGATATTCAGGTCCAAACTGAGCTCAACAGAAATTGCAGACAGCTGGGCATGATCTGGATTCGGGGCGTGGGGGTTGGGGGGGGAGGGGCAAGTGGCTGGAGCAAGGACCTGAGACCCTCTTGCCCAGCAAAGAAATTATACCTCAGCTTTTGGCCCTTGGATCAGCGATCAGTTCTCGGCAGACTTTTCCTATATGAAGGCCACCTGGTTCTCTTCTTCGTGGGCCTCACATTAAAATAGGATATGATCCCCAGTGAGGTAATACAACCTTTTTTTTTATAAAGAAAAGTTCTCTATTAATTTTTTTTTTTCAGAAGTGAACTTGCTGCCTATAAATTGAAGATCTCTGTTGGCCAATCAGATGATACAGGAGTGGTTCATCGCTCCCCTGGTACCAACGCCTCCGGCTCGATTTTGGCCAAGTGAATTGAAACTCTAAAAACTACGGATGGTGCAAATCTGAAATAAAAGCTATGAATTACTGGAATTTAGTCACCAGCTGGGCAGCAATGTTAGCCCTGCTCCTCTCTTTGCAGATGTGTAGTGTTTCCAATGTTTTCTGTTTTTATTATGGGAGGATCTGGAATTGTGTTCCTGCAGTTTTGTGAAATTAACTCCTCCTTAGTGTGAGGGAGTTTTACAGGATTAAAAGCTGATTGATGCTGGCTGGTTTGCTCTCTTCCTCTTCAAATGCCAATTCCCCAATAGCTCCATCCAGCTTGCCTTTTTCACTGTTTCTCCACCTACATTGTCACGAAAGGCATCAACATCAAGCCTGTAAAAAGATTTTTTTTTTTACTGTTTTTCTTTTGTCCTTAAAAAAAATAATCTGGGCATAAAATTAAATTATGGATTAAACTGAAGTGAAATTGGGTATTGGGAGAGGATGCGAACATCACAATCGCTAGCCGGCTGGCTGTTTGTTTGGATTGAATTGTGTGACTTTGGCAGGTGAGTCTGCCTGAGACTTTATGCTGGCCACACTCCAGATAGCTGAGAACCATCCTCTGCTGATTTTCAGAAATGGTACAGAGAAAGTGGTTGCATTAAATAGCCTTTTTGCTGCTATATCTCAATATAGATCATCTCAAAATCAATCAAATCCATTGAAACTGTACTGTGTACTATTCATAATCACATGATCCATTTTTCTGGGAATTATTTTGTCTAAGTTAACAAAAGCACTAACCTCATTATTTAAGATGATTAATTACCTAAACAATTTAAGTGAATGTTTCATATGAATAATTCATCTGTTTATAACTTAACATAATTATAAACTAATTTGGGGTGGATATTCGTCCTTGATTGAAAGTGGAATGTGCATTTTTACAGGAGAGGTGTGCACTTCATTTCTGGTTCTAAAACCCTGTTCCTTTGACTTCTTTGGAACTAAAGTTTGGAACCAGAGCACAACACACAGCTGCATTCATTTCAACTTCTGGAAAGTTGTTGCAGCTGCACAAAGTGGGGAGTATTCCATCACCTTCCCGATTTGTGCCTTGTAGATCGTACAAAGGCTTTGGTGTGTACCCAATGTTTAACTGCAGTATATTGCAGCCTATCCAAGACTCAATGTTAGACAAACAGACTGAGAACTTAGATGAGTGGTTCCCAGCCTTGGGGTCATAAGTATACTTAACAGTGTAATATTCATCTGATTTTACCATCAGCGTGAAAGTGTTTGTCTTTTCAGCTGATTCCTGCATGCAGCAAGACTGAAATGGCATTCAGGCATGGGCTGATAAGAGACAATTGACATTTATGCTAGTAAAGTGCCAGAAAATTACTATCTCCAACAAGAGAAGGTCTAACCACCCACATTTCACTGAACCTCCACCAGTGATATACTGGGGCTCATCATTGACCAGAACTCAGCTGGATCAGCTGCAAATGCAACTCAGAGCGGGATACTGAGGCAAGTAGCTCATCCCCTGACAGCAATGCCTTTCTGTGATCTACAAGACACAAGTTGGGAGGGTGATGAAATACTCTCCACTTGCCTGGATGAGTGCAGCTGCAACACCTTTCAAGAAGCTTTACACCATCAGCACAAAACAACTTGTTTGATTGGTACTCCATCAGTCTTCCTAATCATTCATTCCCTTCACCATCAGTACACAGTAGTTGCACTCTGTGCACTCTGTACAAAAAAATTCACTGCAGTTACTTATGCAGGCTGTTCCAACAGCACCTCCCAAACCCTTGATGTTTACTGCCAATTGGTACGCGGGAGCACCACCATCTACTGGTTCCCCTCCATCCTGACTTTAAAATATATTACTGGTCCTTCATTGTGGCTGGGTCTACGCTCCCCACCCTGTAGCACTGTGGGACCATTTTCACCAGAGGGACTGCAGCAGTTTAGAAGAGTGGCTCTTCACCAACTGCTGAAGGGTAATTAGGAATAGGCAATAAATAATGGATGGTAATTGGTTTATTATTGTCGCATGTACTGAGATACAGTGGTTGACATTCAGATCTTGCAAATTAATTTAAAAACATGTTCAAGGTTTTTAGATGTGCTGTGTGAAATGGCCTGAACTTGGCTATGGAACAAAGTGTGGATTCTTCAGCAGGACAAGGAAGATGTGCCTAAAGCACAAATGGATCTATTTGGCAATGCCCATCCTTTCCTGGGAGAGTTGAAACCAATGGGTTTAATTTTTGGATCTGTGACCCGCTGTTTATATTGAATGGTTGAAATATCATCAGTGAGGAAGGGGGGAGAAATATTAAAAGATTAAAATGGAGGGGCAAGTAGTTGAGATGATTAAAGGGCACAGAGACAGTCACTCAAGGTAAAAGTGAAGGGAAATTGAAACACAGAAAACTGGGAAATGTACACTAGCTCTGTCCTTTTTGAAAAGGTTAATAGAGCTGGGGTGAGGGTTAGGATGTTTCTAGTCTAACCATTATCATTAAGAATCTGATAAAGATTTACCTGTAAAACAATAGGGACCCCTTCCATGACACCAGCCAATCTACCTGACGTCTTGAGAAGCTAGACCTATGAAGAAAATCACAAGTCGGGCTAAAATCTGAAGTGCTTAAGGTTACATTTGAGATCAGCTATAGAGTGTCAAGGCAAATGATTAAATATTGCAATACAAGCAGGAAAACGAGAATGTGCAGGTTCTACTGAACTTCCCAATATGAATCCTGGATAAAGTTCCCTGGAGGGCCTGGCTTGTAGCTGAGTGGTTGGGGAATACTGAAATTTAATGAGGCAGAAGGGATATGGCTCATAGTAAAAGGGGCCAATGTGGCAGCGGCAAAGCACAGAATACGACATTGCAGCACAGGAACAGGCCCTTCAGCCCACTGTGTGTGTGCCAACCACGATGCCAATTTAAACTGCACTCAGTGCATTTAAAAGGTGCATCCACAGTTTGTAATGGTACACCGTGAAGTTCATGTGATTTCTTGATCTGTGTCCCTTAACTGCAAAGATTTGGTTCTGTTGCTGGTCTTCCTGAAGCTTGTGTCAAGCATGGTTTGAACAGACCAATTGATGATCGGAGCTTGTTACTGTCGTAACTTGGCACCACACTTTATTATAAAGCATCAAAATATTAACAGTATAATGGGAAATACAACAGGATTTCCTCAAAGTAAAATCACTGAAAACTGAATTGCAAGTTATAGAAAAACAAGCAGTGCCCTTGAATGCCATAGACTGTGATGTATTTTTGGAATTCCCTTAACAGTAAGTCACATACTCTTTATTCTTGCAGTCCATGATGATATTTAAATCCCTGGAGTCATTGCTACCTTGTAATCACTTCCAGATGTTGTTCATTTTCTACAGTGGTCATAGGATTTCCGGGTAATTGATTGGAAATTATTTCTGAGAAGAATAATGAGAAGTAATATCACAATAGCTGCTCCTGGCATTAACCTTGCACGTCAGTGGTAGGAACACTGACAGCTCTTGTCTTTACAATATGGCCATTGATCCGAACAAGCCCCATGCTTTGAGCAACCAGTTTGCTTTTCCTTTCGTAAAAGTAATTTCAAGGCAGTCATTTAACTTGGGGCTTGATAGCAAAGAGTGCACATACTGTGATAAGCAAGGTAAATAATTATGCAGGTTAGATTGGCTGTATTAGGAGGCCATTTCCTGCTTATCATTGTTTGTATATTCATATTTCCTTGGGGAATGTAAGTTTATAGTTAGATCTGTCTGGCAGCTAAGATTCAGTTACTGTGTGTTTCAGGAATCCCCCCATTGTCCGATCAACACTGGCACCTGATGGTGACCTGTGCAGAGTGGAGGAATTGGAGAGGGCTGGTAGTACAAGGTTTATATGCTGTCAACAGCAAGCACAGGGAAGGAGTGTCTGGATTGCTAGTAGTTCAGTGGACTTTGAGATCCAGGTTACACTTGGACTCCATTGAGAAGGGCATGTTGGTTGCATTTCCAACAGCAGAATCTTAAATGGTCTTTTCTGAGCTTGGTCACGGGAAGAAATTACCAAATGGAAAAGCTTCAAAGATGTGCTCAAAGCCTCTGTGAAAAGATGTAACATCCTCGCAGATTCCTGGGAATCCTTGGCCCATGACTGCTCAGTGGAGGAGGTGTGTTTGGGATGATATTGAGATCCTCAAGTCCATGCACCAGGAGCACACAGAAGCCCAGTGTTGATAGTGGAAGGTACAGACCAGGTCAGCATCTATGTGCTCGCCTGACCCATCAGGAACATCCTGCCCCATCTATGGAGGAGTCTGTGGTTTGCACATGGGCTTCGTCAGTCACCTCAGAAGGCACAACGCTGGTGTAGAAGCAAGGGGCTGCTAAAGAAGAAGACAAAATGGAGGAGAAGTTTGATGTCATCTAACAAACCTTCAATGCTTAACAACTTCTAGTTGCTGCTTGTTCTTCACAAACGACCTGACCCAGAGAAAAGAAAGTTCCTTATTAAATATCTAGCCATCCCTGTTGAGAACCTGCCCTTTGTCAACACCCGGTGCTGTAAGCATCCATTCAAGGGGATTCCTACCACTCAGCAACTCTTGTCGTGAAGATGACTGAGCAGCCAATCACGTCAAAGAATTCTCATGCACAGGAAATAATTTTTAACTAACTTTTCAGTGCACTAAATACCGAAAAGATGTTCTTGATTAAAGTGGAAGTAGAAATATCATAAAAGTCTTATTGACTCAGTAAACAACCAGGTTTTATCAACCCTGTTTCCCTTACAGTGCGCTGTTTAAAGGGCCCACACACAAATTGTATGTTGTCCTTACTGAGATCTGTGACCTCCTTAGCTAGCACCAATATCATTTCTCATGGTTTCTACCCTTACATAGACATTCCCTTGTTCTTTTCAGCTCTTTGTTTCAAAAATGCCTGTCTTCTGATGCAAAGACTTAATCCTGAAACCTTAACCAGTTGCCCTCTTCACTTATGCCATCTGACATGCTAAATATTTCAGATTTTGGGGCGGCAGAGTCATGCGCCTAGTAGAGCTGCTGCCTCACAGCTCCATTGACCTGCTTCAATCCTGACCTCTGGTGCTGTCTGTGGAGTTTGCATGTTTTCCTTGTGGCTGTATCGGTTTTCCCCAGGGTGCTCTGGTGTCCTCCCAAATTCCAAGGGTATGTGGGGGGGGGCAGGGGGTGGTAGGTTAATTAGCCACAGTAAGTTGTCCCTAGTGTGTAGGTGAGTGGTGGAATCCATGGGAGTGGGGAGGGAGTTAATGGGAATTTGGGGAGAAGAAATTGGGTTCAACGTAAATGGTGGAAGGGCCAGTTTGATGTGCTGTATTTTCATTGATTTCCAATCTTTTCCCGTTATTTTTTACTTTCCAAACACCATTCACCGCAGGATGTGCTAGGACTGCAGATGTTTAATTCGATCCATTGGTTGTGAGATTGCTTTGCTCTTTTACATGCTGCTTAGCAGACACCGAATCCAGTGGTGTAGTATCACCAGGTTGCTACCTCATTTTAAGTTATGTCTGCTTCTGCTCTTAGCGTGGACTTCCGCATTTCTCATTGAACCGGAGACCATCCCCCGGCTTGATAGTATCGGTAAGGTGAGGGAATTACTGGTCAATAAGGGTACATTTTGCAGATGATAGTCCACAACATCTCATGGATGCTCAGTTTACAGCTGTCACATCTGGCCCACAGCATCATGGAAGCTGTCCTTGGTCTTACCCTGCAAGGGCTGTGCAGTGACCACTTCTGTTGCCGTGTACATCTGCCACAGTTAAACAGGTGAGAACCAGGTTGAGTAGCTTTATCGCTTGAACTGCTTTGTTTAAACAAAAATATCCAGACCATTAACAGAGTTTAAACTGTACAGGCATCTGCCATGGTTGGATTTGAACTCTGGTTACTGGATTGTTGGTCCAGATTGTTAGGTTACTGGTAATTTAACAGTGGCACAGTGATACAGATAGTAGGGCTGCTGCCTCGCCACTCTAGTAACCCGCATTCAATCCTGACCCCGGATGCTGTTAGTGTGGAGTTTGCATGTTCTCCCCTGTGGCCAGATAGATATCCCCCCCCCCCCCCCCCCCCCCCGCCACTGTTCTGCTTTCCTCTCACATCCCAAAGATATGCTGGTTGGTAGGTTCATTGTCCATTGTAAATTGCTCCAGTGTGTAGATAGGTGATAGAATCTGGAGGGAGTTGATGGGAACATGGGGAGAATAGGTTACAGGGAAAATAAATGGGAGGAGAGAGAGCATACTGAATGGTGGCACAGATTTGACGAATAGGAGCACCCTTCTATGTTGTAAAGAACTATGAACAAAATAGAATATGGGTACAGGCTTAATCAATGATGCATAAAGGTTTAACATAACTTCTTTGCAGTTACGTTCTTTGACTCTATAAAAGTTGTGACTACATTATATGGGAAACATGTCCTGAACATCTGCACTCTGTCTGCTGCCTTTCTATTTCTTTTGTGAGCTTCCTGACTTTGTCACGTCCCTTGTATCCTTTTCTCCCGTCTGGGATAATAGACGATGGAAATCCAATCGCATTCTTGTGAAGGTTTTTAGCAAAATCTTTTTTGATGGAATGATATTGGATGCTATGAAAGTTTCCAATGAAAATGATAAAAATGAGTTTGATGCATAGTAATGGAGTAAGCTGCAAGTTCTGTTAAAGGCAGCAGGGTTTTCCTGCACTGAAATTGTTGAGACAAGCAATTACTGCTGGCTGTATGCCTGTGTGCATGCAGTCAGTGACCCTCTGTGCTACCTTTGAGATGTCTGACATTCAGTTAAAAAGGTATTTGGTAAAGTACTGGAGAAAATAATTTTGCTTCCTGTTTAATGCAATGTCTAATATAATTAGGGATCCCAGCAGCTTGTTCCATGCTGAGATTTATTAAATTTAAAGCATCTGCTCCATAGTCATTGCCTCTGCTGTTGAGAATAAACTGATGTTAATGTTTTAATAATATTTACCAACTGAGAGCCAGGAAGTGGGATTAGTTGGATTAGTCCAAGAGGTGATCTCATTGAAATGTTTCATACCTTGAGGAGGATTTACAGATATATGCTGACAGATGCCCCCTTCTGGGGAAAATTACACCTAGGGGCCACAGCGTCAGGTTAAAAGATGTCCCTGTTATAATTGAGATGATTCAGAATTGCTTCTCATTTTATAGTTGGAAATCTTTGGAATTTTATATTTTCGAGACTTGTGGATGCAAAGTTGTTAAGTATATATAAGGCTGAGGTGGAAAGATGTTTGGGCTACAAGGGTTCTGGGGAACAACAGGAAAGTCGAGCTCAGGCCCAGATCTGTTTTTTGTGTTTTTTTTCAGATTTCTAGCATCTGCAGATTTTTTTTGATATTTCTAATTCCACCAAGGTTGAAGTTCAAGTCATTGAATAAATCTGGAATTTTATCTTCATAAAAGGTAGTCCCAATAAGCCATGAAGTTAGCACACTGTAGTAAAAAGCCCATTGGGTTCACTGGTGTTCTTCAGTGAAGATGACCTGCCATCCTTGCCTGGTCTGGCCTCCATGTGACTTGAAGCCCATCTACACAGTTGAGTTCTAACTGTCTTCTCAGCTCGCAGGCAATTAGTGATGGCCAGCAGGTGCCAGTGATGCCACTGGTGTCCACATCCTGTGACTAAGTCAATAAAACAAAGTTTGGATTTTAATATCTCAGTGGATTGTAGAGACACTGAGGATGAAGGCAATGGAGGGTATTGAAAACGAGTGAGAATTTTTGAAACCAAGGCTTTGCCCATCCATTTGGCAGTGTGGGTCAGTATGGGAAGGGAACTTGGTGACGATACATGTTAATACAAGAGCAGTAGAATTTTGAATGATCTTGTTCATGGAGAGTAGAATGTGTGAGGCTAGTTAGAATTGTGCTGGAACGGGCAGACCTAGAGGTTAACATGTTAATGTTGCTTGATAGTACTTCAAGAATTGTACCATGTGACTGACTGCACTCGAAATGCATTTTGCAGCAATATATGGGGTAGAATTATCCAGAAACACTCTGCTTCTGTGGAGAAGCTGACTTCCTTGAGGCACACAGTTAAAAAAAAACTGTGCGCATTTCTCCAAGTTCAATTGTTTCAATAACGGGCCATCCCCAGCATCTGAAGATATTGAGCACTGAGGAAGCAGAGGTTTAGGTGAGGGTTTCAGCAACAGATAAACTAAGAGATGGTCAATGCTACTAAAGTGGGAAGAGGCAGTTTCTGTGAAGATCTGACTTTGAAGTCCTGAACTCCATATTGTCAATTCAGATTCCCTGGTTGTGAGCAATCTAGTTTAGTTTTGGACAGTGCATTGTCACTATAATAAGAGTGTTTCAGGGGATAAAAAAAAAGTTAACATCTAAATAGTTCTGACAAAGGGTCTTCGGCCTGAAATGTTAACTCTGTTTCTCTTTCTATAGATGCTGCCTGACCCGCTGAGTCTTTCCAGGATTTTCTGTTTAGATTATAGGTTTCCAGCATCTGCAGTTTTTTCATCTAAATATTTTAATGTGAATAGATGCAAGCTGTGTCAGCTTCGCAAGATTTCTCCTGCTTACTGCTTGTGGGAGCTTGCTGCAACTAATTGACAGTTGTTTCCTGTAACAGTAACTGTATTTCAAACACACTGCAGTGAATGTGATATGTTTGGTACATCCTGAGATTGTTCAAAGTACAATATACTATAAAGGAGTTTTCATTTATAACAATAGATCCTCACTTTGCTAAACAATTTTCCTGATATTGGAAGTGTTCTGCACATTTTTTATAAATGAACCAACCATTACTATACACAGAAAACATTAACTTTTGAGAACATTTATTGGGTGAGAAACCAATGCACTGAGCCAATATTCTCATGTCGTTGAAAATGAATTTGTGCTACTTGTGATTCTGGACTAGGAGGCACAATAAATAATGGATAGAAAGAACATGGAAAGGACATAATAAAAAAAATTCTTTCATTTTTCTGTGCATTGAATGTTCAAATGAGGACCAACACTGTTCTGAGGCTTGAACCTACTGTTCATTAGTTCACATCAATATTGTGAAAAATGGAGTCACATTGAATTTTAGTTTGTTGAATTTGATATTTAAACAAAAGTTTCCTGAAGCAGATTCCATTGATTACCTTAAACCAGGTTGAAACATAAATGAATTAAAAGTAGCTCTTGAGATTCACTTGGTTTGATTTTATTCCTTTCAAAAAGATGGGTAAAATCCAGACATGGAGATTATTATAATTATGGACAGTTTGCAGGATAGATATGAAAAATCACCCAAACAATAGTGTATTTAAGAGTTGCATACTAATAACTGTCTGTTATAAAGCATGCATTATATCATTGTATCGGTGAGGATAGGCACTTCTCAATCCCCTCAGTCCACCCCGCATTATGGCAGAGGGAATAAATTTTTATATCTTGATATTAACTAGACATTCTATAATAGGGCAGGGCCTCAAACAGAAGAGAATGAGGGGAAAAACATTAAGGAAGTGACCTGAATAAAAAGACAAGTAATGTAGGGAAACAAAGGACTGCAGATGCTGGAATCTGGATGAAAAACACGACGATGCTGGAGGAACTCAGCAGGCCAGGCAGCATCCATGGAGAAAAGCAGGTGGTCAACATTTCTGGTCAGGACCCTTCTTCAGGACACTTTAGCCAAATCACCACCCAACAATTAATGTAGGGTGTGATTTGTCTGAAGTGTTATAGGCTTCATAAGGCTTGTGGAGAGTTGCATTCTACAGAAGTGACCAATACCATCTGAAGACCATGCATGCTTTGGTGACAATCATGCAAGTGGCATTTGGGTGTGCTTTGGATATCATCATTCATGTCGCAATGCCTGAGAGCTGTGTCAATGCAACATCCTGTGTTTACTGGATAGTATAATCCCAATTGCTTTCTTCCTTCTGGAGGCAGACTGTGAAACACTTGCAAGATTGCTTGTTGTGCTTTGGATTGCCTCTTCATATTTAGAGCTTTGTATGTTCAGTTTAAATTGCTTATTGGCAGCATGTCTATTCTTGAACTTGTAATGACTGTTCCATTAATTGTCAGATATTAGGAAGTCTACATGAATCATAAATACTCCTTGGCAACGTATCTACAGTGTGCTCCTTTGGTTCAGCCAATACTGTGAGCAATATCTTTCTCCTTAATCCTTGAGGTCTAGAAGTCGAGTATTTGCAGCGATGTCTTGTTGCCTCATTGGATAGATCCTCTCACTGCAGCCAATACTTTGCAAGAATTAATTGTAACTAAAACTTGTTTCTGTACAGCGGTCTTATTACATGTTGTGGAACTTCTAAGGATTGCATCGTATAACAGCTGAGCAGCATATGCTTCTGTTTACCTGAAGTGAAAGGGTCATTGACATTGTACTACAGAACCTCAAGTATCCACAATGTAGTAACCAGACGTCGCTGATCTCTTTAGACCTTAGAGTTCAGTCTTGATATCTGTAAAACAAAAACGTACAGAAAATGCATCAGAAGAATAAGCAGTTAGGATCATGTGGTACTTGTCACAAGATTTCAGTTCCACAATTTGGCAATGGAGTCTAAATTCTTAGTACAGCTAGCCAAGTGCTGTCTGATGTTACTATTCTAGTTCAGTTGTGCTTTGTTCTGGAAATTGATTTTTCATGTTACTCTACCCTCTTTCATACTTCAGCTTTATTAGCTATCACAACACTGAGAGGAAGGGACAGAAGAAGAAGAATATTCATCTGGCATTTTATTGTCATTATATTTAATATTTTCCTCTTGTATGTCGTCTCTTCTATCGTTCACTGCTCCCCAAACTTGTGTGCTGCTCCATGGTTCTCATCAGCATAAATTCAGAACTAAACTCGGAAGGTGCTCACTTCATTGGCCGAGCCTTACCCTTCAAACCAGAGGGGTTTGAACCAGTCTCAAAATAGCACAAACTGAGTTGAATAAAGTAGAGCATGGCATCTACAGCCATGTAGTCATGACTCCCCAGAGCAAAATATCTTAGTTACCAATGCATTGAGGGGTTGTTCCATTCCACTTTTCATCCATGTTCCACCTCAATGATTTGTCATTGTTTTTCCAAAAAAAAACAATCGTATGATTAATCTCATTCACATGACTCTCGATTAATCCCACTTTCACATCCAATCTGTGTAATTCTCACAAGAACATTTACTATCTTTCTAAATCACTCAAGGTTTCCACCTCCTCACCATCAGAAAATGTGTCCTTAAAAACCATCTCTCACACTCAGTTTTATCTCCACCTTTGCCTCCACACACATTTTTCCCCTTCACCTTTGTCAACACTAAGAAAACTTTCTTTTTGGTAAACATTCTATTTAAATATAGATTGCTGCTATCTTGTCTTTTGAACGCCAACAGTTTGGTGGCAAAGTGCCACAAGAAACAAACAACACCAACTCAGCAACAATCTTTATCGGTTGGCTTCAAGCTTTATGACTAATTTCTCTTCCTTTCCTGTTGCTGCTGAACAGCAGTTTGTCCAAAGTAAAGGTGCTTCTCATCGACAGTGTCAAGTGCAGAGAATGGTACTATCCACAGGGTGTGGCCCTATGAATCACTTTCCATAGGGCTCGGTGCAGGAGCGTTATTCATTATAGGACCTGTCAGGGAACGTTTCCTTCCAGGAGGTTAAATGCAAGAGGTGTTAATATCAAAAGAGCCATTTGCTTGGAGTTGCTATGCATTGCGTCAAGGGTAGATCATTAGCCTTTACAATGTCATGTAAAAGAGTACAGCCATTTGAGGAATGTTGCCATCCATAGGGTTTATGTCCAGCGACTGTTACTTTGGATCCAGTCATGTAATTCCCGATCTGGAGATGCTTGTTGCCAACAAAGCAAACCTGAATTGGAAAAGTGTTTACTTTGACTAAATGTGAGCAATCTAACACAGACAACTGGGGCGGTATGGTGGTGAAGCTCGTAGAGTTGCTGTCTCACTGCTCCAGCGACCTGGTATCAATCCTGACCACAGGTGCTATCTGTGTGGAGTTTTCACATTCTCCCTGTGACTGTGTGGGTTTTCTCTGGATGCCCTGGTTCTTCTCCCACATGCTAAAGGCATACAGGTTGGTAGGTTAATTGACCACTGTAAATTGCCCCGAGTGTATAGATGAGTGGTAGAATGTCTTGGGGACTTGTTGAGAATGTCAGGAGAATACAATTGGTGAGGAGAGAATTAGTGTAAAAATGGATGCATAATGGTTAGTGTGAGTTTGGTGTGCTGAAGATCTAGTTTCCATGCTGTATCTCAGTATGATAACAAATGCCTGTTCTACCAGTCCAGAGGGTCAGCCTTATCATGGTGGCTTCCACAGATAAGGCTGATCCTGTCCTCATTTGACACAGATTCACAAGGACCATGAGCGGAATTAGCAGGATTGTAAAGAGCAAAACCTTGGAGTCACTTCCGTCGTCCCATCCCAGAGCACTGAGGACATTTATATGGTCCCCTCATCACCCTGACCGACCACACTGGCCAGGCATGGGAAACAGAATCACAGCAGCTCTGCCAACCCAGATACTTGGACACCTTGCAGTTATTGTGCCACGGAAGTTAGAAGCAGGTGCAGCAGGTAGTTAAGTTGGCAAATGACATGTTGGCCTTCATTGCAAAAGAATTGGAGTTTCATAACAGGGACATTTTGTTACAATTATACAGTGTGTTGTGAGGTCACACCTGGAGCTCTGTGGAGTTTTGAACGGATATAGTAGCATTGGAAGCAGTCCAATGGAGATTTATCAGGCTAATTTCTGGATTGAGAGGGTTGTCCTATCGAGAGGTGAGACAGGCTGGGTCTGTATTCCTAGGAGTTTAGTAAAATGAAGTGTGATCTTATTGAAACATAAGATCCTAAGGGGATGTGACAAGGAAGATGTCAATATGCTTTCACTAGTGGGAGAGACTTGAATGAAGGGGCATAGTTTTAAGATAAGGGGACGGTCATTTAAAAGCTTATACATGGAAATTTCATCTTGTGAAACTCTGGAATTCTCTCCCCCAGAGAATTGTGGAGGTTAGATCATTAGATGTATTTAAAGTGAGGGTAGATTAAATTTTTGTAAGATCAGGGAATTGGAGAATGTGAAGAACTGACACTAAAGAGGAGATGAGGCCTGGGGCAGATCAACCATGATCATATTGAATGGGAGGGCAGGCTTGAGGGGCTGAGTGTCCTACTCCTGCTCCTATTTTGTTGTGTTCTTGTACCAAATTCATATTTGTTTAATGTAGCAAAGAAGTAATCAACAGCTTTTTCAGTAGCATAGCTAAAAAACAAAACAGATTTCCGGATATCTTAAAGTGTTTGGATTACTTGGAACAGCAGTCCATGTTGTACTGCTGAAAACACAGCAGCCACTGTAACTTGCAACAAACAACACTCGAATAAATAACCACATCATCTATTCTAAGATCAGCCCAGATCTCCAGGTGAGCCTCCCTGTTAGTATTTGAACCTCCTGTATCTTCTTGAAAGACTGGCCAGGGCTTTGGTTTAACCTCTTTTTAACAGCATTCCCACGTTTACTTCATCATGTCCCAGTAACAGTAATGTTGCTGGGACATGGTGAAATAATACTCAGTAATACTCAGTCTCATGTTGGTGAGCAACAAACGAACAATCTGCTGGAGGAACTCAGCAGGTTGAGCAGGGGGAAAGGAATTGTCATCGTTTTGGATCAAAACTCTGCATCAGGACTGAAATTCCTGAAATGTTGACAATTCCTCTCCTCCCCTCCCCACCCCACCCCCTCCCCCCACACAGATGCTACTCCATCCACTGAGTCCCTCCAGCAGATTGTTTTTTTGCTCCAGATTCCAGTATCTGTCTTCATGTTGGTGAGAGGGTTCTTTCCAGAGGGAATCTAGTGTGTGCGTGTGTGAGAGAGAGAGAGATGAACTCCAACCTTGGGTTTTGGGTGGGGATAAGAGCAGGCTTTTATTTTTTTTAGTTAATTCTTACCAGTGTGATGTGAACTGCACTAAGTTTTATAATGTTCAAGTACTGGGAGAACGATATCAGCGTCCATGCTCCTGAGCAGAGCAGACAATTGTCAGATATAATTAGAAGAAAAGTGAAGTTTTCCACGCAACTTTGTGTCACAATGATGGCTATTCAAAATTCGCCTTGTTGGTTGTTAAATCTGTTGGCTTTGCAATGTGATGATAGAATTTGGTACTTCAATTACAGTGGAGCAGATGAATAATCAAGACCCTTAGCCAAACATAGAAACAGGAATTGGCTCCTCGAAGCTGCCCTGCCATTTAGTTCTCTCGGAGTCTGATTGCAGTGATTCCTGGGTCGTAGGGTACCTGGTGGGTGCATTTACCAGCAATAGAGGTGAAGGAATTGTAAGAAGAGAAGCTGAGGAGTGCTCTATTATAGGTAAAGATGGCTGATGAATCAATTTCAGGAAACTGAGATTGTAACAAACAGAGCCACAGGAAGAAATAGGGACTGAAATAAATAGAAATCTTGTGAGGAGGAATGAAATTGCAGGCAAAAGTTTAATGAGATTGAATTTTCTTGTGACTGCTCTGTTTGGTGATTGGCTTTCATGGTGGTTGTTTTGGAGGAAAACAGTGCTGTTTCTACTTGTTCACTTCTCTACAGGCTCCCTGAGATTAAGGTGTGATTACAGTTTAAGACTTGCTGTGTATTCCATTCTGGACAGTGATTGGAATTCTGTCTTTCTTGCAGGCTATCATTTGATTACACTTCCAGAACAGCCTTGATATTTGCACTTTAACAAATTATTTTAAGCCCTTTTCATGGCAAGAATTTCTTATGATTTGTTTCTTGCAGGTTTTAGAAATTACAAATGCTTGAACTTCAAAGGATGATTAGAATTTCAGTGGTTTCTTCACTGGAAATATCTTTTTCCTCATATAATTTGACATAGGAATGATTGACTATTAATGAGCTTCAAGGTTGCATTGTTGAAAGATGAATCTTTCATCTTTCACGCGGCCAATAAGATGCTCTGAAGGTCTGGAATTTCTCTGGAATCGTGCTAATATTATCCACAAATTACTTGCAAAGTAACAGACACACACAATGCTGGAAAACCTCAGCATGTCAGGCAGCATTGGTGGAAAGCGAAACAGAGTGAATGCTTTAGGGGAAAGACCCTTTGTCAAATCTAGGAAAAACAAAATAAAACACATTAGTTTTAGGTTGCAGAGAGGGTGGAGGATGGATTGAGAGGTCAAAGGGAATATCTCTGATAAGGTGAGGTCAGGGTTGTTGTGGGAATAAGCTATTTGATCTGACTGATTGAATGATGAGGGAAGTTGGAGAGAGGTAACACAAAAAGCTTAAAAACCGTGAGCTGAGGGCAGTTGGAGAAAGAAAACACAAGCAAAGAAATGTAAAATCTATGAAATTCAGATTTGTAGGAATACCAAGCAAGTCAAGCCGTAGATGCTGGAGATAGAAAAAAATGGAGTCAGTATTATAGATGGACGACCCAAGGCAGAACTGGCCAATTCTGATGCAAACAAGTTACCTGAAGCCGTTGAAGTCAATAACAATTCTGGAAGGTTGCAGGGTGCCCAGATGGAAGTGAAGGTATTGTTCCTCAAGTCTGCGTTGGGTTGGCAGAATGGGAATTTCACTGTCCAATCTCTCAGAAATCAGAATACCATGATCCTGCTATTCAAATGCAGCCAGACATATTCAATATGCACCCTTGTAATAACTTTCTCTCATAATTAGACATCTTTACAAACACACAGAAATGGTTTGATTTGACAGAATTGGAGATGTTTGCACTTGTCAGAAACATAAATATAACAAAAATAAAATAGTCACTGATAATCCAGTAAAGACTCTTCCTTACCCAGAGTGTGGATCGAATGTAGCTGAATAGCATGTTTCTATGTAAAAGGAGCTTAGATAAAGATGAGGGGGAAAGGAAAAGAAAGATGTGTTGAAACAGGTGATATGAATTAAGATAAGAGTGGGCTTGTGTGGAGCATAAACATCAGCAGTGACACATTGGTTTGAACAAGCTATTTCTGTGCTGTAAAAAATGTGTGAGATTCTCTGTAACACTGTCCTTATCTCTTGGTTTGCCCGATGATTGCTTCCATTATTGTTAAAAACCCTGTCTTTAGTATACACGTTACACCAAGAGATGTTGACAACCTCTCTTGCTCATTAGTAAGTGTGAAATCCCTGTCTGGGGGATATGAGGTTGCTTTGCTCTGTCTCTGGTCTGGTTCAGAATGTGGATGCCACAATTATTGTTTTATTTGACACTTAAAAGAATGTGAAGAAGTAGATTGGCCTGGACACAACTGTAGACTTTAGGGAAAGGCAAGTTAATGTGACACAAAGCAGACCTGACAGCAAAGTACTATTGTTTTTGTTGTCTTCTATCATGTTTACTTGGTTTACAGTAAGTGTCTCCAAGCATATCTGTTGCTTAGCTTTATTGTCATGCCAGAAACAATCAGCTGATTCAGATCAATTAGAACTGCAGAGATATTTGACTTGGCTCCAATCTAGGACAGACAAAATATATGTATTCACTTTGTCTATTGCAGATGCACTGAAAGGTGAATCAATTATCTACTACGTCCCTGTAGAAGGAACCACTTGTCACTGTTACAAGACAAGCACCCTTTAAACTCCACACCCATTGTGTCTTGGAGTATTTAGTGAGATCCGAAGTGCATCGATCAGTTTTCTTATATGGTGTTGAATGATTTTTTTTCTGATCGAAGCTGTTTCTGTCAAGCTTATTCTAAAGACCAACAGAATGCTATTAATATGGAGAACAAAACATTCTTGGGCAATAAAAAATTTTAAGCAAATGAAAAGGGAGATTATAGCTACCAAAAGTCAAATTATCTGTTGGATGAACCTTTGTGAGGATCCTATATTGAAGATTACATTAGCTCTCAACTTTGGTGATTGAGACCACAGTTCTCGGCCAGTATTCAAACAATTTCCCCAGGAAGGTTGAGAACGATGTGATGTTTAATCATTGTCTGCGTTGCCCTTTAAAGATGTGTCCACTTTCTGAGAGTCCCCAGTAGTTATCCATGCCGACCTAAATGCCTTCCTGAGTTAGTCCCATTTGCCCATGTTTGGCCCATGTCCCTATAAACCTTTCCTATCCATGAACCTGTGCAAATGTCTTTTAAACATAGTAATCGTACCCACCTCTACCATTTGCTCTGGCAGCTCATTCTATATACCCACCACCCTCTGTGTGGAAAAAGTTGCACCTCAAGCCCCCTTTAGATCTTTCACCTCTCACCTTAAACCTATGCCCTCTCGTTTTAGACTCCCCTACCATGAGAAAAGACTGTGACCATCTACGTTTGTAATATATTGAAATTATATCAAGACAAGTGTAAAGCTGACACAAGATATCAGATGAACAAGTAGTTCCAGCTGAACTCCCGTATACTAAAGGCCGACAGAAAGGGGTAATGAACAAAAGGGCAGCGGAGCAGATGGTTAATAACAGCCAGAGAGTTTGGCTTAAAGCATGGCCTCCCAGCCACACAGGTATTGCAGTCAGAAAAGGGTGACCTGTTCAGTCACCGGAAACCATGCCTCATTGAATGTTCAGATTGACGTTCACGACACCCCTTGTGCGATTCTGGCTGAAGTGCAAGAGAAGGCTGAAAAACAGGTCTGAGGTGGCGGATTCCAGTTTGTGCTTGAAATTCCCCAAGTTTTCATTGCATATGAATGGAACGTAAGATATAGGGGCAGGAGTAGGTCATTTGGCCCTTTGAGCTGCTCTATTGTTCATCAAGGTCGTGGCTGATCTTCTACCTCAATGTGATTTTCCTGCACTATCCCCGTATCCCATGATCCCCTTAAAATCCAGAAATCTATCAATCTCTGTTCTGAGTGAACTCGATGACTGAACTTTCATAGCCCTGTGGTGTAGAGATTTCCAAAACTCACCATTGCTACATGAAGTTTTACCTCATCTCAGTCTTAAGTGGCTCACTCCATGTCTGCGACCGTGTCTCCTGGTCCCAGGCTTCACAGCGAGGGGATACAACATCTCTGCATCTGGACTGTCAAGTTCTGTAAGAACAAGTTTCAATTAGATCTTTTTTTTCTAAATTCTAGGGAATAAAGGCCTAGTCTACTCGATCTCTCCTCGTATAGCAAACCTACCTTCCCTTGAACCAGTCTGGTGAACCTTCACTGCATTCCCTGTATTATTGTAGATAACTTATTTTTCCGCATTATGTTGTATCAGCCATGTTTTGTCACTCATTCAGCTGAGGTATATTCCCCTTGAAGCCTCACTGAGCAAAGTACCCTTGAGTTCTGTATTATCAGCCATGGGCGGCATGGTAGCGTAGCAGTTAGCGCGACGCTATTACAGCACCAGCGATCGGGGATCGATTCCCGTCGCTGTCTATAAGGAGTTTGTACGTTCTCCCTGTATCTGCGTGGGTTTCCTCCGGGTGCTCCGGTTTCCTCCCACATTCCAAAGACGTACGGGTAGGTTAATATGGATTTAAAATGGCGGCACGGATTCATTGGGCTGGAAGGGCCTGTTGCCACGCTGTAAATAAAATTTAATTTAAAATTTTAAAAAATCAGCACACTTGAAAATATAACATTGGGTCCCCTCAGGCAAATCATTGATATAGATTGTGAATAGCTGGCACCCAAGCACTGATCCCTACTGTACCCCACCAGTCACAGCCTGCCAACCTGAGAAACATCTGTTTATTCACATTCTTTGCTTTCTATCTGATAATCAGTTCTCAATCTCTGTTGGTATATTGCCCCCAACTCCGTGTGCTCAACGTCGTAAGCCAATCTCCTGTGTGGGACCTTATCAAAAACCTGAAAATATAAATCTAATGGTTTCCCTTTATTAATTTTATGAGTCACATCTTCAAAGGACTCCAACAGATGGGACAGATAATTTTCCTTTTGGAAATCCACACTGACTCTGCTCAGTCACATTATTGTTTCAAGGGGTTCTGTTATTACATTCCTCAGTTCAGACTCCAGTACTTCCCCACTACTGACATTAAATTAATAAGGTAGTAATTCTATGATTTCTCTCTTCCTTCCCTAAATAGTGGGGTCAGATTTGACGATCTCCAATCCACAGGGCTAATTCCACAATCAATAGAATTTTCCAAGTTGATAACCAGAGCATTTGCTACCTTCAGAACTCTGGGGTGTTGATCGTTGTATCTTTGGGATTTAATGACTTTTAGTCTCACCAACTTTTCTAGTACTATTTTTTAAACTAATGCTTATTTCCATCAGTTGCTCATTCTTGCTAGATTCTTCATTCTCTGGTATTTGTGACAGTTTTTTTTGCGTGTCTTCTGTGAAGACGGACATAAAGTAGGCATTTAATTCCGCTATGATTTTTTTTATTCCTCGTTATAAATTTTCCCTTCTCTGTCTGAAAGGAACTCACATTTGCCCTCAATATTTTCATTTACATACCTATAGAAGTTATTATGGTCAATTTTTGTTCCTTGCCAATTTACTCTCTTATTTTACCTTCCCTTTCGTTATCATTTTCTTAGACTTCCTTTGCAGAGTTAAAAATGTTCCCAATCCTCTGGTATACTGCTAATTCTATCAACTTTAAAAGTCTCTTCCTTGTATTTAATACTATAATTTCTCCAGTCAACCAATGGATAAACCACTTTTCCTGTTACAACTGTAAAAGTCATTGGTGAGACCACAGTTGGTGTGCAGTTCTGGTTGCCCAGTTACAGGAGGTATGTCATTAAGCTGAAATGGTGAAGAAAAGATTCACAAGGGACTGGAGGGCTTGAGTTTAAGGAGAGACTGGATGGGCTAACACTTTATTCCCTGGAGCATAGGAGGCTGAGGGGTGACCTTATTGAGGTATATAAAATCATGAGGGGCATGGATAAGGTGAATAGTTACAGCCTTTTTCCCAATGTAGAGGAGACTAAAACTAAAGGGCATAGGTTTAAGGTGAGAGGGAAAGATTTAAAAGGGATGCGATGGGCTGCTTTTTCCACACAGAAGGTGGTGGGTATATGGAATAGCTGCTAGAGGAAGTGGTAGAGGCAGGTACGATTACAAAGCTTAAGACATTTCGATCGCTTCATGGATAGGAAGGGTTTGGGACAAGTGCAGGTAAATGGGACTAACTCAAAAAAAACATCTTGGTTGGCATGGACGAGTTGGGCCGAAGGGCCTGCTTCCATGCTGTGTAACTCTACGACTCTATGATTCTATCACTATTATTAAAAAAAATCTATAACTGAATTGCATTTCATGTGGGAAAGTACATCAGGTGATTAAGATATCTGTCCACATACAAATGATTTTGCTACTTCCCTATCTCTGATTTAACTATCACCATTCTGTTTGCTGTAATTCCTTGAGTTAACACAATCCATTGTGATTAAGGAAATGCTATTCTGTTGAACGATTGTTCAAAAGCTGTGTTCTGATGGGAATCGCTCTGGGTTCAAGCTACATATAAGCTGATTCAACTGCACCCGATTCACAGTCTAGCCAAGCTATCTCACCCCTTACTTCACCATGCCCTATTGGCCTTACCTTCCATTCCTTCCTCCAAGAATACATCTAGCATCTACTTTAATGCTGCTCACCTCAATGATTCTTTTAGGCTTTTGCTTGCAAATTATTCCCACTTGGTCAAGATGTTTGTCCTGAATTCCCAGTTGGATTTATTAGCTTCTATTTATAGCTCTATTCAGCAAGAGGTTTGCATGCGGTGTATGGGGAATCAAATAGATCCCGTATGGTAAATTGATGAAAGATGAAGCAATATCACATTTCACTCTGCTGATTATTTTGTTTAGGTTACAATGTGATATGTGAAACAAGAGATATTTTTTGTTCTTCATTTGTATGAAGAATACTTCTTCGAACTTTAGAGTTAGCTGTGTTTTTGGTTTGTACCAGCAATTTGTCACAACATTGCTGATTGTTAATTGGAGGGAGATGATGAGAGAAGCATTGCTTAGATAGAGCCATTTTTGGTTCTTACCTTGTATTATGTGAGGGAGGAAGAGGGTTTAAATGATGATGGATGCTCTTTGCGTAAGGGGCTGGGGTGCTGTTGTAAGGGTTTTTAGTTTGTGGTGCAATGGAATACAATGTTTAGGCTAAAGACAGCTATGGTGAGATGAGAATTCAGCCTGCTGCATGCCTCTACAACTCTGCATTGTTCCATTTGTTCTCTAACCAAAAATATAATTGCACAGTACATCTGCTAAACAATTAGCTGCTTTCTTTTTTCTGAATATATTATTTTGGTGACATTTGCTCTCTGAAACTTGCCAGCCAAGAGTGTTTTTGTTTGCTCAATGGTCTGAGATCCAACTGTTTATTAAAGGGACAGGCCACTTTCTGGGAAAGGTAAAGAAAGTAAATAAATGCTGTCCACTCACCTCTGGGAGCTGGGTTTGAATCCAGCCCAGTCTTGTCTTCATTTGTAAGTGTAATCACATGCAGTTATTGCCAAAAAAAAACAAACATGATGGAACTATCTAACAGGCCAGACAGCATTTGTGAAGGGGCAAACAGTTAATATTTCTGCTCATAACTTGAAAGGTTGATTCTATCTCTTTCCACAGATGTTGCCTGATATGCTGAATCTTTGATTACCAGCATCTGCAGTATTTTGTGCTTGTATCCGTTGTTCTACATGATCTCCACCCTCTTCCAAGCAGAAGCCATTCGGAAGTAGACTGTACATTAATTGTTGGTCAGGACTGAGAAATATCAGACTGTGTAATATACAGCTCCTCTCTGTAACACCTGGGGAGAATAATGAGCTTGACAGATAATGATGTGCTTTTGGTTTGGCCACAATCTTTATAGAGAACATGTTGTTTCTAAATCTCCTTTCTTTTTCTTTCTACTTATATCCCTGTTGATAAGTGTTACTGCTGACACCCAGTTTAATATCAAATACAAACAGGAAAAAGGCCTGTCGCAAAAGTCTCTAACTCTCTGCCTGGTCCGTCAAGCTTTTGATCTGTCATTTTGATATAATCCAGGAAACTCAGTAGCCGATTAATACACAGCACTATCACTGTGTCTGTATATTGTTTTCCAATGTTGACTGAGGGATAATTATAGGTCAGGACACTTCAGAGAATTTCCCCATACCTCAAAATGGTGTTTTGGTATCTTCTCAAAGCCTTGAAGATGTGCGATATCCCCACTAACTCCTGGCAATCCCTGTCCCATGGCTGCTCAAGGTGGAGAAGGAACATCGACAATGGTATTGAGAACCTTGGGTCCATGTGATGGGAACAAATGGAAGTGCAGCTTAGATGGCAGAGGGAGTACAGCAGCTCACAAACAACCCACCCACCCACCCACTCATCAGGCATCTATTGCCATAACAATGGAAGAGTCTGTGGTTGCCATGGTGGCCTCATCAGAGTGGAAGCAATTCATGCTTGATTGTATAGTACAAAAGGAGAAGACACCTTCCAAATCTAGCCAGGAATGAAAAGATTTAATTTTATACCAGAGCTTGATAGGTCAAACGCTGGAGTGGGTCCTGAACCCTCAGTCTTAGAACATAGAAAACCTACAGCACATACAAGTCCTTCGGCCCACAAAGTTGTGCCAAACATGTCCCTACCTTAGAAATTACTAGACTTACCCATAACCCTCTATTTTTCTAAGCTCCATGTACCTATCCAAAATTCTCTTAAAATACCCTATCGTATCCGCCTCCACCACCGTTGCCGGCAGCCCATTCCACGCCCTCACCACTATCTGAGTAAAAAACTTACCCCGACATCTCCTCTGTACCTACTCCCCAGCACCTTAAACCTGTGTCCTCTTGTGGCAACCATCTCAGCCCTGGGAAAAAACCTCTGACTATCTACACGATCAATGCCTCTCATCACCTTATACACCTCTGTCAGGTCACCTCTCATCCTCTGTCGCTCCAAGGAGAAAAGGCCGAGTTCACTCAACCTGTTTTCATAAGGCATGCTCCCCAATCCAGGCAACATCCTTGTAAATCTCCTCTGCACCCTCTCTATGGCTTCCACATCCTTCCTGTAGTGAGGCGACCAGAACTGAACACAGTACTCCAGGTGGGGTCTGACTGGGGTCCTATATAGCTGCAACATTACCTCTTGGCTCCTAAATTCAATTTCCCGATTTATGAAGGACAATACACCGTATGCCTTCTGGAACAAAGGCAAGTATGCTTCTATCTAAGCCTTACTGGATGCTTGCAGTGTTTTCATTCTGTTAAGGCATATTTTTTGGTTGGATCAAGAAACTATACTCGCATCTCAAGTGTTAAGTACATTATCTGGAATAAGAATCCAAGGGGAGAAGTGTTATCCATCCAGGCTATCTAGGAATGCAGCAAAATGAGATTTTGGAGCCTTGCTTTGACTTGTTTCAAGCCCCATACTGACCCTTGGAGCATAGCCGTGAGATTATTGCAGACTTTCACTATAGCAGGATGCCATGCAAGATGGGATCATCTGGGATCTGAGTGACAATGAAGACCATTGCCCACCATTATCTTTCCACTTCCCTCTTTGATCAAAGGACCAAATTGTTAAGGTTCCTCTGAAGGCCGATTTATTTCATGGTTTGCGAAGAAGTCAATACTTGCCCTTAATTGCCTGGGTTCCCATTGTCCTAACGGTGTGAAATGAGTGGAATTTGCAAAGAAGCCTTGGAGCATTTCTCCACAGTCACAAGAGAAATGGCCAACCTACACCCCAAGCTCAGTTTAACTGTTAATGAGGTGGAAGTCCTGCACATTTAAATCCTTACCCTGGATTGCAAACCCTCCTCTTTCTGGAATTGTGCCCATGTCTTCTCCCTTTTCCCCAAACATAGACTTTTTTAAACCAGATCTGCTCAGCTTTTACCTAAATAAATACCCAAGTAGAAAGAGATTGTAAGGCAATATGGCAGGAGGAGTGGATTTAAATGAATTGCTCTTTCAAACAATTAGCACAGATATGACAGGCCAAATGGCCTGCTGAAGAATATAATTTTATATCAGTGATGCCCTATCTGAGGGAACCATGTCAGCTCTGGTATGGTGCTTGATGCAGTGTGATCCCAAATAATCCCAAATGTGATTCCCTGATGAAAAGGAATATTTGGGATCTTGGTAATTAGTACACAGTGAAAATTTTCAGCAGCTTTGAATGCATTTCTGTTCATCCTCTGGTAGAGTGATGATCAATTATTCTGCAATACAATAGATTAAGGTAAATGTGGAATTAAATAATTGCTAATACAGAACAAATTACACTGAAATGAATATGGATTCATCAATACCTGCCCTACGGACTACCTGCAGTCATCTGCCTTATTTACTGTTTAAAGGAACAAAAATCATAGAGTAATGTCAGGAATATTTTCAGTAGACATGGAATTCAGAATGCCGAAGGTTAGTTGCTGTCAGCTCATTCTGCATTTGTCAAACGCTTAGCATTTTGTTTACAGCTTCGGATAGGTTATGTTTGAAGTGTTGTAATATGCAGTCCGTTTTTTCATTGAAGGTGCCTCATTCACTCTGTTGCTTGTTGACTTCAGGAATTTCCAACCTCATTATCTCCAGCCTGATCTGGAAATGTGTAAAATTTAGGGAAAATTATATGTAAGAACATTCGGATTGTGGGAAGTCTCAATATGGGGCAGGTCCTTTGTGTTCTTTCCCTTACTGCACTTTTTCAACTATTCTAAGTGACTTAAAATGCCGGAAACACGCAGTAGGTTAGGGTGCATCTGTGGAGAGAGAAAAATGAATTAAGATTTCAGGTTATTGATCTTTTATCAGAGGAAGACTCATTACCCACTGATCGCTTTCTTACAATATACAACAGTTCTGTCGGTGGCTATCACCTGGAATAGGAAAAACAAGCTTTTTTTTTCCAAGGTCTCTAGCATTTGCAGTTTTTCTCTGAGCGATTGAACTTACAAAACTTGAATCCAGTTTTGTAGTCCTGCTTTATTAGGCCTCATTGCTGTGACTTTGAACCCATGGAATTTTCAGTCTTGAACATGATATAATTTGTGTATACATCACTTCATCCACAGGGTTATAGAAAATACAGGAAACAGTCAGCAGGTCAGGCAGTATCAACTCATCCCGTGTGAGATGCTGCCAGGCCTGTGAATTATTCCTGCATTTTCCATTTTTGTTTCAGATTTTTAGCATCTGCAACTTTTTTGATTTTTGATTTACTCCATGCAACATTGAATATTCCAAGAAGGTTGTAATAAAAAAACTTGCAACCTGCTTTTAGGAGTGAACATTAAAAGACAAACTGCAGATGCTGTAAATCAAAAATATATATTTAAAAAAAAACAGAAAATGCTGGAAAATCTCAACAGATCAGACAGCATCTTTGGAGAGAGAAACAGGGTTAAAATGAAAAACACAATGATTCTGGAGGAGCTCAGCAGGGTTAAAGTAAATGGAGTTAAAGTTTTAGTTCAAACATCCTTCATCAGTGAAGTAGAAAGTGAGGAGTGGTTAAGCCATTGAATGAGAAGATATTTAAAACCGATCCATATTTGTAGAAGATAATTAGGATGTTTAACAGCATTGGGATGTCAGTGGGTCAAGGAGAATGGAGATAAATTAGTGCTCTACCCGTAACATACAAGAAAAAAACTTTGTGTAGTGGTAAGGAAGAGACAAGAGTTTCTTTGATCTGTATCCGAATAGAGGCTGTGCTTGAAAAGTAATTCATTAACTTTGAACACCTTTGAGCTACCTCATGGTTACGGAAGCACTAGGTAAATGGAAGTTTGTACATTTGTTCTTTTTTTTGCCTCATGTATTTGGAGAGGACAACTCATTACCCACTAATTGTTCTCTTACAATATACAGCACTTCTGTCAGCAGCTCTCACCTGGAATAGAGAAACAAACTGGACCACCTCTAAAGTGTCTACAATTGCCATTTACTGTTCAGTTTTCTTTTGAATTGCACAGCATGGGTCTGTTTTGCAGGAAACTACAGGAAAACAGAGGTCGATAACTTACAACTCTCTCTAGGTAGACAGGGCACAATGCAAAATGAAGGTGAAGGCATCAAATTATGAGGTGATCATCTTTATGCTATCGGATTCACCCTTGATCAGATGGGGCTGGAAAGTAGAGAAGCTACAGAATGGATTTAAAGTTTTCCCACTGCAAGTGGTAACTCACTTCCATTCAGGGAACCAATTAGTAGTTTCAATGGATTATCAGGATTACTGGTCCCATAACCTGGGCACATCACTGTCTGATTTGTCCTTTTGTTGTTTCAGTGGGAATCAGTAAAGCAGTCAAAAAGTGATGAATTTAATTAAGCTTTCTATTCTATAGAGGCCTCGTACAGACGATGTTGCACTCTGGTACTGCACTAAGCAACCTTTGAGATGGGATAATTACTGTGAAACTTTGGACTTCTTCCTTGAGAGCAATGTAAACCTTGTTCTGTTCTTTAATGGTGAGTGTGTGATGACAATTTGTTCTCGCCTCTCTGACTCCTGGATTCAGATCATTCTCAGTTGGTTTTATCTTTATCTCAGTATTTCTTTCTAGTTTCCTTGCTACAGACTGTGGCCCCTGGAAATTTCTTTGTGCAACTTTGAAACAAAGTAGTGCTGTGCAGATGAAAAATCAGCTGAATTAAGCAAAGTATTGCTGCACCCATTTCTGGACATCTTGGTGCCAATCAGGGAATTTGACTTCTGCCTTTTTGGCAGGATTTTCATTTACCCTCATGCCATTTCTCTGGAATAAAACTCCTCCAATCGAGGTACATCTTGGTGCAAAAAGCAAAATCCATCTGCAGTGTGACTTTCAACCTCACTGAACCACTAGCTTTTAGTAACCCTGTTTCCCTGGGACCTGGTTCTTTAAATAGCCAACTCTCAGAATGCATTCCTTGTGCTCAGTCAGATCTGTGACATCCTTTGACCTCAGACACTGCTTCGCACGTGCCTGGCAAGGATGGCAGGGTCACTTTTAGCTTCCTACGCTGGGCATCATTCAAGGATACTGCTGCTGATCTCTGCCACATGTCACCATTTGCTGCTCACTACTGCTTTCCCCAAATTCCATATTCAAAGAGGGGAAAATAAATGGTCTTTCATCGAACCTCAGAAGGACATGAGTGTTTGCCTGCATTGTGTAGATTGTACTCATGTAGAATTAGTCCTCAAAGGGGAGCCGTTCTGGTTGGACTTGTGCCTGGAGCATCTGGCTGTAGCCCAAGAGGGTCTCTGTAACCTTCTTGCAAAATGAACCATTCTCTTGAGGTTACTGCTCTTAGCTAAAATTGTCCAGGTCCCTCTAACCACTTCCCTCCCCCTCCCACCACCAGCCCAATTGCCCTCCCATCTCCTCCCATTATTGCAATATACATTCACTAAGTAGCATCACTTGTCTTTAGGTTGAAGTTGGTTGCTTGCTTCATGATTTGTCCCTTTATGGTCTCGCTGCAGAGTTCTTGCCTGCAAGGCCAAATGCTAACAGCTGTGAGAGCTTGCAGCAGATCAAGAGGACATGCTATGCTAAAGCAGACACAGCACAGAGTTACACTGCAACATCATAGTTTTGTGAATCTCATAGATGAAGATCTCAATCTTTATGGGACATTCACAAGTAACACTAGCATTACCCACATTGTTGTTAACACCTTAAAAGTTTGCAGTGACTAGAAAAAGGTCTTCCTGGTGTTTACCATAGAGAAAGCCATCACTAGGCCCCTGCTTAACCATGTCCTGCCCATGGCTGAAATGATGCTCCTGAATCACAGTGATGTTCTGTCCATCAAAAGGACCAGAAGATGTGATCTTCACTGCGGGACATCTCAAGAGAAATTCAGGAAGCAGCACCAGCCACTATTCATGGCTGCTTCTGACCTCAAAAATAGCCGTTGATTCCATCTATCAACAACATAGGAACATAGGAATTAGGAGCAAGAACAGGTCATCCAGCCCATTGAGCTTGCTGCAACAGTTATCAACATGATGGCTGATCTGATTATTACCTTGACTCCACATTCCTACCTCCCCTGTAGTAACCTCTCTCTGCATCGCTTATCAAGAACATATCTAACTTTACCTTAAAAATATTCAAAGACTGCCTCCACTGCCCTTTGAAGAAGAGAGTTCCAAACACCCATGACCTGCAGAGAAAAAAATTGTGGCCTCGTCTCTGTTTTAAATGATTGGCCAAATATTTTTAAACAGTGACCATTGGTTCTATATTCTCCATAGGAGGAAACACTTCTCCATATCCTGTCAAGACTCTTCAGGATATTATATATTTTAATCAAGTCCCCTCTTGCTCTTCTAAACTGCAAGTGCCAACCTTTCCTCATGAGGCAACCAATTAAATCCAGATACAAATCTAGTGAACCTTCTCTGAATTGTGCCCAATGCATTAACATCCTCCCTTTAAATAAGCAGCAATACTGTACACAGTTCCAGATGTTGTTTTGCCAATACACCATTTAAACAGACACATAGCCTTCCTAACTTTTGTATTTTCCTTCCCCAAACAATAACCAAATAACATTCTGTGGGCTTTCCTAATTAATTGCAGTATTTGCAAACTAGTCTTATGGGAATCATGCACTGAGACACCCAGATCCTTCTGCATCTCAGAGCTTTGCAATCTTTCACACCATTTAGGGAATATGCTTTTTTAAATTTTTTCCTGCCAAAATGTGTAATTCACATTTTTCTTCATTGTACCGCCAGCTGGTAGATCTTGCCCACTCAACCTATGTATATCCATTTATAGCCCCCTTATGTCCTCTTCTCATCTTACTTTCCTGCCAAAGCAAAATTAACAACCCATACTTCTTCAAGTGCCTTCATCAATTAATTTATTTAAATTATAAGAAGTTGAGGCCCCAGCACTAATTTCTGTGGCATATCACTTGTTACGTTTTGCCCAGACCAATTTAAGCTGCTTTCACTCCTGTATGCCAGCAAATCTTTTATCCTTGCCAATACGTTACCTCCTACATCATGAGCTTAAATTTCCAGAAGGCATTTGATGTGGCACTGGTTCAAAATATTGTGCATCCACTGGGGGATCCCCCTTCATCCACTATATGTTACTTCAATGAATCTCCAATAAATTGGTCAAACATGTTTTCAAATAACGTGGTCTTTCTGATTACCTTGGATGTTCCTAAATATCCTGCTTTAACATATTTTAACAACAGTTTCTAATACTTTCCCTGTGACATGTCTTAAGCCAACTGCCCTGCAATTTCCTCCTTTCTCCATCGTGGTTAGGTCTAATCTAATGGAACTTTACCCAAATCCTGGGAAATCTGGAATATAGGAAATCTCGGGACTGTAGAACATCCTCCTCAAATTTTGGCTATGTCAGAATTGATCTCCATTTCCCATCTGCTACATGATAACATGCAAGCCATGATCTTAACCCACAGGTCCACAACAGACCAGAGCCTGAGCACCCCAGGGAAATATCTGCAGCCACAGCGAGAACGCTACACAGCAGCTGAGGGCAGGATTCAACCCAGGTCACTGGAGCTGTGAAGCAGCAGTTCAACCAGCTGCATCACATTTGCATCTTGTCAGCCCATTATTTTAATCCAATGGTGGCTTCTTTTTACTGCATTGCAAGTTGCCAACCTTTTGCAGGGGTTATCTTTTAGGACTGAGCTATCTGTGGTTTTCAAAGAACACCTACAACCTTCCAAAAAAAAAAGTCCATTTAATTTGGTGAAAATAATTTCCCCATAACAAATTCATGAGTTTTCCTTGATTAATCTGGCATTTCCAATTGCTTATTAATTTTATTTTATGGAATTAAATAATAAAGGGTAGAGACAGGAAAGTCTGCAGATCTGAAGAGAGGATGCTGTCTGATGAACTAAATTGAATCTTTTGAGACAACTAATGAAACTCGAGTCATAGAGTTGAACACCATAGAAACAGGCCCTTTGATCTACTGACCTTTTTGCCTATCTACACTAATTAGCCCACATTAGGTCTGTATCCTTCTATGATTTGCCTATTTAAGTGCCTGTCTAAATATCTCTTAGATGTAGTGATTGTATCTGATTCCACCACTTTCTCCGGCATTGTGTTCCAGATGTCAACCACTCTCTCTGTTTAAAAAAAACTTTCCTCTCAAATCCCCTTTAAAGCTCCTTCCTCTCACCTTAAACATATGCCCTCTTGTTTTCAATACCCTTACCACGGGAAAAAATATCTGACTATATACCCTATCTATTCCTCTTATCAATTTTATACACCACTATCAGGCCACCCTTTAGCACCCTTCGTCAAGGGAAAACAAGCCTAGTCAGAACACAGAACACAAGAGTACAGCACTGGAACAGGCCCTTCAGCCCACTATGTTGTGCCGAACTAATTAAACTAGTAATTAAACACCTAACTAATCTGCCTACACAATGTCAATATCCCTCCATTCTCTGCACATTCATGTGCCTATTCTAAGAGTTTATTCAATCTCTCCTCATCAGTCTATTCAATCTCTCCTCATGATTAAATTCCTGCAATCCAGGCAACATCCTGGTGAACTGCGCCTGCACTCTTCAGTGCAACTACATCCTTCCTCTAGTGTAGCGACCAGAACTACACATAATACTCCAAGTGCGGTCTACCCAGTGTTTTGTAAAGCTGCAATGTAATGCCCCAACTTTTATACTTTGTGCCCTGACTTATAAAAACAAGCATGTCATAAGCCTTCACTACCTATCTTACTTGTATTGCCACCTTCAGGAAACTTGGACTTGCTCAAGGTCCCGCTGTTCATCAACATTCCTAAGCGTCCCACCATTTACTATGTACGTCCTAAGAACTGATGCAGGGTATCAACCTGAAACGATGACTTCCATATCTTCAAGAGGCGGTGCCATAAGAAGGCGGCAGCCATCACTGAGGACCCTCACCATCTGGGACATGCCCTCTTCACGTTACTACCATGGGGGAGCCTGAAGCCCCACACTCTGTTTTAGGAACAACTTCTTCCCCTATGCCATCAGATTTCTGAACTATCCATGAACCATGAATACTACATCATTATTCTACTTTTTGCACTATTTATTTATGTAATTTATAGATTTTTATGTCTTGCACTGTACTACTGCTGCAAAACAACCAATTTCATGTCACATGTCAGTATTGATAAATCTGATTCTGATGTTGCCTGACCTGAGTTTATCCAGCAGTGTGTTTTTTGCTCTAGGTTCCAGCACTCGTGGCCTCTTGTGTCTCCATCTCACTGTCTTCCATGTCTTGTTCCTTGGTTGAATACAGTGGATGAGCATTGGTATTTGATGTACTCTACATGGATTTTAGCAAAGTGTTCAACTAAGAAGCACGTGGCAAACTGATGAGAGAAATAAAAGCTTGTGGGATGCAAAGTAGAGTGGCAAATCCGCTTGTGGAAGCTGTATCATTGGAGGTATTTAAAGGGGAATTAGATAAATTTTTGAAAGTTTAGGGAATTGAAGGAGATGTGGAACTGGCACAAAAGAGTTGAGGCCGTGAGAAGATCAGCCTTCGTCATATTGAGTGCTGAGGTGAGCTTGAGGGGTCTGGTGGCTGTTGTCAGAAAGGTTCTTTTGGTATCTTAAAGATAAAGGTCTGGACACACCGTCTTTGTCATTTAAAAATGGTTTATTAACAAAGACAAACGCGGGGACCGAATGAATGGGAACAGATGCACATCACACACTCTCAAGCAGGAGATCACGAATGTGGAGGGAAACTCACACACACACACACACACACACACACACACACACACACACACACACACACACACACACACACACACACACACACACACATAACTGCGTACAAACTATCAAGGAATAGACAGTACAACGTTTGGACACCCTGATTCTGGACAAACCTTGGCTCTTTGGTCTCGGGAGTCCTTAACGAACTGCCCTGAAGTAGTGCACAGCTCACCTCAACATCCTCGGAGACAGAAAAAGAGATAGAAAACAAACTATGCAGCACTTGTATGCTGCTGGGGGCTGGGGAGCCCAGCAAGAACAAAGGTGTTTTAAACGGGCCAATGGTAGATGTGGCCAGGTTCAAAGGTGCTCACACAGACCAGTCCGAGTGGTCCAGCAAGACAAAGGTGTTTACCTAATGGGGTGGAGCCAAACCTTCATTGACAGTGGTGTAGCTTCAGATCCTAATAGGCAATGCTATCATCCGAGCATGAGGGTCAGTAGTGTTGTCACCATCACCTGACCCCTGGCCTTTCATACTACAGATGCTATTGCTGATCCTGTTTTTATTTTGTGTTCCTGTGAATTACGAGTCTTATAATTTAACCACTGTGCCATTTCTGTTCTAGACTTAATACGTTATTAACCTGACTTCACAACATCAGTAGCATATTACACATACAAAGTAGATCCATTATTTCACCGTTATTGACACTGCACCCGTTGCCCTGTCCCACCTTCTCTGCTACTTGGATCTGGATGAAGGGTCTTGACCCAAAACATCGACTGTCCATTCCCATCCATGGATTGGTATTGATATTAGTATTGGTTTATTATTGTCACTTGTACTGAGGTACAGTGAAAAACTTGTCTTGCATACCGATTGTACAGGTTAATTCATTACACAGTGCAGTTATATTGAGTTAGTACAGAGTGTATTGAGGTCATACAGGTAAAAGCAATAACAGTACAGAGTAAAGTGTCACAGCTACAAAAGAAGTGCATTGCAGGTAGACAATAAGGTTCCAGATCACAACAAGGTAGATTGTGATGTCAAGAGTCCATCTCATCATTTAACAGAACCGTTAAATAGTCTTATCACCGTGGGATAGAAGCTATCCTTGAGCCTGACGGTATGTGCCCTCAGGCTGCTGTATCTTCTGCCTCATGGAAGAGGAGAGAAGAGGATGCTGCTCATTCTGATGAGTTCTTCCAGCAGTTTGGTTTTGTTTGCCCCAAAGGCAACTAGAGATAGGGAATAAATGCTGGCCTTTTCAGTAAGACCCAAGTCCTGAAAAATGAATTGAGAAAGAAGTTCTGGTTGTCCAATTACAAGTAGGATTTGATAGGAAGAGGGAGTTTTTCAAGGGAGATATACAATGATGCTTGAAGATTGGTGAGGCCTGACTGGTGATCTTCAGAATAGGGGAAGCTGAAATAAAATTTAATTAAGATGCAAAAGTTCTGACTGCCCAAAATGGGAAGGACATAAAGGACTGTTTTCCCTTCTTGGCATGGTCAAAAACTAAAGGGCTTAGATTTAAGGCAATAGTTGAAAGATTAGAGAAGAGTTGAATTTTTTTCCCCACCCAAAGACCAATGGAGTTCTGGAACTCATTGTCTCAAGATGTGTGAAGACAGAAACCCTCATCATGATTCTTAAAAGTCAATGGATTCCTTAGAAGGTTGTGGACCTGCAACCGACGAATGTGATTATTTTGAAAAGCCTTTTTGGCCGACTTGAACGAGCTGGGCTGAATGGTCTCCTTCTGTGCTCTGAACTTCCATGGCCATAACTTCTATAATGTAGTAAGATGCTGCATAAGTGCAGGGTTTATTATTCTATCACTCTTATATCACTGTGCTGCTCTAATTAGTTTTAAAATACTGACACCTTATAATATCAACAGTAAAATATGTATAGCACTTCTTAAAATGTTATACAATTGCAATTGCCTGGATTTTCAAGAAAGCAGAACTTAATGCAGAGACTGAAATTCTAGTTTTGACAAGCTGACATATAGTCTAACATTTCATTATCACTTTGTTGTTGAGAAATGTTCATCCCCATGTCCCAGAAGATTTCTCTTTCTTTTTGTGTTTCATTATATAAATGGGAATTGTGTAAATGTGACAAGAATAACATTTATTCAACATATTAATGCTCGTCCCTTTATCAGACAAGCTAAGTATTTTAAAAGGCCTCACCTCCTTATGTCTACGCCCCCACCTCAACAAATTCCGAGCCTGGCGTGATGCCGAGCTCTTTTTTTCTCTGCCTCCATGCCGCCTTCTTCAGTAAGAAGTCCTCTCTCCCTTCTGACGACCTGTTTTCCTGCCTCCAGCCCTGTTCTTCCACCTGGACTCCCCCAGTGCGCCTGTTATCTTCCCTGGACCTATTCATAGCCGACTGTCGGCGCGACATCAGCTGTCTTGACTTTTCAGCTCCCCTCACACACTCCAACCTCACCCCTTCTGAACGCCCTGCTCTCCAATCCCTCCGCACCAACCTTGACAACATCATCAAACCTGCCGACAAAGGTGGTGCCGTGTTAGTCTGGTGTACTGACCTCTACCTTGCAGAAGCCAGAGGCCAACTCTCGGACACTTTCTCCTACCTACCCCTGAACCATGACCCCACCAGGATGTTATCTCCCGCACCATCACTGACTTCGTCACCTCGGGAGATCTCCCCCCTACAGCTACCAACGTGAAAGTCCTGCAACCGAGGACTGCCCGCTTCTATCTCCTCCCCAAACTCCACAAGAAGGACTGTCCCAGCAGACCTATTGTCTCCACGTTCTCTTGCCCCACGGAGCTTGTATCCTTGTACCTGGACACTATCCTGTCCCCCCCCCCCTTGTCCAATCCCTTCCCACCTACGTCCATGACACATCACACACTCTCCAACTCTTCCATAGCTTTGTGTTCACTGGCACGCACAACCTCATCTTCACCGTGGATGTCCAGTCCCTATATACCTCCATTCCCCATCATGACGGCCTCACCGCCCTCCGCTTCTTTCTTGACCAGAGACAGAGCTAGTCCCCTTCCACGAACACTCTCCTCCACCTAGATGAATTTGTCCTCACCCTTAAAAACTTCACTTTCAATTCCTCTCACTTTCTACAGACCGAGGGTGTGGCTATGGGCACTCGCATGGGCCCCAGCTATGCCTGCCTCTTCATTGGTTACATTGAACAGTCTCTGTTCCAAGCCAACTCTGGCCTCATTCCTCAACTCTTTCTCCGCTGTATCAACAACTGCATTGGTGCCTCCTTCTCCACCTGTGTGGAGCTCAACAGTTTCATAAATGTCACCACAAATTTTCACCCTGCTCTCCAATTCACTTGGACTATCTCTGACACTCTCTCTCCTTCCTTGATCTTTCCGTCTCCATCTCAGGAGATTCCTTATCCACCGACATCTTCTACAAACCCACTGACGCCCACAGCTCCTCCCACCCTGTCTCTTGCAAGGACACGATCCCTTTTCCTCAGTTCCTCTGCAACATCTGCTCCCATGATGAGGCTTTCCACTCCAGCACATCCGAGATGTCCAACTTCTTTACTAACCATGGCTTCCCCCTGACTGTGGTTGAGAGAGCTCGCACCCGTATCTCTGCCATTTCCTGCACCTCTGCTCTCACCCCCACACTTCCCAGACCCAACAGGAATGGGGTCCCCCTTGTCCTCACATTTCATCCCACCAACCTACGTATCCAACACATCATTCTCCGCCACTTCTGCCATCTCCAACGGGACCCCACTACCAAGCATATCTTCCCCTCCCTACCCCTTTCTGCCTTTCACAGGGACCGACCTCTCTCCGCGACTCCCTAGTTCACTCTTCCCCCCCCCCCCACCTCACCCACTCCCACCCTGGGAACTTTCCTTTGCCCCCACCATAGGTGCAACACCTGCCCCTACACCACATCCATCACCTCCATCCAGGGACCCAAACAGTCCTTTCAGGTGGAACGGAGATTCACCTGCACCTCCCTACTGCATTCAGTGCTCCAAGTGTGGCGTCCTCTACATTGGCGAGACCAAACACAGACGAGGTGACCGTTTTGCAGAACACCTGCGCTCTGTCTGTAACTGCGATCTGCATCTCCCCGTTGCCAGTCACTTCAACTCCCCTTCTCACACTATCACTGATGTGTCAGTCCTCGGCCTCCTCCACTGTCAGGAGAATTCCAAGCGCAAACTGGAGGAACAGCACCTCATTTTCCATCTTGGAACCTTGCAGCCTAATAGCATGAACATTGAATTCTCCCACTTTAAGAAATCCCCACACCAACCCCCAACCATGCCTCTTTTCTTCCCTTTCCTAGCCTATCTCTCTTTCTTCTACCCCCCCCCCCCCCCCCCCCCGTTTTTCCTCCTTACCTTTGACCCATCCCCCGGTGGATCTGCTCTCCCCTCCCCCCGCACTTGCCTATCACTATCTCTTATCTGCATCTACTTATAACCACTTTTTGCCCATCCCGCCTCCCCCCTTCTGTCCACTTATCACTGCTCTGCTTTTCCCTCCTATATATTGGGCTTCCCTTTTCCTATCTTCAGACCCCAGGAAGGGTCCTGACCTGAAATGTTGACTGCCTGCTTTTCTCCACGGATGCTGCCTGGCCTGCTGAGTTCCTCCAGCATCATTGGGTTTTTCATCTAGATTCCAGCATCTGCAGTCCTTTGTTTCTCTAAAAGGGGAGGAGATATTGCACTGTTAGTGAACAATTGAATTACTTCAGTTTGAAGGTTCCTCAAACAAGGCCTTGTAGGTAGAAATTAGAAACAAAAAGGGCCTTGTCACTTTACTGAGGGTGTATCATAGACCTTCCAGAGTCAACAAGAGATGAAGGAACAGATATGTAGGCAGATATTGGAGCGATGCAATAAAAATAGGGTTATTGTACTGGGGGATTTCAATTTTCCAAATATTAACTGGGATTGCCTTAACAAGGCTCAGAAGGGGTGGAATTTTTGAGGTGTGTCCAGGAGATCTTTTTGAAACAGTATGTAGATAGACCATCGAAGGAAGGAGCATTACTGCACCTTGGGGCATGTAGCTGGTTAGGTGGAGGGAATGTCAGCGGAGGATCATTTTGGAGACGGTGACCACAATTCCATATATTTTAAAGTGGTTATAGAAAAGAATAGGAATGGACAAGTAATAAAGGTCTTAACTTGGAGTAAGAACGATTTCATTAGTATGAGCAAGGACCTGGCAAAGGTAGATTGGGAGCACAGAATCTGTGTGTGGAACCAAAAGGTACAGGCGAGGTCCGAAATAAATACTTTTCATCAGTATTCATAATCAAAACAGAGTTTGTAGTTGGAGAATTCAGTGAAGGGGGAGGTGAAAGTCTAGTGCAGGACTCTATAAATAAAGAGAACTGAGAATAATAGGGCACTGAGGAGTGCGGAGGAATATAGGGATCTGGGAGTTCAGATACATAATTCCCTGAAAGTGGTGTCACAGGTAGACAGGGTTGTAAAGAAGGCTTTTGGCATCCTGGCATTCGTAAATCAAAGTACTAAGTATAGGAGTTGGGATGTTATGGTGAGGTTGTATAAGACATTGGTGAGGCCAAATTTGGAATATTGTGTGCAGTTCTGGTCACCTAACTATAGGAAGGATATCAGTAACCAGGTCTTCAGGAGTTGAGTTACAGGGAAAGATTGAACAGGTTAGGACTTTATTCCTTGGAGCATAGAAGAATGAGGGGAGATTTGATAGAGGTTTACAAAATTATGAGGGGTATAGACAGAGTTAATGTGAGTAGGCTCTTTCCACCTAGATTAAGAGAGATAAGTACGAGAGGACATGGCTTTAGGGTGAAAGGGGAAAGGTTTGGGGGAACTTCTTCACTGACAGAGTGGTGAGAGTATGGAACGGGCTGCCATCTGATGTGGTAAATGCAGGCTCACTCTTAGGTTTTAAGAATAAATTGGATAGATACATGTACGAGAGAGGTCTGGAGGGTTATGGACTGGGTGCAGGTAAATGAGACTAGTGGAATAAAGTTTCGGCACAGACTAGAAGGGCTGAATGGCCCGTTTTCTGTGCTGTAGTGTTCTATGGTTCTAGAAGGTACTTGATGCATTGTAGGCTTAAAGATGGATAAATCCCCAGGACCAGATGAGGTTTATCCCAGGCAACTATGGGAGGCATGGGAAGAGATTGCTGGGGCTCTGGCTGAGATTTTGTATCTTTATTGGACACAAGTGAGGTATCAGGTGACTTAGGGCAGCAAGGGTCTCCCTTTTCAGAAAGGAGCAGGGAAAAACCTGGTAACTATAGACCTGTGAGTTTAATGCCAGTGGTAGGGAAGATACTGGAAAAACGTTCTGAGGGAAAGGGTTAAAGATCACTTGGAATGGCAGGAACAGCCAACATAGCTTTGTCAAGGGCATAGCTTAGGTTGGGAGCATTGATGAGGCTAGGACACACATCATGAATCGTAGGGTCTTGGGGAATATTGAGGAACAGAGAGATCTCGGAATACAAGTCCATAGATTCTTGAAGGTGGGAGTGCAATTGGCCACTGTAAATTCCCAAGTGGTAGAACCTGAAGGGAACTGATGAGGATCAGCTGATAGATATGTAGGGTGCAGACAACAAACCATTGGAGAGTCTGCAGAGAGATGTAGATTGGTTAAGTGAGTGGGCAAGGGTCTGGCAGATGGAGTACAATGTTGGTAAATGCGAGGTCATCCACTTTGGAAGGAAAAATAGAAGATCAGATTATTATTTAAGTGATGAACGATTGCAGCATGCTGTTGTGCAGAGGGACTTGGAAGTGCTTGTGCATGAATCGCAAAAGGTTGGTTTGCAGATGCAACAGGTTATCAAGAAGGCAAATGGAATGTTGGCCTTCATTGCTGGAGGGATTGAATTTAAGAGCAGGAAGGTTATGCTGCAACTGAACAGGGTACTGGTGAGGTTGCACTTGGAGTACCGTATGCAGTTCTGGTCTCTTTACCAGGTTGATTCCGGAGATGAGGGCATTTGCCTATGAGGAGAGATTGAGTCGCCTGGGACTATACTCACTGGAATTCAGAAGAATGTGAGGGGATCTTACAGAGGCACAAAATTATGAAAGGGATAGATAAGAAGGTTATTTCCACTGGTAGGTGAGACTAGAACTAGGGGACGTGGCCTCAAGATTCGGGGGAATAGATTTAGGACAGAGATGAGGAGAAACTGCTTTTCTCAGAGTGTAGTGAACTTGTGGAATTCTCTGCCCAGGGACGCAGTAGAGGCTACCTCATTAAATATATTTAAGACACAGATAGATAATTTTTTTGCATTGTAGGGGAATTAAGGGTTAAGGGGAGAAGGCATGTAGGTGGAGCTGAGTCCACATCCAGATCAGCCATGATCTTATTGAATGGCGGAGCAGGCTCGATGGGCCAGATGGCCTCCTCCTGCTCCTATTTCTTATGTCCTTCTTATGTTTTTATGAACTCAGTGGGTCAGGCAGCATCTTTGGAGGGAAACATTTCCAATTGAGACCCTTCAGCAGTCTAGATGAAGGGTCTCGACCAGAATTGTTGACTATTTCCCACTACAGATACTGCCTAACCTGCTGATTTCCTCCAGCAGATTATCTTTGCTCCATATTCCACATCTGCAGTCTCTTGTGTCTCTGTTATGGAATGGTGTTATTTTAAACCCATTTTGATACAATACGGTCATAAATGTAGAAATCATTTTCAAGGTCTACTTTCTCCAAATCATCATTTATTAATTTTCAGAGATATGGATTAAAAATCATAATTCTTCCCCAAAGTAACTGTCACCATTGGCTGACATTTATTGGCCTTGATTTTACAATCAGTGCCAAATCAAAAACTCTGTTAAACCTGATTCAACAAGGCACAACACCGTTAGAATTTTTTCAGCAACAAAAAATATTTTGTAGATGCATAATCACATCAAGAAACGGTGTACCCTGTGGAAAAACAGGGAGTTGTTGACAGCAATCTCTGAATATCATTATTTAACTATTCAACTGTAAAATTCAGAATTCTTCCAACATAATGATGAACGCCGATGTTGTTCTGCTCATGGAGGTCATTGCAAATTCTGGGCTATTATTTTTTGGTTCCATTTTCAACGATGCTTTAGGCTGTCAATGCCACCTCTCAGCAGAAAATGATGTCCTGGGTTCGATCCCGAAGCCAGGTGCTGACTGTAAGGAGTTTCCCCCAGTACTCCCATTTCCTCCAATTAACCCACCAAAGACCTGTTGGTGGGCTAATTTGCTCCCGGAAATTGTCCCTTGCATGGGTGGGTGGCAGGAGGATCAGCAGGGAGTTGATAGACAGGTGAAGGAGAATAACTGGAATTGGTTTGTTATTGTCATTTGTACTGAGGTACAGTGAAAAACTTGTCTTGCATACCATTCATACAGATCAATTCATTACACAGTGCATTGAGGTAGTACAAGGTAAAACAATAACAGAATGCAGAATAAAGTGTTACAGTTACAGAGAAAGTGCAGTGCAGGTAGACAATAAGGTGCAAGGTCATAACAAGGCAGATTGTGAGGTCAAGAGTCCATCTTTTTGTACCGGGGACCATTCAATAGTCTTATAATGGCGGGATAGAAGCTGTCCTTGAGCCTGGTGGTTTGTGCTTTCAGGCTTTTGTATCTTCTGCCTGATGGGAGAGGGGAGAAGAGAGAATGTCCTGGGTGGGTGGGGTCTTTGATTATGCTGGCTGCTTTACCGAGGCAGCGAGGCAGCAGGGAAATAAGAGGGGTAATAGGGCTTCAAGGAATGCTCTGGGAGCTGGTGTGGAATTGATGCATCCTTCTGTGTTGTAAGAAGAGGTGAAAAAAGTGGCTGAAGTGATTTCATTGATGTATTTCTCTGAACTATCCCCTCCACCTTAAAAAGAAGAATTTAAAAGGATCTCTCTCATAGGCACGAGGTACAAACTTTCTTTCAGGGGAGGAAAAACCCGAGAGCTCTTGGCATGCAGAAGTGGGCCAACTTTTTCATTCTAAATGAAGAGTTTTGGTGTCAGTGAGAGGTACCATAAAACCATTCTAAAAATGCAGTTGGCTCATAAATGTCTATTAGGGAAGGAAATGTGCCACCCTTGTTGTGACTCCAGTCTCACCAATACATTTGGCTCTTGCCTCACTGAAACAAGGAGCCAATGGTTGCATTCTGATAATGAAAATTTGCCTCAGGAAGTTGTTCAGTCATAGCGTTATACAGCACAGAAAAAGACCCTTCAGCCCAACTCATCCATGCCAACCAAGATACCTATCTAAGCTAGTCCCGCTATAGTATGACAGCCCTCCCGTGCGCTATTTGGGGAGTAAGTTTGCTTCTGGTGGCTGAGATTGCCTTTAACTTTTAATATGGGATCTGCAATTGTCTTTGTCCAATGTACAGAAGATCTTACAGTCAAGGTTAGCCAACGAGTGATATCGAGACAGAGGCTGCAATGGGACGTGTAAAATACGGCCGCATTTTATTCTTCTGACGGAATCCAGAACTCATCCCCTCCTCCCCTCATCCCATTCCCTCCCCTCTTCACCTCCCCTTTCCCCCGTCTCTCTGCCTCCATTCTTCAACCCCTCCCCTCCTCCCTCTGCAATCCTCACCCCATCTCCCATTTCTCTCCTCCTCCCTCCCCTAAACCCTCTCCCTTCCTCCTCTCCCTAGCTCTTATTCCATCCCCATCTCCCCATCCCTCATCCCACCTCTTCATCCCTCACCCACTCTCTCCTTTTGTCTTGCCTCTGCTCAACACATCCGCCACGGACTGGTACAGAACTAGCACTTGGCAATGTCTGGAAGAAGTCTGGGGAAGGCATTCAAGGAGGGGTGGGTTCAGGAGAGAAAAAAAACTCTTGTTCTTTTCTTTCATCCTTTTCTTGCCTTTTCTTCATCCAGCTAACAGTGAGTGTCATTCGATAGAAGCACAAAGGAGGCGGAGAGGCTAATGGAGGGAATTCCAGAGCTTGAGGCCTGGGCAACTGAGAGCATAATGTCTAATGGTGCAATACAGGAAGGCAGTAGGGAGATGGACTAGGCTGGAGCTGGAGAAACCAAGAATATTCTGAGATAATATAAAATAATTAGTTGTATATTTCAGCGGGTGTTCACGTTTTTTGAAGAGCATCCTTTACATTTATAACATAAGGTATCTTTATTGGTCACATGTATATCGAAACACACAGTGAAACGCATCTTTGGCATAGAGTGTGCCGGGGGCAGCCCGCAAGTGTCACCACGCTTCCGGCGCCAACATAACACGCCCACAACTTCCTAACCCATACGTCTTTGGAATATGGGAGGAAACCGGAGCACCTGGAGGAAACCCACACAGACACTGGGAGGACGTACAAACTCCTTACAGACAGTGGCGGGAATTGAACTCGGGTTACTGGCGCTGTAATAGTGTTACACTATAACCTGGTGCAGCATTCTTGTTCTGAATCAGAATTCCTAGACTTCGGGGTTGTGTAAGTTGACAGGAATGTAGAAGGATGGTAGATGCATTGGTGCAAAACAGATCATGCATTCCATTTTGCAGACATTACGATGTAGTTCTTTCTAGGTGCTGAAATCAGAGGTTACTGATCAGTTTGAGTCTTTGGAGTTTGTACACTCCTTGTTTTGAAAATTATTTAGCATTAGCAGCAACCAGCCATGTTCATCCATTCTGCACTACAGTTAGTGTATAATTCCCCAAATGCTGTGACGGGCGTAAGTCCACAAAGTAACCCTGGTTTGTCCTCTTTGTTTCAGTCAATGGATATAATCTGAGATTGGTAACTGCTGCATAAACAAAGCTATAAACTTGCAAGTTCTGCTGTTGGATCTTAGTTGGGATTTCAAGATATAATTGGTGGTCAGTTAGATTTAAGCTGAACCCTCTGTGCTCTTGGCAGAACTAATCACCATGCTGTATGCCATTTACTGAGTGAACTGTTTCAACCCGGTCTTTAATAAACAACAACACATTTTCTTAGGTTTTTAAGCAAACTTCACACACAACCCTGACTTGCTGTATTCTGCTGTCTTCAGGATTGTCACAAGCTGGGACTGCATTGTAGTCCACCTGTGCTCTTGTCGTTTTGAACAAGCTTATTTCCCCAGATTTTCATCAGTAAATACAGACTTCCTTCGAAGATAGACGTGCTGGGAACAGTCTGCCTAAGGGTCTAGGCACAGTTACAACTGAATAGGTTGTTACACACTAAATGATACTTTTCTTCAAATCGATTGGAGGGAGACGATATATTTCCAGCTCATCTTAAGTTATCAGAGTGGAGTTTCAGCAATTCTTGTGGCCTTTTGAGTCAATAAAAGGAGAGGGTCTAATTGTTATTGAGGGGAAAAAAAAGGCTCCAGCTGTCAAAAGAATTATTACAGAAGAGTTTTATTTTTACATTGCGAGTACGTTCCAAAATATTGTTTGATTTTGCTCTGACATTTTTCTTTATTGTTTAATTTACAGAGCCTGCTGTAATGCTGTTAAGTTTTTTTTTATGAATGCTGCTTATTTTAGTTGTATTCTTCTCATTGTTCCCCTGACCTTAGTTTATTTTCAGTTCTTCTTTATTGCATGGGGATTTTGGTTCTGCAAGCACAAAAGATTTGCCAGCTTCTTGCTTTACTCCATGCTGTGCTGAAGCAGTGTAGAGACAGCATTTGTTTATTAAAATGGGAGTCGACCATTTGTGTATTGGGACATTACGGTGAGGGGTGCTCGAGGTCCAGTGGCATCTGGTGTTGAAGCAACAAACTGATGACAAATGTGGACAGAAATGAACATGGGCAGAATCTCATCCATCCTTTCATAAGGCCAGCCTGATATTCAGCATCAATGATTTCAACAAAGCATAAAACCAATGAACCAATACCTGTTTTGCAATACTGTCCAGGGTGATTTTCGTTTTCTGCCTCACATTTGCTATTAGTTCTCCTACATTGCCTTTGTGTACTCTTAGATCCTTGAAATCCCTCAGTGTTTGAAGGAATTAAAGTCCCTTTTGTTATCTGTACCTAAAAACACGATCCTTACATGTTGCAACACGAACAGAGGCCATTCAGCCCAATGAGTTCATGCCAGCTCCCAGCAGAACAATCTCTTCAGTTCCATTCCCTTCTTCCCTTTCACTTTCATACTCTCACTCTCACATGTCCACCAACTCCCCTTTGGCTCTTTCAACACTTACCTACACTTAGAGGTCATTTCCAGCACACAATTAACCTACCACCATTTCTTTGGGATGTCGGAGGAAATCAGAGCACCCAGAGGAAACCCATGGGGTGAATGTGCAAACTCCATACAAACAGCACCTGAGGTCAAGATGGAATCTGGGTCACTGGCGCTTGGAGGCAGCAGTTCTAATTGCTATGTCAGAGGTTAGTTGTCGACTGGAAATGACACCTTAGTGTAGGTAAGTGTCAAAAGAACTGAAGGGGAGTTGGTGGGCATGTGAGACTGAGGAGAAAAGGGGAGGAGAATAGAACTGAAGAGATTGTTCTGCTGGGAACTGGCATGAACTTATTGGGCTCCTTGAGATTCCTCAATGGTTTGAGGGAGTTAAAGTCCCTTTTGTTACATACTTGAGATGGGGATATCATTGGAGGGTTTGGGGGCACAGGGTATGGATAGCTGGTATTATAAAGTCTGCAGTCGTTCTAAACTCTGAGCTCTGCACATAGCAACTGAACAGGCCACCTTCAACGTGTCAACTTTATTTTCAGCGTGTCCACCGGGGTCCTTTAAGTCGTCGGCTCAAGAAACTGAATGCTCCTGGTGCCCTGAGCATAGTTACACCGAAGAAGCAGGATCTGTCCAGTGCTACTGTAAGGATGACCACTACAAGCTGTCTTCGGATCCTGCGTCAGCCCCTTGCACCAGTAAGTCTGCCGGTAATTATTTTTTTTTGCATGTGTTGATGTAAGGACAGTGGAGAAATAGACCTAATTACTTTTCCAGTCCTGATGATTGAAGTCATAGTCAAAAAACATGGAAATGAGCTTCTGTCCACCGAGTTGCTACTGACCATCAAGTCTCCATTTGCACTAATCCAACACTAGCCATATTTTATTCTCCCACATTCACATCAACTCCCCTCAGATTCTGCCACTCATCTACACACCAGGGACAACTTACAGCGTTCAGTTAACCTACCAGCCGGCACTTATTTGCACTGTTGGGGGGAACCTGGAATCTGGAGTCACAGAGAGAACATGCAAACTCCACGCAGACAGTAACAGAGGTCAGGATGGGACCCTGGGATCTTGAACTGTGAGACAGCAGCTCTATAAATTGTACCATCGTGCTGCCCCCAGGTGAAGTGTTTAAGAATCGAACTGAAAGCTCTGAAATCAAGTCAAAATTTATTAGTATTTCAGCTAGGGTATGAAAGTTTGGGATGAGGTTAGTTTGTTGTCAAGTGGAGTGTGTCTTGTGCTTTCCCAGGCTTCTGCTAGGTGTGCTTCAAGCTGACTCCAAGATGAACACCTTGAGTGTTATTTGGCATAGTGCCAATAGGATTCCCCTGGTGAGAAGGCTAGTATTGGTAAAGCACTAAAGTTAATGAATAAAACCCTTTGCAAGTTTTATCACAAACAATTGTCTTCTATTGAGAAGAGGAATTGACTTGTGTTGCAAGACTTTCTTGAAAATTCATTCATATTTCAGACACTTGAGTTTGTTTTATTAAGTGTCCTCCCTCCCTCTACTTCCTAGTGCTGGCAGCCCAGAGCATTAAGGACTATCCTGCTTTGTTTGCCTCTCCACACTAACACAGCCTTCTGCATCCAAGCAGCATGGGTCCACATTCTTTGATGCTTGCTCACTGTGTGGCCTTTGTACAGACTGTATGTAAATAGGGAGAGCGAGTAGTCCAGAGTTAACGCCTTGCGGGCTTCGTGAGCCAACTGCCAACAGAAAGAGAACACATTGCAGAAGATATGCGAAAATAGTTTGTAAAGACTCTTTGAAAATCCCGGTGCCTCAGTGGCCCCTGCACGTCCTTGCTAATGCGCAAAGACCGAGACTGAATTTCCTGGTAATGAGAGTCCATCTTCTCTGCTGCGTTTCTTAGTCCCTATCCAGCCTCGCCAAAAGCTTCCCATGGTCCAAGATGCCTTTCAGGCTACTGCAAACGTTGTGGGAACTTTTGTTCACCAACTTTCCTACTTAATCATCTCTATCCCTTCACTTTATATTGAGCTACTTTTTGACCACCATTGTGAACTGTGCAATTGTGAAAATGGTTATGCAGGAAATTTCTGCAATATTAGCACTTTGGTGTATTTTTGCACCAACGGTTCCATTGCTAGTGAAAACTGGTGTGTGTTCTGGCAAGTACAGGATTCAAGTTACAATAATTATCACAGGCAAAGACAAACTGATAATTATATTATTGACTTCTCAGTCTCCTGGACCTCTGAGCCTGATCATTGGGAACTTGAACCAGAGCTGCTTGTCTGTGTCACGACATATGTCAGTGATAATAAATCTGATTCTGATTCTTATTGCTTTACTAAACCGACTCAACCTGGGCATCACCATCATGCTGTGGAACCGTGTTCACTTCAGCATTCGATCTTTAACCATTCAGTAGCTTCAATAATTACCTGCATGCATTATTCAAGAGCCTTCAGTCATCCAGAAAGCACCCTTCTTGTAATGGCAATCACAACACAGTTCACGAAGATAACGTTGCAAAATTATCACAAACAAAGTCAACCTGTTAAATGCTCTTCTTCTTTCTTCAAGTGTTCTTGTGAAAATAATTGGTAAAGGGCCCTTTAAAAAATCCCAGTGCCTCAATGGCCCCTGCCCTTTGTTGCCAGTGCACGAAGATAGAGACTGAATTAGCTGATAATGAGACCCGACCTCCTTTCCTACAGTGGTTACCTAATGAAGATGTGTATAACTGTAGGTTGTGTACAGCAGATGGAAACACTGGGCTGGCTGTGGAACACAGTTTGGACAGACGTGCTCCTCACCTGATTGCTATTTAAAAGATGTACAGTGACAGTCCATACTACACTTGGCTTTGAGTGGTATCTGCGATATAGTTTAGCAGGATATACTGATGGATCTTTTACAGAAATCAGTTGACCTCTACAATATTGATTTAAGATTAAATGCCAAAATTGCTGAGAAGAATAAAATATTTATTACATGCATAAATATTTCACTTCCGTACTTTGCAGTTGCTTAATGCCAAGAACAAATATAATCTCTTTATACTACTGCTGGTTTAATTTAATTTAATCAGCAGGATGTTAAATGAAATATTAACTAATGTGGTTGCCACAAACCCATCATCTATAGTGTCTACAAGCCATGCCAACAGAGCAGTACGATTATTCTAACCACCCCAACCCTCACCTCCTTCCAACATAATGTAAGTGCTAAAGTACATAATCTGACATATGTGTTGAAGCCAGCGAGCCTTTAAGACAGTAAAAACATCTACGTTAGACTATTGTTTCTTGATTACAGCTCCGCCTTCAATACTATAATTCCAAGCAAACTCATCACCAAACTCCCAGACCTGGGACTCAACACCTCCCTCTGCAACCGGATCCTTGACTTGCTGACCAACAGACCACTGTCAGTGAGGATAGGCAACAACACCTCCAGCACAATTATTCTCAACACTGGTGCCCCACAAGGCTGCGTCCTCAGCCCTCTACACCGTTTACGCTCATGACTGCGTGGCCAGATTCTGCTCTAACTCCATCTACAAGTTTGCAGATGACACCACTGTAGTGGGCCGTATCTCAAATAACAATGAGTCGGAGCACAGGAAGGAGATAGAGAGCTTAGTGACATTGTGTCACAACAACAACCGTTCCCTCAATGTCAGCAAAACAAAAGAGCTGGTCATTGACTTCAGGAAGGGGGGTGGTGTACATGCTCCTGTCTACATCAAAGGTGCTGAGGTCAAGAGGGTTGAGAGCTTCAAGTTCCTAGGAGTGAACATCACCAATAGCCTGTCCTGGTCCACATGTAGATGCCACAGCCAAGAAAGCTCACCAGCGCCTCTACTTCCTCAGGAGGCTAAAGAAATTTGGCGTGTCCCCTTTGATATTCACCAACTTTTATCGATGCACCATAAAATGGCAACTGCTCTGCCCGTGACCTCAAGAAACTGCAGAGATTTGTGGACACAGCTCAGCACATCACAGAAATCAGCCTCCCTTCCATGAACTCTGTCTATACTTCTCGCTGCCTTGGTAAAGCAGCCAGCATAATCAAAGACCCCACCCACCCCAGACATTTTCTTATCCCCTCTGCCATCAGGCAGAAGATACAAAAGCCTGAAAGCATGTACCACCAGGCTCAAGGACAGCTTCTATCCCACTGTCATAAGACTAATGAATGGTTCCCTAGTGCGATGAGATGGACTCTTAACCTCACAATCTACCTCGTTATGACCTTGCACTTTATTGTCTGCCTGCACTGCACTTTCTCTGTAGCTGTGGCACTTTATTCTGCATTCTGTATTGTTTTACCTTGTACTACCTCAATGCACTATGTAATGAATTGATCCGTACGATTGGTATGCAAGACAGGTTTTTCACTGTACCTCGATACAAGTGACAACACTAAACCAATTCCACTTCCAAGGCTAGATGATATGTACTGGGCGGGAGTGACAGGTTGTGCAATGAATCGATGTGTCTGACTGGAAATTGTGAATACTGAGTTAAACTGTTAGAGTGGCAATGTACCAATTGAATGGAAATATGAGACTGGTGAGTATGCACATGAACCCATGTGCAAGGATGGACTGTGTCCACACAGATGAGGGAGGACAGTGTGTACATTAAATCTATGTGTGAGGGAGGAGATTGTGCACATTTGAATGTGTGTGTGGGGATAGGAAGAGTGCATTGGAGAACGTACATACTGAATCCATGAGCAAGACTGGTGTGGGGAATGTATGCACTCAATGCATATGTGAGAATGGAGAGTATGTACACTGAAGCAACATGTGAAGGGTGAGAGTGTGTACTTTGAATCTATGTGGGGAACTAGGGAGTCTGCATAGTGAATATGTGTAACAATGAGAAGTGTGAGGATGTAGAGTGTGCACACTAAATGGATTTGTGAAGATTTGGAGTGTCCATGCAGAATTTTGTGAGACTGGAAAGTGTACACATTTAAAAATTGGTAAATTAGTTTATTATTGTCACGTACCAAGGTACAGTGAAAAACTTGTCTTTCATACCGTTCAATTACAACATTATTCATTATTACAAAGTTCATTACAACAGTGCATTGAGGTAGTACAAGGTAAAACAATAACAGAATACAGAATAAAGTGTTACAGTTAAAGGGAAAGTACAGTGCAGGCAGGCAATAAGGTGCAAGGTCATAACAAGGTAGATTGTGAGGTCAAGAGTCCATTTTATTGCACAGGGGATCGTTCAATAGTCTAACAACAGTGGATAGAAGCTGTGCTTGAGCCTGGTGGTACGTGCTTTCAGGCTTTTGTATCTTCTACTCAATGTGGGGGCGGCACATTTACTCTGTGTTAAACTGGGGAGTGTGCACATTAAATTGACACATGAGCAATGGCACTTGTGTGCACAGAATGGGTGTGTGAGTGTGTGCACGCAGAATGCGCGCACAGAATGGATGTGTAACGATGGGGAGTGTGCACACTAAATCCAGTGTGAAACTGCAGAGTGAGCATACTGCATTAATTTTTGAACATGGACATTTACACATGGAGTTGAGATCAAGAGTGTGCACTGAATGGATGTGTAAGCCTATAGAATCATCTCATTGGATGTGTAAGTGCTGAGGGTGTGCACACTGAATCAGCGTGTAGAACTAGAGAATGTGCACACTGAATCAGCGTGTAGAACTAGAGAATGTGCACACTGGATTGATGTGTGATGTCGACCAGTGTGTGCACTGAATGGAACTGTGAGGCACTGAACCCATGTGTGAGACTGGCAAGTGTGTACACAGAGTCCTTATGTGAGGAGGGAGAATGTGCACTAGTTTTACAGCTTCCTACTGTGTCATCTTTAGAAATTAATGATCACTCCACAGAGAACACTGGACCTTCAAGGGCAGCTGACAAGGTCTGCAGTGAACACCACAATTTCACCGACTAACCCCCAAATCTGGGCCAAGATTTTTTGAATGGAAGTGTGAGGCTGTATGGTCTGCCTGCCAATGGCGCCACAATTGATCAGTGCTGTATGCTTTAAGAGACTGCATCCAGTTTAATGAAACCTGCGTTTGTTATGAAAGAGGACTATTAACTGAATTCTGTAAACGGAAAATAAAAGACGATAGTTAAAGTGTTGGCCCTAACCATTTGTGGCTACAGTCTTGCCAGAGAGCTCCACGTCTATGTTTGTGGATTTGTAGGCTCGCATTTTGAGGACGCCTTCATCTCCAGCAGTGCATCTTCACTTTACTTGCCTGGTACTCCCAGAATGTTGTTGTCTAACATGCCCTGGGTATCCAACTGTTCCCTCTGCCCACACTGAGATCCCAAGCACTCCACCCTTCAATCCCCATGTAAGTGTTGTAGTCATCCATACTTCTGCTTTCCTGAACTAGGTGATGTGGCGAAGCCCAATCCTGTTCTTCTGCAAGGGCCAGTGTACCAGCCTCCAGTTGTTTTCCCTCCACAGGAGCAGGTTCGAGTACTGTGCAGAGTCTTTATTGGCTGGTGTTGGAATAAGTATTCTGAAAATTTCAAGGCAACTAATATTCTGTAATACACTGCAGATCATAATGACCATTGATCCAACCTTTTTTCCAATGAGTGGATTCAGTTATGGAGCAAAACTGGAGTAACTCGGATTGCACTTTCAAGAACAATGGTGATTAAACAAAGGGGTTCATCAAGAGTATGGAAAGTTTTGTATGTAAAAAGCAAGGCCAAACCACTTCTATTGGGAAAAGGGTGAGCAACCAGAGAGCACGTGTTTAGGAAGGTTGATAGAGGAACCAGAGTGATGATGAGGAAGATGCTTTTCACCTAGAGATGTGTAATGGTCTGGAATGCTTTGCCTGTAGAGGTGGTGGAGTCAGATTCAAGAAGCTGGTAGAGGTGCTGTGGGAGTTGCTTTTTCTTTAATGGTGTGGTGGCAGAATACAACCTGCACAATTAGTTGCACTATTGTCGCCAGCCACTGCACACACTCTCCAGTCTCGCACGTCAATTTAATGCGTAAACTCTCCAGCCTCCGTCAGAGCCACTGGAGTCCTCTGGGAATGGCTGCAGGAATTCAGTGGGGCCGCTGAGGATATTCAGCCTGTTTACTTTAATAGAACTGAATTAATGTGAATTTAATTTCCAGATTGAAAAGCAGCACCTGCCTGTGCATTGGGTTGTTCAGTTTATCCTTAATTTCCAGCAAGTAAGAAACATTTGTTCTTCATATGGTGTCTGGATACATTCCATTAAGATTAAGATATCTTTATTAGTCACATGTACATCGAAACAGTGAAATGCATCTTTTTTGGGCATAGTGTTCTGGGGGCAACCCGCAAGTGTCACCACGCTTCTGGCGCCAACATAGCGTGCCCACAGCTTCCTAACCTGTACGTCTTTGGAATGTGGGAAGAAACCGGAGCACCCGGAGGAAACACACGTAGATACGGGGAGAATGTACAAACTCCTTACAGACAGTGGCCGGAATTGAACCCGGGTCGCTGGCACTGTAATAGTGTTACGCTAACCGCTACTGTTAACTTTTACCAAATAAGTGTGAACATTTAAGACCATTTTGAGCAACACTTCATATTTTCTTTTCCTCTTCCTGGCTAGTCCAGTACCTCTGTCACAGCCCCTTTTCACAGGCCTCTTCTACAGGTTAGGTAACCAAGTCACAGATTTGTGCCTCATTTGTTATTGATTCAGTTGCCATGAGGATTGGGAGAGTGGAGTCAACCACTCTGGACAATTTCCCGAAGGTGACCTTTGCGTCCAATTGCCCCACCTCACACCTCCACCACTGGTCTTTCGATATGTCCATCCCGGAACTGTGTGACCTCCCCGCGCCGCCATGCAAAAGACTTTGCATTATCTGGTGCTCTATGCTGCCAGTCACAAAGGCTTTCATGTAGCTAATTGGACAGATGCATTCAAAGATTATCTTTAAGAAACGAAAGCAGTGTTTAATGTCCCCATGGATGTGATGGTGTCCGAGAGATCACCTATTTCCTGGGGCCTCCAGGGCTATGCCAGAAGTTTGCTCATTGAGAGATTTGCAGGCCTTGGGCTGAATTTAAAATGCCCAAGCATCCCGCACTTCTCCTGAGCCTTGCTTTGGGGAGATGGATTTCTCTCTTTCCCACTGGAAATCCAACATGGGTCATGGTTATGTTTCCTTTTCAATCTGAAAAATAGTAAGTAGGGGAATTGTTTACCTGAATTGACCTTTATTTAAAAGACACATTTTTCCTTCACATTTGATAGGACATGAAGTCACAAAGTGCAATGCTTGTTTGAGCTGACAGCCGCTTTCTGCATTATGAGTGTGCAAGCTGTTTCACGGGTTTCATGATCAATCTCCTTTCAATGGAAGCATTAGGGTCAGCAAGCAAAATCTCACCACCTTGGACTTTAATGTGTAGTGGGTTAAGCAGTTAATGCAAATAAAGTGGGCTGTGTTTCAACTACATTGCAGTGAGTGCTGTGGAAATTTTGAATGGAAAGAACGAGGACTATTTTGTGTACCTGACACTGTTGCTCTGTTTCATTTCTTCCACAGAGCCTCCTTCTGCTCCCCGAGCCCTGGGTTACAGCACCAGGCAGTCAGCAGTGCGCCTTGACTGGAACCCCCCTGAAGACAGTGGGGGTCGGACGGACGTCACATACAACGTTCTGTGCAGTGTGTGTACACTGTCACCGCAGCCATGTGAGCCATGCGACAGTCGAGTTGGGTATCTACCCCAGCAGCTGGGATTGGCCGACACTGCCGTCACTGTGGTTAACCTGATGCCCTACGTCAACTACACATTCAGAGTGGAAGCTGTGAATGGAGTGTCCAGCTTGAGCCGGTCTCCACGGAGATATGTGGAGATCACCCTGATCATTAGCCAAGGTGGTAAGTGCTGGCATTTTCTCCTGAAAGTGTACCATTTGGGATTCTTTAAATGATTACAAGCATAATGCTTTAAACAAAACAAATGATTCTTTTTTTTCTCTGATTACTTTAAAAGAATGGTGTAACAATTGCCTGTTGTTGCTGGGCAACATTAGGGCCAGGGTTCCAAACGGCTCACTGATTGTACAGTGCGACTATTGTACCAGTTACACTTTCTGGATTGATCATATTTACCAAAGGAAAGATTACTTGTGAGAAATGTTGCAGATGAATATTTGAGGGATTTCTTGAAGTTAGGAACTCTGCATTCTTAATCGTGACAAGTGGTTCCTTAACATTAACTATAAGCTGTTACTCTGAAGTATTAAGACATGCCATGATTTGAAGACTGGATCCTCCCCTTAAGACATCTTTCAAGTACGTTACGTGTGGCCAGTAATTAACAGCAATATGCTCTTCAATCTTTTGTGGAATTGCAGTGACTCTAGCAGACCTTGTACTGAATGCTCTTCTTGAACTGAGCAAGTGAAAGTGTGTCAGCATCAAATGGTGAGACATATCATTGATTCTCACCTTATATCCTGGGAAATTTCCATTCAGCCCTCTCTGTACACTGCTGGTAGGCTGTTGGTGTCTCTCAATTTTCCTCCATTCTGCCAATGGACCCCCATGTCCATAAGCAGCCACCAGACTTGCTGGAGGGCAGAAGCTGTAAAATGTTGCTAAACCAATGCAGACCATTGGTTAGACCATTTGTTCAAGTACTGTATCCAGATTAGGGTCTCCTTCAGGAAGGATGAGGGGGCATGGAATGCGTACAAGAGATGATTAGTTAAGATGATACCAGTGGCTTAGCAGTGTGGCTCTTACAACCGGACCTCTGTTATCATCTGTTGGTGAGAGTTAGAAAGCCTTGTAGTTGCTCCATTCCCTAATCTGAAAGCCTCATTTGATGGGGACAATTGCCTAGTTCATGGGCTTCAATATTAAATAACATGTATTCTTCAGAAGCATCTTTCCTCTTTACTGTGGCTCCTGTTTCTTTGGCAATACAGTGCGTGGCCAGATTCTGCAGAGATAGATTCCTTCTTAGTGACCATATGCAGTCTGGGCTCTGACCCAGAAAAACAAATCCCGACTTGGAAATCCCACACTAAGCCCCTTTGCCGATACAAAGCAAGCAATCAAAATCAATGCAGCCTTGGATTGTACAGTTTAACAGTTACAAGGTACAAGCTGTGGAAATATTTACTTCAAATGCACTAGTGTATTTTCATATTGTACATTTATCCTCCAAGTATATTACTTTTATTGTAAAAGTTCATTGAAAAAGAGAACAGTAAATTATAATTTATTGGAATATGAAGACTACAGAGATTAGGAGTTTGGGAAAATAGGAAATGAAATGTAATGCCCAAAAGATGTGAAGAGAATCTTAAAAAGGAATAGGGTTAGTTGAAGCATTGGGAGCTTTGATATACATCATCGTAAGCGTGATAGGAAATATTGATGGAGTTGTAAAATAATAAAGCACGTGAGATCCTAACTTCTGTAAATGTGATAGTTGAGGACAAATTGGGTGGGAAGAAGTGTGGTGGAAAGAGCTGTGTGATGTATAAACACTGATATGGACCAGTGGAATCAAATGCTCTGTTTCAGTTTTGTAAGAGCATTGTACAAAGTCAATGCTAAGCCAACTCAAAGATTGTGTTCACCTTCGGATGGTATTCTCCAGCAGGGCTGTGGAGCCATGGAGTGTGCACAGAGATGATATGAGAAACTTACCAGAATGGTTCTTATAGCAAGATTGCTATTACCATCTTTTAGAAATTGACATATCCATTAACATCAATGGGTGGATGGAAATTAATCACCGGCAACCAATAATCTGCATTGGAGGACAGTTGGAAGCTGTCCATCTCACCACGATGCTAATGAAATTGAAGAAAGAAATTGCTACTGGGACGTTTATTCCAAGTTTTTCAAATTTTGTGGAATTTCAGAGTCAATTTCAAGAGGACATGAAATTATATATGATGAAACGAAGAGATGAAATATATGAGATAAAACACTGCTACAAAGAGGTCTTAAAGCACAGTGCAGGCAGAAGCAAAGCAGAGGAAGAATTCAAGATCATGGAGCGTTTTGGTCATGGTTGAATTGAAGCAAGTCTAACAAAACGTTAGCAAAAAGGCTGAAGTAATCTTTTGAAAGCAGCATCCTATAGAATTTTATGCAGCAAGGTAATTGTGAAAAATATTGGGAGAATACAAGAGCACAAAAAAAAACTAAAAGCGAGATGGGGAAGTGTGTTTGCTATGAATTGTTTATGGAAGAAAACGGCAAGTTTGACCAGTGGATTGAAGGGTTAAAAGAAAGAATGAACTGGGAGTTCCTGTGGATCAATGTGAGCTGGGTGCCAGAGATACCTCTCTCAGCCCAGGTTGTACCCTCTCCTATAACTGGAGAGCAAATTAACTTGAAGGAGAAACCCAAACATCAACAATGTTCAGTTTTGTCAACACTTCTTCAGCGTGGAATTGCAGAAGCCAATTCATTATCATTTCATCTGTTGGAAGGAAACTACGTCTGGAATTTCCTCTGTGGACACTACTTGAAAAGTGAACCTAAAAATGCAGCCACACATCTGATAGCAATTTCTACCCAAATATCCTATCAATCCCAATAGAATATTCCCTGAATCGGAGATGAGCCTAAGTTTGGAACCGATTGGGTCCAAGGGAGGTGTCAAACCAACACCATACTCCTTCCCGCACCTGTCTATCACTATCTCTTACCTGCATCTTCCTGTCGCCACCTTGTGCCCACCCCACCTCCCCTCTTTGTCCACAGATCACTGCTCTGCTTTTCCCTCCTGTATATTGGTCTTCCCCTTTTCCTGCCTTCAGCCCTGAAGAAGTGTCCTGACCAGAAACATTGACCACCTGCTTTTCTCCACAGATGCTGCCTGGCCTGCTGAGTTCCTCCAGCATCATCGTGTTTTTCATCCATACATTTCTTGGTATGAGAAGCAATGTTTCCACTTATTGACCATCCTATATGAACATCAACCAGTAATCAGGGATGGTTTAAAATATTTAACATGAATTATACTCAGACTAGAAAATTGCATTTGCAGGAATGGGAGCTACAAAGAGGAACATTTTTAAATAAAAATAATTTGCTCACATAAATAAAAGAAGCAGGAGTTGGCCAATTGGCTCCTTGTGCTCATTTCACCATTCAATAAGAACATGGCTGATTCTTTATTTGGACACCACTTTCTCACCCTTGTTTATCTATTGTTTCTCTTAATATCTAAAAATTCTACTGATCACTGACTGCTTGCTACAGCCCCTAAAATTCTAGCTGTAATTTGAATTAAATCTCCTAGCAAGTATGATTGTAGCAAGCTCCGTCTGTAGTGTTGGTGTAGGCCAGTTTCACAGCAGTGTTACATTCAGGGAGGGGAGTTGGTTTGTTGATACATTGCGGAGAGGTGAGACTTACTTCTGGCCAAAGCTCGTGGATAACTTAGGCCTCATCATTGTTTGTTTGCCAGTTATGTGTTGTCTGAGCATAACTGCAGGTGACTTTCAAAAAGTAGTTCTCTGCTGTTTTAGCCAGAGACTAGAGTTAAAGTGACATTGGTAATTGGAAGAGGTGACTCAGATTACGAACCTATTTAAATAGATGCAGCAATGTTTGTTTTTAAGATCTGATGTGCAGTGAGTAATTGCTACTTTATGTGATCCATTGTCATTCCCAGGTCCTTCATTACTTCAGAGAGATTGTTAAAAGCAAAGATGGTCTGATGTCTCAAGCATGTTTCTCTCAACAGGGGCTAGGTTTGGTGTTATATTGAGGGACTTAAGTAAATGTTCCAGGCTAAATCTTCAGGCCAATACTAAGGGTGTGCTGCACTGTGTTAATGTCATATTTTAGATGAAAGGTTAACAAGTAAAGACTCAACAGTATCTTTAGAAAACTGAGATGGGAGCTCTCCTCTCATGACTAAAATTAATTCAGAGGAAACTTAGCCATAGTATGCCATACTGCATGGAAACAAGGCCCCATGGCCCACAGTGTCCATATCAACCATCAAGTACCCATTTACACTAATCCTACAGTAATCCCACTTTATTCTGCCCCATATTCTCATCAATTTCCCCCACATCCCCCAGATCCTACCGCCTACACACTAGGGGTCATTTACGGTGGCCAATTAAACTACCATCCTGTTTGTCTTTGGGATGTGGGAGGAAGCTGGAGCATCTGGAGAAAACCCATGTGGCCACAGGAAGAAAGTGCAAACTTCACACAGGAGCACCTGTGGTCAAGATCAAACCAGGGTCACTGGAGCTGTGAGGCAACAGCTCTGCTAGCTGCACCACTGTGCCACCAAAAAAATTTACTAACTGTGAAGCAATTTGAGATGTATGGAGGCAGTGAATACTGTAATTCCTGTAATTCCTCTTTCCTATCAATTCTTTGCTTACTCGTTGGCAGGCTAAGACCAAAGTGCTGAAGGTTGACACATCACTTTGCCAGACAATCTGCATCCAATGCAGAAGAAAAAAAGAGCAAAGTAAATTGCAAGTTTAAAATGTCAATTTGTGACACAGGTTATCAGAAAGGTATGTGGTCAGAGAGGAATATTCCCAATACTTTTCCTCCAGAAATGGCCTGATTTTAGTCTGATTTTCACCTTTGCCAGAAGATCACATGAATTTTGTTCCATGGAATGTTTACATAGAACATAGATTGGTACAGCTCAGGAATAGGCCCTTCGGCCCACAATGTCTGTGCCGAACATGGTACCAATTCAAACTAATCCCATCTGCCTGCACATGTTCTATATCCGTCCATTTCCTGCTGGTTCATGTGCCTGTCTCAATGCCTCTTAAATGTTTCCACTGTATCTGCTTTCACCACTTCCTCTGGCAGCATGTTCCAGGTACCTATCACTCCATGTTTTAAAAAAATCTTGCCTCACAAACTTCCTTTAAACTTTCCCACTCTCACCTTAAATCTATGCCCTCATAAGAATCAGTTGCAGGTATGGGCAGAGAAATGGCAGATAGATTTTTATCTGTGCAAGTGTGAGGTGTTGCACTTTGGGAGGTCAAATGTAAGGGGAAAGTGCACAGTCAATGGCAGGACCCTTAACAGCATTGATGTGCAGAGGGATCTTTGTGTTGAAGTCCATGGCTCACTGAAAGTAGCCATTGCAAGTAGATAGGGTGGTAAGAAAAGATATATGGCATGCTTGCCTTCATTGGTCAGGGCACTGAATATAAGAGTAAGGAAGTCATGTTGCAGCTATCAAAAACTTTACTAAGGCCACATTTGGGGATTCGTGTGCAATTCTGTTCGCCTCATTACAGGAAGGTTGTGGAGGCTTTAGAAAGGGTCCAGATGTATCAAGATGCTGCCTGGATTAGAGAGTATGAGCTGTAAGGAGAGTTTGGACAAACTTGAGTTGTTTTCTCTGGAGCATCGGTGGTTGAGGGGGAGAGATGATTAGAAGTTTATAAAATTGAGATGCATAGACAGGGTAGATGGTCAGAATCTTCCTTCCAGGGTAGAAATGTCAAATGCCAGGGGACATGTATTTAAGGTGATGGGGGAAAGTTTAAAGGAGATATGCGGGCAAGTTTTTTTTACACACAGAGAATGGTAGGTGCCTGGAATGGGCTACCAGGGATAGTGGTAGAAGCAGATACGATAGTGGTGTTTAAGATCCTTTTAGATAGTTGCATGAATATGCAGGGAAGGGTGAGGGATATGGATCATGTACAGGCAGAAGAGATTTAGTTTAATTTGGCATCATATCTGCTGCTGACACCATGGGCTGAAGGGCCTGTTCTTGTGCTGTACTGATCTGTGTTCCATTTCCACCCTCGGAAGAAGTCTCTAACTCTACCCTATCTCTGCCTCTCCTAATTTTATGTACTGTATGCCTATCAGGTTTATATTGTGATATATGAGATGCCCAGGTTCTATGGGCAAGGCCATAAACCTGCCCACTATAGTTCATGCAATAAAAAAGGACTTTTGGAACCTTTGGAACTTCTGTTGAAACTTGCTCTTTCATTTTAAATGGTTAAATTATTTGATTCTGACTTTTCGTTGAATGAGTTCAGACCTGCAAGTTTCCAATGCAGGCTGCAAAAGGCAAGGAAACCTCTGTGAATTGTTCAGCAGCTCTATATATCTTGGTTTGAGAGTGAGTTATTGATTAGAGCCAGAGTGATTACATAAATTGCTGCTGAAAATAATTAAAGAGGTTTTGTGCTGCCAGGTGGTTAATGGTCTATTAAACATGAATGGACTGATTTTTATCCTGTGGGCATTGTAATCAAGAAGCCAAACTGGACCCCGATTTGTATTGCAGTTGAAACAAAATGAAAGCACTTTCTGATAAGCTGAAAATAGGCATTAGTGGTTTTGCACAATCTTTTTCTTCAATAGATGCTTTTGTTGAACTTCAAACTAAAAAGCATTTGGTCTAATCCCAGGAGCTAGTGTCTGTCTGAATTGGGCTATAGTCAAAGCCGTGACCACTTAAGCTTCAGAAACAGCAGCACTGATCATTTTCTCCCAAGCCTTTGTTTGTTCTATATATTGAAATAAGTATTATCCTTATCAGACATAGTCGTGCTGTGATGCTCACAAAGCTGAAACAGTCTGTCAACAGTGAATAGCTAAAACCATTCATCTCTCATTGCTAATAAACACTGGTTTGATTGAACAGGAAACCGGTCTCTTTTCCACTTATAGGCTGTGATCATTGCTAACTAATTCAGAAACAATGTAGGCTATGAACTCTTCTGTTCACTTACATTTCTGAAAAATAATGACTGCTATCCATTTCTAGGGTTTCTGATGCAAGTCTAGCAGTTAAATAATTCTTTCCACGCATGCACAAGACCAATATTTCAATAGTGGCTTTTAAGCAGGCAGGTCAGATAAATGACCAGGCAGTTGTGTGCCTGAAGATTCAATATGTCATTACCATGTTCATATCCATGTCCCATAAATCCAGAGCTTCCACAAAATTGCATTGTCTTAATCAGTAGAAGTTATCCAATATAGGGAGAGACTGAGGAATTTGGGGAAAAATTGCACAAATTGAATTTCCTGGATCTTTTAAAGGAGGCTAGTGCTGCCTACAGATCCTGTATTTACTGCCTACTGCACCCCAACAACCAACACGTCTACTAGTATTTTAAAATTAATTTTAAAGTTATTTTAAGTTGGGTAACTCGAGGTAGTGCACTAGATATTTTGCTAAGTTGGTAACATCTTCAGCCATATTTCCACCAAGTTATCATGTTTAAATAAATCAAGGATTACTTTTAAAGAAAATATTTTCTTTTATGGTGCCTGGTAGTGTTTCATGGCAGTTTATGTTTGGTGAGAACAAAATTAATTTGAATGGAAAACTCAGAAAAACATCTACAGATCACAAGGGCCTTAGATTTGTGCCAATATTGCCAAGTATATACAAAAAAGTTTAATTATACATGCGTAATGCTCTCTTTTAATCTTCAGAATATAATTCACAGCTAGGCACTTCAAAATTTTAAGTAAATATATCAGAAACAGGAATAAAAGGATATGGTTGGGAGTGGATTAGTGGCTCTCAGTCTTGTCCCATGTGAGGTATGTGTCCCAATCAGCACACTACTGCAGCCCATGTGATTAAATTCTATGAAAGGATACACAGCAATAAGATGTGATGCAGCCCATGTAAACACACTGAAAAATGTGGCCAGCTATAGCAAATTGAGAACCATTAGATAAGCTGGAAGAAGTAGGATGGAGAAGGATCTGTTGGTTGGAGAAGGTTCTGTTGGATGGAAGGGTCTGTACCTGTGTTGTTGATTCAGTGTGTTGTTTCAATGAAATGAGGTGAATCTTGCTTCATCATTGGTAAGGTGTAACCATACAGATAAGCATGCCTTGACTTGAGCCAGATTCTGTAAGACCTTGAAGGTACCAGACTTTGATCTTAGGGGCTGTTACATTGTGTCAACAGGACTGTACCATAGAGACCATTGCTTTTTTCCCCAGCTCCAGCACTCCAAGAAAGAGTGCTCTGGGAGTTTTCTGATTTTAATGCCTGATCCTACAGGGCAATCCACTACATCCTGTACTCTTCCATCATATTGTGTTGTTTGCTCTTTGAGGCTGCTAATTCAACAATTTTTATGTGAAGTTGGGCTCAGGAAATTGATTAAGCCACATTTATTGCCTATCCAGCTGCCCAAAGAACGGAAGATTGCTGCTAAATAGAGCCGTGATGTTGTGGGAGCATGTGTTCTGGTTCACAATTCCATTTTATTCTTTGCTGCAAAGCCCATATTTCATAGTTTTTATTCACTTTCACTTTTTCTGCCTTCCATTAACCCATCAACTAGAGAACCTCTTCAACTTATCCCCGCAGCAACCCTGGCCTCACCTTATCAGAGATATTCTTATTGTCTTATTCATCCCTCCTCAACCTTCTCTGCATCTTAAATGGACTTGTTTTCTCTCTTTACATGTTATGATGAAAGGTCTTTGACCTAACACTTCACCCCTGTTTCTCTCTGTGCAGATGCTGCCTAACCAGCTGAGTTTTTTCTTTGTTTTTATTTCAGGTTTCCAGCATTTGTAGTTTTATGATTTTCAAACCAGGTCTGTAGACAGGTTCCCTTCTATGAACAGCATTGCCAACAAGAATGATGTGAGGTTATTTATTGGGTTTAATGCCCTCAAGATTTTCCAGAGAACTTTACAGATAATGTGCTTTTTCAAATATGATCACTGGTGTAATATAGAAGTCAGGTAGGTGGCTAATCTCACATAACCTGTTCCTGCAAGCAGCAGTATGATAATGACCAGATCATCTGGGCTAAAGAATAAATATTAATCAACATTGCACTTGAGTGTTAGCCTGGATTTTTAAGCTGGAATGGACCTGAACTCATAACCTTTGAAGGCAATAACGCTACTAGTGAATCTCAAGTGATAGCAGTTAACCCAGTTTTATTTTTATAACACACTGGGAGATTCCTTGGTTGGTCCCTTATGTGGGATAATAAAGTAGCAGATTTATAGAAGTCACTTTCAGAACTTTGATTTCTCAGTAGGTTAGCCAAGGAGACCATCTGCCTGGCACATCCACAACTTTTAAAACATCAATTATGTGACAGGTTTTTTGACAAGCAGATATTCTGATTCCATACTCCCTCTCTCCCCCACACTCCCTGCCAGCACTGACCGATATTTTTATATCAATAGTTTAATATTCATCAAACTTGAGCGATAGACATCGATTGCAAGTAGTAATGAAATATGGCTCGGGACTACACATGGAACCAGGGATGAACTCAGGCATATACTGCTTTGTCCATTGACACTTTCATCACAGGCTCATCGGTCAAATTAAACCTGACTTTGACATTCCACCCACCCACCCTGCAACCCATCGTTATCTCCCTGGAGACGAATGTGGCAGAGCTGCCTTGGGAAACCTGGCAGAGCTTGGCAGTTTGACACATTTATTAAATCGAGGACCTAGGGCCAATTTTTGTAAAATACTTGGGTCGACCTCTTTGTGGCAATGTGTGCCCACAAATGGGCCCACAGTTAGTGGCTAACCAATTTCTTATCCACGGTGCACCATGTGCTCAATAAATACCAGATATGAAGAATTCTGCAATAATTGCTAAAATTAATCTAATTGTTGCAGTAATCTCAAGGAGATTAAGTCAAATGAAATATACAGAGGCATGAGTCTGCATGTATCTATGAATTAAACAGAGTAAAGACCAGAAAGAGACATTAAGCATGTATGTGCACGCTTAAGAGACCTTATTGGCCAGTTAGTTTTCTTGTTCCAATGGGAAAACATTTGTTTCAGTAGTGACACCTGTCACTTGCACTGTGATGCTTCATCATGCTGTAATAGATTAACAGGAGCTGAGATAGAAGCAGGACTGTAAAGGACTGTACCAGTGACAACTGTGTTTGCATTCCAGCCTCCAGTTTGGAAGTTTGTGAGTTTCCAGAAATTCCTAGCCAGTGCAGTACTGAGGGATACACCAGTTGGAGGTGCCATATTTTGCATGAAATATCATGCCTTGCCTCTTCACTCAGCTGGATGCCAGAGATCCCATGACATTATTTTGAAGAGCAGGAGAGTTCTCCCCAGATTATTTGTCTGACCTTGTATGCAAATTCTTTGTTGTCTTTTCTACCTTACAGGAGTGGCTCACTTCCAAGCCACTTAATTGGTAGTCGAACATCGTGGGATGTTCAGAATTGTTCAATGGATTGTATAAATAGAAAAATATTGTTCTCAATTCTAAGTGTCTGCCATAGTCTCCCAACATTTTATTTTTAAAAAACATGGCAGAGCTCATCTACATTGCAAGTGATGGCAACATCTTGGCCTAACAGTCATACAACTAGTTTATTCATTGAGAGGTCAAGAGTAAATTGAGCTGTAAAATTTAACCAGTTGGTAGTAAAAGTGACTGTAGAGTTGGCAGGATGCAGGAAAAGGAACAGTTAGTTCATATGCACCCTGAATAAAAGAAATTGGAACAGAGTCGGATCTATGTCCTTCTGAGGCCTCCAACATTCTGGAAAGGGCAGCTTGTCTTATCAGGAAGGTTTGGACAGGCTCAGCTGATGTCCACTGGAATTTAGATTGAAAGGAGATTTGATTGAAATGTATAAGATCCTGAGGGGTCTTGGTATGGTAGATATGAAGAGGATGTTTCTTCTTGTGGGAGAATCTAGAACAAGAGGTCACGGTTTAAAAATAAGGCGGTACCCATTCATATAATAGATGAGCTGATTTTTTTTTCCCACAAAGGATCATGAGACTTTGGAATTCTCTTCCTCAGAGGATAGTGGAAGCAGGTTTTTGAGCAGATATTTGATAAGCAAGGGGGTTGAGAAGTTGCCATGGGTGGGCAGGAATGTGTAATTGAGATTAGGAAACAGATCTGGCACGATCTTATTGAATGATAGTGTGTATGAGAAGGGTTGAGTAACCTAATCTTGCCCCTAATTCATATGTTAAGATTATGGTTAATCTGGTTGTTGACGTCACCTCCACGTTCTTCCCTATTTTCCAGAACTCTTGATTCCCCTGCGCTCTTTTTAAAAAAAAAATCTATCCATCTCAGCACTTAGTGTACCTAGTGACTCAGAATTTACAGCTCTCGGGCTGGAGAATGCAAAACAATGTGCTTAGAACTGGCATGGGTGATTCCCTATTCCAAAGACTGCTTCCTAATTCTAGATTCTCCCATTAGGAAAGCAACATCACAGCATCTAAGCCCGTGGAGCTCCCTTGGAATCTTGCATCTGTCGATAAATTCACCTCCAACTCCATAAGCAGGTGACTAACCTATTTAATTTCTTCATAAGAAAACCTTTTCCTCCTGCAACTCAGTCGTGAACGTCTGCCCCCAGCATTGAAGGCAGCTATATTCTTAATGTGCAAGCACTTCCTCCAAGGAATGGACCCTGCTCTTTGCAGTAAATACATTTTAGAAGGAAAAGTAACAAAAATAATGACTCACCTGATTCATGACATTGCAGGGTGATCTCTCCACTCCCTCTTCATCCTTAGCACTGGTTACCGGTGTGAAACTATTAAATGACACTTTAGCCTGGAGTATTTCTGTTTCTCCTTTCTTGTTTCCTGAATCTTGAAGAGAAGGTGAATGGAATAATTCCATTTGTCATTTTTAATTTTTCCCGATGGGAATCTAAATCAGGTTTTGTGCATTTATGCTAATCTTTGAGTCTGTTTGTCCTCGGATTGTCCTCCTTGATGGACACATTGAAATTCTAAAAACAAAAACAAAAATGGAAATACTCAGCAGGTCAGGCTGTGCCTGTGGGGAGAAAAACAGTCAATGTTTCACGTTGGAGATGGATGCCACAGTTGTGTGGTCTGACCTGCTGAGTACTTCCAGCACCTGCTGTGCTTTATAGATTTTCACAGTGAAACTTCTTTTGTTCGTGAATGAGTGTGTAATGAAAACCTGCCGTAATAGTCCTGGCCTTTCACTCTCCATCGTTTGGGATTTGTATTGCTGCCTCATTGTGGATTTTCTGGTTAGCATTTTCTTGTTCATTGGTACAAGGACAACTTCGCTGCCCTACCTTACAGTGTAACTTGATCACAACCCATGCCATGCCAACCCACCACTGATCTGGAGAGGACAACTTACTACGGTAATTAAAGCCAAATTTAAGCAGAGTATGCTTTCGGCTGATGACCTGCTTGGATGAAATTGGCCACCCTCTTCACTAGGGATGCTTGTAACTGATAGATTCTAGTCTTAGCACTAAAGGATTTGTCTTCAGGAAAAACATTCACCCAGCCTTATTTAATCTAATTGTTCTGTAATAATGGTCAGGAGAGAGATTTTTTTTGGTGGCAATGAGTTGTGGGGAGGTGGAAGTTCTGCTGGCTCTAGCTGAGCACAGAAAGACATGTTCTAATGTTTGTTATATCTGTGATCTGGATTGTTGAAAACTGATGTTGATAAAAGTCTCAGAAAGGCTCCTTTGTTGCTGTGCAGGCCTGCATGGTAACAGAACAGCAGAGAGATCAAAAAAAGTGATGCAGGGCAGATCTTTCATTATCTCCCAAGTCCTGGCAACCTGCCTTGGAGTTTGCTGTTTGCTCAAGTGTGGTCTTGAATGCAGTCTTTCACTGGGAGACTGGTCCAACAATCACAAAAGCTAAATGATGCTGAGACCCATTTAAACAAAGAAAATCAATTTAAAAAAATTAAAGCAGCTTTTCATTTAACCTTCAAACACTCAAAAACATTGACACCAAGCTAAATAAAAAAAAGAATACCCACTCACCCTTCTCCCAGCTGTCAATGGTTCCCATGGATTGGGACTGGGCCACTTTAACCCACTGATTTCCCAGCCTATGTCTGCCTGGCTGAGGAGATTTCCACTGCTCTGTACTGCAGCCCAGGGGCAGATGCAGCTGGTGTCAATCGGACCAAAGATGCTGTCACCAGCTTAGATATTTTTATTAGTCACATGTACATCAAAACACACAGTGAAATGCGTCTTTTTGCGTAGAGTGTTCTGGGGCAGCCCGCAAGTGTCGCCATGCTTCCGACGCCAACATAGCATGCCCACAACTTCCTAACCCGTAGGTCTTTGCAATATGGAAGGAAACCGGAGCACTCAGAGGAAACCCACACAGACACAGGGAGAACGTACAAACTCCTTACAGACAGTGGCCGCAATTGAACCTGGGATTGCTGGCGCTGTAAAGCATTACGCTAACCGCTACACTACTGTGTCTGAGTTGCAAATTGATATATCCCAGCATTAATGCAAGTGTGAGATGCAAGTTCTGGGCCATAGGTAGGGAATTTAAACACTTTCCATTATTGCTTAAATTATCTTTCTTGCATCTTGGAGTTATTTGTGATACATTGTTGGAAGGGTCAAGTTGAGATGGCATTGCCTGGTAATTCTGTGTTGCAAAGAAGTTTATTTAGGCAAGTTGATAGCTGGTGAGTTACATGACTGGGGTGTTAATATCATGTAGAACACTAAAAGTGACCATGATTTCAACATTCCTGTTAGGTAGAGGCATTTGAGTAGAAATGCTGCTCTCTTTACTCAGAGGTTAGAAGTGAATCTTTGGAATTGTCTTCCCAAGAGGGCTGTAAACGCTCACTCATCATGTGTATTCAAGATGGAGATCAATAAATTTTTAGATATTAAAGGAATCAAGGGATATGGAGTTGTTGCAGGAAAGCATTGCTTATTCTTCAAGCATCTTTTTATTCCCTTACTATCCTAAACTATTTGGAGTTTTTGCTGCAGTTGGTGGCAGGGTATCATGGAAAGGAAGAGGAAGATGGGAAACCTAAAGCTTGTATGTTGGTCAAGCTTGATGCCTTGTCCCTTTCTTGGAACAATCCAGGTGCATTGACAGCTCAAGCACAATTCCATTGATGGAGCAGGTTTTGACTCTGGTACCCAGCAAACTGAGAGCGAAGCAACAATCACTGTACACTGACAAGAGAAAAATCCTCTTTATTATCCAGGCTACCGGGTGATGTCTGTAAAGGGTTAGCTTGTGCACACTGGAGAGGAAGAAGAACAAGGAATTGAACCTTGGAGCATGTGATGGGTAACTGTTTGATGGGGAGGTTGACAGAATTGAGAGCAAGGTTATATCTTGAGTTAAGCAAGACCAAGTCTGAGAATGAACATTGGCCCACTATTGGAACTTGGTGGAGAGATATTGCAAAGGGCTTGATGTTTGTGTTAATGGCAGCAGAGAGGTCGGGAGGTGGGGGGGACAGTTGGGTGTTGGCCTTGCACTAACAGAGAAGCATGGTTCTGCACAGGCATAATTTGTGCATGGGGCACATTAGTATTGGTTTTACAGTCTGTATATTTATTTAAGTGGTTGAAGTGCATAGACCAATCTGAATGAAGTTACCATTTGTAGATTTTATGGTGACTGTTTAAAAATGACAATTCAGTATTTGAATCCTTTCATACAAGCAATCACTGAATAACATGCATCGGAACTTGTGTAAGACTAACCCTTCCATCAACTTTGTGATTTACAAAGCAGGCAATTAGGTGCTTTAACTGAAGAGGTTTATTGAGACGGTGTGTTATACTTTCATCAGATGCTATCTTCTCACTATCACAAATCACTTAAGCTACTTCCAAATCACTTAAGCTTCTATCAAGTCACAGATCCACAACATGGCTGATAGTTACTGTGTACTGGCCTTCCTCAAACAATCTGTGGGCTGATAGGATTGACTTATTTTCTGACTACAGCCCCTGTAGTCCAACCCTCCCACTCTTCATCCTCATTGTCCAGTGCTGTAGATGTGTCAACAGCTGCGTGATTGGCTGGCCATCAAGACCCTGGTCTTCTTTTTGATTACTTGTCTTCAGTGTTATCTGGTCATGTAAGCCATTACATGTCTTCAGTGTTATCTGGTCATGTAAGCCATTACTTCTAACAATAATGGGTTAATTGGTGCTCCAGAATTTTACCCCAGATTATGCAGATTATAGATTTTTAACTGACTTCATCAAATATCCTTTAATTTTATCTGCCTTAAAAATTCTGCTTAATTAAGTGAATGCTTCAATTTGTTCCCTTACCCCTTGTCACCGCTCACAAACTGCAATATGTGAATTGTTTGCATATTATTTTGTATTTCAACGATTAGGAGGTTAAAAAATGGTGTTGAGATATTAATGCAGGAGACGGAAGTTTTTAAAACATTACATTTCCCTAATTTATTTCATAATGAGCCACTGAATACTCGCCTAATTACCAATTGGTGAACTATAAAAGTCCTAATTTAATAAGCAACATTTGAAGCTGCAATGAGATCTAACACATTAACCTTGTTTAGACATCTGAAGTCAAGCTTTTTTTTTAGTTTACAGAGCAAGTGATTGAGTGGGCAATTTGTCATTTTCCATAATATTGTGTTTAATGTACCATCTGAGGAAGAAGCAGGTTTGATTCCCTATCTTTATTCTCAATTACTACTTTATTTCTATTCATCAAGATGAGGGATGTTAGTGCTTTAGAACACACTTCTTCTACTTAAGCCATCACCTAAGAATGTTCAGATTGCAGCCTACTCCTGATAGCTTGGAGTCATCTTTTTCTATTAAAATATGTTTGAGAGACTCAAATGTTTGAATTCAGCAACATAAATTACAAAACTGCACTGTATCAAATAAGAATTTATCAGATAATATAACCTGTGATTTTTGAATGAAGAGTAGATTGTAACATAAATTAAACATAAAAGCATTGCAAACTAGCTGCAAATTGCATGCTCTAATCATTAGCACAGATGTTAGAGCAGAGTTGTAGTACACGGCACTGCATTATGGGTGTTCTTCATCAAAATCAGAAGATAATCAAGAATTAATAGTTATGGCACAGGAACTGGTCATTTGATCCAAATGGTGCATGCCAGTCATCATACTTTGCATCAGCCTCATCTCACCCCACTTCAACTAAGCCCACCTGCGTTGCTTTTCCCTTGCCTACTTGTTTTTCCTTTAATGTGTCCATGTTACTCACTGTCACCAGTGTGAGCAAGTTACATGGTTTAATCACTCCCCAAGTGAGGATGTTTCCAGCTCCCTAACCTCTGGTTTTATGCTTTCCCTTAAGCAGAAACATTTATCCTACATCTCCCCAACTGAATCTAGAAAAACCTCCATTGGAGCAGACTTATCTTTTTGAATGTAGTGCTATAGAATAGACAGCCTTCTGTTTTTAATTTCAAAAGTATTATTTTATTTGCAAAAATTAATAATATGGACTACTAATATGTCACAGTTCTCAGTACATGACATCATTCCATTTATGAGATCAGTTTTCCTTCATATACATTCCTTGTGCAAATGATCCCAGGAAAATGTACATGGGTTCCAGCCCTTCATGTGCAATAGTGGGAGGGCCTTAAACTGTGGCAGTTGCCACCAGAACCAAGCTCCAGCACACCCCTCAGCATGTATTCCTGCAAGTTGGAACTACCAGTTGTCTACAACCACTCATGGACAGCTCTTTGCACTGAAGATCAGTAGTTGGTATTTGCCTTAGTCTGTGTCCCTGGAAATGTTCGGGTGATGAGGCATTCTGCCAAATTCTTGACAGTCTGCTCAGGGAAACCATCCTACTCGATCCTATCCCTGCAGGGCCTCAAGGACATTCCATACAGACCACTTCCTGACTGAAAAACAGAATTAATGTTTCAAGTTGGAGACCTTTGCTGTAGGTATTCACTAATTGATTAGTCACAGAGAGAATCTGTATTAACTGACAATCGCCTTTATTGGTTCAGTTAAAGGCAAACATGCAAGTCAGACAAAACTAAGTATCTGTGCGCACACCCACTAGTTTTCTCTGACCTTCCCTAACAGTCAGAAAATAGAAAAGCTAATACCCGGGAACAGGAGTTTATGCTGGCCATGCGTTCCTCTTGATTGCAACATAATCTCCACATTTCTAACATGGGGTCATCCATTTCTGCAATAGTTGGTCTCCATTCTTATCCTATTTCTTATCAGATCGAACTATTGCATTTCAATTTCGTTGGCTCAGGCTGCGTCAGGTCACAGGCTGTTCTTTCCACAAGCCTACCATTTCTACCTAACCAAATTAACAGCTTCTTGTTTGCAAATGATCTCAGGTTTAGCAGATCATTGGCAGGAACCTCACTGTGTCCACTTTCAATTCCTCTGATTAAGCCATCCCCAGCAAGAACTAGTTCACAAAACAGTTCACAAAATGGTGGCCGCAAGTACAGCCTCACAAAATGGCAGCCTCCCTTCCTTTGACCACATAACAAGAACAAAGACATTTGGTTTGTCTGCTTCCACTATCCCTGGCTCATTCCAGTTAGATGTTTTGCAAATTTCAATTCTTTCTGGCCAACACCTTTTTGTCAGAAATAGGAAAAAGGTAATAAAGGTAATTTTAATTTGCTGAGAAGGCGGTGAGAGGGATATATAAGACATAAGAGGTATCTGTGATAGGGTGAGACTAAGTCAAATGGATTAATGGGGTAGTTAGGAGGGGATTATGCCTCTTTGTCTGTGTTATGTGTTGCTAAATGCAGGACCATGGGACACACCCAGTTAAGAAAAATCGAGCAAAATTCATAGATGGATGGCTTCAACAGAAGTTGCCAGTTCTGATACAAATGGTTAGTCCTGATACAGACAGGAAAAAGCGAGTTACCCAGAGCTGGAGAATTCAATGTTGAGTCAGGAAGGCTGCAACGTGCGCAGATGGAAGATGAGCTTGAGTTAACAGTGCAGGAGGCCGCAGCCAGACAGGCAGGTCAGAGTGGGAAGGAGAATCAAAGTGTGTAAGTTTTTCTTTCTCCATTATTACAACCTGACCAGCTAGCATGTCACTCAGCCCTGCTATAAGCAACATGTAGTACAGACAAAGAAACATACTCACACCCTAACTTCCCACATCACTTGATCTCACCGTATCACAGGTATTCCCGTAGTCTTATCCATCCCACCCCGCCACCTTCTCTGCAACTTAAAATTGCCTTTTCTATCTCTCTTTCCAGTTCCGACGACAGGTCCCTGTTTCTATTTCTCTTTCCACAAACGCTGCGTGACGTGCTGGTTGTCCAGCATTTACTGTTTTCACTTCAGGCAATCAGACCTGACAATGAAGAAGAGAGAGAATTAGTTGAAGTAGTTGCCAAGGAATATGGCCTTGATTTTGCTGCAATTAACCCTGCCCTCAGAGACCAGTCTGAACCGATTGCAGATGCTCATCAATCTGCAGTTTGACAGTGGACCAGAAAGAGTGATTCCAACATTTTTCAGTCCTTACTGGTGGTTATATCGGAGGGAAGATACCTCAGTTGCCCTGGTTACCTGATGAGACTTGATCCTCTTTGTGACAGTGGTTATGGCTTGGCTTGGGTTGAGCATAACCATCTGATGAGCATGTCTGATGTGTTTTTATTTTTAGTATATTCATTCAAGTAGAATTTAAGAAATATCCTTGCCCTTTACAAAGAAAAGAAGCTTATTATCAGAACAGTGTCCATTCAGTTGTTTGTGAGCATGAGTCCACAGCATAAAACTACTACTGACTTAGTTCAAGTTGTCAACAGCAACGTGATTTGGAGACTCCAAATTTGTTACCAGGAAAACAAGAGTCCAGTACAGTAGAAGATGCCATTTGGAAATTTGTCTAAATAACATTTCCTCCTCGCACTGCCTGCAACAGCTTAGTTTTACAGTATTACTGAGGCACAATCAATGCTGTTTGGTAAACAACAGTGCTCAATTAAATCTCATCAGTGGCTTAGGCTAACAAAACACTGTTAACATTCTGTGTTTCATGCTCGACATAACTTTAGCATTAGCAATAAAAGTGTAGTCACGTGGAAGTGATGAACCTGTTGACTAAGCTATAGTTTTTTTTCCTGATTAGTGCTATGATAAACTGTAAAGAGACAAAGATTAATGCAGAGGTTCAAAATGAAAGATCGCATCGGAGTTGCACATCATTATCTATGACGATCTACTGCCTCACATGTAGCCAGTGTCGATCAATAATCAAACTTCAGCTATGATTGGATGCTGATGATACTTAAAATGGTTTAATGGCACAGAGCAGTAGACCAAGGTACCTCTTATTTACTCATTTTTTTTATATAGATGAAAATTGTTTTGAAGTTTATGTTATAAAGGTCATTGGCTTCCTTTTCATAAGATTAAGATAATCTGTTTTCCCATTAGATTATGATGTTGATTGGAAAGAGTAAGTTACAGATTGTAACCACTGCCACCATACTTTGGATAGCAGTTAAAGTCATAGAGTTATACAGTATGGAAAGAGGATCTTCAGCCCAACTTGTCCATGCCAACCAACGTGCCTACTCAAGCTAGTCCCATTCTCCTGTGTTTGGCTCATATCTGTCTTAATCTTTCCTATCCATGTACCTGTCATTTGGAAGTAATTTTTTTTGGTGTTACAGTTCAGTCTCTCTGGACTAATCTTCTGTTTCCTTACATCCAAATACTATCTCTTTCAGCCTTGCCATCATAATCCCATTCATTATTTAATCTTTTCTCAGATCCTCCTCCTTCCTCCCGTCAACCTATTCCCTGCCACTGTGCCAGCTTGAACGCTGGTGCATCTTGAGATATCACTATTTCTGATAAAAGGTAGTTGGCTTGAAACATTAATTCTGCCTCACTCACCACAGCTGCTGCCTGACCAGAAGTTTCTCTCTTTACGAACATGGGAGTAGGAATAAGTCAATCTCCTCAAGCCTGCTCTGCCATTCAATGAGATCATGGCTGATTCAATCTTGGCCTCAACACTTTTACCAATTTCACCCACCTTGTAGCTTAAACATCTTTTCATCTCTGGCCTTGAATATATTCATTGACTCTACCAGCACAGATCCCTGAGGTAGAGAATTTCAAGAACTTATGATCATCTGTGAGAAGAAATTCCTCCCCATCCTCTGAAGTGGGTAACATATTTTGGGTCACCCCATGTGAACAGAGCAAGTAGAGCCAGATTAAAGAGAAAAACAATGTCCTGTGCTGATAGTTAATTGCAAACTCATTAGACATTTATGGATACTTTTAGTGAGCAAAGCAGATTTTAACAGCACTTAACCTGTAATTTGGTCATTTCGTTTAGCTAGTAAAACGGGAAAGAATGCAACAAGGCATGGATATCTGGCACAGGGACAGGCATTTGGCCCAACCAGTCCACACTAGCCTCCTCTCTTCTTTCCTCACCTAAATCTAAGCCAGGTTTCTTTTTCTCTCATCTCTTAATAAACCAAACAACTGGGTGTGATAAGGTTTGATGTTAATTTATAGTCAGTGGTTAAACACAAATGTAGTTAAGAGCATTTAGTTTTATTTGTCTGCACAAAGTTAATACAGACTGGTATTAAGATGATAATTATGACTTTCAAACCAGACCTTTGGGTGCATGACCTTGTTCCAGTGGTGCCTGGGGAATGTGAAGACACAGTGGCATTGAACAGGATTGACTTCCATGGATGCATGCTGGCAAAATCCTGATCTCCTCCTTCCTGTGAAATGAGGCTCCCTCTCAAGGACCTCCGATAGCTGTCAGGTTCTCTGTCCCAGGCTATTCGGGCTTAACCATGAGTGTGTAAAGCTCCCGGATTATATTTACCACCTGCTTCTTGCTTTGCACTACTCTTACAACAGGATCATTTCACCTTCAGTTGTAGGGGGTGAATCGCAGGAGTCCCTCACCCCACTGTGTGTTGGAATTCTTGTGGTTACAGCCAGGGATCCCACATAAACTCAGTGAGCTGTGTTACTATCCTGATAGTGGTCAGTGCTGGGATCCCTGGCGCCTCCATTCACTTGAGATTCTTTTGGAAAAGCTTTGAGATTGCTCCAGGTGCAATATTTAGTCAAGGTAAAGCTAATGAAATGGTAGTGTAGCAGTTAGCGTAACGCTTTACAGGGTTCAATTCTGGCCACTGTCTGTAATGAGTTTGTATGTCCTTCCTGTGTCTGCATGGGTTTCCTCTGGGTGCTCCAGTTTCCTCCCACATTCCAAAGGTTTAATTTTTTTTTATTTTCAGCTTGGTAACAGGCCCTTTCGGCCTAACGAGTCTGCGCCGCCCATTTTAAACCCCCATATTAACCTACCCGTATGTCTTTAGAATGTGGGAGGAAACCAGAGCACCCAGAGGAAACCCACGCAGACACAGGGAGAACGTACAAACTCCTTACAGACAGTGACGGGAATCGAACCCCGATCACTGGCCCTGTAATAGCATCGCGCTAACCGCTACGCCACTGTGCCGCCTTAATGTATGGGTTAGGAAGTTGCAGGCATGCTATGTTGGTGCCGGAAGCGTGGCAACACTTGCAGGCTGCCCCCAGAACACTCTACACAAAAGATGTATTTCACTGTGTGCTTCCATGTACATGTGACTAATGAAAATATCTTATCCTATCTAATCAACAAACAATATATTTTTAAATGACCATTTAAGATCGATCATTAAATATTTCATTTGCATAAACTGTCCATAAGCTGATTTTCTTGTAAGTCAGAAATGTCTGCTTTCTCTCACTACCCATATCATGTCACTATGCATACACCTCCTACAACTCCTTCATTTCATTGAATATTCACCCAAATGCTACCTATCATCAAACTAATGAAATATATACTGGAACTGGTTGCTGATGAATACCACAAAACATTTTATTGTTACTATTATTACAATCTTGAAAAATTATTTTAAAAAATTATGGGAGAATTTGGGTAAAGTTGGATTTCTGTAAATTGGGTCTTTTGTAACCTGGAGAGCACCTGTAGTGTGTTTTGAGGTGAAAGGCAAGAAAATACTTAAGAAGTTAATCACATGGATCACAAGACTCTGCATTCAGTAATACCTGCTGGCCATTTGACAGCATGGACAGCAGTTGAGCCAGGGAGTGGGGCCTTGCTGGCAGGTAAGACCAATCAGAGGCAGAGCCAGCCACTCATGTTCAGAATCTTACCAATCACTGGGGTCTGGTCTCTCTCTGGGAGTTTGGCATGCTAGAAGAAACTGCTCCCTATGGATTACCGGTAATCAAACAATCCAGCCTGTTAATGGAATCTTGATCACAAGGAGTGGTAAACACTTTCACTTATAACAAGTTTTTTTTAACAAGAAATTGCCAATAAACAAGTTATAAGTGACTGAGAATCGAAAAAATACTAGGTGCAGGAAATCTGGAATGAAAAACAAAACATGCTGAAAACACACAGCAGATGAGGCAGCATCTGTGGAAAATGAAACCGAGGTAATGTTTCAGGTCAAAGATCCTTCATCAGAACTGCATCCTGGATTCTGATTCTTCGAAATGTTAACTCTGTTTCTCATTCCACAGATGCTGCCTGACTTGCTGAGTGTTTTCAGCATGTTCTGTTTTCATTACAGTCACAAGTGAGTTATCAACCCAATAGTTTTTAAAGTAACAGGGTAATAGGAATCTATTTACTGGCCTATTTAAACCTGTGTTCTGGATTTACTTAAAATAGCTGCAGAACTTACAAATCCCCAAACTTTTTTGCTGCTTCTCTGAAGTGACTTGACATGGTTTTCCCCTTGCTATCAGCCTTATTACCAAAGGAAGATGCCATAGTGAATCTAGCAACTTAGATATACAGAGCAATGAACATTAAGCATCGTAGGCACTCTACTGTCAGTCACAGGTAGTATTAATAGAGACATACACCTTCGACCTGATTGGTGCCAAACATTAAGTGTCCAGAGCTCTAAGAATAGGCTTCAGAGCTGGGGAATGAAGGTCATTTCTGAAAGTCTGAAGTGGTGAAAAGAAGGCAACAAAAACTAAAATCTTTTCTGTGAACAATTTTACCTTTTAATGGAGAAGCAATCATGCCCAGATCATTTTATTCAACTGACTAAGCATGATTCTTCCACTCCTGAGCTGACAAAATGATGTCCTCCAGTAAGCATTACCCGATGCCTCTCGGTGCACTTTGCAACTATTGTTGCACGCGTCTGGAAAATATCTCCTCATTGTACTAAATGAACAGCTATAGTGTCTTGAGGGATCACTGTGATGTTCACAGTTCCATTTTTCACTGTCATATTCTCCTGTTAAAGTTATGAATCAAATTAGGCATGCTGCTACCAGTTATGTGAACAATTACTGACTGTAATTATTAGCAAACCCAGTTACCAGAACAGACATGGAGAACTGCTTTAGCTGGATTTAACTTGCATGACTAAGGGAGCATCATTCAATGATGTATAGAGGATACTGAAGGGCAAACTGCAGAATGTAATTTATAACCCTTAAATGTGCTATGTAGGCTTTCTGTGCTGATGTTTTACACAGTGTATCCATCAATACATTTAGTGTTTTATTGACATTAAAAAATGTTAAGAGGCATTTTATTTAATGCTATCACATTTGTAATTCTGCCAACAGTAAGTGCTCTGAGTCAGGAGTGATACTGACATGTGCCCCTTCAGATGTTGTTCCATTTCTCTTGGAGTCTATGGTAAATACTGGATTTCAAACAACAAAAACTGCAAGACATATAAACGCACAATGAGGGAGCACTCAGCAAATGATCCTGCATCTGTGGAGAAGGAGACCAAGTTAAAAACCTTTCCTTTGAAGTATACCATTTCCTTGTAAGTACAGAGACAGGGAGAAGAGGAGGAAGCAACAAATAGAAGCTTTATAGAGGTGTCGAGTGCAGAAATGATTATAGGACATAAATAATGACGTTGAGACAATAGAAGCAGAACTGCTGGAAGTTCTCGGCAGGTCAAGCAGTGTCTCTGGAGAGAAACTGAGTTAACGTTACAGATTGATGACCTTTCATTATGACTGGAAAAGTGAGAGGTAAGTGTGTTTTAGGTAGCAGAAAGGGGGAAGGGTAGAGCAAACAAAGGGAATGTCTGTGATAGGATGCAGACCAAGGTTGTCCAGGTGACCTGTGCTTTTGGTGCTCTCTGATACTCTAATAAGCATAGATCTAACCAGCTCAATGTAGTTTCATACGTCAACCTTTTTATCCCAGGAATTGACTTAATGAAACTTCTCTGCACTGCCTCCAATGCAAGTATAACTTTCTTTAAGGAGGGAGATCAAAACATGTACTGTGCTCCAGGTGTTCTCTCATCAATACTCAGTAACACTGCATCAAACTTCCCCAGATTTATACTCCATATCCCTTGCAATAATGGCCAACAATCCATTAGCCTTCTTAATCACTGCATGCTAAGTTTTTATGTACCACAACCTTTTTATATTCTCACTCCATTTAAATAACAATTTGTTTTTTTCTTTCTTCCTTAGGTGGATAACTTCACATTTTTCCCACATTAGATTCCATCTGCCAACTTCTCGTCCACTCATTTTACCTGACTATATCTCTTTGCAGGCTCTGTGTGTCCCCCTCATAGCTTGCTATTTATTATCATCAGCTTGTTTGGTTGCAGAACATTTAGATCCATCATCATTAATAGCTCCTCAGTCAATACAGGTTGTAATTAATTGAGGCCCCAGCACTAATCACTATGGCACCTCATGATATTGATTGCCAATCTAAGAATAGCTCATTTATCCCATCTCCTTGTTGTCTATTAGTTAAGCATCTGATCTCCATGCCAATATATTACCCCCAATCTCATGTGTTGTTATTTTGTGCCATGACTTTTTATGTAGCACCATATTGAACTCCTTCTGGAAGTACAAATGCACTACATCTGCCGGACGCCCTGTTTACTACACTCTCAAAGAACTCAAGCAAATTTGTCAAACACAATTTTCCTTTCATAAAACCATGTTGAATCTGCATGATTGTCTTCTGATTTTCCAAATGTTCCTCGATTACCTCTTTACTGATGGATTCCAGCATTTTTCCAATGAAAGATGTTAGGATGACTGGCCAATAATTTCCTGCTTTCTGTTTTCCTCTTTTCTTGAACAATGGAATTATATTTGCAGTTTTCCAGTCCTCTGCAACCTCTCCAGAGTCCAGGATCGTTTAGTAGATTACAAACAATGCATCTGTTGTCTCTGCAACCACTTCCTTTAAGACCCTGGGGTTCAGGCCTTCGGGTCCAGGGAACATTTCAGCCTTTGGTCTGCCTTGTGTTTCTTTTTCTTATTGATGGATGTTGTTTTAAGTTCCTCTCTCTCTAAAGCCACTTGATCATATTCTATTACTAGAATGCTTCTACTGTCTCCTACAGTGAAAAACGATCCTAAAATATGAAATTATTTTCCAATGGTATTATCTATCTAAGGTTAGGTAGGGTGATTTAATGTTTTACCTAAAGATCACACTTCAGATAGTGCTGCAATCCTTCAAAGCCAATTCAAATGTCACTCTAATTTTATTTCAAGTCTCTGGAGTCTTTGACAGAGGTGAGAACATCACCAATTGAGCCAAGACTGTTAATAGACTCAGAGGTGGGTGGATCTAAAGGATGCATTGGAATGGCAGTCTCTTTTGTTGTTGTCCCAGGAGCATCAAAAATTCACCTGCACATTCTATTTAATCAATGTTTAGTGTACCTTCTTTGCTTTAATAGTCAATGCCCATATTAATAAAAGCAAGAAATTGCAATGTCTTTATAAAACTTTTCGACTTATTTTACCACTTTCAATAAGTCCAGATTTACCTTGTCATTCTTCTTCAACCAAAATGCATCATCACTGTTCTGCTTTAAGGTTCATCTGCCAGTTACCTCAGTTCTTACCAGTTGCCTTTCATCTCCTGATGTCTGTTGTTATCTTCTTCTTTGCTTACTTTTTTGAGTCTGTGTCATCTCCCAGCATTGGAATTTTGTGCTGTACACCCTAGCCCAGGCCTTTAACATTTTGCAAACAAAAAAAATCTTGACCTTGACCCTTGGAGAATCCCACTCTATACTCTCTTCCAGTCTGTGAATCAACCATTGCTGATCACTCTCTACCGTCCTTCAGTTGTCTCCTTCTGTATCCGCTGTTCCTTTGATCTTTAATTTCCCTTCTATTTTTGATTCAGTTGTCCTTTGTCATTGGCCTTCGAGAAGTCAACGCAAGTTTCCCCAACGATGGCTTTCGACGAACTGACCTACATTTGATCTTCCTGCCCACTTTTAATCCAGAATGTAATGTTCACAATTCTCGTATCTAAGGAACTTTGGAAACTCATAACCTTAGCTTCAGCAATTTCTAGGCTTACTTCCCTCAGTTGCCAAGGATGATTCCCAGCTGGACTATTGCCGGCTGCCAAGCTCTGAAGTGAATTTATCTATTTTTATCCAGTACAGTATTAATACTATTTCCCTATTTACTGCCATATCAGCAGCATTCTCTTCTCTCATGACTTGCCAAGTACTTACCTGTTCAGCCATACCAACTAGGACTGAGATTGGGTCACTTGGTCTCTCCAACCTGCATTTAGTAAAATTGTGGCTGATTTCATTGTGTTCTCCTACTGTGGCTTTTTAAACCACCTTGCCTCCTCCTATTATGCCCTTATATTTATTTTATTGAAACATTTAAACTATGAGCCTGTTTAGCAGAACAAATGTTGAGGTGATGTTTACTTTTATGGGAAAATCAGGGCTGGAGTCATAGTTTCAGAATAAGGGTCTGTCCATTCAGCAGGGTGGAATTTCTTCTCTTAGAACACTGTGGAGGCTGAACGATTGAATATGTTCAAGCCTGAGGAAAAATGTTGATCTGCAGGGAAGTTGGTGGTTACAGGAAACATGCAGGGAAGTGGAAACGCGACCAAGATCAGATCAAGCGTGATCTCATTGACTGGTGGAGCAAGTTTGAGAGGAATGTGGACTTCAGGATTACAATCAGATCAGATCTTCAAGTGCAAGTTGAAATGCAAGTTCCAGGAGCCAAGACCTATTCCTCCTATTTCTCATGTTCTTACATTCTCTGCTTCCACAAGATAATCTTAGTCTCTGTCTCTAATCACTCCACTGTTTGCTTTTATCAAAGCGAACAGTGTCAACCACCAATATATTCTCATGTTCTCTCTGTTTTCTCTTTTTCAGATCTACTCTTTATTTCTGCCGTTCCTTGTATTGTAAACTTTATCGAAAGCCTTGTTTCCCATTTTATATTTTATTCTTTATATATTTTATCAACAAGGCTCATGGAATCATAGAGGGATACAGCATAGAAATTGGCCCTTCAGCCCAATGAGACCATGCCATCCATCAAGCACCCACTTACACTAATCTTGTGCTAATATTTTATTCTCCCCACATTCACATAAATCCTTCCAGTTTCTTCCACTCACCTACACACTAAGAACAATTTACGGTGGCCAATTAACCCACCAGCCCGAACATCTTTAGGATGTGAGAGGAAACCAGAGCACTTGAGAGAAACCCACACTGTCACGGGGAGAACATGCAAACTCTGAACAGACAGCACCCGAGGTCCGAATTGAACCAGGATCACTGGAGCTGTGAGGCACTGACTTGCACTCTTCATCCACAGAGCTCCTCACTAGAATTGCAAATACACTTACTTCAGAACTTCAGTCAGTTCCCTTCATCTACCTGCCTGTGGCAGGTATTGTAAATGTTTTTACAAAGTAGCCCCTATGTTGATCTTATCTCCCTACTTAGCACTGCCACTATGCTGTTCCTCAAAGGTCTAGTTTCAAACTTAGTTCTTCCCATCCCCATCCCTCAGTTTCCTCCACCACATGGAAATACTTCCTTTTTCAATGCCAATCACAAATTTTTATAGCTTTTCCTGTCAATCCAACTCCCTTCTTAAATTAATTATCCTCTAGTTACAAGCTGTAAGTCACTGAAGGATAAAAATCTGGCCTGAAAGTATGGTCTTTAATCATTAAAATTGTTTTAGAGCTTTATTTTGAACTTACGATTGGCCTGGGACAGCTGTGGTACTGTGTAAACTGACTCTCCTGCTGGGATGCAATTATAAACCTGAGGCTGATGGTCTGCAAAATAGTTTGTGCATCAGGTTAATGTGAAATGCAATCCCTGTGCCATTGAACTGCCACTGATTCAGCACTTTTGCCATTCACTGAGGTTTATATCACTTCAGCCTTGCACTAGCTATATTTATAAATACTAACAAATATCACACAATAATCCACATACTTTGAAACAGTGCTTCAGTGGCCTCCCCTCCATGAACTCTACCTATACTTCCCGCTGCCTCAGGAAAGCAGCCAACACTCTTCCCACCCAATACACTCTCTCTTCTCCCCCTTCCACTGGGCAGAAGATACAAAAGCTTGAAAACACATACCACCAGGCTCAAGGGCAGCCTCCATCCCCCTATTATATGACTCTAAAATGGACCTCTTGTACAATAAAGGTGAACTCTTGACCTCACGATCACCTCACAGAACACTACAGCGCAGTACAGGCCCTTCGGCCCACAACGTTGTGCTGACATTTTATCCTGCTCTAAGATCTATCTAACCCTTCCCTCCCACATAGCCCCCTATTTTTCTATTTTTTTTTCATCATGGCCCTTGCACATTATTGTCTGCCTGCACTGCACATTCACTGTAAATGTAACGCTATATTCTGCATTCTGTTATTGCTTTTCCCTTTGTACTGCCTTGATGTACTTATGTTTTGAAATGATCTGTATGGATGACATGCAAAACAAAGTTTTTCACTGTACCTCATTACACGTGACAATAATAAACCAATTACAAGTACTGAAGGAAGCTGCATTAACCACCCAGATACTTCTGTAAAACTGGATTAGACAGCTATTCTCGATGTGATAACCTTGAGTACATTTTAACATTGGGTTACAAAGTGCTTTGAGGCTCTGAGTAATGAAAGGTGTTTGATGGAGAAGAAAATCTTATATTTATAAAGCAGTAGTAAAAATTGGGAACCTTTCTTTCACCAAAAGGCTTTGAATGCTGAATCATCTGGTAGTTGGTGACTGATTAGAGTTCTGAGGTAAATTTGGAGTCAAAGAGTCATAGAATTGTATAGCATGGAAACAGGCCTTTCGACCGACTGCATCTATGCTGGTCATCGTGCCTATCTCTACTAATCCCACTTGCCTGCTTTAATTCCATATCCAGCCATGCCTTGCTCATTCAACAGCCTCTTAAATGTTTTTACTATTCCTGCCTCCACCATCTCCTCTGGCAGCTCATTCTGGATACCAACTCCTCAATGTGTGAAAAATTTACCCCTCAGATTCACTTTAAAACTTCTCTGCCTCACCTTAAGTATCTGCCCTCTAGTTTTAGACAACACTACCATGGGAAACAGACTCTGGCTGTCTATCCTAACCTTGCCTTTCATAATTTTATAGACCTCTATCATGTCAACTCTCAACCTTGTTTGCTCTAGGGAAAACAGACCCAGCCTATCCAATCTCATTTTACTCAAGCCCTCCAATCCAGGCAGCATCGTCTGAATCTATCTATTCTGCACCCTCTCTAGCTTAATCACATATACAACCAAACAGCACACAATACGCCAACGATTTGTGCAACTGTGACATGATGTCTCAACTCAGTGCCCCGGCTGATGAAGGCAAGCATGCCATTTGCCTTCACCACCACCCTGTGTGCCTGTGTTGCATCTTTCAGGGAACCATGTACTTGTACCTCTGGGTTTCTCTGTTCAATAACACTCTCCAGGGCCCGACTCTTCACTGTGTATGTCCTGCCCTGGTTTAACTTCCCAATTTGCAATTCTAGTGAGGAGCTCTGTGGAGGAAGAGGGCAGCTCTGAAGTCTGTATGGTCTTCCCACTTACACATCCTGTGTACTTACAGATTGCCCTGCTATCTCTAGCAAAATTATTAGAGAATCAGTCATAAAAAGAAAAAAAAGCTGGAAATACAGATCAAACAGCATCTGTGGAAAAAGGATGTGGACCTTTCAACAGGAACAGCTAAGTGTTAAAGCTGACAATCTCCTCAAAGCTTGTATCTTGCAACTGCAGCCCAGTCCATTGGCCTTAAGAAGCTTCTTTTCCTGCCACAGGGCCTGCAATGGGATCGTGTAATCCAGACCAGTTAGAGATCTGGTGAAATTACCAATTACAGGCACAACATTTCACAAATGTAGATCTACAAAATATGTAATGAATAATTATAAGGAACTAGAGGAATTACAGAGACCTGATGAACAGGCATGAGCAAGGAATTCATCTCAATAAAACTCAGCATCTTTATCAGTTATAAAAAGAAAAAAAACTAATGCTGGAAATGCAGATCGGACAGCATCCGTGGAGAGAGAAACAGCCAGTGTCTCAAGTTGTTGACGTTTCATCAGAAGCAGTTAAGTGTTAAGCCTGAGAATCTGCTCAGTACATGTAACCCTGCAACTGCAGCCCAATCTTTAAGAAGTATCTTTTCCTGCTACTGGAGTTGGATTTAAGATACAAAGTTAACATAGTTTAACCACAGACTCACTTTCGCAGAGGTCAACAGGTTTGTTGCAGAAAGTTTTAAAAAAAAATGTTAATTTTAATTTCTGATGACATTGGATGTTTCAGTCAAAATTAAGATATCTGCAATATCAAATATTTGGAGAGACGTACATTATTTTCAATAAAGCTTTGTGCTTAACAAACCATCAGTGATGTCCACTTCCATTCTATTTCTGTTGTATATCCAATATGGGAGTACCACCTAGGAAGCAATTTTGTTGAACCAAATGTGCAATAGAGAAGATATTCTCTTCCTCTGATTTATACATGAAACTTCTATAGCATATGTTGTATCCCATTTGCTATATTGCAGCCATTCAGCATCATATTGACGTTGACAGTTGTAATAGCCCTATTCTTTCATTTGAGAGAAAAATCTCACTAACTATACTATGCACACAAATAGTTCCAAGCTTAGAAGTTAAACCAAGTTCAATGTGCTGGTTTATTGCTCAATCTCAGCTCCCCAATGATCGTTTGGCCTTCCACAGCACAGCTCTTGAATATTTAAAGTTCTCGATGTTCTCAGAGTGCCATTTGTGCAATTGTATAGTTCTTTAAATTCCATCTTTTGAAATATCCTCACTCAATCAAATCCAACATCCTTTATTAGTCCATTATTTATATTAGTCCCTTGGATTGATTCAAGTATTCACCACAGGATCCTCTAACTTGCTCTGAATCCAAGCATATTATCAGCTTGTGTGGGAGAACAGAGAAATGGAATGTGGGCCACTGTGAGTGGGGGATATTGAGCCATTTCCCACACTCTACTGCCATTTCTCATTTTTATTGTAGAGCAGAAGAGTAGACTGAAATATGTGGCAGATTAAACAATCAGCTTTAGTTTAGTTATTTAGTTCTCTCCATGTGTCTGCGTGGGTTTCCTCCCACATTCCAAAGACGTACGGGTTAGGAAGTTGTGGGCATGCTATGTTGGCGCCGGAAGCGTGGCGACGCTTGCGGGCTGCCCCCAGAACACTCTACACAAAAGATGCATTTCACTGCGTGTTTCAATGTACGTGACTAATAAGGATACTTTATCTTATTTTACTTTCCAGTCTTCTAGCTCCTTTTTATGTGCCACTGATAGCCTTGTGTGTCAGAATTTTAATTGTCATGACCAGAAAAATTTAAGAACTTTGTTGAGTCATTAAATTATACAGCATGGAAACAGGACCTTCAGCCCAACTCATCTGTGCTGATCAAGGTGTCCTTGTGAGCTAGTCCAATTTTCCTGTATTTGGTCCATCTCCCTCTAAGCCTTTCCTATGCATGTACCTGTCTAAATGTCTCTTAAACATTGCAATTGTGCCCGCCTTTACCACTTCCTCTGCCAGCTCATTCCATATATCCACTGCCCTCCGTATATAAAAAAAAACTTGCCCCTTGGGTCCCTTTTAAATCTTTCCCCTCACAAATCTTATGTCCTCTTGTTTTAGACACCCCTACACTTGGAAGAAGACTGTCACTATGCCCCTCATGATCTTATAAACCTCTATAAGGTCACCCCTCAGCCACCTTCACTCCAAGGAAAACAGTCCTCGCCTGTCTTGTCTCTCCTTATAACTTGAGCCTTCTAGTCCCAGGAACATTGTTGTGAATCTTTTCTGCATCCTCTCTAGCTTGAGGTCTCATTGCCTACAATCAGGGAACTGTAGGTTCATCTGTGGAAAGGATCCTTTTTCAATGGCTCTAAAGAACTTGAAAAGCCTGGTTATTTGGACTTGGGTATATTATAGTCAGATGCTATTTAATTGCTGTAAGTCTGAAATCCACTTATAAGATATCTTTATTAGTCACATGTACATCGAATCACACAGTGAAGAGCATCATTTTTGTATAGAGTGTTCTGGGGGCAGCCCACAAGTGTCGCCACGTTACCAGCGCCAACATAGCATGCCCACAACTTCCTAACTAACCCGTACGTCTTTTGGAAAGTGGGAGGATTCCGGAGCACCCGGAAGAAACCCACGCAGACACACGGAGAACATACAAACTCCTTACAGACAGTGGCTGGAATTGAACCCAGGTCACTGGTGCTATAAAGCGTTATGCTAACCGCTACACTCCCGTGCTTGCCTTACCGTACAGACTAGTACCACACTAGTATCGAGGGAGTACTACATTATCAGAGGTATTATCTATTGTATAATACTGAGAGCCCATCTACTTCTTGGACAGAGATTAGAAACATAGAAAATAGGTGCAGGAGCAGGCCATTCACCCCACAAACCTGCTCCACCATTAAATACAATCATGGCTGCTCTCGGTCTCAATACCATATTCCCCCTCTCTCCCCCTACCCTGGTGCACTTATGTCTGGAAGCCTATCCACCTCCACCTTAAATACATTAAGTGACTCGGCCCTCTGTTTGGTCGAGAACTCCAGAAATGTTTCCTCCTGGTATTCCTCGATAATGCAATGTGGAGAGAGAAACCGAGTTCATGCAGATTCAACATGGATTTGTGAAAGGGAGATTGCGTTTGACAAATTTCAGGATGATGATCTTAACTTAGAATTGGGAAAAGTTAATGGTAAAACATATTTCAGGATATGAAGAAAGTAGAGATGGAACACATTTTCTACTGAATGCGCTTCCATCACCTCTTTGGACAGTGACTTACAGATCACTACTCTCTGCATAAAACCAACTCATTTCCTTTTGCCTCTGGTTCTTTTGCTAATTACCCTTCAATCTGTGTTATGACTCTCCTTCCATTTGAAACAGCTCTTCCTTATTTACTTTGAAACTCTTCATAATTAAGACTATCTCATCCCTGATCTCATTCTGGTGAATCTCCTCTGCATCTTATCAAGACCATAACATCCTTCCTAAATTGCAGACCGATAATTAATTACAGTGCTCCAGCAGAACCCCATTCAGTGGTTTATAATTATTTAGCATGAATTTCTTGCTCAGCGGAAATGGTGAGTTACAGGTTATTTCACAGAACAATTTAGTTTACCTTGGTGGTCAGCACACAGGACCTATCTTCAGTCTGAAAAGCTGAAGCTGTGCACTGTGTGTGGGTGGGTTGCTGATGAAAGGAGACAGGCTGTTCCTTTTACTGTTTCTCAAACTGAGCCTAAAACACAAACCTAAATTAAACTGAATGATGTTGGTTTACGGATTATTTCATCAATCCAAATGTGATCTAATCTTGATGCCCTGCTAATACAGTGATGGCCAATAATTGGAATGGCTGATCTCACCAGGAAAAGGATCAAATGGAAGCAGCCAAGTGATTTGCAAATAACCAATTGATCTAATACACTGAAGTTAGTATTGAGCTTTTTGCACTACCTCACTCTGCACTACTATACCTTGCACCATTCTGTTGCTTTTGCGTCCGTCGCTGTATTTGTTGTTGTATTTATGATTGCCAAGTATACTGTGAGCTACATACAAGCAAGGAATTTCATCACACCTGGTGTATATCACAATAAACTAATCTGAATTAATAGGCAGTGTCAGTAGCCACTGGCTGAAGGTTGCACTGAGCTCTGCTGTTATGTCTGTGACCACCTGGACTCATGTACATCCACTGGGGTGAGGTAGTGGGAATCCCCTGAAATTTCCTTGTAATATTCTGTGCACTAATGACTCGTGAGTCACAACGTGTTGGCTTCTTTCCTTGAGGATGTGTGACTGATTTATGCCCATTTTACTCCAAGACATTGAATGCAAATTACTTCATCATAAGTACCTTCCCAGATTGTGAACTGAAACCCCCAGCTGGCTTCAAGCATTAGCCTCACCCTCTTAAAGACCAAAGATAGTGAGTTTCCTACACTTGCAGCAGTACTGAACAGGCGTAAAGATATGCTCGAAGTTCTAGGTGCAGTGGAACCCAAAGTTACTGTTTTGTGTGGTGTTGCAGATTTATTTCTGTTTCTTTGTAGTCATATTATTTTCTGACATGGGAATCTATTATTTTAAAAAGACAATAGCTTTTTGTATTCATGTTTTCATATTGTCTATGGCATAGAGAAAGGCCATTTGACCCATCAAATCTATGCCAGCTCTCAGACTAATTCCATTAACCTTATTCCCCCATTTATTTCCCTGTAAGTTACATACCTATCATTTCCATCCTGATTCTCCCATCACCCACCTACACTTGGCAGAATTTACAGTGGTCAGTTAAGCTGCCAACAGACAGGTCTTTGGGACGTTGGGGTTAAAATGGATCACCCAGGGGAAACCCACACGATCACAGGGAGAACGTGCAAACTCCACACAGACAGCAGCGGAGGTCAGGATCGAACCTGGGTTGCTGGAGCTGTGAGACAGCAGCACAACCTACAGCACCACTCTGTGCCCAGTGTTTTGTTAAATAAACTATTTAATATGGATCCATGATTTGATAACTTCAAACTTTAAACTGTCTTACTGATGTTATGAAAATTAAAGTTGTAGCTGAGTGTATGCTCAGTGATATCATACAGTCCTGTTACAGCAGGTTCCCAACCCTATGCTGAAGAGACTTTCAGACAATTTAGCTTAAATTGTAATTGGCAAGATCAACATAAATTACCGTGTAATCCTTTTCACAAGTTTAAATCCATGTGACATTGGCCCCTTTGTCTCATAGAAAACATGCCATTTAGACATATGGGAACAGCACTGAAATCCTTCCATTCCCCTAATAACTTTAACCTTCAGCACCGAGTAGGGGGTTACAACCTGCCATTCCAGCTGCCACAGAAATCAGATTCAAGATATAAAAGATCATAGTTCATGGTCAGCCCTGTTGCTGGTTAACACTGGGATGCAGTACTGTTGGGGATGGGTCTGTTGGTTTATAATACTGGGGTGCAGTCGTAGTGGGCTCAAGTCTCACTGTACAAGACTGTGGTACAGTGCTGGTGGAAACAGGTCTGTCACTGTGTACAGCAGGGCACAGTATTGATGGGTACAAGTGTGTCACCGTAAAACATGAGTACAGTACTAAAGGGGACAGGTCTATCACTGTGTAACATTGGTGTAATGCTGTTGGGGACAGGTCTGCTGGTGGAAAGGAGTATCAGCGATGTGGTAGTGAGATGAGTAACAAGGAGGCAGTGTGTGGAATGGTGAGGGAACAGCAAATGGAACAACGGGAACTACGACATTTGTTTCTTAAAAGTGTTGGTGTCTGGTTGCATGAAGTTAAGATAAAACATGTTTCCGTTGGTGGTCTTTGGAGGGTGTTTGGATTGTAAATCTGCCGGTCTCACAAGAAACAATAGGTTCCATTGACCCAGAAGTTCAGCAGCACCAAGGAACACTAGAACCTCCAAATAACAAACCGTACGTATTGTTGGTCCTTCTTCATTGCTGGGTCTAAATCCTGGAATTCCGCAGTCGTCAGTATCTTCATCGGCACTGCAGCAGTTTAAGGAGACAGCTCACCACCACTTTCTCAAGGGCAATCAGAGATGGGTAATATAACCTGGTTTTCCAAGTAACGCATACATGAATTATATATTAAAAAAATACCGTGTTATACCAACAGGCTTGTTTCTTTCCACCCAAGTCAATGGAAGGGGAGTTGGGAACAACTGTAAATTCTCAATTGCCATTAATTAAATGACCCCTAGTAGGTGTAGTGCACAATTGATGATTGTGATAATTTTTTAATCATGCTATTCCTTGTGTTTATTCCAATGCACTAATAACAAACAATACCATCCTTAAAAGCACGTTTAGAACTTTGGCATCTCTCCAACTTTCTCTGTCACTGTCAGTTGGTTGGTTTAATTTTTAACTCTGCAAAGTTACTCCCACTGAATAAGTGATATGTGTAATTTAATGAAACATTTCAAGCCGTCGTTTTTGGGAAATCTGATAAAGCTGCTGGAAATTTCTCCATGAACCCCAATTACTCTCCACTGGAACACTGTGGTATATTTATTATTAAAATGTCACTTTGAGAAGGTAACTCGTGTCTGTCAGCTTCATAATCAGGAAATTCATCTGTTAAATTTTATTTCCCTGCACAATTTGAAAGCTGTGTTGCTATTTTCCATTCCATTTTCAGTAGAAGAATATGAAATGTTGATATTGCTTTGCCTCTGCCTTTTATTTGAATGCAGTTAAAATGAAAAGTCAATATATTATTGAAGGTGTAATGAGAAAAAAAAATGTGTTCATGCTCCTACGACACCTTGAGCAAGGATAAAGGCGCCTTTTGCAATAAATTGCTTTCCAGCTGGTGGGTAGTGTGTGTTGAGGAACTAGCTGCTCCCTGCACCCCCACCCACTGCTGAAGAGCCTTGTATCTACCAGTGTCTGTTGTTGTATGTACTCCTCATCATAGATCAAGGCGTAGGCTGAAAGAATCATTGAGAAAAGGAGGGACAAGACCACTTGAGCTTGTTTCAATTGCTTCAAAGAGTGATTCAATGAATCTCACTTCTTCATTCTTTATGGCTCTGAAAATGGTCCCTTTTCAGCTAATTTCCATTTGAAAATTACAAATGAATCTGCTTCTGACACCCTTTCAGATCATTATTAATTTGCTGTGTAAGAAAAAATTCTGTTCTCTAAATTCTGATCTTAAAATTTGCAGCCATTTGTTAGTACCCATTCTAATCAGATTGTGAACAGTTTCTCATTCGATATAGAAGCCATATTTAACAAGTGAATTTTCTTCACACTTGCTCTACCTTTCACAACCATCATAAAGATACTCATACAGCACAGAAAATGGCCCACCAGCCCACTGAGTCTGTATTGACCATCAACCCATTTACACCAATCCTACATTAATCCCATTTTATTCTCATCAACTCCTCCCTAGATTCTACCACTCACCTCCGCATTAGGTGCAACCTACAGTAGCCAATTAACCCACCAACCTGCATGTCTTTGGGATGTGGGAGAAAACCAATGCATCTGGAGGAAACCCATACGGTCACAGAGGGGACGTGCAAACTCTGCATGAACAACGTCGGAGGTGAGGGTCGAACCTGAGTCACTGGTGCTGTGAGGCAGCAGCTCTACCAGCTGTACCACTGTGTGACCTTTTATCTCAGCTGCACTTTCCTGCACTATCTCCATATCCTTTGAAAACCCAAAATCTATTGGTCGCCCACTCAGCAACTGAGCCTCCATTGCCCTCTTTGGTAAACATTTACAAAGATTTACTAACCTCTGGGTGTAGACATTTCTTCTCATCCCCATTCGGAATGTCCCACCCTTATCTTGAGATCCTAAACCCTATTTATAGACACATTAGTCAAAGGAAGCAACAACTTTCATCGACTTGGCTGGCCTGAAAATTACCTCACGTTCTTCTAACACTGTATTGGCCCAGTCTTCTTCATTTCTCCTCAGACAAAAATGCAGCTCCCCAGGAATTAATGTGGTGAACTTCATGCACTCCCTCTATTGTAAATATATCCTTCCTTAGGTAGGGATGCCAGACCTGTAGACAATATTCCAGGTGCCCTTTCACTGTGATTTATATAATCGAACCAGGATGGCTCTACTCTGTAATCAAATCCTCTTGCAATAAAGGCCAACATACCACTTACCTTCCTTGCTGTACCTGCACGTTACGTTTGAGTGATTTGAGTTCAAAGACATCCAGGACTTTCTGAACATCAACACCTTTCACGCTTGCCATTTAAAAATTACTCTAGCTCTCTCTTTTTGTCTTATTTTTATTTTCTCATCACTTATTTTATTGCAATCCCTCAATTTTGAACTCCTATTAAATCTCCCTGTAATCTCTGCTCCAAGAATAGTCCCCATTCCTTCCATTAGAAACAACCAGATAAGAGCTTTTCACCCGGGTTGCTGCAGAAGAATAATAAAGGCAAGATGGAGTGACAGAGAAGTGATTTTTTACAAATCTGCCCCAGGCTCCAAAAGGGTCAGTCTGCACTTCATCAGGGCAATAATGGTCAGATATTGGCTAAACATGATAGTGAAGTTGCTCAAGGAATTACTATAATGAAAGATGCAATCAGTTGGATGCCAAACGAAAGACCCAAGTGCAGGATGTAAATGATCCTCTGGCATAGTTTGAAGAAGAGGAGCTCTTACTGGCTTTTTGTGTGATATCAATCCCTCAACCAACATCTCATTTGATGAAAAGAATCTTTAGTCATCAATGTCACATTGTTCTTTGTGGGACCTTGCTGAGGTGCAAATTGGTTGCTGCATTTCCTAGGTTACCACTCTTGAGAAAGTACTTCATTTCCCATATAAATGCATGTCTGCCGTTGTTGGGTAAAAGGCAGAATATCTTCCTTGCCTGGTTCTCTAATGGAGGGATTGATTCCTGGCTAGTTATTGTCACCTATAAGCTCCACTAGAAGGCAATCCTTCCAGAGTGATTCTTCGGTCATTTATACCTGAGAGCTGGTAGAATCTGATATCAGCACGGAAACATGTCCTTTGTCCCACTGAGTCTGCACCAATCATCAACCACCCATTTACACTAATTCTACTTTAATCCCAGTAGTTTGAATTGGGATGTTGTAACACCTCAGTGGTCATAATTTTGTTTTGTACTTAAAGGTAGGAGATCTTATTTAAAAAGCCTTGGACACAGTGGTGACAAACCACTGTCCTCTCAGTAATGTACAGAAACAGAAAGTTTATGCACTAATACATGACACGCAGCCCTACAGATTTTCAAGTACATCATATATTTTCCTGTCACTTATGTCATGTATTTTCTGGCTCAAAAAGTCTACACAATGTCTTGGGTGAATTACATTCAGAACATGAAATAGTTATGAGTCAAACTACTGCTGGCTGTGGCTTTAGCATGCTCCCTGTAAGTCAGTCCCAGGCATGTGGACTTGCTGTAAGAACAGGGCATACTTTGCTGGTGCATCTGTTACCCAGCTTTTGTTACTGGACTACAGGTAGAATCCAATGCCTGGCCCTTGTCTTGCTGTGACCTACCTCTCCATTCCTACACTGGTTGGATCTACCATAGAATCAGGACCCATGTTCAACTGAATGGAGACTCTCAGGCTGATGATTAGGAAGAAATAGATGTTTTTTTATGTATTTTAATTTTTATTATTTCATAGTGATTTAATGTTATAGTTTTTGAAAATAATTTATTAATTTAAAACCTTTTTTTTTAGCTTTGCTGAACATCAGAGATATTTAAAATGTTGAAATGCCATGACAGCTTTGACACAGGGCAATGTTCCTGTCTAAGGCCTTGGCTACATAAGGCTTGAGGTCTACTCAATGCTGAGGACTCTCTGTAGGACAATGGGTGCCACCTGATTGGGTAAAGTCAGCCTTCTGCACCCGGACTTGATCTAAGTGTGCAGACAAGTAGTGTAGGTGGGGAAATCCACCACAGATGTGACCCAATCAGAAACAGAAACAAAGACCAACTGAACAGCAAGTGCTGATAATTCTCAGCAGATCTGTCTGTGCCAGCAGAGCAGTTTTGATGAAAATTACCAAATGGGTGTCAAGACTTACTTTTTACAACATAGCAGACAGTCATTTGGCACATCAGGTCTATGCCAGCTCCTAGCAGAGCAATCGCATTGGGACCATTCACTTGAAAGCAAAGTCTAGATAGATGGCCCAATGGGTTATGGAGGGAGTACTTCAGTGGCAGAGGGGGGGACCATTCGGATGAAACACTCATCCCCGCCTGCTCTTTAAGATTTTAAGGAAGATCGGAAAAGTTCCCTCCAGTGCCCTGGCCGACATTTGTTCCTGAGCTGCCAACGTGTGAAAAATCTGATCATCAGTTCATTATCACATCGGCATGTATAGGCCGCTGTGCTTCCTGCAATGTCATGCGACCTCTGCACTGGTGGTAAAATGCCATAGGAGCCTTGAGGTTGTAAAGATGCTAAAAAATCAAAGTCTTTTTCCACTTCTGGCTATTTCTTGTTTGAGGAAATACTTGTTTTACAGAAATAACCAAGTTTTTATTGTCGTATATGAACATTAGAATACGTAGCCAACAACAATTTTAAGTATATTGGCCTGCTGATAATCTTAAACATATTGGGAGATTTGTAAAATCCTTGAACCTTACAACAAACAGTTTGCTGGAGGAACTCAGTGGCTAGAGCAGCATCTGTGGGGGGAAAGGGATTTTCCAAGTTTCTGCATCAGGATATGGCAACCAATTTGTCCCGATGCAAGGGTTTGACCCAAAACCTCGACAATCTGTTTCCCTGCCCAAACTTGCTGCTCAACTCACTGAGTTCCTGCAGCAGATTGTTTGTTGCTCTTGAACTTTACTCTCTGGTTCAGATCTCAATGTTAGCTCCTAGATTGAGTAACAATGCTGATGCTGATTGCTGCCGTTATATGTAGTATAAATGCGTCTAAAAGTAAAAATAGGCCAATATGGCAAATACATCAAATCTTTTAATCAGCAGATATTGGAAATCTGAAATAAAAGATAAAAGTGCTAGAAATAGTCAACAGTGCGGGCAGCATCTGTGCAAAGAGAAAGTTAATGTTTCGGGTCAAAGACTTTTCATCAGAACCTCTTGACGCAGTCTGACCTGCTGAGTGTTTCCACCATTTTCTGGTTTTATGCCCTTTAGTGTGGTTGTAAATTAATACTTTGAGTTTTTATTTAACTTTTGTTGAGAACTGGAAGATTAATGGGAAACAAAAGCTGCCCCCTGTTTTATAGATCTGCTGGGTGAGAATAACTAAATTTCAACACGGTGCAAAGCTTTAGAGTCTGATTTAGGAAGGGTGAGTGAGCAGTAACTACTGGAATCCTTGGTGCTTCTGTTTTAATATATTCAGTGTTCAGTTGCACATGAAATGGTGTGCTGGATGGAAATGTTCATATTAAGTCTTTATAGGTTATAGAGGCTGTTGGAATTTTGAATTCCTTATTAATATGGCTCAGAATGATTGTGATCTTGTTGTAATGGAACAGCAGGAAGCCTCTAGGCAAAGTTAATGATTATTAGCTCATAAATTATACAGTTCATGAATAGTTGATTACAGCTAATATTCCGTGCGTCCCTGTTGGAAGCTGTGTGCTTCTGTGAGTGGACTGGGTGAGGGGTTTGGGGGGGATGGTGTGGGGCTGGTGGTGATTGGAGTCTCTGCTGATCAGCACATTCCCGAGGAGGACTGGAAGCAGCTCCAACAGGGGAGGGCAAAGATGATGCATGAGGTTGAAATGAGGTGTCGTGAAGACATACTAAGAACAAAAGGCAGACAGGGGAATGTGAGTGCTCATCTGATACATTAGGACTGGTTATGGATGTTAATGCAGGCAGCCTTAGCATTGAGCTTGTGGCTATGTCAGGGATCCGGAGGATGGTAACTTGTAATCAATTAAATGAGACGTAACATGTTTCAAATCTCAGGTCACCTCGTGTCCCTCAGCATTTATATTTTTGTCTTCTAATTTATTGCAAATCTGCAAATAAGCTTTAAAGCACTTAATTCCAAATAAGATCCACATCTGGGACTCACAGTGACCTGAACTTGCTTGCCTCTGTGGTGGTTGTATCATGAGGTTACAACAGCACACTTAGAAGAAGCTTTAAGTGGTAATGGGCGCTGATGTAATGATAAGGCCTCACTTTGCTTGTTTAATTGTGCTCACGTGAAGCGTGTTCATTACTTCCCTCTCAACTGTTACTTCCAGGAATGAAGAAGAATAAAATGAGTGCACTGCATTGTTTTTTGCACTTGGTTCTTAGAGCTACAAAGGAAAACAGGCCCTTCAGCCCAACTCGTCCATGCCGACCAGACGCCTCACTGATCTAATCCCATTTGCCTGCCTTTGGCCCATATCTCTCTAAACCTTTCCTATCCATATGAATACCTGGACAGGTATGGATTGCTGTTCGATGTTAGAGAAGAATTTTACAGACTATTGTTTTCCATCATTGAGCTGTGCCTTTTTTAGACCTGTCTCAGGATATTCCATGTTTTTGGAGTACGTGGTTGGGCGGAAGTGTTTAGCTCTGACATTACAACATCAAAGGGGTGCCGAGGATTAGCTGGATTGGGTTGCCCTTTCCTATCCTCAATTTTGTATGTTTGTATGTAAATCAGGCTTGTCACTTTTAATCTCTCTTGAAAACACTTCGCACAAGAGATGGGAGTACACATGGTTGGTGGGTGGGGGGGGGGGGCCTCAGAGAAGAAAACAACAAATAACCTAATGGTAGTACAGGTTGAAACTCTCTAGTCTGGCATTCTGCGGTCCAGTGACTCCCATGGTCCGGTATGTTTTGAATCTGTAGTACAGAGATGTACTAATTAACCAATTCTATAACGGGCTACAAGATGCTACAAAACTAATTCGGGCAGCATCGCCAACAACAGCACGTTCCTTCCCAATGAGCTTAACACATTCTATGCACGTTTCAAACAGAAGGGGAATGGAATGTCATCACCGATCCTGATAACCTTCAATGTACTGCACCCACTGTCACCATGGCAGACGTCAGATAAGTCCTCTGGAGAATGAACCCATAGAAAGCATCTGGCCCAGATGGAGTCCCCAGTTGCATCCTTAGATCCTGCACAGATCAGCTGGCGGTGGATTTTGCAGACAGTTTTAACCTCTCCTGGCTTTTTTCTGAAGTTCCCACTTGTTTTCAGAAGACCACCATCATGCTGGTACCAAAGAAAAATAAGGGAACGTGTCTTAATGACTACCACTCAGTGGCTCTGACATCCACCATCATGCATCATGAAGTGCTTTGAGAGGCTGGTTATGGTACACATCAAATTCCGCCTATCACCAAAACAGGTCCACAGCGGATACCATCTCCCTGGCCCTACACTCATCTCTGGAGCATCTGGATAATAAAGATACCTACATCAGACTATTATTTGTTGACTACAGCTCTGCCTTCAATACCATAATTCGAAGCAAACTCATCTCCAAATTGCTGGTCCTAGACCTAGGACTCAACACCTCCCTCTGCAAATGGATCCTTGACTTCCTGAACAACAGACCACAATCAATAAGGATAGGCAGCAACATCAATGTGATTATCTTTCACACTGGTACCCCACAAGGCTGCGTCCTCAGCTCACTACTTTACTCCCTATATACTTGCGAGTGTGTGGCCAGATTCTGCTTAGCTCCATCTACAAGTTTGCAGATGACACCACAGTGGTGGGCCAAATCTCAAAGAATGATGAGTCAAAGTAGAGGAAGGAGATAGAGAGCCTAGTGGCGTGGTGTCATAACAACCTCTCCCTCAGTGTAAGCAAAACAAAAGAGCTGGTCATTGACTTCAGGAGGAGGTGGTGCACATGGTCCTGTTTACATAAATGGTTCTGAGGTCGAGATGGTTGAGAACTTCAAGTTCCTAGCCTGTCCTGGTACAACGATGTAGACACCATGGCCAAAAAAAGCTCACCAGCGCCTCTACTTCGTCAAAGGCTAAAGAAATTCAGCACGTCCCCATTGACCCTTACCAATTTTTATAGACACATCATAGAAAGCATCCTGTCTGGATGCAACACGGCTTGGTATGGTAACTGCTCTGCTTGAGACTGCAAGCACCTGCAGAGTTGTAGACACAGCTCCACACATCACGAAAACCAGCCCACCCCTCCATGGACTCTGTCTACTCTCCTCACTGCCTCAGTGAAACAATCAACATAATCAAAGACCCCACCCATCCCAGACATCCTCTATTCGCCCCCCTCCCATCAGGCAGAAGATACAAAAGCTTGAAAGCACGTACCACCACACTCAAGGATAGCTTCTATCCTGCTTAACAGGGAGAATGGGTACTACTTAACAGACCTCTTGTATGATAAGATGGACTCCTGACCTCGCAATCTACTTCATTGTGGCTTTGCACCTTATTGTCTCCCTGCATTGGACAGGCATGGTAGTGTAGCAGTTGGCATAACGCTATTACAGCGCCAGCAATCTGGGTTCAATTCCGGCCACTGTCTGTAAGGAATTTATACGTTTTCCCCATGTCTGCATGGGTTTCCTCTGGGTGCTCCGGTTTCCTCCCACATTCCAAAGACGTACGGGTTAGGAAGTTGTGGGCACGCTATGTTGGCACTGGAAGTGTGGTGACATTTGTGGGCTGCCCAAAACACTCTACGCAAAAGATGCTTTTCACTGTGTTTCAATGTACATGTGACTAATAAAGATATCTTATCTTATTTAAACCAATACCAATACTCTGTAACTGTAATACTATATCCTGCATTCTGTTATTGCTTTTTCTTTGTACTAACCTGATGTACTGATGCGGTAAAATTATCTGTATGGATGGCATGTAAAACAAAGTTTTTCACTGTACCTTGGTGCATGTAACAGTAATAAACCAATTTACCAATTCTAGTACAACTTTTGCAATCTCAGCCGATGGTTCTGACTTAGGGAAACTTTGGTTTCATGGAACATTTATGTGGTCTGGGAGTGTCTGGAAGAACAGATATCCTGCTGGGAGGAAGATGACTGGGGGCAATTTCTGTGACCGGATTTTCTGTGGTCCGGCACCAGTCAGGTCCAAGGATGCTGAACTGGAGAGTTTCAACCTGTAGTAGTAATAACAATAAAAGTAATTAGTTGAGTTAAATTATACTGTTTTGGCCTGTATATTAACTGTAATGGTGAGGCATTCATCTACCGACAAGTTGGACCACACATAGGAACATTTTGTCTAGCTCATCATTAACCTTGTTATTATTACTGTTTCAGGTTAATGCACAAGCTTTACAAATAGAATGTTCCCTAGGTTGACAGAATTTGTTGGTGCACTCTTATATTCGTGTGCCCATTCCCTTCCTCTGCTTATCAATCCCCAATAACCACCTACACTAGCAGCATCCTTTCTCTTTAACTTTCTAAATTTCGCCTCATCTCACTAACTTTTCTCTCTTCCCCAGTTCTGACAATGGGTTAATGGATCAAAGTTTTAATTCTGTTTCCCATTCTACAGATGTGGCCTGAACTGTTGAGTATCATCAGCATTTTCTGTCTTTATTTCAGATGTTCAGCCTCTGCAGCTTCTTTTTTTACTTCTTTGTTCCCCTCGTCTGAACCAGTCTCCTCAGTATTTGGTTCCAAGCTGAATCTACAGCCACATTTATCTGATTTGCCATGGCGCTAATTCCAACTTGAATCACGTGAAGCAATCTTTATTCTTATGTATGGGCCGAAAATGATTCAAGTTAGCCTCAACACCCTTGATATCAAAGTGCATTAATTAATTCCGAAACTGACCGTCTAAAATTTTATAAATTCTGTAACAAAAAAATAATGGCCACTCTTTGTAGTTTGTGGCTTGTGTCTATTTGCGCACTTTTAGTCTGTGCCTATATGTCAGTGCTGTGTGAATGTATCAGCTTTTTAATATTGCATGCTGACACTGACAGATGGACTATACATTTTCAATCATCATACAAATATTGTAGCGAATGGATCATTAGATGTTATCGCCTAACATGTGATGGGCCAATCTGCAATTTTAATCCAAGGAACATATGTCACAATTACTGTCTTGAGTCTGTTTTTCAGATAGATGTTTTGTGCAGGAGTTAAACAGAGATGATGAAAAAAGTATTGCACTGCTTATGAATCAACAGGAAGCTGAAAATATGGCCCGAAGGTCATTGTTGCCATTTAGAATTACATAGCTTGCAGATGATGATATTTCCAAGATCTTCTATTAGCTTGCGACTTATTGAGTATTTAGCAGACTCCATACACATAAATGTGACAAGATTACAGCCTGAAATTTTAATAGAAGATCTTTTTCCAAAAATAAAAACAGTAAAGCATTGTTCTTCTGCAGATACTTGTTTAATTACTTCCCCTTTAGGATGAATTGTCTTCCCATTCATTTAGGTTTTCAACTCCTCTGAGTGGTCACATGAAGATGCTAAATTATATTCTATAGAGAGTATAATTTAGCATCTTCAGAAGATGCCTGCTGAGGCAGAACACTACGCCCACTTTAATCTGATTGTTTTAAATTATTTTGATTTATATGCCATTCAATCCATCTGTTATTAATAATTTTCCTGCATTATGAGCTTTAATTACTTCGCCATTTAATGCACATTGTTACTACCTCTCTGGGTAATTAATTTCTAGCATTGTCTCGCTGCCTCTTCTCTTTGACAGTCAGCAATATTTCTTGCTCAGTGTTGGAAAATTTCATGGATCATAAGGGAGCCACTGGTAAGATTTTAATGTTGGATTTATAAAATATATGAACATTTTTCTGTAGCATGTTTACTTTTGTTGGTCTAAACAATAAATACAGAGCAAGATAGGAATTGTAAATTTACACCACTCTAAATATAATATCTGGAATCTACACATTATGCGCTTATCTCTCCCTGTGCAATTCCTTTTATTAATTTGCATAGCAATCTATTTTATATCCAATGTTAATAGAGATGAATGATTTCCTCATAATTTTTGAAAGGAGTTTAAAATACCATTTAATTAAAAGGAAAAAAGGCTTTCCTATTGGTGCTTCATATGAAAATGGGCTTCCCGCAATTTTCTTAATCACTTCCCCCTTGGCCCAGCTTGCTCTGGCTTTAATATTTCCGCAGCAGCTAAAAGCCCAATCAAAGTAATCACCTCTTTTCTGATGGCATAGGATGTGGCGATCCCTGAGAGGGTGGAGGGGAGAGTTACTAGAATAGTGCCATGCATAAGGGACTTCATTATATGTCGAGCAGCTGGAATTGTTCTCTTTTGAGCAGAGATTTATTAAAGTGTTGAAAACCACGGAAAGATTAACGGTGTAAACAGGGAGAAATTACTTCCTCTGATGGGTGAACCAGTAAATGGAAGATACATGCACTCCCTGGAAAGGTTAATGGTGGAAGATTCAAGAGCAACTTCAAAAGAAAGTTTGATGTACGTCAGAAAAGGAAAATTTTGAAAGGTGTTGGGGAACGTGCAGGACAACAATGCCAGCTGTTTTAACTGGCTGGCACCAGTGTCCAAATCCCTCTGTCTGTGAAAAATTCAAAAAAGAAACCTAAGATAAAAACAGGAAATGCTGGAAATACTCAGCAGGTCAGGCAGCAGCTGTGGAAGGAAAAACAGAGTTAATGTTTCAAGTCTGGGACCCTTTGTTCTGACATGAAACATTAACTCTTTGTCTTTCCATAGATGCTGCCTGACCTGCTGAGTACTTCCAGCATTTTCTTGTTTTTGTTACTCCTTTTACTGAGATTGTATATTTTGTTTTCCCAAGACCTTAACTAATAGCGACAGTAACAGACTGTCAATCCAGCACACTTGAGACTTTGGTAGTGTTGCACTGGCTGATTTTCCAACCTATCGGGTGTTATTCCCCATTAATACCAAAACACACCTTGAATTCACTTTTTGAAGATGCTACAAAGTATTATAATAAATTTCCCAGTGAACTCCATAAGTGCGGGAACCATGGACTCGATAAGGGAGAGTGGCAAACATCACTTGGTGAGCCAGATGCCAAACTATCGGAATTTCCAAACAGTCAGACAGCAGGTTATTAGAGTGTTACTGAGGTTTTTAGCCTCTGAACTAACAAGTATTATATTTGATTGAAATAGAGCTTTGGATACTCTGGCTAAAATCAGTCAATTGTTCAAAAACTCGGGGACATAGCTGCGCTGACTGTTCAACCTCCTACCTTAACTAGTTAAATATTAGCCAACCCATCAATAAATAAAAAATAGTCTGCATAGAAGTTAATCCCTGTCCACTAGTGTTAGGCACACCATTGCGGTGGTATCAGCTTGTCTACTCTATCTCCAAAAGTCACCCCATTGGCTTCAGTGCTGATGGTGTTTCTTGTAGTGAAATGCTCCGACAATTCAAATGTTGTGCAAACAATTAAAAAATAAATCCATCAAATACTTTTACATTTTTATTTCAAAATCATTTTTCCCAGAGTGATGCACAATAACAATCATTTCCTGGTTATTTCATGTTACTCAGGAAATTTGCCTGAGTACTTTCTGGTGTTAATCAGCCTGTTACAGCAGCTCTGAGGTGCTGAAGGAAAGCACCAATTTCAATTAACAAGGCAAAGTTGCAGAAGACTTCCAATGTGCAAACTGTGGCTTGGTCTGCAGGAACAAATAGATTCTGGATGCTTCTACCGAGGCAGACAGTTTTTCTGGAATGCTCTGCTCTGAAACAATAAACCAATAGCATGGAAACCACTAGGTCATGGACTACAGTTCTTAAAGTGACACCAACCAGTACAGCATGTCATATGCCCTTGCTCCCAAACGTAATTTTCACAGTAGGAGTGCACAGGATGATGGTGTTCTCTGCGCAACCCTCTGTTCAGAACACTGGAAGAGAGAGAGATGGAGCAAAGGAGAGATAGTGGAGAAATATGGCTTAGGGAAAAGATGAGAAAGACTGGAGGGAGGGAGAGATGAAGTTGCAGCAAGAGATTTGAAAGACCCTTGCACCAGTGAGACGGAGCTGCAGTGTAATGTCTGATATACTGATTGCATTTTAATGCCACCTTTGTTTTTACCCATCACAGAAGAATCATTAGTTTAAATGTTTTAAATATTCGAGTAAATTATTGTTCCTCGTTTAATGTTTAAGATTTTGTAGAATTTGCATATAAATTTAGAAGCTCTTTATTTGTAAAGCATGCCAAAAATGTAAGGTAAGCATCCCGATTCGGCTTATTTGGGGAAATGAGCACAGGGTTTCCTTGTTATAGAGATGTAAACTATAATTATTAAGAGCTTATTGAATGAGTGGCTCTTGCACTAAAAAATATTTTTTTGCATTAAGTTTCTCCTTATGCATATATTGATGAGAAAATCCTCATTTTATTGTTGAGGAAGGAGTCTGTAATACAATGCAATTTCACTTTGAAATGGACAGTACAGTAAATAATTTTGAAATTAACATTTTATATTCACTTTACTCTGGATCACAAACAGCTGGGGTGTAAATGCTTCAACTAGGAATCCCAGGCAACTTTCAGATTCCTCAACCAACATCACTGAAACCAATGAAGGGTCGTGACCTGAAATGTCAAGATGACTGCCTATTTCTCTCTGCAGATGCTGCCAGACCTGCTGAGTACCTCCAGCAGTTTGTTTTTTGCTCCAGATTCCAGCATCTGCTGACTCTCGTGTTTCCACTGAGATTAATTGGTCATTATCGCATTGTTTGCTGTGCACAAGTTGGCTGCCGTGTTTCCTACTAAATTGATGTCCTATGAGCAATGATTAAGCGGGTTAGGCTTGTATCTACTGGATTTTAGATGAGTGAGAGGGAACTTCATTGAGACGTATAAGGTAGTATTGATAAGTTGGACGTGGAGCGGGTGTTTCCATTTATGGGAGAATCTAGAACCAGGGGTCACTGTTTAAAAGTAAGGGCTCATCCACTGAAGAGTCGAGGCAAATTTATCTTCTCAGTAGTCTTTGGACACTTCCACAAAGGGTAATGGAAATAGAGTCTTTGAATATTTTTAAGCCAGTACTAGACAGATATTCGATGAGCACATAAGTGAAAGGTTTCTATGGGTTGGCAGAAATGCGGTTACAATTAGGTCAGTGTGATGATCTTATTAAGTGGTGGAGTAAGTGTAAGCAAACGAGTGACTCTAAGAGACTGCTGTTGCTATGTACATAGTAAAGTCAGAAAGCTACTTGGGATGCCTTGAAGTTGTGACAGATGCTCAATGAATTCATGTCTTTCTTCCTTCACTCCCCTGAAGGTATCAATTCTCAATGGCATTCTGTTCCGGGAGCCCCTCATGGGGTGTTGTGTGATTTATGCCTAAATAGGGAATATGCCTTTTATCTCCACACAAATTAAATCTTGTATTTAAAACCACACATTCCTCACTTGAATGAGAAACCTTAGGTATAAAACGTGCTACAATAGGAAAAGATTATTTATCATTTTCCAGACCAATAATAACCTAAAGTTCAAGGGTGATCAGGTAAAGCCTTAACAAACATGAAAAAAGAAGGCAGCCTGCCTCCAAAATGCATTCTTCTGTTTGAGAAAAATGCTAATATTTTGTAAGTTCACAGGAGGTTTGATATCTATTTTGGCACTAAGGCTTGATGAGGCCTCACCGCTGTTTTAATGGACACTGGGAGCTTTGGGGCTCAGCAACAAGGAAGCCCTGAAAGATATAACGTGGAAGAAGCTGTGGGAAACCATGGTTGTTCAATACAAGAGGGAGACAGAAAGTGAGAAACTATAGACTGTTTCCTTTAATTTCTGCTTTTGGGAAGAAGTGGAGTTCTGTAATCAAGGAGGAAATAGCTCATCATTTGGAAGAGCTTAATGCAATCAAGCCAAGTCAACATGGCTTTACGAAATGGAAATGATGTTTGACAAATGTGCTCAAGTTCTTTGAGGATTGAACAAGTAGAATCAAGAGAGAAGGCCCTGTTGATATAGTAAATTTGGATTTCCAGAAGGTATTCAAGAAGGTATCCCATTAAAAAACTAGTGAACAAGATAAGAGCTCACAGTATTGTGTGTTAATATGAAGGCTATTTATTGTGGGCTGAAGAGCCTTTTCCTTTGTTGTACTGTTCTATGTTCTAACAGAGAATTGGAATAAATGGTTCTTTTTACAGACTGGAAGGATGTAACTAATGGAGTGCCCTGGGGATCAGTTCTGGGCCCTCATTTATTTACCATCTATATTAATGACCTGGATGAGGGTGCAGGTTTAAAGTATCTGAGTTTTCTGATGATATGAAAATAGATGGGATGAAGATATTTGCATGCTGTGATGAAGATATTTGGACTCTGCAACAGGATATAGATAGTTTGAGTGAATGGGCGAAAACCAGGCAAATAGAGTGTATTGTGGGAAAGTGTAAGGTCATGTAATAAGAGGTAAGAGGAATCAAGAAGCTGACCAATATTTAAATGGAGAGAGGTCACAGGTGAGTAAAGCACAGAGGAATATAGGTATTCTTGAGCATGAAATACAAAAGATCAGCTTGCAAGTGAAACAAGTAATTAAGAAGACAAGTAGCATGTTGCTAAGGATTTGGAGTTTGGAAGTAGAGAAATATTGTTTCAACTTTATAGGGTGTTAGTGAGGCCACAATGGAGTACTATGCACAGTTTATTATTTAAGAAATGATATAGCAGCCCAGAAAGGCTAGTTTCTGGGATGAAACAGTTGTCCAGTCACATATGGCTAAAAAAAAGTTAGACCTTTGGAGTTTAGAAGATTGAAAGGTGACTTTTATTGAAACATATAAGATCCAAAGGGGCATGCCAGGGTAGACGTTGAGATATTTCTACTTGCTGGGAAGTCTCGAGTGAAGGGACATTGTTACAACTTAATGAGGGAAGTCAATAAAACTGAGGTGCTTAAGAATTTCTTATCACAGAGCATGCTGAATATTTGGAATTCTCTACATCGGAGATTTGTGGAGGCTAGATCACTGGAGGTATTTAAAGGTAGATTTTTGAAAGCTCGGGCAATTAAAGGCAATGTATAATTGGCACAGAAGAGGAGTTGAAGCCAGGGGCAGATCAACCATGATCATATTGAATGGAGGGGCAGCTTTGAAGGGTCAGGTCACCTATTCCTGATCCTGTGTGTATTCTTGTACAAAAGCCAAAGAGCAATGGCTACATTCATGTATTCTTCTTATTTAACAGACCTCTTGATTGTGGCTGTAGTTTTGGGTTGTTGCTTGTCAGACACCAGCTTCAAAATATTGGGGAGATTAAAACCATTCCCTTTGGTCACACCATAAACTCCATTCCTGGCTATCTACTACCTTCCCTGGCTAGTAGCCACTAACATTTCTTTTCCTGGCCACTTACCCTGTTTCCAGCCATCTTCCTCAATATTCCTCAGCATGGGCTGAATGTTGAATATTGATCTTACATTTGACCCTTAAGTGAGCTTCAAGCCATGTATACACACACCAAAACAAAGACCTCAAATCCCCCTTCGTAACATTGTCTAACATGGCCCTGCCTCAGCTCATCTGCTGAAACCTTCGTACACACCTCTGGATTTGACTTGATTGGTTCCTGGTTGTTTTCCCATCTTCCATTCCCCACAAACTTATCTCGAACATGTGGTTTGCTCTGTCCCCTCATCCATCACTCCTGTGCTTGCTGACCTTTGTTGGCCCTGTTAAACAATGGTCTGATTTTAATATTTTCATCCTTGTGTTTAACTCCCTTCTTGGCTTCATCTTTCTATCCCTAACCTCCTGCTGGCATTGTATGTCTGTACATCTCCAATACCGACTACTTGCCTTGATTTAATCATTCCACCACAGGAAACCATGCTTTAAGTAGAGGCCCAAAGTTTCATAATTGCTTCCCAAATCCCTTCATGTCTCATGCCCCCTTAAGGTGCTCCTTAAAAACCTACCTCATGCCAAATTCATGATTATCAGTCCCCAATATCTCCAATTTGTTTGTTAATGCTTCCGTGAAGCACTTCGGGAAATTTTATTAAAGTAACTATAAAACTGCAAGTTGTCGATCTTTAAATAGAGTTTAGAAATTGATTGACATTCAGCAATGCTAGTTTCCAAAGTGATCAATCTTCCTTTCGTTTTCACCATGTGAGTTAATCTAATTTTGTTCACTTTGTAGCTAATTTCATACCATTCAAAACCTCCTTTTGTTCATTCCTCAATTCATCTGTGTCGTTAAAGGTTGAGCCCAATATCCATTGTGAACCAAATGTTGTACAAGCACACTTTCCAGCAAGCATTCTGAGACATTGGGTGAATTAGCCTCTTCCCTGGGAACACCAAGGTCAATTTCTATTTACTGTGATCTTACTAGGCTAACACAACAGAGAACATAAATCAAACCTGATACCTTTCTGGTCCATCTAACTACTACACCTTGTAATTTATTACTTATAGTGCTTTTGGTGGAGTTAACAATATCCTGTAACATGATTTGCTAACATAATGGGACTATGTATTTTCTAATTGTGTTAGTGTCATCTTGATTCATAATGCCTTCAATGCTTTGATGAACCATCTAATTTGCACACCTTTCATTTCTGTCACTGATGTCTAATTGGAAAGTAACTTGTCCACTGATCTTCGGGGGCTTGGCCTGTCTCTGACACAGGCTATGATGACACTGCCTTTCTTTATCATTTGAGAATTTTATCATAGGCAAGGACTTTGTTTTCCCTCATTCAAATATAATAAAAATATGTTTAAAAAACTTTGACTTGAATTATTGAAACAAGAAAAGGGATGACATTTGAAGGACAGTTCAATAACACAAGCTGAAGTTAGTTATTCGGCTTCATAACTTTCTAAGGTTCCACATCTTAAAATGTAACTTGTTGGCAATCACAAAATCTCCTTATTCAAGCATATTCAAGATAGGAGCTTGAGTAATTTCCTTACTCAAACTCCTATCTTTTCTTCCCCATATAATTAAAACATTTGGGATGATGTAACAACAGGCATTTGATTTTATTGCAAACCACACAGAGACTTTGTTCAAGAGTACAGTTAATCACAGTTCAAGAGTTTAACACAAGAGTTTAAAAATGAAAATAAAAGTATTTTCAAATGCTTAGGAGTTGAATTACTAGGGTTCAATTAACATGGAAGCCATATGGAGACAAGTAAAATCAATTAGTGAGAGATTAAAACATTAATAAAACACAGGGGCTTCCCAGGTTACGGAAGATCTGACTTATGGAAATTTGACTTAGGCAAATTCTCCTAAAATTTTTTAAAATAATTTTTCAAGATAGGAAAGTTAGATACAGGAATGCAAATATCGTCAAGGGTTCTGGAATAAGGGTCAGAACTAGTTAATTGAAAAGACAGCTTGTCTTCAGAAAATAAACTGTTTACATGTAACCTCCCGCAGTAATCAAACAGATACCATTGCCTGTTAAGAACGAAGGTGCTGGTTCATAGCAAGAGGCCACTTAAGATATTTGCTTTGGAAACTAACAGGGCCAATCTCTTCTATTGACACTTGTAAAATGCTTTATCAAACAATGTAATATCCATTGATACTTAAACACCATCAAAGCTAGTCATTGAATGTGGGACATTCTGATTCTGTATTATTGTACCTACACAGGGGAAGACAAATAAATGTTTGTGTTAATCAACTGTCATTTAAAATGTTCATTTCTGATTAGCATAAAAAATGGTTTGCAGACAGTTCTCAGGAACGGAACCCTTACGTAACCTGGGAACTGCCTGTACAAGGTACATTTTAAGAAGCAATGTGGGTTTAATCAGGTCAGTGGAGACAGATAGGGGCTAGTATTGAAAATAAAACTGAGTAAAATCCAATCAGCAACATAATGTTGTAAACCTCAGAATTCCTCTGATGTATCCACAATGTGTCCTAATTTAAAGAATTTATTATCCTCTCTGCTTTTAACAATGATTGGTCCTAGAGTTGTATGGCTTGCAATTTATTACTGATACAAAGGTTTGGAAGTGTTACAGGCTAATTGCTCATTAATACACTTCAGATGTTGCCCTGCCTGATTTTTATGCTCCACACTGGTGAAATTGTCCACTCAGCTGGTTTTAAGCTGCTATGGATTTTATAGCAGCCATCTTACAAAAGGGAAAGTACACATTTAGAAAATGACCCAAATTTCAGTATGAAAGGAGAATAACAGCACAGGAAAGTGGGAGACTTTTCACTTCCAGTGCATTCATCAAGTTCTTAATGGGTACATGCAGAGACATCACAGAAGCTTATAATGTGGACGGCTGTTTAGCCCTCTCTCCTCATGCCAATTCTTGTCCACTTAGTTTAGCTTGCTGACTCTATCCCCATAGCCCTGTAAATTTTGCTTTGTAAAAAAGCTTTTGATCAAACAATGATTGCAAAGTCTAATTTTCTGATGGCAAAGGTTTGGGGAAAGAGGTGGTGGTTCAGGATAATAGCACTATAGAACATTTGGAAAGCTTTTAGAGCATAAGAAAGTGGGAGCAAGAGTAGATCACTTGACCTTCTAGTCTGCTGCACCATTGATCACCAACATGGCTGATCTGCTCCAAACCTTGTCTCCTGTGTCAGTTCTCCCTCATGCTAAAATGCCTGATCTTTCAAAAATCTATCCACTTCCTCTCTGATAACACCCAGTGATCTAGTCTCCACAACCCTCCAGGGTAGAAAATTTCCTTAAAAATGTAGGGGGTTCTACAGCGAAATATGATGGGGCAGCAAACAACTCTGTTGGGTCAAGATGCAAATCAAAATACTGCAGATGCTGGAAATCTGAAATGAAAACAGATAATGCTGGAAGCACTCAGTAAGTTACTGTCAGTGGAAAGAGAAAAAATTCATCACCAGAACTGGGAAAGAGTAAATAAGTTAGTTTTTCTTTCTCTATTTCCCAGTCCCAACAAACAGTTTTTGACCTGAAACATTAACTCTGTTTCTCTTTCTACTGAGGCTGTCTGACCTGATGAGTATTTACAACATTTTATGATTTTATTATAGGTCAATGCAGATTCTCTGTTCTGTCCATCTTGATTCTGGACAACAACGTAAATACATACACCTAGAATTTGAGTTCACTGACTTTAGTTGCTCTAAAATGTGCTAACTATAGCTCTAATCACCACTTCGATCTGAAGATTTTGCAAAATCAAGCAAGATGTCCATTAAAAGTATTGCTGTAATACTTCGCACACCAGTTTGTGTACTAAAACAGGAACTGTGTAGTTCTCATTGGGAGCTGTACAGAGAGCTCACAATTCTGCTTCATCTATGGGAAATGAGACAACACTTACAGTCTCTGCTCACTGCAGCAGCAGACCAGCTGCAGAAAAGGCTGCCATGGAGGCAGGAGAGGAGGTAAGGAAGGAAGCCATAATCTCCAGTGTGTGTGGCCATCTCCCACACCAACCAGTGCCCAAATTGAGTCCTGTACAATGAATGGCTGCTAAATCTAGAAGACATTGCAAGAGCTTGTATTGAGGTGTGGAACGTAGAGATTCTGCTATCATCACAGGAGCATCACAAATGCAGTTTACAAAAGGGATGAATTCTTGAAGAGTATTTCGTTGAGGAAAATTTTGTAATCGAAAAGACTGGACAGAATCAATTATGGAATTTTTCTACCATGTGTTCCCATGAGCAGAGAGTAGTATGCAATTAATTGTAGCAAAAAATAGAAATGTAAATCGAACATGCATATGGCAAAGAGTCAATATTATTATAGCAAAAATATGTAAATTATGGAATTATAATATTGAGTAATGAAAATGAACCTGGCAGAGACTGAAAATTAAACATTGATGTCTGTTTGAGAATCCTTTAATATACATCCACTTATCCATCTGTTGTCTAAAACACAAGGTCATTGGTTAGACCTTTATGTACCAGTATAGTTTGGTGATAATGGAAATGGCCAAATCACTTGAGGTAGCTTTCTTAGCTGGGTGACTAACATTGTGCACCACTCAGCTGTGTCAAGGGGAATTGTACCCAAGAGTGTCTGTGCCAATTGCCCGATGAGCACTAAGTGACCCAGAAGTGATCTGTGTTACAATCAAACCTGTGGATATAAAAAAGAATGCAAAGGATCTGATTTTCTGGGAATCAATGTCAATTCAAACACACGAGATTCTGCAGCATCTTTTAAGGTATGACAAAATTTGGAATGGGAGAGGTGTTTAAGGTGCTTGAATTGACATTGATTCCCAGAAAATCCGATCCTTTTGCATATATAACTCGTTCCTCTTCTCCTCCTCCATTTAATGTGTGTGAGCACAAACCCCTCCTTGCTTTGATAGACGTATAACTTGCAGTATGCTGCAGCCATACTTTCACCACCTGATCCATTTTACAATTGTGTTTCTAAATTATCTTTTGTTACTTGCTATCTCCTCTTGACACCACCCAGTAACTTTTTTGTTGTCTCAATCAACAAATGTCCTTGGGTGGCCTGAATAACAAGTTTTAATTTCTAACGCAGGTTAATTTAAAGTGAAATTCTCAAAGATTATTTTTCTGCATTAACTATCCTTTTTGCATTCCTAGTATGTATTCTCAGTATCTATTCCACAATGTGGCTCCTTTATCTATGTCTTCTGTACATGTTGATGCCACTGATACTGCAAGATATGGATGGAAAATTTAATGAGACCTATTATGTCAATGTGGATTTCGACTTCTTTATCTTTTTAAGTCACCTTACTTATAGTTTTAGTGTTTCAGATGAGGATTTGAAAGCTTTAAAGTTTGGATTATTTAAGGATAAGGCTGATAGCAATTGGAGGGACACTAACATATATGATGTTGTATCCAGATAAAGTGGTCAGGTAGGACTTTCACAGTGAATGGCAGGGCCCTGGGAAGTGTTGTAGAACAGAGGGACCTTGGACTACAAGTACATGGTGTACTGAAAGTGGAGTCACAGGTAGACAAGGTGGTGAAGAAGGCTTTTGGCACGCTGGCCTTCATAAGTTAGGCCACTCAGTACAAACATTGGGAGGTCATGGTACAGGATGCTGGTGAGGCCGCACTTGGAGTATTGTGTTCAGTTCTGATCGCCCTGCTATAGGAAAGATGTTATTAAACTAGAAAGAGTGCAGAAAAGATTTACAAGGATGCTGCCAGGACATGAGGGACTGAGTTATAGGTTGTACAGGATGGGACTTTATTCCTTAGAGCGTAGGAGACTGAGAGGTGATCTTATAGAAGTGTATAAAATCATGAGGAGCATAGATAGAGTGAATGCACTCAGTCTTTTTCCCAGAGTTGGGGTATCAAGAACTAGAGGACACAGGTTTAAAGTGAGAGGGGAAAGATTTAAGTGGAACTTGAGGGGCAACTTTTTCACACAAAGGGTGGTATCTATGCGGAATCAGCTGCCCGAGGAAGCGGTTGAGGCAGGTACAATAACAACCTTTAAAAGACAGTTGGACAGGTGCATGGATGGAAAGGTTTAGAAGGTTTGAGCCAAATGCTGGCAAATGGGACTAGCTTGGATGGGCATCTTGTTCAGCATGGGCCAGTTGGGCCGAAGGGCCTGTTTCCATGCTGTATGACTCTATGACTCTCTGGTGTTGTGTTGGAAATGAGTAATATTGTTGGAGAGCAGGTTGGAACTCATGGTCATAGAGATAGGAAGGAGCGGATGGAAACAGCGACAAAGAGTAAACCTGATCGAGGACTATCTTTGGGGAATGTGTTTTAAATACAACTAGTTCAGTGGATAGATTGAGATATCTGGCTGCTGGCACACAGTTGATCCAGAGGCAGCACTGAGTCCAGTGGGTAAGCAGTGCATCAGTTCTGTTCTCCTCCCCTGCTGCAGTTGAGCACTGGGATGAGTGAGCTGAAATGCTTGTGCCCATTTTGTGCTTCTGTATAACATGGACCCAAACAAAAAGAAATTAATTGAATATGAGATAAATTCTGCTGCAGCATGCTCTTTGTCCTGTGGCCTCCATTGTGAATGGCAGCAGATTAAGCCCAGAATAGGGAGGAGCCCAGGAGGCCACTTTTATGTATAAAATAGGGATGTCAATTAATTGCTCTTATCATGCATGATTAACATGATCACATGGTGATAAGTTAGTTTTTTTTAATATGTTAGTCACCCATGTTAACTTGCAGCCAGGTATATAAATAGATAATCATAACATAACAGCATCCGCACTTTTTTTTCTCCCCATTTCTTTTTCCCTTTTCCTTGGAGCAGACTCGACGGGCCGAATGGCCTGCTTCTGCTCCCTTGTCTTGTGATCTTGTGACCACATTTGAACCAGTATACCGTCATGCAGCTTAGATCCCCTACCAAGTTGTTGTGCCGGGCATCCTCCCCCCTCCTCCCTCCAGTGCCTCAAAAGCATAGGCACAACCTGACATGACTTGCTGACAGCCCAGGATTTCAGGCAGCAGCCCTCGGCTCAGAGTCCTTCCACCTGCTGTTCTGGGCAGTCGGAGCACTGGGAAGAAAGAAGAAAGGGAGAGGGTGAGGAAATGGGGGAGAGAGGGGCAAGGAGGAGAGAGTATAGGACTGATGAAAATCTCTCCCCTCTCTCTCACACACCTTCTCTGACTCTCTGACTCCCTTTCTCTCTTTCACACCCCTTGCTCTGTATCAACCCTTCCCTCTCTCTCAACCCCCTCCCTATCTCTCAACCCTCCCTCCCACACCCAGCTCTCTCTGTCTCTCACTCCCCTCTCTCTCTCACCCCCACCTCTCTCACCCCACTAACCCCTCTCTCTCTCCTCTCTCTCACCTGCCTCCCCAACCCTCTCTCCCCTACCCTCTCACCCTCCCCCTCTGCCCCCTCACTCCCCCTCCCCTCTCTCACTCCCCCTCCCCCTCCCACTCCCCCTCCCCCTCCCACTCCCCCTCCCCCTCCCTCACTCCCCCTCCCCCTCCCCTCTCTCACCCTTCCTCTCTACTGCCTTCACCCTTCACCCCTCTTCCCTTTCCCCTTCCTCCCCCTCTCCCACCTCACCCCACCCTCTCTAACCCCTCTCCCCCCACCTCTCCGCCTCCACCACACCTCCCCACCTCCCCCCTGCTCTCCACCCTCACCCCCTCCCCATCCCACCTCTCTTCCCTCTGCCCCTCACCTCTCTCTCCCCCACCCCTCTCCCTCTCCCCCTTCTCTCCCTCTCCCCCTTCTCTCCCTCTCCCCTTCTCTCCCTCTCCCCCTTCTCTCCCCATCCCCCCCATCCCCCTCTCCCTCCCCATCCCCCCATCCCCCTCTCCCTCCCTATCCCCCCCAATCCCACCCCCTCCCTCCCCATCCCCCCCAATCCCACCCCCTCCCTCCCCATCCCCCCAATCCCACCCCCTCCCTCCCCATCCCCCCAATCCCACCCCCTCCCTCCCCATCCCCCCAATCCCACCCCCTCCCCCATTTCTTCCCCCTCCCCACACCCCTTTCTCACCCCTTCTCCTTTACTTCCCCTCCCCTTTCTCCCCTTAACCCCTTTCTCCTCTACTCCCCCTTCTCCCCTTTTAATCCACTTTCTCCCCCTTTTCTCCCCACTCTCTGCTCTCCCATCTCCTCCCCCTTCCCCATCCTCCCTCTCCCACTCCCCTCACCTCCCCGTCTCCTCCTCTCCCCTTCCCTGCATTATCCTTCTACCCATCCGCACCATCTCCTACCCTTCCCCCTCCTCTGCCCCCTCCGGTCCCCTCCCCCATCTTCTGCCCACTTCCCTCCCCTCCCCCACACCAAACCCCTTTGCTTCTCCCCTGCCCTCTGCCCTCCCTCTTCCCTCTTCTCTCTTCCCCCTCCCCTGTCCCCGCTCCCCCCACACCCCTCCCACACCCACCTACACCCCACTCCCCTCCACGCACCCCCACTCATCACCACCTCTCCCCTCACCCCATTCCCCCACTCTCCCCCACCCCCTCCCTCTCCCCCTCTCTCCCTGCAACCTCTCTAACCCCCACTTCCCCCCTCTGCCCACTCTTGCCTACTCTCTCTTGCCCCCACTCTTCTCTCCCTTCCCGCCTCCCTTCACCCCTCCTTCCCCCTCTCCTTCCCCCTCTCTCCTTCCCCCTCTCTCCTTCCCCCCTCTCTTCCCCCCTCTCTCTTCCCCCCTCTCTTCCCCCCTCTCTCCCTTCACCCTCTCCCACACCCCCTCTCCCCTCCCCTCCCCTCCCCTCCCACTCCCCCACTCTCCCCCTCCCCCTATCCCCCTCCCCCTATCCCCCTCCCCCTATCCCCCTCCCCCTATCCCCCCTTCTCCCCTCCCCCCTCCTCCCCTCCCCTCCCCTCCCCCCTCCCCTCCTCCCCTCCCCTCCCCCCCTCCCCCCCTCCCCTCCCCTCCCTCCCCTCCCCTCCCCCCTCCTCCCCCCCTCCCCCCTCCCCGCCTCCCCCCTCCCCTCCCCCCTCCTCCCCTCCCCCTCCCCCCTCCCCCTCCCCTCTCACCCCCCTCCCCTCTCACCCCCCCCCTCCCCTCCCCTCTCACCCCCCCCTCCCCTCCCCTCTCACCCCCCCCCCTCCCCTCTCACCCCCCCTCCCCCTCCCCTCTCACCCCCCCCTCCCCCTCCCCTCTCACCCCCGCTCCCCCTCCCCTCTCACCCCCCCTCCCCCTCCCCTCTCACCCCCCCCCTCCCCTCTCACCCCCCCTCTCCCTCCCCCTCCCCCTCCCCTCTCACCCCCCCCTCTCCCCCTCCCCCTCCCCCCTCCCCTCTCACCCCTCCCCCTCCCCTCTCACCCCTCCCCCTCCCCTCTCACCCCTCTTTCTCTCTCTCGTCTCTCTCTCAAACCCTGATGAGGCTTTGTTCCCATGATCTCACTGCTTCTCCCTCTTGCTGAGCTCAAACACTCCCCACTCTTCGCCCCTCTCCACACGGTCTTCACACAAACTCTCATCCAAAATAACGGGCCACATCGTTGCCAACTGCAGAAGTGGAAGAGACCAGAATTGATGGAATGCCAAAAACGGACCAATTCTGGTTTCTAACCTGAGAATTGAGGACTGGGCAAGATTACATAGATGTGGGCCCAAAATCTTACTTGATCTTGGTTCTGAGGTGATTAATTTTAGTTATTGAGTTAAAAGTTATTGAGGCAAAGTACTATGGACTAGATAGTCGAAATGGTAAAGTGCTTTCATCTGGACCATTTAGAAAAATATTGGTATTCTATTATTGCTTAATTATGTGATTAAAATCTTGATTAACTTGCAATTAATTACGATTAATTTATTTAATTGCTTGCCTGACTTTATAATGTTAAATGCCAAGGGACTGCTCAGGAAGAAATAAAATGTTAGTAAAATATTTGCAAGACTTTACAGAGGATAGGTTTGTCTGAAAGATGCAGGAACTGCATCATTTCATTGTTATGTCATGGAGGATGATGCAGGACTACCTGACAGCTCAGAGATTCTGATTCCAACTGCAAACCACAGCTTACCTCCGCTCCTCAAGGACACACGGAAACCAGCCTCCCCTCCTTGGACTCTGTCTTTACCTCTCGCTGCCTTGGCGAAGCAGCCAGCATAATCAAAGACCACACCCACCCCAGACATTCTCTCTTCTCCCCTCTCCCATCAGGCAGAAGATACAGGAGCCTGAGCGCACATTCCACCAGGCTTAAGGACAGCTTCTACCCCACTGTGATAAGAGTATTGAACGGTTCCCTTATAGGATGAGATGGACTATGACCTCACGATCTACCCTGTTGTGACCTTGCACCTTATTGCACTGCACTTTCTCTGTAGTTGTGACACTTTACTACCTCAATACACTCTGTACTAACTCAATGTAACTGCACTGTGTAATGAATTGACCTGTACGATCGGCATGCAAGACAAGTTTTTCACTGCACCTTGGTACAAGTGACAATAATAAACTAATACCAATACCAATTGGAGATAGACAATAAATACTGAAGTTGTCAATGATACCCAGATCCTGGGAGTACAGAAAGGAACTGATCTTGGCCAGCATCCCATAACCAGTTTATTACTTTTACTTCATATGCCAGAAGGTCTTTTATCTTATTACCTTGAGAAAGCTGCCTTGCATCACTCGTCATTTGTATCTGCATTAAGTGGCTGAACTTGCTGTCTGCCATTCCCCAATCACACACACCAGTCTTTCACCCTAGCTGTAACCTTGAGCTTTGTTCTGTTTGCTCTTCATCCATTTCCAGAAGGAGGAGAAAGGCTTAAGCAAGGCCTGTCCACATCGGTCACGGAACATATACAGGAAACAACCGTTGCCATGGAGATTGGGTGTGCAGTGGAAATCATGGAGCAGGAGGAATTGCACAAGTGGCAGGATCCCAGTGTGTGAAACTGACATCTCTGCAACACAGTTTATTAAACTGTAACCTTACTGATACAATATTGTCTCTCAAATTATTGGAATTAAAATAAGTCGAGAGGCAGCACTGTGTTGTAATTTAAAATGAATTCCAATGGTACTTCACTTGAGTGGATAACTCCATTTAGATAATTATATCCAAACAAGAAGAGCACTTAATAATGGTGTGACCAGCATGTTCCAAGTTACATTTACTCAGTTTCAATGGATATACTTCAGCGAATAGAACTCAGTGATGCAGGGAGTCGAATCACTACCAAGTAGTGCGAGAGACCTGGGTTCAATACTGACTTTGGGTACTGTCTGTGTGGACTTTGCCTGTTCTACCAGTGACCACATGGGTTTCCTCTGGGTGCTCTGGTTTCCTCTCACATCCCAAAGACATGCTGGTTAGTAGGTTAATTGTTCACTGTAAATTGCCCCCTGTGTAGCTGAATGGTAGAATCTGGGGAGAATAAAAACTGAGATTAACATAGGATTGATGTGAGTGAGTGGTTGATGGTTGGCATGGACTCAGTGGACCTGAGGATCTGTTTCCATGCTGTATCTTTCTAAGACTCTATGGAGCGCTCAGTATTTGCTTAATGCAGACTCAACACAACTGGTCCTCTCCTGAGAGGCAAAGGATAAGAAAATACAATTGCTTCTGAAATAGTTTGGTGCAGGAAACATTCAGATGCAGTGGCAGAATAATCATTGCTCAGTTTTTCTAATAAGTTTACTGCAGCATTAATTTACTCAGATAGTTTAGACAAAATCATTCCTGCTAAGGAATTAACATCTTTTAGGGAAGAAAACATCACATCCTTGGTGCAGATGCACCTTGCTACTTCTCTCTGTGATGGCACACTGGAATGGGGTGGCTGTTTGTGGCATACAGTGTGATGGGATGGCAGGAGTGGACAGAAAACTGGAAGAACTAAACATTGCACTGTGATGTTGTAATTCAACAGCACACGTCCCCGAAGTATATTGTGCCGGCAAGCAGAGGGTCAGCAAGACAGTGGAACCCTGGAACTCTGTCAGGTTATGCTATTTTTCCCTTGAAATGCTTATGTTTTCAGAGTGAAGAATCTGCCACATTACGTTGGCTTGCTATTCCCAGTTAAAACAAATCCTTTCCCATCCACACTACCTGTTTGCAAAGCATCCACTAATCTTTTGTGTCAGATGTGCTCTTATCACTTGTGAAGCATAGCAGCATTTCATTCTTCATTTCTACTGCCCACTCATAAATCATTCTCAAACCAAATATTTCTCAGTGTGTTCCATTCCTGACTCTAAAGCCAGGCTCTTTCTTGTAGAATTTCCAATCCAGCTTCTTTCATCCTCTCCATGAATTTCAGCAGTGTATTTACCAAATTCCCTACCGATCTCTTACTCTTGTGCCTTACGATCTCTTTTCTCTCATGGAGATAGCTCCAAGTTTCAGCACTTGCTCCCTGCCCTCATTTCTCTTTGTATGTCAGACCATTTCCACCAATATTTGTTAACATCAGCATTGCGCTTTGTGGCTCATTCTCCATCTTTTGATTAGTTTGTTCTTATTTCCTTTTGCCCTTGACTATATTCTTCCAGAGATGTATTAAAAAATGACCTAAAATGTGCCTTTCTATAAAGAAGAATTTTTTCATGACTTTTCTTTTTTAATTCTAATTCCGCCAATGCTTTACACACTTAGCTTGTAATTAATCCATTGCCCATCCATTGTCACAGAGTGATATTATTCTATTATTGTTTGGAGTTTCCTGGATATTTATTAATAAGTATTTCATTAATAGCATTTTATGAGAAGATATACATTTGTGATCTGTGAGTAACACTGCACATGTATTTTTTGAGATGGGTAGTCTCTGTGTATTTATGAATTTTAGTTCAGGTTCAGAACTTGCATGTTTCATATTATTCAATTACATTCTGATTATTAAATTACATAACTAAATCCAAAGACTATTTAAAAAGAAACACTGAGCTAAATGTAGGTGTGACTGCACAACAGGATAATTCTGGGAGAAACCTATAATTTGTTAATTTTGCTCATGTGTTTAGTTGGTATCTAAGTGCCACAAAGACAGTATCAATACAACAAACATATTCAGATGTAGTGCAGACTACCCTAGGGGAAAGCTCCTTTTTACCTTGGCTCTGCCTGGCTCACAAGGCATCCCTGACTTGACATTTCCAAGTCCCACACCAACATTCTTTGTGAATTAACTGAATGAATGATCATTTTTCCTTTAGCCTGCGTCCAGACTGAGAGGACTGATATCCCGTAGGAAGGTAAGAAACCTGTCATGCAGTGAAGTCTGCCAACTCACTGGCTGGGACAAGTCTCAAGCCTGGGGCACAGGAGTGTAAGGACAATAACACAACTCACTTCAACATCCAGAAGTTCCCATTTTCTTTTCAAATGGTCTGCTATATAAAAGCATTGAATCAGAAAGCCATTCAGCTCACTTCACCTGTGCTAAGTCTTTGAAAGAGCTCAGTCAAGTCAAGTCGACTTTATCGTCATGAGCACAAGGATGGTGAAGTACAGGTGTAATGAAAAACTTGCTTGCAGCAGCATCACAGGCATGTAGGTACGGAAAACACACTGTCTTGTATAAACCATGTATAATTTATATTTTGTGTGTTGTCTGCAGCATGTAGGTATGGAAAACACACTGTCTTGTATAAACCATGTATAATTTATATTTTGTGTGTTGTCTGCAGCATGTAGGTACGGAAAACACACTGTCTTGTATAATTCATGTATAATTCATATTTTGTGTGTTGTCTGCAGCATGTAGGTACGGAAAACACACTGTCTTGTATAATCCATGTATAATTTATATTTTGTGTGTTGTCTGCACCAATGTGAAGCGAGAGAGAGAAAGAAAACTATGCTAAAGCAAATCCTTAGTGCAAACAAAAAGGCACAATCAGAGACAAGCCATGTTCTGTAGTGTTCCTTTGCTGAAGTAGGGCTAGGATTGTGCAGGATAGTTCAAGAACCTGATGGTTGTAGGGAAGTAGCTGTTCCTGAACCTGGTGGTGTGGGACTTCAGGCTTCTGTCCCTCCTGCCTGACAGCAGCAGCATAAGGAGGACATGACCCTGATGGTGGGGATCCTTGATGATAGCTGCCAACTTCTTGAGACAACACCTCATGTGGATACTATCGATGGTGGGGAGGGCTGTGCCCACGGTGGACCAGAATGTGTCTGTAACTCTCTGCTGCCTTTTGTGTTGCTGTGTGTTGGAATTACCATGATGAAACCAGTCAGTCTTCTTTCAACAGTGCATCCTGTTAGATTATTTGGTGACATGTCAAATCTCCTCAAGTTTCTAAGGAAGTAGAGGCGCTGGCACACCTTCTTCATGATTGCATCTAAGTTCTGGATCCAGGACAGGTCATCAGAGATGTTAACGCACAGGAATTTGAAGCTCTGACCCATCAATGAGGACAGGCATGTGGTCCCCCAGCTTCCAATATCGATGCTATTTCCTCAAAGTCTTGCAGTTTTTTTTCCTGCAGATATGAATAACTTAAACAACTAAGTGCTGAACACTGAAATTTTCTTTCAAGAAGAGAAGAAGACTTATGCCAGTTGTTTAAATTTTCTCACTTGTAAAGTTGTGGTGATTGATAGCCAATGTCAAAAAAGAAATAGAATTATGCATCTCAATTAGAAATAATTTTAGCAGTTCTGGGACAGCAAGGGGATTCAATACAAAATAATTTATTCTTCAAGGCTTTGAACTGAAAGAACCATTGTACCGTTGATGCATAAAAACAAAGTGGAAGTCAGTTCTCCCTCCAAAATCAATAGTTTCAGTACAGTCGGCCAAACTTTAGCTACATATTGGTTAATAATCATGCAACATGAAGCTACGATGCTGGATTAACCATGCCATATTTTAACCCTATTAGTGATTCATGATGTAATTAAGATTATGTTAGATATTTTCGGCAATGAATCTATAGTTACTTCTGGTAAGTCTGGCTTTTGTTGCACATCCATTATTGCCTTGAGTCGCCTCCTTGAACAGCAACCTATTATAGTACTGTTTGCTAGTGTCTTCATCCAGTGTCAGTGAGTGAACAGTGATGTATGGCTTGGGTGGGTGGGGCCTGATAGGGTGATGTTTTGGTATACCTGCTCTGCTTGTTCTTCCAGGTGGTGAAAGTTTGGGAAGTGTTACTGAAGTAGATAATAGTGAACGACACAGTAGGTAGTGACCCAAGTCTGATTCTGTGCTTTGGCACTATCTGTGCAGGATTTACAAATATGCCCTGCGACCATATGGTTTTCCTAGGGTGCTTGCCCTTCCCAGAGAAGTACTGGTTGGTAAACTAATGGATTACTGTAAATTACCTTTGGTATACAATAGGAGAGTCAGGATGGAGTTGATGGAGATGTAAGAGGGAATAAGTTACAGAGAAATAAATAAAGGAATGAGACTGATGAGATTACTCTGAGGTCCAGCATAAACTTGAGGACTGAATGCCTTCTTTCTGGTAAAGTAATATGAGTAATATGTGAAACATGGCCCGGGATCCTAAATTACAGAATGAACAAGGGTGTGTGTGTTTTTGAGAGAGCTATCTCATGCCACGTGCTTGTCCAAATCACACATTTTGAATTAAAATGGAACCTGAAAGATGTGGTATACTCCTTGGGGAATGCCAAACAAGCAGTTCACATTGAAGGGAGCTCATAATAGATATAACATTTCCAGGTTCACAAAATATGCCAGCTTCAAACAGTTGTAACTGTTGTCATTTGTTAATATGTCAAAAAGTAGTTTTTTTTAAAGCTTTGTGGTGCTTCAGAATAATCCACAAGAAATATATCAAAAATAATTGCTGAACTGTCACGAAAATCTGGTTGTGATCTTTTAAATTGAGCTGGATATCACGAATGGACCTCAGGGTTCTGAGTTCTAAGGGATACCATTTCATATCATTCCAGTTGTGCTGGGGCTGAGGTATTGTTTGAAATCCTTTGGTACACTTGCATACACTGGGTGAAATCCAGGATGTGACATCAACATATAATGGATGACTTAAACCCTAATACTTCTTTCTGTTTGATATATATTTCCAGCACAATATTTAATCAAACACAGACTGATACAATGGCAGTTTTAGAAACATTGTGTATGGAACTACTTTTCCCATTAGATGATACCAGTCAGAGGCACCTGACTCTTAACTGCACTTATTGGAAGTTGCAGGTGTGATGCTTATGATTTTTCATCCATGAGTTCTAATCTCTCTCCCTCTGGCAGCTGGGAATCATGTAATATCATGGGTAGCACTTTTCAATTACAGAGCAAACAACTGTAAGTTACTTGGAGCCTTCCTGGCTGGGCAGGTAATAGAAACCTTAATACCTTGCACCAGCATTTAATAAATGAGGACGTCATTTCTTTTTTGAAGTTACAAGCAACTTTGTCCATAAGTTTGACATGTACCACAGTAGCAAATCCAAATGTGGTAAAATATAATTTTGATAAATAAATTCAAATCAATAATAGATATAGATTTTGGGCCTCAGATTATAATATTGACAATTGCATGCTGTGTGCATGTAAACTTCAACCTATGCTTTTGGAAAATGGATGTAAAAGTGTGTTATGATCATTGTGATTACATACTTCCACAATTACTGGACAAAAAAATCCTTTTGCAAATTAAAACAAAAGATCAGGAGTGACCCTCATGGCTGTTCTGTTACTTAATTAGATTTTGGCTGATCCTTTACTTCATTTTCTCACCTTATCCACAAATTCATTCGTTCCCTTGAAGTCCATAAATCTTTCGATTTCAAATATACTTCAAGGACTGGTCATCTATGGCTCTCTGGGGTCGAGAATTCCAAAGACTTGTAATCCTCTGAAGAAAATTTTCCTCATTTGCATCCTACTGCTTCTCATCATACTGTGCCCCCTCATTCTGGATTCTTCAGCCAGAGGAAGCTTCCTCTCACCATTGACTGCCAAGCCTTCTCCAAATCTCTTGTTTCAATTTTCTAGACTCTGGTCCATCCCACTCCATCCCTTTCCATCCATCCTTGCTGGGTAGCCCTTCATCCCAGAAATCAATCTAATGAATTTCTTTTGCATTGCCTCAAAGCAATTAGTTGGAAGAATACTGATTCCTAATGGTGCAAGGATTTGCGAGCGATTCTCTACTGAAGTTTAGGCATGATAATTGTCAAATGCAATGGTTGTTCTTAAGTCACCGATTAACCACCCTTTTGGATGAATTGGTGGAATTTTTGTGGCATGCAATGGGCAACATTACTTTGAAGGAAAGTTACTGAAATTTATTATTTATTAATGGAATAGTACAGCTTTACTGTTGATGAGATAAAGCCTTTCATTCAACGTGGAGAGTTTTCACGCAATCTCTCTCTCCCTCTCTCTTCCTTCCCTCTCCCCACATCTCCCACATATTACCTCTCCCTCTTTACTTCTCTCTGCCTCTTTCTCTCTCTAATCTCTCTTGCTATCCTGCTCTACCTCTCTTTTTCTATCCCCTTTATCTCTCTCTCTCTTCGCCATCTCTATTTTTGTCTCTACTTTTCAGCTTTCTTTCTATGTACGTTTGTTTCTACATCACCAACTTCTATTGTGCAGCATTGTTTAAAGGAAAGGCTCTTTCAGTTTGCAATTTCATTGAGTATTCCAGATGGACTATGGTCAGTAAAAGATAAGATAAGATACCTTTATTAGTCACATGTACATCGAAACACACAGTGAAATGCATCTTTTTGCGTAGAGTGTTCTGGGGGCAGCCCCCAAGTGTCGCCACACTTCCAGCGCCAATATAGAATGCCTACAACTTCTTAACCCATACGGCTTTGGAATGTGGGAGGAAACCGGAGCACCCGGAGGAAACCCATGCAGATACAGGGAGAACGTACAAACTCCTTACAGACAGTGGCAGGAATTGAACCCGGGTCACTGGCGCTGTAATAGTGTTACACTAACCACTACACTACCGTGAGGACAGGGCTTAAATATTATTGTTACCTGTTAAAATTGTCATGGATGTTATATGACTTAATAGAGTTTTACTGGACATCAAATATCCAGGTATGATTTCAGTCTCATGAGAATTTCCGATTGGAGCAGTTTGAAAACAGAGAACTTTTCAGGTCAGCATGGAAAGAAGGGCAGGTGGAAGGGGATGGGCTCAGGATCAAGTTACCCTTGTAAATTTGAAAATTGGAAAATAAAAGGTGATACTAATATACGCCAGGCCAATGGGTAACTAAAAAGAAAAATCATGTTGGACCCTTACAGTAATCCTGATAAATCCAGGTCGGTGCAATCAGCGATCTCTCAATGTGTTAAGGTTCCAACTGGTATCACTCTAAGTATTCAGTGACGACAAATGCCGAGGATGCGGAGGCGAAATAGATGTCAAGAAGCAAGGCCAATATGGCATGGATCCTTCTGTCTGCTGTGCAGCCTCTTGGTGCTGGGTTTCATTAGAAAATAGTGAGTGACTCTGGGTTCCAAGTGGAATTAAATACAGCACATGATAAAACACACCAAACAAATATTTTACCTAACAATTATACTTATATTAATCACAACCGATTCAAACAACTCAAAGATTCACTATGTAGTTTCAAACAAGATTCATTAACTCTTTAGTTTCAGACTCTTTCACTTACACAACTCTCTAGTTTACTCTTACAACTTCCAAAACTCATGACTTGTTTTCAAATATTACCCATTCTTGATGAACCCGGCCAGGGTTTGATCTTGCATCGACTGTTCATTTTCCTCCATAGCTGCTGTCTGACGTGCTGAGTTCCTTCAGCTCCTTTGTGTGTTGCTCCAGATTTCCAGCATCTGCAGTTTCGTGTGTCTCCAGGGTTGGATCTTGGCGAGTCCTTCTCTGAGTCCCTGACTTGAGGTCTTCTTTAATTCGGTGTTTGGTCTTCAGAGTCACTACTGCTGGTCATCCCATAAGGCACCTTTTTATACATTTCTTTGCACACCTTCCAAACATTGCTTAGTTCTTTATTTCCATTTACACAACTGTAATTCCAATCTTTATCCAAATGAATATGTTTTTTTTTAACTTCTTCAAGTTCCTACTGGTGTCATCCCACGGTTACTTTAACCATTTAGTTTTTTTATTCATCAGAATGCTTGTTGGTGCTTTTTGCATTTAATCAACTCATCCTTCCCACAAGGTGTCAGACCCTAAAACATCTCCATTTGCTTGTGTCCTCTGGAGAGCTCACAGTGGGATATTTACAATGGGTTGGTTGACAGGGTTGTAAAGCTGTCTCGGCCTTGTTCTCAGTTAATACTGAGCAGATGTCGATTGCGTGACCTTCCTTCACTCTGCTGCTTTGTTCTGTGGTTCCCAACATCTCACCCTAGCCAACAGAGTGTCCTCCCAGAGCCTGATGGGATACTTAACATCTCTCTGGCTGCTACAAATTCTATGTTATCAAAGGACAGCATACACTCGATCCCTCCACAAAGGCAATTATTAGTCAGGTAACAACAGATTAACCCTCATGTTAACGATGACTTGTACTATATCCAGTGCATGCTACTGTGATTTACAGCTCACCCTGTGGCACTTAGTCCTGGATGTTTTGAGCATGTCATCAGTTTCAATTTAAAGTAAGAGCAGACTTGATTCCAGAAGCTGACTTTGGGAATGTGATTCCTGCAATTTGAACAATAGCCACTCTGCTATATAAATATAAACACATTTATCAGAACTTAAGCCTAGAATGGATGGAGTGCACATGATCTGGGACTAGTGGAACCCCATTAGGATATTGCTGCCTCAACAGAATCCTTAAATAGCACATCATTCAAAGTGGACCATGTGTGTAATGCAGCAATCTCATCCAAAGCCTTCTGAAAATTCTCAGCAGAAATCTTGATTCATAAATCATTCTTAGTGTACCTGGTTTGTGCATCATTTTCAATGTTCCTTCGAATCATAGAAAATACACAACACAGGAAGAAGCCATTTGGCCCATTCTATTCATGCCAGTCAAGAAAGACTTCCCCAGCTTAAAACTACCTTCCAGCATCATGTCTAAAGGTCTGCAGATCACAGTTCTTCAAATACACATCCATGTCCTGCCTAAATGTGACAAGGGTTTCTGCCTCCCTCACTTTTTCAGGCAGTGAGTTCCAGACCCCTACGATCCTCTGGGTGAAATGTTACTGTACAGAACAGTCTGTCCTTTATTAAATGCTGAGAAAATGCAGCCTTAGGTGTTGTGATAAATATACATAAATAGCAGTCCATTTCATCTTCACTGTGAGGTGTGGCTAACGAGCTCTCGTTGAGCTATCCCTGACTGCTGAGGGCGAGCAGGTTCTGGTCACACAGTGATTCACTAACTGCAGCAATACACAAAAAGTGCTGGAGGAACTCAGCAGTGTCTCTTGTGTGAACTATTGTGTCTTTTTCAAGCTTATTGATATCTTTGCTTGTTGGTAGGTAACCAGAACTGCACACAATATTCCAAATTTGGCCTCACCAATGTCTTGTACAACTTCAACATAACATCCCAACTCCTGTACTCAGTGCCTTGAATTATGAAGGCCAAAGTGTCAAAAACTCTCTTTATGTCCCTATCTACCTATGATGCCACTTTCAAGGAACTATAGATCTCTATTCCCAGGTCCTTTTGCTCTACCGCACACTTCAGTGTCTTAGCATTCACTATGTAAGTCTTACCCTGGTTTGTCCTCCCAAAGTGCATCACCTCACACTTGTCTGCATTAAATTCCATCTGCCATTTTTCAGCCCACTTTCTGAGTGAACTTTTGTGTCTCAATCACTAACTGTAGCAGGTTCCTTGCAGGGGAATCTAAGAGACGGCCACCATTTTGTGTCATTGTCTCCTCCTCTCCCAATATTTCAGATTAAAATTACTTGCTCGAACTTACAAATAATGAGGAGTACAGAAGTAGTACCAAGGTTTTTTAAGCAGCACCAAAGATTCTGCTCCCTGGAGTGAGTATGTTTTCAACCATTTCTTTCCATTTTGCAACCAGTGGATAACAGGCCATGGAGTCATAGACTACAGCACAGAAACAGGCCCTTCAGCCCATCTAGTCCATGCTGACCTGATCTTCTGCCTAGTCCCATCTACCTGCACCTGGACCATATGCCTCCAAACCCCTCTCATCCATGTACCTCTCCAAACTTCTCTTAAATGTTACAATTGAATCCGCATCTCCCACTTCCGCTGGCAGCTCGTTCCACATTCGCACCACCCTCTAAGTGAAGAAGTTTCCCCTCAGATTCCCCTTATATATTTCACCTTTCACCCTAAACTTATGTCCTCTAGTTTTACTCTCACCCAACCTTAGGGGAAAAAGCCTGTATGCTTTCATCCAATCTATACCCCTCATAATTTTGTATATTTCTATAAGATCTCCCCTCATTCTCCTGTGCTCCAGGGAATAAAGTCCTAACCTATTCAGGCTTTCCCTATAACTCAGGTCCTCAAGTCCCAGCAACATCCTTGTAATTTTTTTCTGAACTCTTTCAAGCTTATTGATATCTTTGCTGTAGGTAGGTGACCAGAACTGCACACAATACTCTAAATTCGGCCTCACCAATGTCTTGCACAACTTCAGCAAAACATCTCAACTCATGTACTCAGTGCCCTGATTTATGAAGGCCAAAGTGCCAAAAGCAATTTTTACGGCCCTATATACCTGTGACGCCACTTTCAAGGAACTATGGATCTGTGTTCCCAGGTCCCTTTGTTCAACTGCACACCTCAGAGCCCTACCATTCACTGTGTAAGTCTTACCCTGGTTTGTCCTCCCAAAGTGCATCACCTCACACTTGTCTGCCATAAATTCCATCTGCCATTTTTCAGCCCATTTTCCTAGCTGGTCAAGATCACGCTGCAAGCTTCGATAGCCTTCCTCGCTGTCCACTACACCCCCAATCTTGGTGTTATCCACAAATTTGCTGATCCAGTTTACCACATTATCATCTAAATCATTAATATAGATGATAACAACGGGCACACCACTAGTCACAGGCCTCCAATCAGAGAGACACCATCTACTACCACTCTCTGGCTTCTCCCGTTAAGCCAATATTGAATCCAATTGGCTACCTCATCCTGAATGCCAAGCGACTTAACCTTCCGGAGCAGCCTCTCATGCAGGACTTTGTCAAAGGCCTTGCTAAAGTCCATGTAGACAATGTCCACTCCCTCACTCTCATCGACCTTCTCGGTAACCTCCTTGAAGAACTCTATAAGATTGGTTAGACATAACCTACCACGCACAAAGCCATGTTGACTATCCCTAATCAGGCCCTGTCTATCCAAATACTTATCCCGTCCATTAGAATACCTTCTAATAATTTACCCATGACTGACGTCAGGCTCACCGGCCTATAATTTCCTGGCTTATTCTTAGAGCCTTTCTTGAACAACAGAACAACATTAGCTATCCTCCAGTCCTCCGGCACCTCACCCACGGCTAAGGATGTTTTAAATATCTCTGCCAGGGCCCCTGCAATTTCTGCACTAGCCTCCCACAAGGTCCAATGGGACACTTTGTCTGGACATGAGGACTTATCCACCCTAATTCATCTCAAGACAGCCAGCACCTCCTCTTCCGTAATCCAGATATGGTCCATGACCTCACTACTCTTTTGCCTCAGTTCTATAGTCTCTGTGCCTATCTCCAGAACAAATACAGATGCAAAAAATTCATTAAAAATCTCCCCCATCTCATTTGGCTCCATGCATAGATGACCATGCTGATCTTCAAGAGGACCAATTTTGTCCCTAGCTACCCTTTTGCTCTTGATACAGCTGTAGAAACCCTTGGGATTCTCTTTCACCCTGTTTGCCAGAGCAATCTCATGTCCTCTTTTTGCCGTCCTGATTTCTCTCTTAAGTGTTCTCTTGCATTTCTTATTCTCCTCGGGCACCTTATTTGATCCTAACTGCCTATACCTGATATGCGCCTCCTTCGCTTTCTTTCCCAGGGCCTCAATATCCCTCGATAACCAAGGTTCCCTAAACCTGTTAGCCTTGCCTTTTATTCTAACAGGAATATACAGATTATGTACTCTCTTTCACTTTTGAAAGGCTACCACTTACCAAGCATCTCTTTGCCGGAAAACAGCCTATCCCAAGCCATGCCTGCCAGATCCCTGCTGATGCCATCAAAATTGGCCTTACTCCAATTTAGAATCTCAACCTGAGGACCAGTCCTATCCTTCTCCATAATTATCTTGAAACTAATGGAATTATGATCACTAGATCCAAAGTGTTCCCCAACATACACTTCTGTCACCTGCCCTGTCTCGTTCCCTAAGAGGAGATCCAGTATTGTGCTCTCTCTAGTTGGGACCTCTATATATTGATTGAGTAAACTTTCCTGAACACATTTGGCAAACTCTATCTCATCCAATCCCTTTACAGTTTGAGAGTCCCAATCAATATGTTGAAAGTTAAAATCACCCACTATCACAACCTTTCTTTTCTTGCAACTGTCTTCTATCTTTCTACAAATTTGTTCCTCTAAATCCCACTGACTATTGAGACGTCTATAATATAGTCCCATTAACGTGGTCATCTCTTTCTTATTCCTCAGTTCCACCCATGTTGCCTTAGGAGAGGAACGCTTCAGTATGTCCCCTCTGAGCATGGCCATGACATTTTCCCTGATGAATAATGTCACCCCTCCCCTTTAATACCTCCCCCTCTATCATGTCTAAAACATCGGAACCCGGAACATTGAGCTGCCAGTCCTGCCCCTCCTGCCAGCAAGTCTCAGTAATGGCTACAATATCATAATTCCACATGCCGATCTATGCTGTAAGTTCATCTGCCTTACCTACAATACTCCTCACATTGAAATAGATACATCTCAGAACATTAGTCCCACCATGCTCATCAACCAGTCAATTTCTGTCTTTGCTTGTAGGCCTAACATCCACTTTTCCCACAGGCACTCCACTTCCTGCCCTGCCACTGGTTCCCAACCCCTCTTCAACTCTATTTTAAGCCCCATATTTGTCAAATCTGTTTTTACCTCTTATTGATTCCTTGGTGGAGTTGAACAGGTTAAAATGGCAGGTACCTGTGGTAATATATATCCATTGTGGCTGCTTGTAAAACATAATTTTATAATAAGTAATAACCCTCTTTGTCATTAGTGATGTTGTCGTAGTTTAACTAATTGTGATTACTTTATACATAACTCAATGCATTTCTCTTCTCTCTGCTCAGTTTGCTGATCAATTGCAGGAAAATCTGTTGCAAATGGAATTGGAATTGGTTTATTATTGTCACATGTACCAAGGTACAGTGAAAAACCTGTCTTGCATACTGTTCATACAGATCAATTCATTAAACAGTGTATTGGTATTGGTTTATTATTGTCACTTGTACCGAGGTACAGTGAAAAGCTTCTTACAAACCGATCGTACAGGTCAATTCATTACACAGTGCAGTTACATTGAGTTAGTACAGAGTGCATTGATGTAGTACAGGTAAAAACAATAACAGTACAGAGTAAAGTGTCACAGCTACAGAGAAAGTGCAGTGCAATAAGGTACAAGGTTACAACAAGGTAGATCGTGAGGTCAGAGTCCATCTCATTGTATAAGGGAATTGTTCAATAGTCTTATCATAGTGGGGTAGAAGCTGTCCTTAAGTCTGGTGGTACATGCCCTCAGGCTCCTGTATCTTCTACCTGATGGAAGAGGAGAGAAGGGAGAATGTCCCGGGTGGGCGGGGTCTTTGATTATGCTGGCTGCTTCACCAAGACAACAAGAGGTAAAGACAGAGTCTAAGGAGGGGAGGCTGGTGTCCGTGATGCACTGGGCTGCGTCCACAACTCTCTGTGGTTTCTTGCAGTCCTGGGCAGAGCAGTTGCCGTACCAAGCCGTGATACATCCAGATAGAATGCTTTCTGTGGTGCATCAGTAAAAGTTGGTGAGAGTCAAAGGGCACAAACCAAATTTCTTTAGCCTCCTGAGGAAGTAGAGACTCTGGTGAGCTTTCTTGGCCGTGGCATCTACGTGATTTGACCAGGACAGGCTGTTGGTGATGTTCACTCCCAGGAACTTGAAGCTGTCAACCCTCTCGACCTCAGCACCATTGATGTAGACAGGTGCATGTACACTGCCCCCTTTCCTGAAGTCAATGACCAACTCTTTTGTTTTGTTGACATTGAGGGAAAGGTTGTTGTCATGACACCATTCCACTAAGCTCTCTAGCTCCTTCCTGTACTCCGACTCGTCGCTGTTTGAGATATAGCCTACAACGGTGGTATCATCTGCAAACTTGTAGATGGAGTTAGAGCAGAATCTGGCCACACAGTGTATACGGAGTAGAGTAGAGGGCTGAGGACGCAGCCTTGTGGGGCACCAGTGTTGAGAATAATCATGCTGGAGGTATTGCTGCCTATCCTCACTAATTGCAGTCTGTTTGTTAGAAAGTCAAGGATCCAGTTATAGAGGGAGGTGTTGAGTCCTAGGTCTCGGAGTTTGGTGACGAGCTTGCTTGGAATTATTGTATTGAATGCAGATCTGTAGTCAATAAACAATAGTCTAATGTATGTGTCTTTACTGTCCAGATGCTCCAGAGTTGAGTGTAGGGCCAGGGAGATGGCATCCGCTGTAGACCTGTTTCGCCGATAGGTGAATTGCAATGGGTCCAGGTTGTCTGGGAGGCTGGAGTTGATGCGTGCCATGACCAACCTCTCAAAGCACTTCATGATGGTGGATGTCAGAGCCACTGGTCGGTAGTCATTGAGGCATGTTACCTTGCTTTTCTTTGGTACCGGGATGATAGTGGTCTTCTTAAAACAGGAAGAAACCTGAGATTGAAGCAGGGAGAGGCTGAATATGTTCGCAAATACTTCTGCCAGCTGATCAGCACAAGATCTGAGGACACGGCCCGGGACACCATCTGGGCCAAGTGCTTTCCTTGTGTTCACTCTCCGGAAGACTGATCTTACGTTCTCCACTGTGATCACAGGTTCAGCTGCGTTGGTGGCTGTCGGGGTGGGTGGTGACAATCCACTTCCCTTCTGTTCATAACGCGCATAGAATGCGTTATGTTCATCAGGAAGGGATGCGCTGTCGTTAGCTATGCAGCCCTACTTCGTCTTGTAGCCTGTTATGACATGTAAGCCCTGCCATAGCTGGCAGCTAGTCAGGGACTCTTATTTTGAGTTGGTATTGCCTCTTGGCATCCCTGATAGCTTTCTGAAGGTCATACCTCGATTTCTTGTACAGATCAGGATCACCAGATTTGTGTGCAGCAGTCCTCTCCTTCAGTAGGGAGTGGATCTCCCGGTTCATCCATGGTTTCCTGTTTGGGAACACCCGTATTGTCGTCTTTGGTACACAGTCCTCCACACACTTGCTGATAAAGTCTGTGATGGTGGTGACATACTCATCAAGGCTGACAGCTGAGTCTTTGAACATGAACCAGTCCACTGTCTCAGAGCAGTCATGTAGGAGCTCATCTGCTTCCTCAGACCAGCACTGCACGACTCTCCGTACCGGATCTTCCCGTTTCAGTTTCTGTTTGTATGCAAGGAGAGGGAGCACAGCATTGAGGAAGTACAAGGTAGAACAATAACAAAATGCAGAATAAAGTGTAACAGCTACAGAGAAAGTGCGGTGCTGGCAGGCAATAAAGTGCAAGGCCATAACGAGGTAGATTGTGAAGTCAAGAGTCCATGTTAACATACTAGGGAACCGTTCAATAGTCTTATAACAGGATGGTGTTCCCTCTTAACCATGTAACAGGACTTCTTGAGTATTATGTAATCCAATAATAGGTTTTCAATGACCAATCTCTTATGCTCTTGACCAGGAGCAACATCCCTCACTGCTGTGATGTTGTTTCCAAATCATCCCCTCCTTTGTTCTCGTTATCAAGTCTGACATTAACTGAAATGGTCATTCATTGAGAGTTTGGGGAAAAAAACCACGAGATTATCTTCATTTAATTTACACCAGGCATCTTGTTACTGCCCTCTCCTGAGGAAGGGACTGCTCCAAATAGCATGATATTCAAAATGTTGATGTCCTCTTCCAACATTTCACCAGTATCTGCTCATGTCTGCTTCCTGAACAGGAATGTCAGCTACACTGAGTACTAAATTATTCAGCTCACTTTTTTCCATTTGGTTTCATTTATAATTTTTTTTCACTTGGGGAGTGGAGACCTATAATTAGTCCTGGTGTTTGTGCATTGGTGGTGACTCGTATTTTGTGCTTGGAGCACCAACCGCATCACCAGTTTTATCTCCAGAGTCTACACATTCAAACTCAACAACTGGCTCTGGTGCTCTGGAAATGCATTTAGAAAGAATATGATTATGCTTTTGCTGCACATAATAATCAGAAATAATTCTTTACCATTGCGCCTGAACAGCCTACTAATTAATGTAATACTTTCTTTTTTCTTAACTAGCCGAACAAGTAGTTTGTTCCTTAGTTAATATAGTTTTAATGGTAGTTTCAATTATCATGGTGGTTTTAAGGTGGTGGCCCAGTATTGCTATCAACACTGGTCCACCACAAACCTCATTCCTCTCTGGGTTTGAACTGTATAATCTTCAGCAAATTCAAGTTTATGGACCCGAACTGCATTGAAAGCCAAGACCTCAATGGTGAAAGGTTAATGCTCTGGCTGCCTAAATGACCTACTTGGCAACCATTTCAAAACCACAATAGCAATTTGCATCGATCCCTCCACTTTATCATGTACAGACTGATTCACTCTTGATTCCAGACATTGACCATAAGATCTATAAACCTTGATTTAATTAACACATAATTTAATTTAAATAAGATAAGATAAGAGAAGAGATTTATTTATTAGTCACATGTACATCGAAACACACAGTGAAATGCATCTTTTTGTGTTACTGAGAATGTGCTGGGGGCAGCCCGCAAGTGTTGCCACTCTTCCAGTGCCAACATGGCATGCCCACAGCTCCTAATCCGTACGTCTTTGGAATGTGGGAGGAAACCGGAGCACTCGGAGGAAAACCACGCAGACACAGGGAGAACACACAAACTCCTCACAGACAGCGGCGGGAATTGAACCCAGGTTGCTGTCGCTGTAATAGTGTTATGCTAACCACCACACTACCTACCGTGAGTGAATATTCTTCTCTAATTCAGGCCTATTACTACAGCATAAGCTGAATAAACTGGAGAATTGCTTCATTAGTATAACACACACAATGGTTTGTTTGAAGTTTTTAAGTTTTTTTGTGATGTTTTGTAATTACTTAGTTTCATGGCCCCGGCCCAGAATTAGTTGTTATTTAAGTAATGCATATTATTTACAATCAGACTGTAGTATTATTTCCTCAAAATCAAATCAAATCAAATCACCTGGCATTCTTTCTCTTTTTAATGAAAATTGACTGAGCCTAGAGTAAATCATGTTTGCAGCAGTTTCCAGTTATTGTGAAATTTGAGCAGGTGCATTCATTGGGAATCTACACCTTTGGAGATGCAGTTTCCTCTGTTTCTGAAGTGCACCAAATGGATTAGATTTGTGCTGATGGGTCCTCAAAAATATTCTTGACAGTCTGTCACAAAAAAAGCTTGTTTGCAACTCACTGCTTTGTCCACTCAAGTGTTAGATGGCGCTGGAAAGTGCTATAAATCTCATGGGATGTTCTACCCACACCTTTCAAAAGTGCTCAGAGTCATCTCAAACTATTGACTAGTGTTTTTGTTTTGCTGACTTTAATGTGTCCACCATGAGCATTATGAAGACAACATTTTTCTGAATGGGGTCTTCAGCTAGAAGTTCCAAGTAACTAAGGTAAGGTTGTGATCCCTAGGAAGAGTGACTCAGAGATGTACACAGGTGAAGACCCTACCCATGGGGAGATTTCAGAAACACAAAATTATATCATGTTTCCAGAAAGTTGGTTTACAGAGTCAGTCAAGACTGACATCCTGTAGAACAACCTCCAGCCAACATTTGCCTGGATCGCTCTTACCTTGGAGGTCAAGTTCATGGTCTCTGTCACTCTCAATTTCCAAGGATCTGGGTGGTTCCAGGCAGTCGCCACTGATCCATACCACATACCACAGCTTGCTGATGACCACAGCATTAGAGAGGCCGCTAATGTTCAAAACTCAAGGAGAAGGAAGTACGTATGGTCTTATTTCAGTGAGATGGTAGTTATAGTTCGTGGATGTGGATTTATCAGCATCATCAACTTTCCCAAGGACAGGCTGTAGTAATTGCAGTACAGATTTCTCTGAAGATCCTTGCCCTGCTTGTAAGTAAAAAGGGCATCTCCCTTCGCAAAATCTAAGTAGTCAATAGTCAGTACAAGAAGTTATATCATTCAATGTTCCCTGGAAACTCAAATGACTCCTTCATTCCTGTGGAGCCAGCTTTGCTCAATGTCTTCAGTGCCTTTGGTGTCCTGCCCGATGGATCATAGGAGATGGGGGTCACTTGTACCTGATTGTCCATTCAATAAGATACTAGTTGATCTTTTACCTCAGCACCACTTTCCTCCACTAACCACATGTCCTTTGATTCCTTTAATATCTAAAGCTATTGACCTCTGTCCTGACTAAACGCGGTGACCGAGCTGCCATTGTTCTCTTGGGTAGAGAATTCCAAAGATTCACCATCTTCTGGTTTCTCTTCATCTCTCTCCAGAGGAACAGAAGTTACATGAGGAAGAACAGCAGACAGAGGATGAGGCTGAGGGAGAGGCGCCGACACTTGATAACTTCCCACCAGGATATCAGTGGCCAGACCATGTGGCTCAGGGCAGGATGGAGGCCACATGTAATGGTGCCGTTGCTAACAGATTAACTGCCACACTGGGCTGCAAACTCCTCATCTCCCAACTTGTCCCTCCCCACACCCACGTAACGAAAGGATCCAGCACAGAACATCTGAAAGTTGCGCTGCGCTGACACAACTCCTCTTAGCTTCGTTGCTAGGGGTAACTTACTGGTTTATTTATTTAGCTTCGTTGCTTAGGGGGAGGTTACTAGTGGCACGGTAGCGTAGCGGTTAGCACGACGCTATTAAAGCGCCAGCAATCGGGGTTCGATTCCCGTCGCTGTCTGTAAAGAGTTTGTACGTTCTCCCGTGTCTGCGTGGGTTTCCTCCGGGTGCTCCGGTTTCCTCCCACATTGCAAAGATGTACGGGTAGGTTAATTTGGGTTCAAAATGGGCGGTGGGGAATCGTTGGGCCGGAAGGGCCTGTTACCACGCTGTAAGTAAAAATTTAAAATTTATTTATTTTAGTAGCATTAGACAGTGCCATAGCAGTATGCATCTGGGATTAGTTTTATGTTTGGAGTGCCAGATGTGGGGACCCTGGGAGACTACCAGCAGCCCCCCCCCCCACCCCCACCGAGGACTACATCTGCGCAAAGTGCATTGAGATGGGCTCCTCAGGGATCATGTTAGGGACCTGGAGCTGCAGCTCGATGACCTTCGTTTGATTAGGGAGAGTGAGGAGGAGATAGGCAGAAGCTATAAAGAATTTGTAGAGAGTACCTCTGTGGCTGCCCCCCTCAAAAATCAGTATCTCATTTTAGATTCTGTTGGAGAGGATAACCTGACAGAGGAAGACCATGGCAAACAGGACTTTGGCACCGTGCCTGGTGCTGTGGTCCAGTAGGCAAGGAGAAATGCAGTGGTCATTGGGGATTCTATAGTGAGGGGAAAAGATAAGAGATTCTGTGATTCCGACAACGATACCTGGATGGTGTGTTGCCTCCCTGGTGCCAAGGTACGGGATGTCATGGACCAGATCCAGAATATTCTGAGGGGAGAGGGTGATCAGCCAGAAGTCTTGGTACATGTAGGTACCAATGACATAGGTAGAAAAAGAGAGGAGGTCCTGAAGGCAGATTACAAGGAGCTAGGAAGAAGGTTGAGAAGCAGGACCTCCAGGGTTGTAATCTCAGGATTACTACCTGTGCCATGTGCTAATAGAAGAAAGAATAGCAGGGTCAGGCAGATGAATGTATGGCTGAGTAACTGGTGCAGGGGGCAGGGTTTCAAATTCTTGGATCATTGGGACCTTTTTTGGGGGAGGTATGACCTATTCAAAAAGGATGGGTTACACCTGAACTCCAAGGGGTCCAATATCCTGGTGGGAATGTTTAATATAGCTGTTGGGGAGGGTTTAAACTAATTTGGCAGGAAGAAGGAAACCAGGATGTTAGGATAGAGGAAGAGATATATAGGAACAAGTCCAAGACAGTGTGCAGTGAAGATGGTAAGAAGGACAGGCAGGTGAAGGGACAGGATAATTTGCTGAACAATAGAAACACAGTGAAATCGGTAGCAGATACTGGTCTAAATGTACTATATTTAAATGCACGTAGCATTAGAAATAAAGTGGATGACCTAGTGACAGAGAGACAATGTCAAGATAATTATGGGGGATTTTAACATGAAGGTGGATTGGGAAAGCTAGGAAGGTAGCGGATCTCAGGAGAGCAAGTTTGTGGAATGTCTATGGGATGGCTTTTTGGAGCAACTTGTTGATGAGCCCACCAGGGGATTGGCTGTTTTGGATTGGGTGCTGTGTACCAAACCGGAGGCGATTAAGGAACTAAAGGTAAAGGAACCATTAGGAAGTAGTGATCACAATATGATTGAGTTCAGTTTCAAATTTGAAAAGGAGAAGCTGATAGCAGGTGTATTGATATTTCAGTGGAACAAAGGAAATTACAGTGGCCTGAGAGAGGAACTGGCCCAAATTGATTGGAAAAGTAAGCTAGTTGGAGGGATGGCAGAGCAGAAATGGATGGAATTTCTGCAAGAAATAAGGAAAATGCAGGATAGTTATATTCCAAGAAAAAAGGTTTTGAATGGAAAAATGGTGCAAATGTGGATAACAAGAGAGGTTAAGGCTAAAATAAAAGCAAAAGGGAGGGCATACAAGGAAGCAAAATTAGTGGGGAAACAGAAGACTGGGAAACTTTTAAAAACTTACAGAAAGAAACTAAGAAGGTCATTAGGAAAGAAAAGAATTATGAAAGGAAGTTGGCAGATAACATTCAAAAGGATACTGAGAGTTTTTTTAAATCTATGGAGAGTAAAAGAGAGACACTGGTTGATATAGGACCAATTGAAAATGGTGCGGGAGAGATTATGATGGATAACAAAGAGATGGCACAGGAACTAAATGAGTATTTTGCATCCATTGGCAATATACCGGATAGTCAGGGGTCTCGGGATAGAACTGAGTTCAGCCAAGATTACTAGAGAGAAGGTGCTCGGGATGCTAAATGGACTAAAGACAGATAAGTCTCCCAGACCAGATGAGGTGCACCCCCCCGGGGTTCTGAAGGAGGTGGCTTTAGAGATTGTGGAGGCATTGGTGATAATTTTCCAGGAATTGATAGGCTCCGGCATGGTTCCGGAGGACTGAAGGGTCGCAAATGTAGTTCCGCTGTATAAGAAAGGTGGGAGGCAGCATAAAGGAAATTACAGACCTATTAGTCTGACGTCGGTGGTGGGAAAGTTATCGGAATCGATCCTCCAGGATGAGGTTATGGAATACCTAGAGGTGCAAAGCAAGATAGGTCCAAGCCAGCATGGTTTCATGAAGGGAAGATCCTACCTGACCAACCTATTGGAGTTTTTTTGAGGAAATCTCAAGTAGGGTGGATAAGGGAGAGGCTGTGGATGTTGTGTATTTAGACTTTCAAAAGGCCTTCGACAAGGTGCCGCACAAGAGGCTGATTAATAAGATGAGAGGCCATGGGATTACAGGTCAGATATTGGAATGGGTGGAGCATTGGCTGGTAGGCAGAAAGCAAAGGATGGGAATAAAGGGATCCTGTTCTGGTTGGCTACCGGTTACTAGTGGTGTTCCGCAGGGGTCGGTGTTGGAGCCGCTTTTCTTTACATTGTACATCAATGATTTGGATTATGGAGTAAATGGTTTTGTGGCTAAGTTTACAGACAACACCAGGATAGGTGGAGGAGTAGGGAGTATTGAAGAAACAGGAAGGTTGCAGAGAGACTTAGATAGTTTAGGAGTATGGGTAAAGAAATGACAGATGAGCTTCAATGTTGAGAAATGTGCTGTTGTACACCTTGGAAGAAGAAATAAATGGGCAGATTATTATCTAGATGGGGAGAAAATTCAAAGTACAGAAGTGCAAAGGGACTTGGGGGTCCTCGTGCAGGATACCCTAAAGGTTAACCACCAGGTCAGATCGGCTGTAAAGAAAGCGAATGCTATGTTGGCATTCATTTCAAGAGGTATAACGAATAAAAGTAAGGAAGTGTTGATGAGGCTCTATGGGGCACTGGTGAGGCCTCATTTGGAATGCTGTGTGCAGTTTTGGGCCCCTTATCTTAGGAAGGATGTACGAATGTTGGAGAGGGTTCAGAAAAGATTTACGAGGATGATGCCCGGAATGAAAGGGCTTGCGTACGATGGGCATTTGTCGGCTCTTGGACTGTACTCACGGGAGTACAGAAGAATGAGAGGGGACCTCATAGAAACATTTCGAATGTTGAAAGGACTGGACAGAGTAGATGTGGTCAAGCTGTTCCCCTTGGTGGGTGAGTCCAGGACTAGAGGGCACAGTCTTAGAATTAGAGGGTACCCGTTTAAAACAAAAATGAGGAGAAATTTCTTTAGCCAGAGGGTCGTGGATTTATAGAATTCTTTGCCACATACAGCTGTGGAGGCCCGATCATTGGGGGCGTTTAAGGAGGAGATTGATAGGTATCTAATTTGTCAGGGTATTAAGGGATATGGGGATAAGGCCGGAAATTGGGGCTAGATAGGAATAGTTTTAGTTTAGCTCATGGAGCAGACTCGATGGGCCAAATGGCCTACTTCTGCTCCTTTGTGTTGTGATCTTGCTTCAATCACATCAAAGAAACCAACCTAGATCCATCGACTCTCATTTCTGCCACCTGTGGACCACTCATTCATCAAGGTGGTACGCCCTAATAAGTCTGTCATGCAGTTCCTCACAGTTGATCTGCTCTGCAATTGAATCCAGTGGTCAAATGCCTTTTTATTACTTATCAAACATCTTTGTACATCTTTGAGGCTCACCAAATGATAACGACAGTAGCTGGAGTAATAAAAAAGTTATAATATTCATTACACTAATTATAATAGTTAAGGTCATAGAGTCAAAGAGGCACACAGTGCAGAAACTGGAGGAACAGCACCTCATTTCCCATCTTGGAACCTTGCAGCCTAACGTCATGAACATTGAATTCTCCCACTTTAAGTAACCCCCACTCTCCTTTCCCACAGTCCCTCCCCCCCACCATGCTTCTTCCCTTTCCTAACCTCTTTTTTTCTACGTTTTTTTCCTTTCTCTCCTTACCTTTGACCCACCCCCTGGTAGATCTGCTCTCTCCTCCTCCCAGGCACCTGCCTATCTCTATCTCTTACCTGCATCTACTTATTACCACTTTGTGCCCATCCTGCCTCCCCTCTTCTGTCCACCCATCACTGCTCTGCTTTTCCCTCCTATATATTGGGCTTCCCCTTTTCCTATCTTCAGTCCTGAAGAAGGGTCCTTGACCCAAAACGTTGACTGCCTGCTTTTCTCCACGGATGCTGCCTGGCCTGCTGAGTTCCTTCAGCATCATCATGTTTTTCATCTTGATTCCAGCATCTGAAGTCCTTTGTTTCTCTAGAAACAGGCCCACTAAGCCCATGTCAATCACCAATCACCCAAATACACCAATTCTACACTAGAACCATTTTATTCTCCCAGACTCCCATCAGCTGCCCCACAGATTCTACACTCACCTGCACACTGGGGGCAATTTACAGTTGTCAGTTGACCTACCAACCTGCATGTTTTTACGATGTGAGAGGAAAGTGGAGTACCCCAGGGGAAACTTGTGCAATCACTGGGAGAACATGCAAACTCCTCACAGACAGCACGCGAGGCCAGGATTGAACCTGGATTGCTGGAGCTGTGAGGCAGCAGCTGTGCCACTGTGCCATCCTACAATAAGAGGTCAGCATTCCAGGTGAATATAACCTCTGCTCAAAAGCAAAGAGAGAGTCCTTCCAGATCTCATATTCAGTCAGTGAGATGAAGTTGATGTCATCAATCCAACTGAACCCTCCAAAAACAATGGTTGGTGAAGGATCCAGGCTCCAGAGTAAGATTATCAAGTATTCTAATACTAATCAGATATTAATACTCACTCAGCAAGAAATCCCTGAGACAGACACTCACTGTTGACTCTCTCAGACAGAACTCCTCGTTCTGCAATGAAGACCATACAAAGTTAAGGTTGTACCCACGACACAAGAGTAAGGAGCTGCAAAACCTCTTGCTGAAGTCTCATTCACAACATGGAGCCTTTCCCTGGAAGTGTTTTGTTCAGATTGTCTTGTGTCAAGGCTTTGTAGACCCCAACCTGTAGGGAGCAACGTTTCTAAGAGATGGAGCTCACTCCTGCATCTGCACATTTACAGGCTGGGTTTGGGAACCATTTAGCCCCAAGGACTCAACATTGTGCTGAATTCGTAGAGCCACAGGGAAGCTCATTCCCATGCACATTTGAGGGGAAAAAGGTGCTTCCAACAGACAAATCAAATGGGGTTTAAGTCAATGAGCAGAAATGTTAGATGTGAATCTTGAGCAGAATTTTAGTGACCTCTGCTCTTGACTGTGGCTTCTACAGTAGCCCTCTACCCATGAGGAGGAGTGACCTGGTCTTCTGCCTTGTGAGATGCTGAGCATCAGAGAGCCACCCACCACACCCCATCCTAAAGTGCAAAGGTGCAACATCGTGTCAATGGAATTGATGACATCCTTAACTTAAATTCTCAACTTCTGTGCATGCATGTGTGTGTTGTGTGTGTGTGCGAGAGAGAGAGTGTGCTGAGGGATGGGTTTGTACATGTTTAATTTAGTGACAGTATAAATGGGTTGTCTTTACAAGTGCTTTTCTGGTATTGCTCCATTATGCAGGCTATGTATCTCTTAGAGGACAGTCACCAGCCATCTCCTGCCAAGGGCCACAGTGGTTGCCCACAGGAATCCTTGCCCTCCTGGCACAGATGGCACCTTTCTGAATATTGATCTTATCCACCAAGATGCCTGAGAATCTGGAGACCCTCTTTCTTTTCCATATCCCCTCTACCTGCTCTATAACACCCATAATGTGTATTACCTGTCTAGCTGACACGGAGAGTTTGTTTTTAAGACTGAAACCCTGCTCCGTGGCAAACTGCTGACAATCAAGCCTCCAGAGCTGATGATGGTTACTGTGTAAGGATGCTTTTAGTGTCAAAAGTGCAATGGCACCTGTGCACATTCACTGGGAACCAACACTTCAGACAAATCCACACAAGGTGTTATTTTGGTGCCCTGTAAACAGAACTAAGTTTGTTTCTTTTACATTTGGGTTCTGCAAATAAAATAGCATTAAACCTGCTCCATTGAGCCATGGTAAAACTAATTGAAACATAATAACCACAGGACTGCCAGCTTCAGAGAGATGTTTGAACTGATTTATTTTACCAAGCTAAATAATGCACACTTCTCCTCTGGAGGGTGGGCGATGATGCTATTTATATTTCTTGCATTGATGCTGAATCCAGCAATTCTCAAACTCTTTAATGAGTTATTTTGAATTGAATATAATGGCCCTATATATATATATTGTTGGTGGTAATCCAGGGAGGTTGACTAAATCATTAATGAGCAATGTGTTTTGGTGTTTAATTTTGTTTATTTGAGCTAGGGGGTGCATCATTTGCTCTTTCCATCTTGGTCCCTTGCTGGTTTAGAGTGCTGAAAAGCGCATTCATCTCTGGAACGAACCTCTGGGATTTTGCAAATTGATGCTATATGAAACATGTTTAGTGTAATATTGATTGTACGATGCAATCATTTCATATTGGGTAAATGCCAACTACTGTATACTAATTGATTTGTAATACAATTCTCTTTGTTGCCAGATTGCATTGTCCTTTGTATTTATGTCCTTCATCTTATCGACAGAATCACAAATTTATGCCCATATGTAGTAAATGCTTTCTAAAACTGCGCACTTAAGGGGTCAGTGATGACAAGGTTAAAGCTATTTTGCTGAAGTTCTCAATTCTTTACAGACTACATAGTTGGACTACTTTTTGCCAATCAAGACTTCACGTGCTAACCAAATGTTTTTTTTGGTAATACTTGTACTTATGGTATGTGTTTATTCTGAATGCTGGGAATTGCCCTTCTGAAGAATAAAATCACTGGATAATTCTACTCCTGAACTTCCTCATTAGGTGGCATTGTCACCTTTCATCACCTGTGAATGTGTAAGGTATTGATGATGATGCTGCTAAACTTGGAATCAGCCAAATGGATCCAGTTCTTTGCCGGAAGTCCATCCGGGCTTCCTCGCTCTCCGGCACCACTTCAGGCAGCTCTATCATCTCCCCCATGTGTTGCTACTTTCTAGATTTTTCTCTCCCACAACTCCAGGCCTCGCTTTCCCAAATGTGGCACGCTCCACAATTCTTCTTCGTCCTCTGCCGGAACCACTCTTTCAACCAGCGGTTCTTCACGTTCCTGACCGTCATGAAGGATTGTAAACTCACCTGACTCCAGGCTGCTGAAGCTCTGTCTGGTCTTCCTTGCTCTCCCAGCCAACTTCAGGCTCCACCTGCATCCTTACACCTGGCTCCACCTGCCTCTCCTATGTTTTGTCTGCCTCCATTTATCATCCCCCTGCCTCTGTCTCCCAACTCTACTCCACCCCTCCCCTACCTGTCTCGATCTGGCTGTCATCCTTCATCCTTCCTCAATCCGCCAATCACCTCAGCCTGCTGACTCACCTCTCCCCCTCTCCTCTTTATACTGACCATCTCCCCTCTCCACTCTCAGCCCTGATGCAGGGTTTCCATCTGAAATCATCAAAATTCCTTTCCCCTCAACAGATGCTGCTCAACCCACTGAGTTCCTCTAGTAGATTGTGTGTTGCTCCAAATTCCAGCATCTGCAGTCTCTTGTGTCTCCTGTGGGTCCAATTCTATAACTTTTAACACATCTTTTCAGCGCTATCTGGACCTTAAGAGAGCCACACTGTGTCTGGAGTTGTGGATGCACAAGCAAACATGCAGAAGAAACCTGGTGGAAGATTTTCTCCAAATACAAAATGAATTGAGTTTTTCTACCTTCCGAGTACAAATATGGTACATAGGGAGAGATTAAATATAATTTCAGTAGTTACAATGCATAGTTCATCTCTTTCTTTTTGGTTATGTACAAATAGTTCCATACGTTTGCAAATAGGAGCACATTTTAAGTGACAGGAATATCCAGGCACATTCATTAGATTAGGTCAGTCACATCAATATTCTTAGAGCATCTGAGGACAAACCTAGATATTCGAGACATCCTTTCTACCTCAGTGTTGTGGGGGTTGCTCTCTGGATACACAAACATCCCAAGTATTGATTGACAAAACAAATACAACTGTGACCATGTTTGATGTACTACGCGACAAAATAGTCTGGAACCTCGCTTGATCTAATTTTGAATAGGAGACGCTGGGGCTCCATTTATCTGTGTCACGAGGGTGCAAAATATCCAGGCATTTAAACATGCCTAATGCCTGGTTCCAATGTCTAGACCTTCATCTACTGTTTCTCAGTATTGATGGATGTCACACTTCCTTGGTGTAGTCATGGTTGGTATTTTGATGTAGTCCAATTTGACATAGCCCTATAGTCTGTACATTTGGTCAATGCATATGAGGATGTCTCATGATCATGCCAGTTTCCAAAGCATATCTTTTCAAGTGGCCTCCCTCTGTAACCTGCTCCCTTCACAGACAGAAGTGTTTGTTCATGTAGCTGTCCTTGTAATTTCAAAACTGATCACTGCTTTTCAGTTATGCCTGGGAGTAGTTTGAAGGCTGGTTGTTGACTTTATTAATGAGATCAATGGTTATTCTTCCATATACCCTCCGACTGTGGCTCACTACTCCCTAAGAAGCACTGGACATGTTTTTTTTCTTTCTTATTTTGCACTGGTTTACATGATGGTACATCATCTGGTTTGTTTGCACAGACGTGTAAGGGGAACTGTGGCTACCACTGAGAAGGGGTAAAAGAGCAATATGGGTAAATTACTGGCCAGCAGCCGAAGTTCTGGAGGCATGAATTTAAATCCCACCATCCTTGCTGGGAAATTAAATTTCAAGTAATTAAATAATCTTTTTGAAAAAAGAACCAGGTGTTAGTAGCTGTAACCAGGTTGGTGTGAAAACCTATTTCATTCATTATGTCCGTCAAGGAAGGAAATCTATCCTTGCCCAGTCTGGTTTATCTGATTCTTAATGGCCTCCTCAGTCCAGGAGTAATTGGGGAGGGACAATAAACATTTCTATTGCCTGTGAGATCCCATGAACAAATAAATGAGGAAAAATGTGATGCCATCTTGCTGATCCTCCCTTCATCTTCAAAGAAGCTGTACAATTATTTGCAATTGTCAGACACAGTTCACACTGTTGTCGTCAGGGCTAGAATTCATATTGAATTATAAAGCCGTTAGGGCAGGTGAGAAAATGTTAGTCAAGGAGATGGGTTTTAATGAGCATCTTAAAAGAGAGAATGACAGTGAAGCTGAGGGAGAAAATTCCAGAGTTTAGAGCCAGTAGTCATGTGAATGATATTAGGGACACGTAAGGGACTAGATGCTGAAGAATGCAAAGGACATGGGGGATCGTAAGGCAGAAGAAGATCAGGGAGATGAGGCAGTGCAGTACCTTGGAGGGATTTGAAGACAGGAACGAGAGTTTGAAAATCGAGGCGTTGCCAATCAAGGGAATGGCCAATAAGACTGTCCGAATTAGCCCATAGAGAAAAGAGTTTAGCAGTTCAGCTGTGTGTGGAAGCAGTCAATAATTCCCCAACACTTTAAAACCTTTATTCGCCTGTGCTCAGCTGACTGCATGGACAGCATGAAAAGCAGCACAGGTGAATCAAAGTGTAAAACGCCTGTTGAATAGTTGTTAATTTTGTCCAAAGTACACCTGCAACCTTCTCTCCCGTTCAAGCTCAGTGTGAAATAGATATAAGTGACGATGCCTCAGGGCCAGAGTCTTGGAGAGTAATTTTTGTATAGTCGAAACCACAAGGTCTGCCTTGGAAATACAAATTTAACATCTGAATTTTGTGCGCTCAAAGAATTGACGAACCATTTAGCCTGTGACTCTGTGTTTGAAAGTACAATTCAAGTTAGTTTAGTCACCTAGTAATTTTTTTTTACTCTTTTGAAGGTTTCACCTTTTACTCTCCTATACTGATTGATTCTCACTAGAGTACAATTGGGCTGGTTTACTAAAGCACCAGTACTTGATAAATGAGCCTAAACTGTAGCAGCAAGATGGGTGAGATTGCTCTGCGTTTGATGACTTTCCAACCATGTGTTGGTTGCAGGTAATCCAACTGATTGATGAGGCTGAGTGTTTTGTGGATAGTATGTCTCAAGATGTGGCCAGACAGCAGCTCAGTGGGACTCCCAGACAACAAAAAAGAGCAGGCAACTAGTTCAGGAAACCCTTAGGGCAACTTAAGGCATGGTAGTGTAGCGGTTAATGTAATGCTATTACAGTGCCAGCAACCCAGGTTCAATTCCGACCACTGTCTGTCAGGAGTTTGTACGTTCTCCCTGTGTCTGCATGGGTTTCCTTCGGGTCCTCTGGTTTCTTCCCACATTCTAAAAAGACATACAGGTTCGGAAGTTGTGGGCATGCTATGTTGGTGCCGGAAGCGTGGTGATACTTGCGGGCTGCCCCCAGAACACATGTACATGTGACTAATAAAGATGTCTTATCTTTTTAACCAGTAATCAGTTCCAAATTATGATGAGGGTTCCCTGGTAGGTGCCAAGACCATGCATGATCTGACTAAACTGGGAGGGAGGAGAAAGGGGACGAGCAATGGTTAAAGACACTCTATAGTTGGGGGGAGCAGACATGATTCCAATATGGTGTTGCCTCTTTGATGCCAAGTTCAGGAATATTATTGAGTGACTGCAACATACTTTGTAGAAGGAGGATAAACAGGCAGGGGATGTGGTCCACATCGGTGCCAAATGACTAGGATTAAAAGAAAGGATGAGGTTCTGCATGCAGCTTTTAAGCAGTTAGTAAAAAGATGAAGAAGCAGGACATCAAAGGTGATCTCTGGATATTCCTGGTTCCACGTGCCAGAGAGTACAGATATAGGAGGACAGTGCAGATCAATCTGTAGCTTTAGGATGATGCAGCAGGGAGGGCTTTAGATTTCTGGGCCATTGGCACTAGTTCTGGAGGAGGTGATAGACAAAGAAGGAGCCTGGTTGTGCTTAATGGTACATTAGCTAAATACACAGTTTCATAAACAGAGCAAATGAGTTGAGTGCATGGAAATATGATATTTCAAGTATTATAGGAGTGTGGCTTGAAGATAGGCATGTTTGAAAGATTAACAGGTTATAGGACTTTCAGACAGAATAGAGAGGGAATTAAAATGGAGATGTGTGGCCATATCGGTTAAAGAAACAATCAAAGCTTTGAGATGGGACAATATCAAATGAAGCTCTATCGCTTGAACTAAAGTTAAAAAAATTGGGCAATCTCAACATTAAGAATGTAGTATTGATCTCCAAACAGTCTAAGGGACATAGAAGAGCCAATTTGTAAGCACATTTCTGATAAGTGGAAAAGTGTTGCTGGAAAAACAATTGGGTGATTTCAATTATCCTAAAATTAACAGGCATATAGGTCCAAGTAAAAGGTATGAATGACCGAATACTCCAAAATTGCATTCAAGAGAACTTTTTTTTGAATGTAGCAAGTTCGACAAGTTGAGAGGGATTGCAATTCAGACTAAAGGTTAAGGTGATGAAGCTGGACAGGTGAAAGTGGTATTAATCAGTGCAAAAGTATTTTCGTGACCATGATCATAATTTAAGTAGATTTTGCATAATTTATGGAAAAGGATAAAAACAAATTAAACATGTAGATTCTAACTTGGGGTAAGTCCAACGTTACGAAGTGAGAAGCGATATAGCAGAACGGTGTGGAAACTGCTGTTTGAAGTAAACTGAGTCTCTGATCAATGGGAGGCAAAGAGGGAGATTTGAGAGTTTCAGGATAAGCATGATCCCAGAGGGCAAAAAAAGGCCGGACTGTCAAATTTAGAGCCCTGGAATGGCAAAGGGGCAGGATAAGGCCAACAAGGGAAGTTTATGTGAGACCGTGAGAGCTTATTACAGCAGAAAGCCCAGAAGAACGTGGAAAGTGTATGAGTGAAATTAAAAGGGAAATTGTAAAAATAAAACAGAAAAGTTGATAAAAAATTAGCAAGTAAGATCAAAGAAAATTCAAAGATGGTTCATAAGTACATAAAGAGCAAGGGCCACTGAGGAAAGAATGGAGACTTAGAATGCATCCCACGTATGGAGGCAGAGGGCGAGTGTAAGGTTCTAAACAATAGGGTCATAAAGCACAGCACAGAATACTTTGTAGTGGTCTTCACAAAAGAGATGTCTGATGCTGAAATTGTAGTTAGGGTGAACAAGCGTAAACTAGTCAATGGAATTCAGTATTGAGAAGTGTAAGGTAATGCATTTGGGAAGCTACAACAAGGCAAGAGAAGGGAGTATACACAATAGATGGGAGGAAATTGCGTAGAGGAACAAGGGTTTATGGAATCAATGTTTATAGGTCCTTAAAGGTAGCAAGATAGATCAATAAGGTGGTTAAAAAGGTGTATCGGATGCTTTTCTTTATTAGCCAGGTATCGAATATAAGAGCTATATGGTACCACTCAAATAGTTCAGTTACTGTGTCCAGTTCTGGCCATCACAACACAGGAAGGACGTGATTGTACATGAACAAGTACAGGGGAGGTATAAGAAGATGTTGTCAGAATTATCGCTGTTGCTATGGTGCCTGGGACTGGGATTGTTTTCTATAGGACATTGGAGGCTGAGAGGAGACTGAATGTAGATGTTTAATATTATGAGGGGACTTGAATGGAAGGAGCCATTTCCCTGAGTAGAGAGGTCAAAATCAAGGAGGATAGACTTAAGTATTTGGTAGAAGAAATTGAGGAAACTTTTTTTACCAGTGGGAGCTGAGGGTCTGGAACTCTCTACCTGAGAGAGTGGTAGATACAGAAACCCTCACTACACTTAAACAGCACAAGGATGTGCACTGGAGGAGCCCTGATCTGCAAGACTACGGACCTAGTACTGGATGGAGGGATTAAGTTAGGTGGTTCTGTTTTGACCAGTAAAGACATAATAGGCTGAATGGGCTTATTCTGTGTTGTTACAGTTTTCATGATGCAATGATTCTGTCAGAGAAGGGGCTGTGCCTGTATCTGTGGCTCTACTCCCCCTCTACCACCAATGCCACCCTCCCCTCCCCAGCCCCAGACCTTCCAACCTATCTGAAATAAACCAACCAATACACTGGCCCTTTTCTGCATGGATCAGTGCCACTAAAAAGTAATAGATCCATCACTGACCAGTTAGAAGAACTCCAGCAGTTTCTGTCTGTGGAAGGACCCAGCAGGAGAGCACTGAGATTCACAGAGCAAGAAGTAACATGAATAATTCATTTAGCTGCCTCCAAACAGTAATCTGATAGCAGAAGAAATAAGTGGGAAATTATGCAGTTCATATGACTCTCTGGCAATTTTCCCACCTTCCCTAAGGAATTAGAGTAGTACTTACAGAATTTCAGGACTTTAACTGCAGGGTATGTCCTGAACTCCCCTGTCCTGCCTTCTTATTTATAACATTCATACTAAGAATAATGGAAAGTTTGCACAATTTTAAAGCACCTGTCACAATCTCGGAATAGCACAAAGGACCTTATGGCCAAAGTTTTTGATGCAAAGTCACCAATGTGATGTAGTTTGCACTGTACTTGACTTGCCCACAGTCAACACCCACAGACAGCAGTAAAAAAATGACCACATATATGTGTGGATAATTATTGATGTTTAACTTCTGCCTTTAATCTGCTCTTCTAATAATGCCATGGATGATATGGTCTCAACTTCATGCCTTGAAGCATCAGCCTGGATTTTGTAATAAAGGTGCTGCAAATGCTCAGCGGATCAGGCAGCACAAGTTAACATTTCAGGTCAATAATCCTTCCTCAGAATCATTGGAATGGGACTTTCCACATAGAGCCTTCCAATTCCTAGATAAAACCAAAAATTGCTGGAAGCACTCAGCAGGTTCAACAGCAGACTGTTAAGAGAAACAGTCAACATTTCAGGTCCAGAACCTTTCATCAGTTCCAGCATCTGTGGTTTTAGGTTTTCATTTGACTTTTAATGCTGAGACACCGAGTTCTCACAATGACTCTTTCTGATTTTGCCCATAATTAATAGCTTGAAGTACACTCAGGTGACCCTTGAATCCACTGCATAAATATGAATTTGAATAGATGTTTTTATTTGATATGTATCCAAGCCATGCCGTCACAAGTTACTTTATCTATATTTTCTCCTCAAACAGGTCCTTTCTTTCCCACAGTGATGATGATGTACTCTCTTTTGGACTCAAATATTCATGAGTTTAGTCACCCAATAAAAGAATTAAGAGAATACCAGGGAACGGCATTGAGATTCGGGGTAGCCTTAGTGAATCAATCTGCTGAATATGTGTTGCTATTATACAAGTACTCTGTTTCAGTAGTGATTTGAGTTTGTGGCGCGGCAGAGAGGTCCGTTAATGGAGTCTTTGTAACTGTGCAATCTGAGTCATTTCAGGAAAAGAGAGTTCTTTCAGTTGAAAAACAGAAAGCAAATGAAAGAGAGTTGGTTTTGCATGAAAGACTGACCTGTTACTATGATATGCTAAACAAAAGAATCTGAAGGACAATTCAGTACATATCCTGTGACTTTGTGCAAAGTTACATAATCTGTATTGAAACCACCGACATATTCTGTCTGCCACAAATGGCAATAGATATAATGTTGATGTTGCAAAAGGTTACAAAATTCAATGAAGTATTGTTCCTGTTTCTACTACTTGTTGGTATTAAGCTTAACTAGATCATGATTTTTCATTTATTTATAGGGTCTGGGTGTTGTTGGTAAGACCCGCATTTATTGCCCATCCCTAATTGCCCTTGAGAAGGTGGTGTTACCTTCTTGAAACTTGGCAGTCCTTCTGGTGAAGGTGCTCCCACAGTGCTGTAGGGGAGGGAGTTCCAGGATTTAGACCCAGCAACGATGAAGGAACGGTGATATATTCCAAGTCAGGATGATCTGTGACTTGGTGGGGTACCTGTGCGTGGTGGTGTTCCCATACACTGCTGCCTTTGGCGGCAGAGGTCAAGAGTCTGGGCGGTGAACCTGAGTAGCTCTGCTGAGTAACTGCAGTACATTTTGCAGATGACACATACTGCAGCCACCATGTGCCAGTTGCAAAGTGTACAAATGTCTTGGGTGTTGAAAGGGGTGCCGGTCAAGCAGGCTGATTTGTCATCAATGGTTTTGAGTATCTTGTGGGTTGTTACTCTTGCAGTCATTCAGGCAAATGAAGAGTCTTTCTAACATGGTGGAAAGGGTGTGAGGAGGTGAGTCACTCACCATAGGATATGTGGGCCAGTGCCTCTGTGGAGAGTGAGGTTCGATGTGGTCTAATTGTATCCTTGAACTTCACTGTCAAACTTCACTTTCTCAACTGGACCAATTCTGTCCGCTACCCCTCACCCTTGACTTTCTTCAGGATATTGTCAATTGGAGGTAAGTTAATGGCAGGTTTATGCTTTAGACACCTGTGGCTAATAGCAGCTGTTTTCGAGGCCGTCAAAAGCTCGTTCTGCACTTAACTTTGAAGACAGTCCAGAACGGCTTGTTGAAGTTGATGGATGGTGGTTTGGGAGGGTGTGGAGAGGGTGTGGAGACTGACTTTTTCACCTGCAGAAGCACAGCTGTGGTGGAAGATGATCAGAGGAGGTGTCAGGTGAGGGTAGGTTCTGTACATTTACAATGGAAGAGGTTAAACACCCTGTTCCTGCCCCACCTTAACATTTCCTGCAGCAAGTGCACATGGCCCAGAACAGTAAGATCCTCTTAAAATATGCAGAGTGGGATCTGACAGCGTACCCAAGGTGAGTACCATTTTAACTGGAGAACAGGACAAGGAAAGCACTTGGCAGGATTGCAGACAGGCCCAGAAGTGGCCCAGTGAAGTAAATCTTTAATTCACTAAAAGGATCCCTATGTCTTACAGAGAAACTTTGGACCCCTCTTTCTATGACATCCTCCAATCAGAATTCCTCTCATAATTGCCAGGCGATCGCTTTCCACCTGACTGCCAGTCATCTTGGTCAGAAAGTGTCTTGTTAAAGAAACTCATAAGTTAAAATGAATCAACCCTGTTGTATTGGCTGCTCACTTATTCGAATGTGTTCTCAGCCGAGAGATAAAATTAAGCCCATGGGGTTGGTCATCCAATTGGATGTCTGCCTGTGCCTCCGCAGTAGTTCGTGACCAGGACGTACACTGCTCGGGGTCACAGATGTGGCTGATGATCCACTGACCAAGGTCAACAGGCTGAGCCTCTGATGAAGTCCACACCACTCGTTGAATGTCAGGGCACGGGGAAGGTTTCATGACTGAGACCCCCCAAGGCCACTGAAGGCACGTAATGCTTGGTCCCCCTGGGTGAAGCACAAGGAGTGGTTTCTTGACTGTATCTTCTTTTTGAGATGGCAAGAACCATCCCCACCCCAATGTCACCGAAGTTTTACATGTCAATCTCTTGGGAGGAAGAGTGGATTATAACGTTACTTAAAACAAATCTGGCAGCTGGCCTTTCAAATTCATTCTGCAACCAGTCCTTCCCCAAAACCCTCTTCTCATCCTGACTACCCTCATGCATGGAATGATCTGTCAGGATGGCGCGCAAACAAAAGCTTTTCACTGTACCTCGGTACATAGAACATAGAACACTACAGCACAGTACAGGCCCTTCAGCCCACAATGTTGTGCCGACATTTTATCTTGCCCTAAGCTCTCTCTAACCCTTCCCTCCCACATAGCCCCCTATTTTTCTATCATTCATATGTCTAAGAGTCTCTTAAATTTCCTTAATGTATCTGCACCCACAATCTCTGCAGGCAGTGCGTTCCACGAACCCACCACTCTTTGTGTAAAAAAAACTTACCCCTGACGTCCCCCTTATACCTTCCTCCAATCACTTTAAAATTATGTCCCCTCGTGTTAGCCATTGTCACCCTGGGAAAAAGTCTCAGTCAATCAAAATATGGCAATCATGTGGCAATAATAAACCTCATCTCCAAATCTCCAGACCCATCCTCCTACTCCTCCATCCCCCCTCCCTCCCCCTCCCCCGCGTCCCAAACTAAGCGAGGGACCTTGGGGTCTCGCTCACTCTGAGCCCCCCACCATCCAGTGATCCACCAACCCTGATAAATCTCAATGGAGCCTGGCTCACTGGGAGAGAAGACTGTTTGTTGACATCCAGCTGGCCCATTCAGCTCCCAGTGGTGTGGTGAGGGACCCAGTTCATTGGTAGGTGGGAGCTCAGTGACTCACCGACCGACAAGGGGTCTTCACCGATCTGGCTACCGTCTGGCTGGAAATGAAGATAAATGCCAGCAATTACTTCAACACCATCAGTCCATTGGTTAGCTGATCCAGCCCATGATATCAGTCTGGTTAGGTCTGAAGTATCAGAATCCTTAGCACTGGTCAATGGCTAGCTTGAAGAGGTGTTGCTTAGGCTTATGGGAAAACATGTGTGCATTGTCATAGAGTCATAGAATCGTACAGCATGGAAACAGGCCATTTGGTCCAACTCATCCATGCCGACCTTCCATATTAATCCCATCTCCCAGTACTTGGTCCATAGTTTTCTATGGCCTGAGTGATTCAAGTGCTCATCCAGACACTCCTTAATGCTGTCAGCGACCCAGCTTCCATCACTCTCTCAGGCAGTGCATTCCAGGTTCTCACTGCTCTCTGGGTGAAGAAGGTCAGTCTCATAGATCCTATAAATCTCTTCACCCTTACTCTGAACTTATATCCTCTAGGTTTATTTACTAATATGAGGAAAAATTTCCCATAGTCTACCTTATTTTTCCCTCATAATTTTATATACCTCAAACACATCCCCTCTTAACGTCCTCTGCCCCAGGGAGAACAGACCTAGTTTCTCCAGTCTTTCCTCATAACTGAACTACCAGATCTAGCTCCAATTACACAACAGGCAACCACATCACTAAAATTATGAAGACAATGATAAAAGTTCAGTAATAGCTTAAGGGAATGAGCATTGGGGGCTCAAGTTCACAGGAGCCTCCAGCTGTCAAAGTCTGCTCCCACCTTTATAGGACAGACGTGACACCAACATTCCTTTGTGATTTTCAAGAGACCCAAGTCCTCCAGTGTTGCAATATTCAAGTAAACTGAACTCGCTCAATAAAATATTCAGAGTTTCAGAGTTTCAGTTCAGGGTTACCAAATTTGAGTAGAACTTGTTGATGAAGGTTTCAATACCTGGCTCCTTGCCTCACCTCTGTTACTGGGCTCCTGAAAGTGTCCATTTTCACCATCTTCCCACAGACAGCTGGAAAATTATTGGAATTATTTGCTGACTAGAAGAAGAGCAATAACCTTGACTTGAGACTTAACCAAGCCCTGGGGTTGCCTACACTTGAACAATAAGGAAATGGCTGTTAGTAACTCAAAAAGTTGTCAAAGGTTATTCTGGAAAACAAAAGCTGACGCTGTAGGAGGTAAATTATTACCATGGATAATAATTTCTGACTAACAAGAAACATGGGGAAGGCATAAGTGGGTCTTTTTCTGGTTGTCAAGATGTAACAAGTAGTGCTACGGTATTCAGAGCTGGGGCCTCAACTACTTAGAACTTATATGAATGACTTAAATGAAGGCACCAACAGTATGGTTGCTAAATTTACTGGTGCCAACAGAAAGGTTGGAAAGCAAGTTGTGAAGAAGACGTAGGAGGCTACAAAAGGATGTAGATCTGGAAAATGGAGTATAATATGGGAAAATGTAAAATTGTCTATTTATGGCAGGAAAATTAAAAATAATAATCTAAGTAGTGAGTGACTGCAGAGCTCCGAGCTACAGAAGGATCTGGGTGACTCGTGCATGATTTGCAAAACTCTAGTGTGCAGAAAGTGCAGGTAATTGGGGAAGCTAACAGAAGGTTCTTGTTTATTGCTGGGGATATTGAATATAAAATAAAGAAGGCTTATGTTCAGTTATTTGGGGTATCGTTGAGCTCACTACCTTGAGTGCTTTGCACAGTATCAGTCTCATTATTTGAGGAAAGAAGAAAGTCAGTGCATTGGAAGCAGTTCAGAGAAGGTTTCTTAGTCTAATACCTGGAATGAGGTGCGGGACAGGAGGGGAGAGCAGATCCACTGGGGAATGGGTCAAAGGGAATTGACCCATCCCCCGGTGGATCTGCTCTCCCCTCCTCCCCTACACCTGCCTATCACTATCTCTTACCTGCATCTATCTATCACCACCTTGTGCCCACCCCGCCTCCCCTCTTCTGTCCACCTATCACTGCTCTGCTTTCCCCTCCTATATATTGGGCTTCCCCTTTTCCTGTATTCAGTCCTGAAGAAGGGTCCTGACCCAAAACGTTGACTGCCTGCTTTTCTTCACGGATGCTGCCTGGCCTGTCGAATTCCTCCAGCATCATCGTGTTTTTCATCTGGAATGAGTGGGCTGCTTTCTAAGGAGAACTTGGACAGGCTAATCTTGCTGAAGTTTACAAGAGTAAGAGGTGATTTGTTTGAAATGTATAGCATCCTGAGAAGTGTTGACAGGATGGATGTGGAGAAGGTGCTTCCTCCTGAGGGAACTAGAACCTGGGATCACTATTTAATATTAGGAGTCCCCAGTTAAGACACAAATAAGCCAAAATATTTTCTCTCAGAGAGCTGTGTATCTTTCAAACTATCTTCCTCAAAGGGCAGTAGTAGCTGTGCTTTTGAATATTTTTAAGGGAGAGGTCAACAGTTGTTTGATAAGTAAGGGGTGAAAAGAAACTGTGAGTAGACAGCAGTGTCGAGTTAAGGTTACAAGCAGATCCGCCATGACGTTAAGATAAGATAAGATATCTTTATTAGTCACGTACATTGAAAGACACAGTGAAATGCATCCTTTTGCGTAGTTTTCTGGGGGCAGCCCGCAAGTGTTGCCACGCTTCCTGCGCCAACATAGCATGCCCACAACTTCCTAACCTGTACATCTTTGGAATGTGGGAGGAAACCGGAGCACCCGGAGGAAACCCATGCAGACACGGGGACAACATACAAACTCCTTACAGACAGCAGCCGGAATTGAACCCGGGTCGTTGATGCTGTAAAGCTTTACGCTAACTGCCACACTACCGTGCCTGCCTGCATTATTAAATGGAACAGCATTTGGCTTGAAGAGCTGAGTGACCAACTCCTGCTCCTAATTTGTATGTATGTGTAAGCAACATCATAAAGGCAAGTAGAATGTGTTTTTTGTTGAATTTTCTTGGAATAGCTTTTATTTGTTATAAAATATTGGGAAATAAAGGCTATTGACCGAGAGTGAAGCATCAACCAATCAGGTAATGAAGAGTCTATTCAGCATCCAATTGGCTGTTGGAAGGTGGTGAAGGTGGACTGACTAGGAGCCAATCAACAGGAGTGAGGGGTTTGAGCAGAAGGTCAGGGGATGAAACCTCCAGAAACAGCTGGCAACGCTAAAGTGAAATTGTGAGACTGGGAGGATCTTTAAACAGAAGTTTGCTGAGTGAATTTGGTCACTTTGAATGCTATAGGGCTAGAGACTTTTGCACTGAAATCTCAGAAATGTGTAATGTCAATCAGATAAAACAGAAACAGACAACAGCAAGTGATGTTGAAAAAATCCCAGCCAGAGATCTGACTTTGGCAGCTGGAGACTCTTGTGAATTTAAGCTGCTGCTGTTCATGCTCCTCTTGTAACTGAACTATTTCACTTATTTTCATTTTCAACAAGAAGACAAAATGGTTAATTAGATAATGATCCGGTTGATTTCCTGCCCAATGATAGCTTGAAAGGATATTCATAAAAAGGCTTAACATGCTGCATCTCCACACAAAATGTAATTAAATCCTTCATTAATTGATGTAAGGTAGCTTGTTGAATTAACTGAATACCATAATGACCGCAAGGATGATATTAAAGAGAAGCATCATTGTGCAAATGATTTAGCTGCACTTTTTCTCTGCAGTTGCATTTTTCAGATCATTTACTGACAACTGGCTGTGTCTCAAAGGTTGGTTGGACAAAATCTTCCCTCTGGATATAACCTTGTGTGCAGTAGGCACACAACAATCGTCGGTGCCAATTCTATCCACTCACTAGTGCAGTGTGAAGGGCACATCTGATGCAGCTCTGAAACATTCAGATGGTGCAGAGAGATTTGAGAGTCCTCCCTTGTGACCTATAGAGTAAAGTTTGAGGAGGAAGAGAGAGGCAGTTTCAGGTATATTAAGCAACAACTTGCTCGCAAAATGAAAACATTAATCATTAAAATAGTACCACAGTTGCATGAGGGGACATTTTTTATCTAAGGTATCGGCACAAAATCATAAATCTAACTCCAACTAGATAAATTACTGGCTCTTTTTGAAAGAGTGAATCATCCCAGCTCACGTGAGGAAGGTTGAGAGGAGCTAGTGTCTCAGTGATAGGGTCAGTTCACCTGAACTGGGGCTGACCTTCCAAAAATGAGACTCAAGCCTCCTCCCACATCACAAAGATGTGTTGGTTGTAGATTAGTCGGCTCCTATAAACTACCCCTAATCTAGGTGGTTTAAGGAGAATCACAGTGGGGTTGATGGGCATAAAGGAGAACAGGTTACAGTGAAATAAGTAGGGAAATGAGACTGAGGGGATTAGAACATAGAATAGTACAGCACAGGAACAGGCCCTTTGGCCCACCTTGTCTGTACAAGCCATGATACCAATCTAAACTAATCCCACCTGCCTGCACAAGGTCCATATCCTTCTGTTCTCAGCTTGTTCATGTGTCTGTCTAAATGTGTTTTAATCATTGCCATCATATTTGCTTCTACCAGTTCCCTTGGCAGCATATCCCAGGCACAGATCAATCTCCATGTAAAACAAAAACCTGACTCTGTCAATCTCCTTTAAACTTTTCCCCTCTCACCTTAAATCTTTGTCCTCTGGTATTTGACATTTCCATCCTGGGAAGAAGGTACTGACCGTCTACTCCATCAATGCCTCTCAAAATTTTACATACTTCTATAAGGTTGCCCCACTGCCTCCTATGCTCTAGAGTGAACAATCCACATTTGTCCAACCCCTCCTGAAAGCTAATACTCTCTAATCCAAACAACGTCCTGGTGAATCTCTCCTGCACCTTTCCAAAGCCTCCACATCCTTCCTGTAATGTGGTGACCAGAACTGCACACAGTACTCCAAATGTAGCCTAACCAAAGTTTTATAAAGTCGCAATATGAATTGCCAACATTTATACTCAAACTAATCCGGGATTGCTTTGGGCCTTGCTTCACTTGATGGGCCAACCAACTTCCTTCTATGCCATGATAAAATATGACATGAACATAGCACTGTCTAATAATTCTCAGTTCTCTTCAAGTACCTGTCAATGTTCACACCTCCCTGCCTGTTCTTTTCTAAACAAGACCGCCACCCACTCTAAATTATGAAGGATGCTTTTGAGCCACTTATTGCAGTATTTTATCAATCAGATCCATAGAGGTACATATATCGAAGTTTGTAGATGAGCACTTGGGAAGTTATTCCCCTAACGTCAAGTAGATTGGTTTGCCAGAACCTTTCCTTCTGAACCATACTGACTTTTATTTATGAGGTCATTTTAATATAGATCTTTTTTGAATATCAGTTCTATTAGATTTTCTCTTACTGATGTTAGATCAATGGATTTTTAGTTGCCGAGATTTCTTTTATTGACTGATTTGATAATTGTTACAATTTTGGCTCATTTTCAAGCCAGTGAGATGTATCCTGTGTTCATTAACACCGTCCTGATGACAACAGGCCCTCACAGTTTGTTCTTGAAACTTTGTAGAGCAGTCATCTGATAACATCATTCACTTGGAGTCATGTCCTGAACTTCAAAATGAAGTGAGCTGAATAAATGTTGGTGTTCAAAGAGTTCTGGGTGTCCTCGTACATACAACACAGAAAGTTAGCATGCAATTAGAGCAAGTAATTAGGAAGACAAATGGAATGTTCGTCTTTATTGGAATACAAAAGGAAGGAAGCCTTGTTACGACTATGTTTTTGAATTGAATTGGTTTATTATCGTCACATGTACTGAGATACAGTGAAAAACTTGTCTTGCATACCGTTCATTCAGGTCAATTCATTACAACAGTGCATTGAGGTAGTACAAGGTAAAACAATAACAGAGTGCAGAGTAAAGTCTTACTGTTACAGAGAAAGTGCAGTGCAGGTAGACAATAAGGTGCAAGGTCATAACAAGATAGATTGTGAAGTCAAGAATCCATTTTATTGTACTAGGGAACCGTTCAATAGTCTTATTACAGTGGGATAGAAGCTGTCCTTGAGCCTGGTGGTACATGCTTTCAGGCCTTTGTATTTTCTGCCCAATGGAACAGGGGAGAAGAGAGAACGTCCAGAGTGGGTGGGGTCTTTAATTATGTTGGCTGCTTTACCAAGGCGGCAAGAAGTGTAGACAGAGTCCATGGAGGGGAGGCTGGTTTCCATGATGTGCTGAGCTGTGTCCACAACTCTCTGCAGTTTCTTGTGGTCGTGCCAAGAGCAGCTGTCATACCAAGCCGTGACGCATCCGGAGAGGATGTTTTCTATGGTGCATTGATAAAAATTGTTGAGAGTCAAAAGGGACATAGCAAATTTCTTTAGCCTCCTGAGGAAGTAGAGGCGCTGGTGAACATCCTTGGCCACGGCATCTATGTGGTTAACAAAGCGTTAGGCTTTGATAAGATAGCCTGTGTATCATTTTAGGTTCCTTGTTTAGGGAAGGAAAATTCATGCTTTGGAAGCAGTGCAGAGAAGATGCACTGGATTGATTCCTGTGATGGAAGGCTTTTCTATGAGAAATGATTGTGCATATTAGCCCATTTTCTCTGCAGTCTGAACGAATGAGAGGTACTCTTCCTGAAGCATTTAAGATTCTGAGGGAACTTGTACAAATGGATGCTGCTGTGATATTTTCCTTGCAAGCAAAATCTAGAACCATGGGGTATAGTTTCAGGATAAAACTCACATTTAAAATCAGAATGAGAATTTTCTTTTAGCATGTGTGGATCATTGGAATTCTTTATCCCAGAGAGTAGTGAATGATAAGTATAAACAAGGGTGAGACAGATAGGTTTTTAGACTAGAGAAGCATTAAGTGTACAATAACAATATTTGATCAGTTTCAACCTTTAATATAACATGTAATTATACAATTAAATCATTTAGGAAACATAATTTTTTGACATATGAACAAACACAGATTATGGCACTTTGCCAGCACAGGAACTTCACTGAAGCCCTCCTTGTTCAATGAATCCAGTCTACTTGGGTGGCTACAGTGGCACAGCTATTACAGCTCCTGCCTCACATCTTCAGGTCATGGAGATTCGGCAGAGAAATTGCCAATGATTGGATCAGTCATGATCTTATCCATGAGTCTGAATGGCTGACTCCTGCTCCTATGTCTTACGTTCTTGTGTTCCAGTCCTGAGGACCTCAGTACACTGATGGTCTAAAGCTTCTTTGGATTTTATTTCCTTAAAGTTATGGAAGAATTTGATAGGGTAGACAGAAAAAATGTTTTCATTTGTTAGAGTGATCAAAACAAGAAAATGCAGATATGAGATCATTCTAAGCAATTACAGCAAGAAATTAGGGTAGACTCCTTCACTCAGTGTGGATAGATTGTGGAATTTTGGTACCACAAGAGGCAGCTGAGACAAGTTATGTTTTAGAGAGCTACAGTACAGAAATAGGCCCTTCAGCCCTTTAGTCCTCACTGACCACTGATTACCCATGTAAACTAATCCTACCCTAACTCATTTCGTTCTCCTCACATTCCCATCAACTGTCCTCTGGATTCCACTACTCACCTACATATTAGCGACAAAACGCAGTGGCCAATGAACCTCCAAGCCCACACATTTTTGGGATGTGGGAGGAAACCAGAGCAACTGAAGGAAACCCATACAGTCACAGGAAGAATATGCAAACTCCACACAGACAACACCAGAGATCAGGATTGAACCCAGGCCACTGAAGCTATGAGGCAGCAGCCCTAATAGCTGTGCCACAGTGTCGCCCAGGTAGATTGGATTCATTTAAGGAAGAAGGTTTCAGTGAAGTTACACTGCTGGCAAAGTGCCATAATCTGTCTTTGTTCACATTTCTGAAAATGAGGTGTTTCCAAAGGGTTTAATTGCATAATCAAATGTTATATTAAATGTTGAACTGATCAAACATTGACAATTTGGTGCTAACAATCAGGTGTGCAGTCAGTCCTAAAAATGTAAATTAATTTACTTTAACTGAGAGATATATCAGATGTTTTTAAAAAGGTTTAATGGGGTAGAAGTAGAGAAAGACAGTTTTGCATTTTATGGGAAGCAAAAATGTTTTAAAAAAGATCACACACAAACTTTACCTGCCTCAAAGCAAATCACTTCCTGTTTATAAGGAAGTAGATCCGGGGAGTAAATCCCCTCAGGTGGAAGATTGGTCATTGATATTTTCAAAGGAGCAAGGTGATTCTATTTTAACAAGTCTTCCATTTTTAAGTCAAGTTAACCAGATGTTTCAGGTTTACTTAATAAATCCATCAGGTTAAAGGCAGGATCTGATGTGTGCATGACTTTAGAGTACACAAGGGTTGGGGGGAGGAGCATTTCCTCCAGGTTCAACAAGCCAAACATTTCGGCCCTCTGTGAATACTGATTCGTTCCTTATGCCCTCCCAATTTCCTTGACACCACCCACTCCTGATTTCCCCATGATCTCTGCCCCAATGATCACCAACCCCTACGCATTGACACCCAAACCTTCACTAACCACCCCTCCCTCAACCACCATTCCACCACCGCTACCTCTGAATTTTGCTTCTAGGATGTTTTACCTTGTTAAAAGTCATATTTAGTGCAAATTCTCATTGTGTGTGGTGTACATTTTTTTGTATTTGACTAATTGCCACTAGCTCTATATTCTGGAAAATGTTTGTTATTGAATATCATTGACTGAGGATTTGCTTTCGGTGTGACTATTAAAGTTCAATAGAACAATATGAAATGCTTCACATAGCCCTAGGTCTGTGTGTGATTCATGTTTTATAAACTGTAGAGAAGCATAACTGTGCATGAAACCAAAGGATCCGTCGATGTGCGTAACTCACCCTGTGAGAGCATGTATAGTGGGGCATCTCTAAGTCAAAGGGGAAAGCTGTAAATAAATTAGTTGATGAATATTTACAAAAGCCATAATTCAGTGAGTGACTGGTAAATCTGTGGAGCAGACTCTCTCTGAAAGTGGTGGAAATGGATAGTGTTGATTCATTCAAATGCAAATTTAATTCATTAAATGATATTTTGTATTGCCCGATGCAGGTAATTGGAGACATGAGATGTTGCAAATGTACTGGGAAAACAAGTGACTTTGGACCTATGCTGCCCAAAGCTGTTACTCCACTGGGATTTTCCTTGGATCTTGTCTGGACTAATTGATAGAGATTGATTGTCGTGATTAGTCAATAACTCCATTAGATGGACCTTGGTCTTCAATCACCTAGCAATTTTGCATTCCAAAAACCAACTGGCAATTATAGCATAAAACAAGCCATAAATTTTACTGGTGTCAACCACATTAAGTCACACATTTACAGAATAGGTTTACATATTTTAAGCATTATTGATACTTCTAAGTTTTCTTTAACCTGAATTTTACCTTATTTTGTCTTTCCCCAGTGTATGTAGTTTTTTTTATTAACTGAAACAGCTTTTCATTCAAGATCACATTTAGTGCAATGCTCCTTCAATAAGATACTGAAGACTTATCTTCCCTTTGAGGTAAATATAAACGATCCATGTAACATCACCTGGCAGTTCTCTCCAACAACCAGCCAATGATTTGTCTCTCAACTGAAATTAATAAAAGATTTGCCTATTTAATTTGAGCTAAATCTCGCATTGGCACCAGATTTACAACATCTCAGCAGGCACTATAAATCAAAAATATTTCATTTGGAGTATAATAAGTTATGATGGTGTAAGATTGTGAAAGTTTTCCAAATTTAAAAGTTTTTTCTGCTTTTCTGGAGTATCAGCCTTGTTTATGCTGAGTGCAGCATGAACCGTGGACTTCTAACTCCGAAACAAGAGTGTGTTCAACTGAGTGAAACTGAAATCTCTATCCACGCCAAGAATCTCACTGTGTTATTGTGGATACATTTGGACAAAACTTTTTCAAGCCACCCTCACTGAAATGATTATTTCCCTTTAAGGTCAGCCTGTGGCTCCATAATTACATACCCCAAATTTGGACAAGTCATTTCTCTATACTCATCTTTACTTATTTTAAGCAGCTTAATAACCTTTTATTTCCACCTAACTACCGCTAGACTTATAAAGTTTATCATGTCCTAATGAAGATTCTGGTTCAAATTGAAATCAGCATCATTTTCATAGTTCTGTTGCAGAAGAAAGGGTTCTAGGTCTGTACCAGAAGATTTGAAAGAAGTTGGTTCTTCGCTTCTTTTTGCACGCTGGTCTTCAATTTATAACCACCTGTTGGGAATATGCAAGAGTACATATAAAATACATGTAATTTCATGGTTGTTTCAGAGAAAAAAATTACATTTGCAGTAATAATACAATAGGAGGATTGAAATGACAGAAGTTCTCAATGAACTAGTCATTTCTTTTACATGTGAGATGTGAAAATAATGGCAAGGCAAAATTTATTACCCTCCCTAATTGCCCTTGAGAAGCTTGTGAGCCAAATTTTGGAACTGCTAAGCTTTCTGGTGAAGGTACTCCAACACTTGTGTCAAGTACAGATTATGCCATGGTGGCATTTAATAAGCTTGATTTTGAATAATTCCCAACAGTATGTCCAGAAAAAAAGTAATTATTGAAATCTCTCCTAAAGACCTTATCTCTAAAAGTAATAGAGCAGAACTGCAAATAGCATCTGACAATATTCAATGTCGCTCAGGTACATTCCAAAATAACCATTGCATTTTCTTGAAAGCTGGAGTTGATGCTGCCTCAGCAGTTTCTGGTCTCTTGCTGTTTTATTGTACCTCCTTGCTCAGTATTTCCCACTTTCTCACTTCCTTGCACAAAAATGCACACCAACACCCTCATATACATGTTCACACACACACACTCATTCTCCTACATTACAAGAGTGAAAATGTGTAGTTGAGCATTAAGTCAAAGTCAAAATCAATTTTACTGTCATATGTACAAGTATATGTGTGCACAGGTGCAATGAAAAACTTACTTGCAGCAGCATCACAGGCACATAGCATCATATAAGCAGCATTCACAAGAAAAAACATAAATTAGGCATAAATTGTATACAGCTTTTACAAGAAAGAACATAATTAGAACAAAAAAAAAAGTCCATTTTAGTGCAAAGTGATGAAAGTAGTCATAGTGTTGCTATACTGAGGTAGTGATTAGGTTTGTGCCAGTTAGTTCAAGAACCAACTGGCATAATCCTAGTTGCTGTAACTGTTCTTGAACGTGGTGTTGTGGGACTTCAGGCTTCTGTGCCTCCTGCTCAATGGTAGCTGCGAGAAGATGGCATGGCCCGGATGGTGGGGATCTTTGATGATAAATGTTACCTTCTTAAGGCAGCACTTCCTGTAGATAAAACTGATGGTGGGGAGGGATGTGGCCGCAATGTATTGGGCTGACTTGTAGTTACTGGGATATAACAGCCAAAGGAGCAGTAAAAGACATGGAAAGCATATTAGCTTTGTGTCATTTGGTTGTACTGATACTTTTGTGTCAGGAAGTTGTGAGTTTAAGGACCCCTTCAGCTACTTATGTACTGTACTGATTACTACAGTATCAGCGATGTTGACTTTCAGATGGGATATTAAACTGAGACCTTTTCTGTCACCTTAGATGGATATAAAAACTTTGGGGATCTCATTGTTGACAAACTATTTGCTACATTTTGTACATTTTAACATGACTGTAGTTCAAGAATATTTCATTAGTTTTTAAAATGCTCATGGGTATCTTGAAAGGGACATTAAAATGCCATATTTGTGCAAGCCATTTTCAAATATTTCTCCAGATAAATCTATTGTTCCTGCTATAAAACGAAAGTGTCAAATAGGATAAATCACTTCAAATAGCTTGATGATTCATATAAATTTTGAGCTATTTGCTTCATTGTGATTTTATTGCTTTTATGAAAAGAATTAGCATTAATTTATGTAATTTTGATGGCAACTAGCTTCCCTGAACAGCTCTTTGGTGCCCAAGCCCTATGTTTCTACTTATAAAAACATTTATTTGATTACCAAAACTTTTACACAGCCTTTCCTTAATTTAGAAAAGGATGCATTCCTGGAAAACACCTTTGGAGAGATGGATAACGTGCATTATAGGCATTTGGTACAGTGTATTCTAGTAGGAAGAGAATCGTGTGCTATTCGTTATAGCAAAAAATAGCTTTGTAAATTGAGGACTCGTACCTCAGAGTGTCATTTCCATTGTAGCAAATATGTGTGAATGAAATGTTTATAATTTGAGGATTACCTGTATTTATTTCTCTTTTTAGTGTTGCTATAATAGTTATTTCTGTGATTGTAGCAGAAAGGAACCAGCTGTGAATCGCACTAAACACCCGGTGCACTTGCCTTCGTAAAGTGTAATACAAGATCATTCTAGATCATTGACCCACCTCCCAATGGACCATTGACCTCTTGACCTTCAAGAGTCAATGGGTAAATCCATCACAGATTGGTCCCAAGCTGCAGAAATCAAGAAGGCTATTGAGTAAATAGTAAGTATTTAGAACATACTTATCACACCCTTGAGTTATCCTGGTTAATTCATTATTTTTTTTTGGAAGTAGTCACTGTTGGTATGCAGCCAACACTGACGGCCACTTGCAAGCTAGAAGCTTACACAAGGGGCAGTGACCAGCTTTCTGTTCATTTGGTGGTGTTGACTAAAGAATAAGTATTTATCAGAGAGCTCACAGCGATGCAGCTGGTAGGTTCAATCCTGATTTTAGAGTCTGTTTGTGTGGAGTTTGCACGATCTCCCTGTGATCACCCTGAGTGCTCTGGTTTCCTCCCACATTCCAAGACTGTGCAGGTTGGTAGTTGAATTTAGCCACTGTATATTGCCACTAGTGTGTAGGTAGTAGAATCTGAGTGGAGATAATGGGAATGTGGGGAGAATTAAAAAAAAGGGATTTTTTATAAAGGTAATGTAAATGAGTGTTTGCTTGTCACTGAGGACTTGGGGTCAAAAGGCCTGTTTCTGTGCTGTGTGACTTTATGACACTATGAACCACATAGGATTCTTGTTCCTAATTATTGGGTAGTGACCTTTTCAGGAAGTGAACTTGTTGATGATGTCAAGAGAAGGGTTGCATTCGTGGTCAGATAGTCTGCTGATGGCCACTGTCTGGGCCTCTTGTGGTGTAGAGAAAGGATCACATGTTGTGTAACCAACTGAAAAATCCAAAAGCAGTAAAGCAAAGGGGGAAATCTCACAGTGAAAGAATACCCAGGTGCTCAAATTACTACTAAATTATATTTTCTCAACAACCACCTTTCACCTGCTTTTATTCTATTAGGTCAAAGATGATGGAGTGCTACAGGCCACAAATGTAACTGTTTGCAATGAGCAACAAGTTATTGCAAATTTTGCATGACAAATATTCTGTCTTTTTGCTTGATATGTTTACTGCAGAGCAGCCAGGTTCAAAACATGAATGTTAATAGTTCAATAGTTTGTGAATCTCCTCCAGAGATTATTATGTACAGAGAGAAAGAGAAAAGTGCTTTGTATCCATTAGTTATTCGATCACAAAAGAACCTTATTTTATATTTAGTTCAGGGGAGCACTGCAACTTAGGTTTATTTATCAAAGCATTGGAAGTTTTCATCCTTTTAAAGCATCTGAAAATGCAACTAAAGCAAATTTCCTTGTAGATAATTATCAACATCTAAAAGGCTTTCTAACCTGTATGTTATTTATACTTCATGTTGCTAATCATTTTATTTGTCTGCTCCTATTCCCAGGAAACTTGCAAGTGGCTGATATCAGGGCAGAACGTGTTGAACGGAAGAGTATCACCTTGGCATGGCAGGAGCCAGACTACCCCAGCAGCAATGGCACGGAGTACGAGATCAAGTTTTATGAAAAGGTGCTCTATGATGTTCTGTGTAGGATGAAACATGTCTGGAAGCAGGATTTCTTTTTAAATGTGAAACCAGTCTACCTTGGGGGAGTGGGGAAAGAGGAGGATCACTTTTTCATTGATGTAGGTGCATTGGATTCTGGATCAATGAGATAATCTCTACACCCTTAAAAAGAAATTTCCACACCCTCAAAAAAGCTTGCACTCTTCTTCGAAGTTTAATAACTAATTAATATAATTAATAAATAGAATGTGGTCACCGACAAATTGAGCATTGGTGTTGCTACACCTTAAAATTGAGGGATTGCAAGATGGTGCCTTAGAAGGGATTGCTTGCTTGGTACAAGCCCTAATGAAATCTCATCTCTCCCATATAAAAGTCTGCATCTGCAGATCCTTTGTTTCTTTCTGGAATCCTTTGCTTCTAGCATCTGCAGTCTTTTGTTTCTCTTCAAAAGTCTAAGGGACTCCTTCATAAATAGTTTTATGATTACTCCATTCTATAGAGAATGTTTACCTTCTGTCACATAAAGAGATGGCCATTATGAAACCCTGATGTATTGCTACTGTTGCAATACAACCAGCAACTAAACTTCATAGTGCACAATTTTGGTAAAAAGCGTTTGGAGCCTTCCTTTTTTCCTCGACTTCTCTCCTGCCCTTGTTTATCTGGAAGGAGTTAATGTATGTTGAAGATCTTTGAACTCAGCTTGAGAAGGCTGGGTCACTCATGAGCCATTACAGGATAACTCACAACAGTGAAACTGTGGAAGAGGTTTCTAGCATTATTTGAATTCAATGATGTGTGGTAAATCATGCATAAACCACCACAATGTATTGAAAAATCCCAGTACCCAGTTTCAGTTCCCAGAGTGATATCAGATTAAAGCTTCTTTCCTCACCTATTTCAACTAATGTATATAATCCAAGAATGAAATTGCAAATTATCTCTTTGTGTGGAGGGTTTAACATGTAATTACTTCACTCATGACTGCCTTACAAAACCCATTTGAAAGATAACCATTTTGACCAATTCAAATGAACCAACGGTGACTGCATTGTAACAAGGAATAGAGAACAACTTAACACTTGGTACAAACATCAATTCCAATGAATTGGATTCCTAAGGACCAGGTTTATGTGCACTAAATAATGCATTTTCTATGAAGAATAAGCTATGTTTGTAGTTCAAGGGATTTTACCATGTGATTTTCAAAGTTTGCAGTTTTCATTCTGGGTTCTTCATCTGCATGTTGCACCAACACATGGAGGACCCTGGAAACACACAGTGATGTCCAACGACATCAAAGGCACATCTGGACATCTCTGTCATAATTTTCAGATGCACCATGCAGTCTGTGGGCAACTCACAGAGAGGCAGGTTTTCAGAAAGTCTGTGAATTGATTTCTGCTTGACTTAAAGGGGCATGCTTGATGGAAGAGGTTCCTGGCATGTGTCTGGAGAATCTGACAAGTAACTCCCCTTTAAGTTATTGCTCACCTTGGCCTCCTCGGCCATCTTATCCCCCCCCCCCCCCCAACCATTGCAACCTCAACCCTCCCCAAGCTTGTGACCCTCATCCAACTATTGTCCACCCCAACCACTGATTCCCATCTTCCAATACCCTAGGTCACTCTGTGATCACTGAATCTCCACCCTATTAGCAGACAATTGCACCCTGTGACTGAACTACCCTGCCACAACCAACCAACCACTATAGTTAGTTTTCTCTTGGATCCATCCTCAAAGTTTGGGCTGAAGTTGTCCAGCTATGGTAAAACTAGTCAAGTCTCACAGAGCAGGACAACCCAGCTTTTTAAAAATGTTATTAAAACTGAGCAAGTGCCACAAATAAAATAATATCAAAAGAAACACTGCAAGTGAAGTAACATAAAATGTTATCTGAAATTACCAAAGATATGAGGTAAGACACTGTCAGCAATTGGTAATAGTGTGATTGGTATATTCATAGTATTAACCATTAATTATAACACATGGCATATATTTTCATAACCCTCACTGTAACTCTACACAGGTGATCAACTTTGCCTGCAGTTCTCTTGCAAGCTATTCTTTAACTTTAAGTATTCCTCACTTTTTAATCCATGGTGATTTTGGACATGACTAACCCAGCAATCAGAATGCAATACAGTTTTGCCTATAGTTGTCCAAGTCTTTCTTGAGTATTCCTTACTTTATGACCCAAAAACCACACCCAGGGAATTTTGATTCATTTAATTTTGATTGTACCATTTTCATCCTGTTTGCCATCTACAAGAAAATAAACTGTCCAATTTGATGCACAACAAGGATGCTTTGATTGAGGGAAGGTTTGATTTTATCAGCATTAGTAAAGGCTGCTTATGAGTTTTACTCCTGTGATGTTGACAGAATCAGACACACTGGGATCATCTTATTATTATTTTTGCAATGGCTTGAAACTTTTGGTGACGTTACCATGTGTGTGTTTGTACTGACAGAATCCCCAGGATTTCCTTTCAGTTTACAGCCTGTTTGGAAAAATTCATCATAGACACAGGGTTCCCCATAGCATGGGATAGGAATTTCAGACAATTTTGGTTCACCATGAGTTATGCCTTTTTGATGAAAGCATGTGACCACCCTGTCCACTGATCCCTGACAACCAGCACTTGCCCTGACACCTCTCCTTACCAGCCTGGTCTCTACACTAGCAAAGGGCAACTGGACTTCATGCACCCCAGAGTCTTCCCAGCGGCAAGCCCAGGAGCAGAATGTTCATGAGACCATTGCATGGAAACCTTAAAGTGCATCCCAGGTGCTCATGTGAAATTCGGCTAGAATACTTGGCAGGTGCTGTTTAGTTCACTTAATCAATATTAATAAAACTTGGCTTCATTAAAAGCTTAAATGTTGCTGTTAAAATCCTAAATAAATCTTACAAAAAGGTTTATCTGGATTTTGCTTAGTAATAAGATAATGTAGTGGTTGCTACCGCGGAATGAACATAAGACGCGAGTCGTAGAGTTTCAGAACAGAACTGGTTTATTTTCCCGCCTTGCACGGGCCTTTTAAGGGAGACTGTTCCCGCCCAATGCAACTGGCAATGACGTATATGCTACGTCATCAAGTCTTTCCCGTGCGCGGGTTCTCCCTGTCACTCTGGGAAGACGAAGGCCCGCCGCCATCTTGGGCCTCGCCGCTCTGATGCTGTGCGACCTGACTGCCGAGCCAGTTGGCTTACCCAGACAGTGAGTTGCTACGCAACCCCCCCCCGAACCGGCGATACAGTCCCCAATGTCTGCGGGCTGTGCCAGCCACCACTTAGGGGGTCGGCCTCTGCGTCGCGGTGTTGAAACCTCAACCGGTTGTTGCAGATCTAAATGGGCCGGTTTGAGGCAGTCCGTCGTGAAAGCCTGTTCCCTGCCCCCGACGTCCAAAATAAAGGTGGATCCATTGTTCCTGATGACTCGGAACGGTCCCTCATATGGTCATTGCAACGGCGCCCGAAATGTGCCCCTGCGAACGAAAACAAACTTACAGTCCCGTAGTTCTTTGGGCTGACAGGATGGGGCTTGACCGCACCGCGAGGTGGGGATCGGGGCCAAGTTGCCGAGCTTCTCGCGCAGTCTTTGTAGGACTGCTGGGGGTTGTTCCCCTTGGTCTCGAAGGGCAGGTATGAAATCCCCTGCCACAACAAGGGGCGCCCCGTACACAAGCTCAGCTGATGAAGCGCGGAGGTCTTCTTTGGGGGCAGTGTGTATGCCGAGCAAGACCCAAGGCAGTTCGTCAACCCAGTTAGGACCCCTCAGGCGGGCCATCAAGGCTGATTTCAGATGGCGGTGAAAACGTTCCACTAACCCGTTTGATTGAGGGTGATAGGCCGTGGTGGTGTGCAGCTGCATCCCCAGCACGTTCGCTAATGCAGACCAGAGGCTGGAGGTAAATTGTGTGCCTCTGTCTGAAGTGATGTGAGCTGGAACACCAAAATGTGAGATCCAAGTTGTGAACAGCGCCTGGGCACAGGAATCAGTCGTGATGTCAGATAGAGGTGTTGCTTTTGGCCACCTTGTGAACCGGTCCACGATGGTAAGGAGGTACCGAGCCCCTCTTGAAACCGGCAGAGGGCCTACGAGGTCGACGTGGATGTGGTCGAACCTTCTATGGGTAGGCTCGAATTGCTGTGGCGGAACCTTGGTGTGTCGTTGGATTTTCGATGTCTGGCAGTGCTGACAATTCCTGGCCCACTCTCTGACCTGTTTGCGCAGGCCATGCCAGATGAACTTGCTGGCGACCAGCCGGACAGTAGATCTGATGGATAGGTGCGCCAACCCGTGTATCGAATCAAAAATGCGTTTCCACCAGGCTGCAGGAACTATAGGGCGGGGTTGACCTGCTGTGATGTCGCAAAGGAGGGTCTGCTGACCTGGACCAACCAAGAAATCTTGGAGCTGCAGGCCCGAGATTGCGGTTTTGTAGCTGGGCAGCTCGTCGTCGGCTTGCTGTGCGGCAGCCAGGGCCTTGTAGTCGATACCCAGGGACAAGCTGTGGATGGTTGGTCTGGAAAGTGCATCAGCAACGACATTGTCCTTCCCAGGGACATGTTGTACATCCGTTGTGAATTCGGAAATATAGGACAAATGTCTCTGTTGACGAGCTGACCAAGGATCAGAGGCTTTGGAGAAGGCAAAGGACAGGTGAAGGTGAAGGTGAAGGCGGTGAAAGGCCTGCCTTCCAAAAAGTACCGGAAATGCTGGACCGCCAGGTACAGCACTAGAAGTTCCCAATCAGAAGCGCTGTATTTCAGCTCGGGTGGTCTAAGGTGCCTGCTGAAAAATGCTAAGGGTTGCCAATTGCCTTCGATTAGCTGTTCCAGTACTCCACCAACCGCGGTGTTGGATGCGTCCACTGTGAGGGCGGTTGGGACATCTGTCCTAGGGTGTACAAGCATTGTGGCATTTGCTAGGGCGTCCTTGGCCTTAACAAAGGCAGCCGCAGCCTCGTCATTCCAGGCGATGTCCTTGCCCTTACCAGCCATCAGCGCGAACAAAGGACGCATGATACGGGCTGCTGCAGGGATGAACCGATGGTAAAAGTTGACCATCCCCAGGAATTCCTGTAGGCCTTTGACCATGCTGGGGCGGGCAAAATGGCGGATAGCGTCCACCTTGGCAGGTAGGGGTGTTGCTCCATCGCTGGTGATTCTGTGGCCGAGGAAATCGATAGAGTCAAGCCCGAATTGGCATTTGGCCGGGTTGATTACGAGGCTGAAATCACGGAGACGGGAATACAGCTGGTGGATGTAGGAAAGGTGTTCTTGGTGGTCACAGCTGGCGATTAGTATGTCATCTAAGTAAATGAACACGAAGTTCAGGTCTCGGCCTACCGCATCCATCAGCCGCTGGAAGGTCTGCGCGGCGTTCTTAAGGCCGAATGGCATTCGAAGGAATTCGAAAAGGCCGAATGGGGTGATAATTGCAGTTTTGGGGACGTCATCCAGATGGACCGGGATTTGGTGGTATCCCCGAACGAGGTCCACTTTGGAAAAGATGCGGGCCCCATGTTGGTTTGCTGCGAAGTCCTGGATGTGAGGGATGGGATAGCGGTCCGGGGTGATGGCGTCATTCAGCCTGCGGTAGTCGCCGCAGGACCTCCACCCACTGGTGGCTTTGGGGACCATGTGCAGGGGGGAGGCCCAGGGGCTGTCTGACCTGCGAACAATCCCCAGCTCCTCCATGCGATGGAACTCTTCCTTTTCAGGCGGAGCTTGTCTGGAGGTAGGCGTCGAGCTCGGGCATGAAGTGGTGGCCCTGTGGTAATGATGTGGTGTTGGACCCCGTGTTTGGGCATAGAATTCGTAAACTGAGGTGCCAAAACTGATGGGAATTCGGCTAGGAACTTGGTGAACTCGTTGCCGGACAGGAAAATGGAGTCCAAGCGCGGGGCTGGTAGGCTGGTTTATCCCAGGGGGTAGGTCTGGAAGGTTGTGGAGTGGACTAGCCGTTTCCCCCACAGGTCGACTAACAGGTCGTGGGCCCGAAGGAAATCGGCTCCCGGGAGTGGTCGGGCAACGGTGGCAAGGGTGAAGGTCCAGGTGAAACGGCTGCTGCTGAATTGTAACTGAAGTGTATGGGTACCGAAAGTCCATATTGTTGTGCTGTTTGCGGCATTGAGTACTGGACCTTGTTGCCTGTTATGAGTGTCACGGCCGGTCAGGGGCAAAATACTGACCTCTGCTCCAGTATCGACGAGGAAACGCCGCCTGGACTGCTTGTCCTGAACGAATAGAAGGCTTTGTCGGTGGCCAACCGCCATAGCTGTTAGCGGCGGCTGGCGCTGGCGTTTCCCTGACTTGCAGGGTGGGCAGCATCGACGGGCCTCCGCGCGCCCACCTCTGATGGTAGAAACACTGTTGGTTGGCAGTGTCGTCATCTGTGTTTCTGGGGTGTAGTCGCCTGGTTGCTGGGACTGGTTCAGGCGGGCGTTGGGCTCGCGGCCTGGCGATTTGGCCGATGGACGAACTGCATTCACATTTGACCTTCCACAGGACGCCTGCCTGGGCAGCCACCTCACGAGGGTTGCTGAAATGACCCCATCATCGGGTAGTCGTTCAAGGAAGGCCTGTTTGAACATTAGGCAGGGCTTGTGCCCCTTGGCCAATGCCAGCATCTCATTCATTAGCGCGGATGGGGATCTGTCCCCAGGCCATCGAGATGAAGCAGGTGGGTGGTGCACTCACGACGGGAGAGGCCGAAGGTCCGAATCAGAAGGTCTTTGAAAGCCGGGTACTTATGTTCCTCCAGAGGGGACTGGATGAAGTCACTGACCTGGGCGGCTTTCTCCTGGTCCAGAGGGCTGACCACATGGTAGTACTTTGTGGAATCGGAGGTGATCCGCCAAAGGCGGAATTGCACTTCGGCCTGGTGAAACCAGACGCTGGGACGAAGCGTCCAAAAGGTGGGCAGCTTGAGTGCCACTGCGTTGGATGCTGCGTTGCCGTCCATTGTGCAGGTCCAAAATCCGTTTGGACCGTCGGGGTCACCAATGTAGCGGTTGCTACCGCAGAATGAACACAAGACGCGAGTCGTAGAGTTTCAGAACAGAACTGGTTTATTTTCCCGTCTTGCGCGGGCCTTTTAAGGGAGACTGTTCCCACCCAATGCAACCGGCAATGACGTATATGCTACGTCATCAAGTCTTTCCCGCGCGTGGGTTCTCCCCGTCGCTCGGGGAAGACGAAGGCCCGCCGCCATCATGGGCCTCGCCGCTCCGACGCCGTGTGACCCGACTGCCGAGCCGGTTCGCTTACCCGGACGGTGAGTTGCTACAATAACAGGATTGCATGTAGCTGATGGGTCACATTGTTATTCAGCCTATTGTAGTCTCCATGGCTCATTGCCAGCTCTCCAACCTGAGATTTACCACAAGAGTCCAAACTAACTCCCAGTGCTGTATGCTGGGAGGTGTTGCTTTCCTGCCCCTTCAGGGAAGTGTTAAGAATAGAGCTGCACCATTTTAAAGAAGAGCAGTGGAATTCTGTCCTCCACCCTGAACAATATTTACCCCTGAGCCAGCATCAGGAAAAATCCCTACCGTGTTTCTGCTTGTGGGATCTTGCTGTGCATATATAAGCTGCCATGTTGCTTACCTTACAAAAGTAATCACATTTCAAAAGTGCTGACAAAGATGTCAATCTTGTTTTGACTAGCAACCTGTGTTGGATGGGGCTGCTGGTTCTTGTTGTATCCTTTGGTTCTGATGAAGGCTCATTGACGTGAAATATTAATTCTCTCTCGACTGATGCTGCCCAACCTGCTGAGTATCTCGAGACTTCTCTGTTTTAATTTCAGATTTCCAACATCTGCAGATTCTTGCTTTGGCTTCTGTTTTCTGTGTTGCTCTGTTATCATGTTGAGTGCATTTCTGCCCTGTGCTGTTGATTTTTCTCTTTCATCACTTGGATTTTTCTCTTTCTTATTTTGTAAGCTTTCCATGCTAGGTAACTTCCTCTTTTGACTTTCTCATGGACTTCTTTGCTATTGATCCTTTACATTGTAAGTCTACTGTCAACTTTAAAGATGCTCTCAAACTTCAAACCACTTACAAACAAAAGATTGCAAAGACTTCTCTTGACTTTAAATACCTTAAAACAGCATGAGGAAATACAACTTTAAAGGCCAAACCATTCAGAGGCAATTCAGGTTATATTGATCTTTCTCTAAGGTGTCACAGACTTACTTTATGCAAATTTAACTGGAGAAGCTCTAACCAGGATGTGTGTTATGTGATCAAAGCCAAGAAGGTCCAGTGCACAACGTCCTTGGTTACTAGTTCTTGGTTGTAATCCAGAGCCTAAGCCTGCTTGACCAGTCGAGGGAAATATCTTTGTTTGATGCATGCCACTTTGTGTGTGGAAAATGTGATAAATAAATTACATAGGAAGTAACTTATTAAGCATCTGAGAACTGACTCCTTTTTCTGAACCTCCAAATGTTGCAATGATAATTAATTGTATCTGTCTCACAATAAACCCTCAGGGGGATCCTCCCGTCCTTGTTTAAGGGAGATATTATCCAGTAGCACAGCTGGGGTTAAAGTGTGAGCATTTCCATTCTTTGAGTTAGTGTACAAGTAGCACAGATATTTATTGCTTGAAGCCTTTTAAGGTATTAGTGAGTCCAAATTAAATTACAGCCAGAACTGAGTGTTAGAGGGGCACAGTTAATATGGGCTGAAGTGCATGTGAACCCCTTGATATTTCTTATTTTCAATACCAAGGGTACACAGTTTGTTCCACCTGCTATGTGGTTCTCTATTGAGAGGATACATGAGAGCTAAACAAGGCACGTCTGCTTGTCCTTCAATTCCCACAGCACCTGTTCTATTGTAGCATCAGTTACACTGAGGATCTGTCTGATCAGTTTTCTCAAAGACTACAGGCCAGGGATCACCTAGGAAAACAAATGACCTCTCATAACATACAGCTACTGCCCTTCAATAGCATACAATTGTCCAAGTGCACGAGTTCAATGCCTCTAACAAAGTACATAGCAGGATGTGCAGGGATGATATAATTGTTTCTGACCTCTAATACTTTGTAATATTTTCTCACAATCTACCACTAACCCAGAGAATATCCATTGATGCCCCCAAGTGGATGGTGATTAATAATTAGAGGAAGCCTAGGAAGGAAGCATTCTGACCCAGTGTACTACCTTTGGAGTAGAGCTTCATGATATCCAGTAGAAGAGATTTATCATGAAAATTCCTCTGTTCATTCTCACTCATTTAACAGTGGTAAAAGGAGCAAAAATACAGTATCTCCATGGATTGCTTGTGTCTGCCCAACCTCATCTCACCTGCTATTGAAATCCTCTTCTGTTCTTTTTCTACCTGCAGACTTACTATTCTAATGCACTCAAGCCCAGGCTCCCCCATTGGTCACCAGATAGGTACATTGCTGAAACCTGGTACTGATCTGCACTGGGGTCCAGTCAAGTGATGACTTGATTTTAATATTCTCATCCTTGTTTACAGATCCATCCATGGCGTCACCCCTTCCAATCTCTACAAGCTCCAGCCTCCAACCCAATAACCCTGGGGCAGTCAGTGCTCACCTGATTCTGGCCTTCTGGTTACCTGCATGTTTCATTGCCCTGCTACTGGGGATTGTGTTGTCAGCTGTCAATGCACGAACCTTCGGAGTTTCTTCCCTTCATTGTCCATCTCTCTACCTCATGAAACCTACCTTAGGTTAAGCTTTAGGCTGCCAGCCCTAATATATCCTCAGGTGGAGAATCTAGTGGAGCATCTCGGGAGACGTTCACCATGCTATAGTGTTCTGTAAATCCAGGGGCATGTGTAGTGATATGAAGTTGACTACTGTCAAATAACTGTACTTTTTCCATGTGTATATCCCTAATATACTCAACAAGAACTAGGGCCATGTGTCCCAGCTGGCCAGCTACCTCCCTCATGGATGCCCCCATATGAATGAAAGCTGTTGTTGTTGTAGCATAGTGCACCATTTTATAACAGGCAATCGCTGAGTAAATGGCTAATTGCTTCCACAATCATCAGAAGATCCGCAATTTTAGAAGTGTACCCTTATATATAACAACAATGGTTACTGTGGCATCAGACAGGTTAGTCAGGTCCTGGGACAGCCAGAATGCTGCTGCAAAGTCTAGCAGTGAGTTTCATTCTTTGCTTACCCTTCAGCCTGTACATCCTCAGTTGAGGTGGGTGTTCGGTGGTGCCAGAAAGCTGGCGACACATTCATATTATGGGAATTGACCCTTAAAGAGACAGTAGGAAGTTCCCAGTCTGATACTGAACCTTCTTTAGGGACTCTGAAAAGGTATTTCAGGATTCCAGTGTCAAGATTCATGTTCCAGGATGTCCAGTTGATACCTTCCCGAGAGAGAAGAGCAGGAGCTTCCCCTATGTTGGATCCGGTTATTTTCGAATCCGCAGGTTCTTTCAGGAGTCCAGGAATGAGTTGAAAACAACTTGGTGCTTCGCAAAGTTTTATTGGAAAAGTTTAAAACAAAGAAACAGTCACAAAGCACATGGCACTAGCTTTACTACATGGAGATGAGCTGAGACAAAAGGGACTAAAGGTGAGCTTGGGCCGGGGTGGGGTGGGGGGGTTGGAGGGCAAGAGAGCAAGAGAGTGATTAACAAAAAACGGCACCTTTTATACCTGAGATAAGGGATACTCCTTAGCTAACAATAGTCCAATCAGGAAACCTATTAGGTGCTTGTGGCCAAACCAACCAATGAAAAAACACATATTCACCTGATGGACAAACCAATAAGCTAGTAAGCAGCCATTCCTCATGCAGCCACTTGAGGTGTACTAAACACTACACATGTTAAAAAACTAATTAACACAGTCGAATCTAACACCTACGTACCTTCAAGTTCCAGCAATAATCATACCAATCCTGCCTTTGTCAGCCTTGCACCAAAGATGGGCTGCAGGGACCAGTAAGGGACCCGCAGAACCCAGTGAAACTTTATCTCCAGGACTCTTGGATGGTTTAGAAAAAAATCAAGCTATAAGATATTCTGATGTTAGGTTTGTGCAAACTGCTGGTGTGATTCCTGGTGTTGTACAAATTTTAACCAATGCACAGTCGAGATTGAGTTAATTTGATTCCCCCACTGAACATGACATTGAATACACTGTGCATGGTGATCTCAGAGGTCAAAGTCGAGTTTATTGTCATATGCATAAGTACATGTATGCACAGGTGCAATGAAAAACTTACTTGCAGCAGCATCACAGGCACATAACATCAGATACACAACATTCACTTGAAAAATATAAATTCTACACTATTTTACAAGAAAGCATAATTAGAACAAAAGAAAACCAAAGTCCACTAAAGTGCAAAGTGGTCATAGTTTTGCTGTATTGAAGTAGTGATTAAGATTGTGCAGGTTGGTTCAAGAGCTGAATGGTTGAAGGGAAGTAGCTGTTCTTGAACCTGGTGGTGTGGGACTTGAGGCTTCTGTACCTCCTGCCCGATGGTAGCTGCGAGAAGATGGCATGGCCCGGAAGGTGGGAGTCTTTGATGATCGATGATGCCTTCTTGAGGCAGCACCTTCTGTAGATACTACTGGTATGAAGGCACTAGCTTCTACTTGTAAGAGTTCTCACCAGAAGAACAAAATTTCCATTCTTACCTCCTATTTGTGACCAGATGTACCTGGTCTGGACCACACTCTTTAACACTACAACTGTGCTGTTGTCTGAACCTAATGGATTCTCTTGAGATATCCTTTAACGGGTGAATAGGCAACATAGGCTCATTTTCAAGAACCAGGAATGAGGCAAGAGACTGGAGGCTGCTGGTTCCTGTTCCTTCCTCTCCAGAGAGAGTCAGGAAATGAAAGAGAGGCTTTTAAAAGCTGAGGACACACATTGCATTCTTTTAATTTCCTTGCTGCTCTGGAAGTTTCAGTTACTGTCTGAATACAGCTCCTAATGGTTGTATATTTGGTTCCAGATAACTGAATTCACCTAAACCTCCACATAAACATTGGTTCCCTCATTTTCCTAATATATTGATGTGTGCAGTAATCCTCCAGAATCACTTCAACAACTTGAATGTACAGCTCTGCTCATATCACAAACTGTTGGCCTAAGTATAGATAAATCCTTATTATTGTATGTTGTAGATCACCTTGCCAGCTGGTTACACTTTATAAGCCTGGTAAAGATTTATTGAGTGACAAGTAACTGAAAATATTGAAAAAAACTTTTTTAAAATATGCATTATGATTAATTGAAATAAATCACCAGTCTCAACTTCTAAGATCATAGATATTTGCAACAAAGAAATTGAAGAAAAATATCCTTACCTAAATTAGTTTGAATAGAGAATTCACTGCTGCAGGGAATAGTTAAAGCAAATGACATAAGTTCACTTTGGTGTCAATTAGATAAAAGCGTGAAGGAAAAGAGATGTAGAACGTAGAACATAGAACACTACAGCACAGTACAGGCCCTTCGGCCCACAATGTTGTGCCGACATTCCATCCCAATGTAGTTTTTCATGGAACATGAAGAAATGTAGACCCATTGGGCAGAATAACCTGAATCTGTGCAGTTAATACTCTGAAGCCTTGTGTATCTGATTAATACTCAGTTGTGATTCTGTTGGAGTGTTTACCTAAAGTGCCGATTGAACCTTTTGACACTGCGGTGCATTAAACAGTTTCAGTTAGTTGGTTCCTTTACTTGAGGTGGAATCTTCATAACTGAAGTGTTCAGCTGTTAGTGAAGTGAGCAAGCTCTTCCCAGCACTTCAAACACTGGAGACTTGGCCAGTGCACGACTGAATTAGCAGTTGTATAGACTAAAATTCTGTAAGGAAGGGCAGCATTGATCATCGTGTAAGTAACTGATTGCTTTGTGATCTACTGTCAAGGTGGGAATGACGACTATAAAAGTAGAAACCCCAGAAGGAAAAAAAATACTTGCACACAGAAGTCAGGGTAACCAGCTCCACTTATTACAATGCTACAGGCTCAATCACTTTTAAGTTATGGCTCTTGTGCGCTTCTGGTCCTAAAGTTGGCTGCAGTTGTTATGTAAGTGAAGGTGCCTTAGGTTTAAGTACATGTCTGAAAGCTTAAAATGCTTAGGTTTTGAAACGGCATTGTTTTAGTGATTTTTTGGTTGCAGTTTGGAGATGTCCTCCCTACTCAGCCTGCTCCCGCTCTGTGTTCTGCCATGTTCTAACCATAGTTGTGTTCCTTAGAATTCCACTGTCTTGAGCCAAAGTTAATAATTGCTACAGCAAAATTAAGTGTGATCACTTAATTTAGATGGTATTTACTGGGTACACACCCGGAACAGGGCAGCACAGAGGCACAGCTAGGACAGCTGCTGCTTCATGGCTCCGGAGCGCACGAGTAGTAGCTATTACTATAATATAATAGCTATTACAGAGACATGGTTGAGGGGTGACCAGGAGTGGGAACTCAATATTCCAAGTTATTCAAGATTCCAAAAGGACAGGCAAAAAAGGAGAGGAGGTGGGATAGCTTTGTTAGGCAAGGAAGGATTCAGCACAGTGAATAGTGATGTGGAGTTGGTTTGAATAAAAATGATGAATAACAGGGGAAAGAAGACATGGGTGGTAATTTTTAAACTTTTTAAAAAATTTTTATTTACAGCGTGGTAACAGGCCCTTCCAGCCCAACGAGTCCGCGCCGCCCATTTTAAACCCAAATTAACCTACCCGTACATCTTTGCAATGTGGGAGGAAACCGGAGCACCCGGAGGAAACCCACGCAGACACGGGGAGAACGTACAAACTCCTTACAGACAGCGACGGGAATCAAACCCCGATCGCTGGCGCTGTAATAGCGTCGCTCTAACCGCTACGCTACCGTGCCGCCAGTCTACCGTGTCTACAGTCCCCCAAAGTGTTGCATCTTGAAAGCACAGAGGATAAATGGGGAAATATCAAAGGTGTGTAAGAAAAGAACTCCCACTATCATGGGTGATTTTAATCTGCATATTGATAGGACTAACCAAACTGGCAAGCACAACATGAAAGAGGAATTTCTGGAATGTGTCAGAGATTGTTTCTTAGAACGATATATCACAGGACCTACCTGGGAGCAGGCTATTTTTGATTTGGTCATGTTTAATGTGATAGAATATTAAAAGATGTTGCAGTTAAGGATCCCCTCAAGCAATGATCACAGCACGATATTCTAGATACAGTTTGAAGGCTTACACCTGGTCCATACCCAATGTCCTCAGCTTAAATAAGGATGATATCAATGGTATGAGGGTGGTGTTGTATGGAATAGACTGGATAAACAGTTAAGGGAATAGGTCAATGGATGAGCAGTGGTACATATTTCATAACTAGACCGTAACAGCCAGCAGAAATTTATCCCAATCAGAAAGAGGGATCCATGGCCAAATGATCCATTTTGCTTAAATGGAAGGATCCAATACCCCGTACTACTCTTCAATGGTTCTCTCAAACTATATCATGTTTAAACTTGGAAAAAATTACGAGTGGTACTGTTGATCCTTCGCTTAAATTTGAGGAAGTTTGGAGTCCATTTATTCAATATTTTCACATGATATAGATCCCCTTGTAATAACCTTTCAACTTAGAGGAATGGAGTTGACGACATAATATTGCTCTGTTTCTACTGAGAAATTTTAGTCCAGTTTTTTTTTCTGTTTTTTTTTTTGAATTTTTTTTTGATTAGCTTAGTTTGGTTTGATATATTGTTTATAATTTTTCTTATTGTTTTGGGGATTTTTTTTCTTTCTTTTATATTTATATAATAAATCTTTTTCTTTCCTTTCTTCATATTATATTCATTCATTAGGAGATCGTTGGATCTACAGATTTTTTTATACTTTATTGTTCTTTATGATTATCCATGCCATGATTGTTCTCCTGATCTCTTTGTATTACATGTACAAACACTGATGTTATATATTAAGATGTATTAATTTGAAAACTAATAAAAAGATTGAAAAAGAAAGAGGGATCCTTGGAGAAGGATAAACCATCCAGAGATAACAAAGGAGGTAAAGGAAAATATTAATTCAAAGACTAGAGCATGTAAAGTGGCAACGGGTTGTGGTAGTTCAGAGGATTGGGAATTTTATAAGAACCAGCAGAAAGAGACTAAAAAAATGAGGGAGAAAGTTGATTAAGGGAGAAAACTGACAAGTGATATCATAACAAACAGCGAGGGCTTTTATGGATATATATGTGAAAAAAAGGTAGCTTGGGTAATTGTGGAAGCCCCAGAGATCAGGACTGGGGAGTTAATAATGTGGAGTGAAAGATGTCAAATCAATAATTTGCATCTGTCTTCACGGTGGAGTGTACTGCAAACATCCCAAAGATTTCTGATGGGGTAATTTCAAACACTGTGGAAGAACTTGTAACAATCACTATCAAAAGGGGTAAGATGTTAGAAAGGTTAATGAACTAAAGGCAGAAAAATCTGGATGGCCTGCACCCAAGGGTGATAAAAGAAATGGCCACAGAGATAGCGGAGGCATTGGTTGAAGCTTCTCAAAACTCACTGCATTCCCATAAGATGCCAGTAGATCGGAAAACCACATATGTGGCTCCATTATCGAGAAGGGAGGGAGACAAAAAGTGAATAACTACAGGTTTACTGGCTCAACAGCTCGTGTCGACAAGGTGCTGAAGTCACTGATCAAGGAAGAAATAACTAGACTAAAGTAATCAAGCCAAGTCAATGTGGTTTGACAAATTTGCTAGAGATTTTTGAGGACGTAACAATCAGAGTTGGTAGAGCAGAACCTGTAGATGTTAGTGTGTTTGGATTTTCAAAAGGCATTTTGACAAGGGACCATGTAAAAGACTGGTGTACTAGGTAAGAGCTCATGATATTAGGGGATGTGTGTCAGCATGGATTGAAAATTAATTATCATATAAATGACAGAGAGTTTGACTAAACAGATCTTTTTTTTTCAGACTGCAAGGCTGTAACTAGTGGAGTACCCCAAGTTCTTTGCTCTCAATTACTTACTATGGATATTAATGACATGGAGGAGGGGGAAGAGTGTGAGGTATCCAAGTTTGCCAGTGACACGCAAGTAGGTGGAAGAGCATGTTGGAACAAGGACGTTAGGCTGCAACAGGGTATAGATAGGTTGAGCGAGTGGGCAAAGCCTTGTCACATCGTGTTTAATGAAGAAAAGTTTGGGATTATGCTCTTTGATAAGGCAGACTAGTATACCAATGGAGATAGGTTGAAGATTGAGAACCAGGTGTTCTTGTGCACAAATTGCAAAAAGTTAGCAGGCAGGTGCAGCCAGTGGTTAGAAAAGCAAATTGTAATAGTGTTGGAGTTTAGAATAAGTGACACGTTATTACAATTGTTCAGGATGCTGGTAAGGCCACACCTAGAGTACTGTGCAACAATCCCCTGGATGAACTCAGTGGGTTGGGCAGCATCTGTAGAATGAAAGGAATTGTCGACGTTTCAGGTGGAAGCCCTACATCAGGACTTGTTGGCGTTTCGACCCGAAATGTCAACAATTTCTTTTCTCCCACAGATGGTGCTCGACCTGTCGAGTTCTTCCAGCAGATTGTTTGTTGCTCCAGATTCCAGGATCTGCAGTCCCTTGTGTCTCTCTGGACTACTGTGCGTGCTTTTGATCTCCTTATTTAAGATGGGATATACTGGAGACACTCTAAAGGGATTCATTAGTCTAATTCCTGGGATGTGAAGGTTGTCCCACCACAGGCGGCTAAAGAAATTAGATCTGTATTCTTTGGAGTTTAGAGAAATGAGGGGTGATCTTATCAAAACATGTAAGATCCTCCTGGGACATGACAGGTAGATGTTGAGATGTTTTTATTAATGGGCGAATCTCAAATGAGAGGACATTGCTACCAGGTTAAGGGGTAGTCATTTAAAAGTGTACCACTTAGGAACTTCTTACAGAGGGTGGTGAATCACTGGAATTCTCCATCTTGGAGGGTTGAGGAGACGAGACCATTGAGGGTTTTTAAAGAGGAAGTAGGTACATTTTTGAAAAATTAGGGAATTAAGGGCTATGAGAAACCAAGAAAAGGAGATGAAGCCTTGGGTATATCACCATGATCATACTGAATGGCAGGACAGGCTTGAGGGGCTGAGTGGCCTACTCCTGCTGCTATTTTATTATATTCTTATGACTGAATGGGAGTAAGGGCCTGCTTCTATGCTGTAACCAGGCTAGCCATTCAAAATTTGGCCATCTGTTCTGCAGTAAACTGCTCTTGTTAGAATTTTGTAAAAGAAGATTAATTGTTCAGAATCCAGATGCAATTAAAACAGCAACTCCCACCTCTAGAGGCCTCATTAGATAATGAGCCAAGACTCTAAACAGACCAAAGGTGCCTTTGGTTCCCACTTCCTTGGGTTGTAGATTAATCTCAGCTGGGGTAAAAATTGACATTGAACAGTGAGCCATAACCTCTGAAGGAATATAGTCAAAGCTCCTATTCCTGATCTCCTCACACACCAATAGATGCTGAGCTTAATGCTCGACTAGGTGACAATTTTGTGGAGCCCCATTACTCTGTCCACAATGACCATCTTGAGCTTTTGGTTGTGTGTCTTCTCAGCTTTCCTTCCCATTCCTGCACTGACCTGTCTGTCCTCAGCCTTCTCCACTGGCATGGTGAGGCCATATGCAAACTAGAACAGCACCTCTTATTCTGCATGGGTAGCCTATAGCCCAATGGTATGAACACTGAATTTTCCATATTCAGGTAACCAACACCCCTGTGTTCCTTTCCCACTTCCACCAGTCCACCCAGGGTCTCTCTCTCTCCCTTTGTTCACCTTGTCCATCCTTCCCCCCCCCCTCATTATCTGGACTCATCATCCTCCCTCACTTGTTTCGATCTACCCATCACTTGCATGCTTATCTACCTGAGTTTCTTCTCCTTTGTTTCATCTTTCCTAACCTCTCGCCCACCTGGTTCAATCTGCCCGTTATCCCTCCCATACCTGATTCCACCTATCACCTACCAGCCTCTAACTCTTCTCCCTCCCCCACCCAGCTTCATCTGCCTGTTTTTTTCTTCTTATCTGTTTCCACCTATCACCTACTGGCTCCTATACTCCCCCCAACCCCCTCCCCCACCTGGCTCCATCTGTCCATCACTCCCCCTGCACCCACCAGCCTCTGTCTCACCCTCCCTCTCCCTTCTATATACTGGCTGTCTCGTCCCTACACCCTCAGTCCTGATGTGGGGTCTTGACCCGAAATGTCAACCATCCCTTTGCCTCCATAGATGCTGTTGACCCACTGTTCTTCCAGCAGCTTGTTGTTTGCTTCAGATTCTAGCAGCTGCGGTCTCTTGTGCCTCTAAGTTCAATGCTGGTTGAATAACCTTGCAACACTGTGGCTGTTTTGGAACCGGACTCTGAGCTACAGTCTGTGCCTGTGGAGCAACAATAAAAACAAAAGTGCTGGAAAGGCTCCCAAGTCAGGCAGTCTCTGTGGAAAAGAGAAACGTTTCAGGTCTGGGACCCTTCATCAGAACTGAGAGACAGAGAGAGAGAGAGGAATTCTGCTGCTGAGCTTTTCCAGCGTTTTCTGTTTTACTTCAGGATGCAGTTTCTTTTGATTTTCGTTTACTGTGCCTGCAGAGCAGAGTACAAGTAATTTGCTGCTTCACCTCAAAGTGTGTTTGGAGTTGCAATGGTGGGAAGGAAGAGATAAACAGGAAAGTGTACCAGCTGCTATGGCTGAACAGAAGACGACCATGCCATCAATAACAAACTCCACTTCAAGGATATGGGGAGAAAGGGGAGAGTGTTGTACTGAGATGGAGGATCAGCTGTGATTGTATTGAATGATGGAGCAGGCTTGAGGGCTGAAAGGCTGATCTCCACGTTCCAATTTTTCCACGTTCTTATGACCCCTTCCCTTGCAACCGTAGGAGATTTTACTCCTGACTTTTACACAACAGAGACCAGTCAGAGGGTTAGAATAAAGATGGAGATGAGATGATTGGAAGTCTTCACAGGAGGGAAAGTGGGATGATAGATTACATACGGTGAAGCTATTTAGACCAATGAGCAAGAAAAAAGGAATAAATAGCCAATGGGACCTTGCATTTGAGATTCACTTAGGACTGGAGTCAGGGTGGGGAGGGATGGCTGAGGAGGAATGAGAAAACACTGGAAGAGTTACGTAATGGGTCAGGCAGCTTCTGAAGAGGGCAATGGGCAGTCGACGTTTCGGTTCGAGAGCCTTCACCTGGACGTCAGATGAAAGATCTTGACCCGAAATGTCGACTGTCCATTTCCCTCTGCAGATGCTGCCTGACCCATTGAATTCCTTCAGCAGTATGTTTTTTGTTCCAGATTCCAGCACCTGCAGTCTCTTGTGTCTCCTCTAGAAGAGGTGGGCTGGCTGTAATGGGATGGAGATCATTGCGGAAAGTTAGTGGAAGATATGGGGAGTAACTTCTGGTCCTCCTTCTAGTATCTGACTTTGCCTCTTGCAAGAGCTAGCTACTTTTGATTTATTCATTCATGGAATGAGCCAGGTGCTGGTTGGTGCACCATTTATTGTTCATTCTTAATTATCCTTGATCTGAATGACTTGCCAATTAAGGGGAAAGTTAAGACCATATTGGCTTCCATGTAGGTTCACAGAAAGGTCAGGATGGCAGATTTTCTTTTCAGCAAGTCGATAGTGAACCTAATGGGTCTTTAAAAAGCATCCCAGTAGTTTTACAGTTTCACAATTATCACTACTGCCTTTTTCTTTAATTACAGATTTTTTTTAATTGCTAGAATTTAAATTCCCCAGCATCTTCATGGAACTTGAGCTCTATCTTCATATTAGTACCTAGGTCTCTGATACAAAAGAAAATAAGATGTATTTAGTTTTCACACTCTCAGCACATTCCAGGTTGCTTCATAGCGAATGAAACAGTTCAGAAAAGTGGTCAACCCACTGATATAGGAAATGCTAATTTGCACAGAGCAAGGAACAGTTTTAGTAACTAGCTGATCTGTTTTAGTGATGTTGGATGAGGGATACATTTTGATAAGGTTAGTGTGGAGAACTCCCTGCTCGGTTTTGAAATAATGCCACAGGCTGAGAGAGCAACTGTTCAATGTTTTATCCAAAAGATGGCACGTCATCAGTATGCAGCTACCACAGAGAGTCTTGTGCTGAGCAGCTGTAATGAAGTGAAAGAGTATGTGGAGCTTGGAACATCAGTGTGTTATAGCTTTTAGGACCTCGCACTCTCTCTTGCTGATATGGTGCAAATGTAACTTGCCATTTCTCAGTCCATACCTGAATGTAGGTAAAGTTCTCCTGTGTGCAGTCACGGGGTTGTTCATTATCTGAGGACCTCTGAATGAAATTCAATGAAGTTTCAATTATTAGCAAACATCCTCACTTTTCAAGCAGGTAAAGATTGTTTGGCAAAAAAACACTGCCATAATGAGCTCTCAACCTGGAGCTGAAATATTGTAGGTATGACTCCAGGGCAACGGGGAAATTTCCCCTTGAGCCTCATTAATTTTAATGAGATGTCTTTATACTGCACCTTATAAAATATCACCTGGATGCCAGAGGCAATTAATCTTGCCCGTACCACTGGAATTAAGCTTCTCTATACATTTTGGACCAAGATCTGGAGCAGTTATGGTCTTTATGAAAACCAAATTGAGCATTAGTGATCAGGATATTGGTGAATAAGCGCCACTCATGTCATCATTACTGTTGACAACACTTCCATCACTTTGCTGCTGATTGAGATATGACTAATTGAGATAATTGGCTGGATTGGACATGCCCTGCTTTTTATAGCTGGGACGTATCTGGATACTAGTTGGAAAAACATTTCAACTTTACAGTCTATTCAGAAAGATTGGCAAGGGGTACAGCTAGTTTTGAAACACAAGTCTTCAGCATTACAGTTAGGATATTGTCATAGCCAGTGTCCTTTGTTGTTTCCAGTGAACTCTGGTCTCCTGGAGTCGATGGATTTCTGTATTTATGTCAGAGTTATGGCATCTGCAGGTTTTTTACTTTTCCTTGTGCACATTTTATCAATGCCATAAAACTTCACAGGATCTGAGGTCAATCTTCAGAACTCCCAGGGCCCTCCCACCTGTACAGCACTGTTCCACCACCTATTGTGAGGGGTTCCGTCATTGGTATCGGGACGTACATGTGGATTGTGATTGAGTGTTGACTGGAGTATGGCTATGTCGGACCATTGCTCGTTGAGTCTGTGGGGCAGCTTTTAAAATATAGACCACTAGTGCCTAGATATTTGTGAGGAGGACTTCAGAAGGTTTGTCGGGCTGGGAGTGACTTTGCATGCCTAAATCCAATGCCAAGGTCGGTGCAGTGATCCATTTGATTCTGTTCCTATTTGATGTAACGTTTTGGTACAACTGAGAGACTTTCTAGGGAATACCAGTGGACAACAGGGGTCAGTCGCATTGCTGGAGTCAGAAGGGAAGCTCAAGTACAGTCAACTGAAGGAATTAATGAACCAGATAGTTTTCATTTTCTCATCATTGGGTAGTTTAACAGGTACCGTGACTGACAGCAGCTTCTAATTCTTACTGTTGTTGAATTAACTGAATTCAAGTCCCCTATCTGCCAAAATAGAATTTGAACTTGTGTCTTTAGGCCTCCACTTACGAGTTTGGTTTATGAGGAAAAAGTTGGAGGAATCTGGGTCTTGTAGCTTTGAATACAAACCATCGTTAACAGTATGCAAAGATAATCTGAGACCATCCTTCAATTGAAATTGTGAGCATGGATAAGTGAAATTTAGAGTAGATATCAGACAGCTATTGTTCACAGAATGTGTGACCAATGATTGGAATGATCTTCTCAAGGATTAGTGATGAAATCTTTGGAATTGTACCAGAACAATATGAATGCTGCAGTGTAGGATTTAAAAGTTATTTTAGTCAGATGAGTCAAAATGCACCTTCAAGGGTAGTGAACATTTAATCTTCTGAATGGAGGCTTTGTCATTGTTATCTTGAAGAAGACTTTAATTGGAAATCTTTAGCTTGTTAACTAATATTGAGATTATGTCAATCTAAATAAATCAAACTCAGAACTGGTTATAAAGCAAACATTTTTCATTGATGTGTAAGACCCAGTTAAAAAAAATCAAGATTAATACTAATAAGATTAAAATATTGTCTTCCATGTGCAATATTTTTTATGAATACTTGTCAGCATTCAAATCCACTATACAATGTAGCAGCAATGGACTTTACAAGTCACAACAGGTAATTTCTGTTAAGAGACTTGAAGTTAACAGTACTGAATAATTGATGGCCTTCCTCACCTCCACCTTCATGATTCAAGTACTCCCTTATAGAGTTTTCCATCTCTTAAAAACAATTAACATTCACAGTTCCTGGTGTGTAATGTTAACGTCATTTTGAGTCCTTATTTATTCTATTCACTGTCAAAAAAACAGATGTTAATGAAGTGAGTATGATGCTTGCTATGGTACTGATCACAATGCTTCATTGTTCAGTTGATGTCATAGAGCTGAAATGGGCATGGACCACTGAATCACTGTTGATTGAATTACAACGCTGTCCAGAGAACATGAGTTGCTATGAAATCTACATGTTAAGGATAAGATAAGATATCTTTTATTAGTCACATGTACATGGAAACACAAGAAAAATGCACCTTTGCGTAGAGTGTTCTGAGGGCAGCCCGCAAGTGTCACCAGGCTTCCGACGCCAAACATAAACATGCCCACAACTTCCTAACCCTGTACTCCTTTTGGAATGTGGGAGGAAACCGGAGCACCCGGAGGAAACACGCAATACACTTAGTACCTTTTAATGTAGGAAAATAGCTCAAAGCACTCCATGGAAATGGGAACCAGGCACAATATTTGTGGGTGATCCAATGAAACAGACTTTCAAGAAGGATCGTTACAATCTTGGTTGGAGCAGTAGTCTTAAACAAGTCATGTGTGGAGGAGGCAGATGGAAAGGTGTATGCCTTTGATGTCTGAAAGAAGGCAAGCAAGGATAAAGGGAGGGATGTGCGTTAGGCGGGGCTTTGAAGAACAATTAACTGGGGCCTAATTTGTTTCATGTTATCCTCCCCTGCCCAATGCAAGATCTAAAGCCTATTAATTTAAACCAAATTTCATCTAAGTGTCGTTACAATGGATGTGTACTTACCAACTGCATCTTTGGAAGTCAATTGCAGAAGTATTTTGAAGATTATTAAAATTGGTGCTATAGAAAAGTGAGAGCTTTGTAAAATTATAGCCAGTACTGCCCGTGGTATTAATTGAACCTACAGTGTAGAAGTAGGTTTTGCAACTCATATGCTCCATGTGAGTCTCCTCCTACTCACTGTTTAATTCTGCCAGGTTCTCTTTCCGTTTCTTTCTCCTTCATGTGCTTGACCAGCTTCTCGTTGGACTTCAGATGCACACAATTCATGACTGTGGAATTGCTTTACTGGGTTTTCTTTCACCAATTTGCAATTGCTTCCAGTGCAGGTGGTTCTGTTTTTAGGGAGGTCCCTATAATAGATGTCACTGGTAGTTTCAAACTCCCTGTAATTTATAATGTGCTTGACAAACAAGGGAAGTCTATTTAACCCTTGTAATCCATTTTTATCACTAAGCCTCTGTTATAATATCTTACTGCCTCTAAACCCCATATCTGTCTGCCACATCACAAACTGAACCAAGAAAATTTTAAGTGTTTCACTTGAGTGAGTGATATTTTCCCAAAAAGAGGTGCACTCCATCATTGAACATCTTAAGTACTTTCTTTTTCCTTTGGTTTAACTGAAGGCTTCCTGATTTGATCAAATCCTCCTGTCTTTTCAACCTGTCAATGTACTATCGATTACTGTGCCTGCATTATCCCTTTGCTTTAGTCCTGACATGGTCTGTGCCCTCTGACCATTGCTTTTCAATCCTGTTAGCATGGCTGTATCTCCCTTGCCGCTCCATCATTGAATAATATAAGCCCCAATCTTTATTGGTATGCCTATGAGTAAAAAAATAGTAGATTCCTTTGTTTTTCAAAAACTTTAAGGCTAAGCAGAAAGGTGCAGGCAGGTTTTTGGAAGAGATGATTGCAGAGTTTCACTAACCTTGATGGAAGGTGCTTTCTGACATCATCCTTGTATAGTTTAAGCATTCCTTACACATATATGTGCATGGATTTTGTCATATGTGCCTTTAGCAAGTAATCAGAAGCCTGCAACAGATCATTTATTATTATTATTATTGATCTTTAATGTGGAAAACTTTTCATGTCACTGTTTGGATCTGTCATTGATACTTTGTTTGCTCTCCTGACAGGAGCAAGTGATCAGAGTTACTCGACTTGTAAAAAACCGCATCAACAACTGTGACCATTAATAACCTGAAGCCTGGAACACTCTACATATTCCAAGTCCGAGCTTTCTCATCCACTGACTATGGGAACTACAGCCCCAGTATTGAGGTGCAGACATTAGGGGAGCGTAAGTAGTACTGAAAGAAAACAAAAGAGCATTTTTCATTGTGTGTTTTTTTTCATTTGATAACACCTTGAACTGTTTTTAGCTACAATAAAGATGCTCAAAAATGGAATTTGTTGTTGTTTTAAATTGATCCTTAGCCACCTATCCCTGTCTCTGTAATCTTTACCAAACCAATGAAATTCTCCTCCAGTTCAGGCTTCTTAATCACCCCAAAACTTAGTCACTTCCAATTATCAAACAGCACCAAGGCTTTGCTTTCTATAATGTTCTCCCTAAAACTCTCCATCTCTCTCTCTTCTTTGAAGACCTGCCTTAAAATCTATGAGCAACCAAGCTTTGGGTCACTATGTTCTTATCTGGCTCAGTGCATTTTTGATTAATAACATTTATTGGGAACTACTTTTGCTGTACGAATGGATTTGTTCTTCCTATGTTTGTATCTATCTTCCCATGTCCTGGAATATTGGCTTCTGGTCTCAACCTCAGATCAATATTATTATCATGTCACATATCTAGTGGATGATTGTTCTTATTAGACACAAGAGAAAAAACATAATTATCCAGAAGGCTAATTTATAAAAACAAAATAATAAGGTACTGCCACATACTTTTTGCTCTAGATCTGCACTATAATTAGCACTTATTGTAATTCTAATGAGGACATCAAAGGGCAAGTCTTCATTTTATTGACTTCAGCCACCAAAATGCTTTGGCCTTTTCAAAATCAGTAGTTTCAGATCTGGAGTCTAGCTATGCAAAGAGATGCTCTTGGCTGTCACACTTTAAACAGTAAAAAAAAGTCACCTCATACACTCAACTAATTAGTTCAGTGAAACCTTTTGCACTCATATCTGACTAGACATACACAGCCATAGCATTAAACCAGGTTTTCTGACTGTGTGAATGCTTGGGTTCTATTCTGAGTACATAAACGTTCTTATTCCCTATTTGTTTGGCAAATTTCATATGTTGCAAAGTCTATATTGCTAAAATGTATTCTAAGCACAGGTACTCCTTCAAAGGGAAGTGTGTACCCTGTTGATAAAGCCTTTACTCTCCCAGGAAGAGCTGTTTATAATGTGCAAGAATTTAAATATGAAGTTGTTTTCTTCTGTAATTTGCAAAGACATTGCTAGCTAACCTGCATGATTGTGTCCTTGTTTTATTCATCTTCATGCCTTTCACAAGGCTGTTACCATAAATTTGCATGTAATGACCTTCTGGTTGCTTATAATTTTCAGTGCTCTCTGGGAAACTCGGGGATCTTTTCACCAGCAAAGCAAAGGCTAAGATGTGACCTTGTAGGGACCCTTAAAATTATGAAGAATTGATGCATCAATTCTTGTTCCACTCACAGAATAATCCAAAACTAGGGGCCAGACATATAAGGTATTCAGCCATATAGTAGTTTGAATGTGAAACTCGTTACCGAGTTGGTGGTGAGGATAAGTAGAGGAATCAAGTTAAGGACACAGAGGGAAAGGATATGCTAATAGGAGGCATCTGTGGAACAACCAATTGGACAGAATTCCCTTTCTCGCTGCTGGCTTGATGTCCGCTTCATGAAACCGCGTGGAAGCTCAGCTCATTGGGTTAGTTTGAGTTTGTGTCTCTTGAAGGAGGAGCTGTTACTCACCACATAAAAGGGGCACTTTGTGTGAATTGCACTATTCTGCTTTCAGAGACTGAAGTGAATTCCAAATATAGCAGCATCAATTAGAGAAGTAACTCCAGGTACAAAATAATTGCAATTAGGTTGACAGTAGGTCTTCTAGGAGTACTTGTATTACATTGAGTGCCAATTCCTTTTACTTGGAGCTAGTACACTGCTTTTAACTGTATATATAGGAGATTTGCTTGTATCGTTGGGGAACACAAGCAGGTGCATGGGATCTACGGATTTTCTAGAGAGATTGGAATTGTCTCCAAGCCTTCACGCTTAATAGGCCACGCTAAGTTGCCCCTTATGTGTAGTTGAGTGTTGGAATTTGGGAGGAGTACCTGAGAATGTGAGGAGAATAGGCCACAGGGAGAATGGAATTGCTCCAGTGTGGATTTTATGGGGCAAATGGCCATCTTTTACATCATAATGAAATATGGAAAAAATATGAAATAGTCCTGCATCTTGTTAATCTATAACATTCTGTTGTAGGCAGCCACTTGCGTTGGAAGATGAGTTAAGTCTCAGGCAGGTCAGAGAGAACTTCCTTTTCTTTATTTCAAACATCTACTTTATTGATAAAAATATATACAGGAAAATCAATCAGTACGCATTTTTCTTAACATTCATTGTGCCATCAAATCAATACATACTCTTACCATGCATCAATACCACACATGATTCCTCTTTGAACAATACACCCATTGAGAAACTATTACACAGGACCCAGCCCCCCAGTGTCCAGTGGCAACAGGACCCCAGACTATGGTCCTTCCCTGTGGAGCCTTTATAGTGTCTGCACTGATTTACAGTGTGTCCCTCAGGACAATTGTTTTCAAAAATAGACCTTATTGATAAAAATATACACAGGAAATACAATACAATCAGTGCGTGCCTTTCCTTTCATTTACAGTGTCATCAAATCAATACATTAATTGTGTCGTCAAACCAATACATTCTGTGTACAAAGAACCAATGCCACTCATCTCAGCCTCTTTGAGCAATACACCCTTGAATTGTTTCAGAGGCTGTAACACAGGATCTCAGTGTCAAGTAGCACTTGGACTTTAGATTGCAGTCCTACCCTACAAAGCCTTTGTGTTGGCTGCACCGAGCTTGAGTGCATCCCTCTGCATGTACTCATGCAGTCTGTAATGTGCCAGTTGGGAGCATTCACTCACAGATCTCTTATTGCATTGGAAGACCAGCAAGTTTCAGGCAGACCAAGGTGCATCCAAGTTGATGTCTGTCTCAACATGTGTCCCTGGAAACAGCCCACTGATCAGAAAGTCCCCTGTTACACAGCTGCTTGTGACAAACCTCGACAAGGATCCTTGCATCCTTTTCAGGACCTTCTTGGCAAATGCAGAGTTCACAAAGAGGTGGACAATCATCTCTTTTGCATTGCAGTCACCCAGAGGGGAAGCACAAATTGGGAGTGAGACTTTGACCACACAGGAAGGATCTGATGTGGAGGGCCCTCCTCGCTATCGGCCAAGCAAGGTCTTGGTGCTTGTTGGTGAGCTCTGGCAATGAGGCATTCTGCAAATGGTTTTGATTGTCCGTTCTGGAAACTATCCCACAGGATCTATCATATCCTTGTCCTGCAGGGACCTACAGGACATCCTGTGCTGACCACTGTCCGATGGATGTGGTCAAGTTGTTTTCCCACAGAAACTACTCTGTCAAGGATAGGTAGTGCGGCAAGGTCCAAACTGAATGAACCATTGCATGGCAATAAGACCAGGTCCGTCCTTCGCAACACTGGGGCTAGGTAGAACATCAGCAGATAGTGGCAGTCGGAATTTAGTACTTCAGTTCTACGCACAACTTTTTTTAATTTCAGAATAAACTTCATTCATAAAAATAATGTACAGAAAGTACCATATAATCAGAACATGTCTTTCTTTACATTCATGATGTCATCAGCTCAATGCACTCACGGTGTCATCAAACAATACATTCTATTTAGAAATTAATACATGCAACATTTTTTATTTCAAAAGTAAACATTCATAAAATTTAAAATATTATAAAAGAAGAAAAAGTGCAAAGCTCTTTATATTCTTAGTGTTGTTCAGTCCTACAGTCTATACATTCAGTGTCACAAGAGATTCTGCAGATGCTGGAAATCTGGAGCAACACACAAAATGCTGGAGGAACTCAGCAGGTCAGGCAGAATCTATGGAAGGAAATAAACAGTCGACGTTCAGGTCGAGATGTGAAGGGTCTCAACCCAAAGCGTCGACTGTTTATTTCCCTCCATAGATGCTGCCTGACCTGCTGAGTTCCTTCAGCATTTTGTGTGTGTTGCTAGTTCATGGGTAGCATTAGCACTTTGTTAGTGTGCCCCCACCCCGGGGGCGATACACCCTTCTGATGTTTGTGGGGCTTCCACACTGGACTCAGCCCCTCAATGTCCAGTAGCGGAAGGACCCTAGATGATGGTGGTTTCCCCATAGAGCCTTTGCATTGGCTGCACCAAACTTCAGTGAATTCTTTGGGCATGTACTTTCTGCAGCCTGGAATGTGCCAGTCAGCAGCATTCACTTCTAGGACATCTCGCTGTGCTGTAAGACCAACAAGTTTCAAGCAGACCAAAGAACACCTTTCACCAAGTTGATGATCTTCCAGTAGCACTTAATGTTCTTCTGGACATTTCTTCCTTTAACATGCAGCGACTGTGGTTGTAAGGGTAGGAGGGGATGGTGCTCTCCCGTGTGATAGATCCTACTCTGACAGTTACATCTTAATCTAATGCTGACTGAATGTGCTATGAGGCTGTCTTCTCTGAAAACCTGAGTCTACATTGTGCAAATATTTTGCAATTATAATTCAAACATGTTTTATATGTATTTTGGAAAACAAGAGTAAATGTAGTCTATTCTCTTGGTGATTAAAAATTATGCATAATTGAATTGGTTAATTATGGAGATAATGAAGCTAAGCAAAGTAAGTTGAAATAAATGTATATTTTCACATTCTCGTCATCCTTGTAAACAGTATGAAAGGGAAATAACTGTATTAGGTGTTGCGTATTCTGATAACATTGTCTGATAATGTCACTCGGGAGAGAATGCTGATGGGAGGTAGGGTACAGGAACTATACAAGGATTATCAGAGCACAATATCAGCGTGAGGTGGAAATTCATTCAGTTACAGTTCCTCTTTAAATCGTCTCTCTCAGACTTAAGCAGGAGGTAGTTAACTCTAAATGTACCTGGTTCAGTTATGTATTTATCTGTCGTTTACTGGTGCTGTCAGTGTTAAAAACTCCAATCATGTTAAAACAGTATGTGATTAAGGTCAAGGAAGCATTAAAACCTTCATTACATTAAAATATGCTTTATATAGTGTCTTTAACTATTCCTTAGCAATTTAGTTGGATGTGAGTTTCTTTTCCTTGGCAATTTACTGAGCCTTGGGGATAGTTGTTTTGGCCAATCAAGCAGTTTCCACAAAATATTTCATCTTTTGATGGAAGACTAGAAAAAAATCAGTTGGCTATTATTTACATTTTATTTTAAGAAAACAATATAATTGTGTCTGTGAATAAAGAATTATTTGAAATAAAGCTACCATGCTAAAAATAGGAAATGAGAATGAATAACAGTGAAAAAGATCAGTTTGACACAAGTGCGACAAAAGATTTGTATTTTATATAATTTATATTTTTTACCTGATTTTTCTTAGTGAAGAAAAGCTTTGACAACTTTATTAATTGTAATTAATGAGTTATTAAAGTACATTAGGCACTGATTTGAAACGTGGCTCTTCCATTTTGCTAACACCTATGGAAAGTAGCATCTAATCACACCTTGAGCAATGAGGTTTCTCAAGCAGCTCCTGAGCTGAGGCATTTAGAGTCATATGGCATGGAAACAGCCCTTCCACATATTGTGTTCTCCATCAAACACCCACCTACACTAATCCTGCTCTAATTTGTTAATGCACTGTTGGTGTGCACCATGTTTGCAGGTACAATAATAACATTTAAAGACATTTAACACTTGGATAAGAACATGGATAGGAAAAGTTCAGAAGGATATGGGCCAAACAAGGGCAAATGGGACTAGCTCGGTGACGACGATGGTTGGTGTGGACAAGTTGTGCCGAAGGGCCTGTTTCCATGCTGTATTACTACGAGTCTACAGTATGTTTGTCTGGAATGGTTTAATTAAGTTTGAGGAAAAGGAAGAAGTTAGTTAGCAACCAAAACCTGGGAAGACTGGAAACTGCTGGACAGGGTTGAATGTGAGCAGACCTTTAAGTGTGAGTTCATGCCTTTTGTCAACTAAAAGAAAGCAAGTATGAGCATTTTGTCCATATTAACTATGTTGCACAGCATCTTGAAAGAATTATCTTGAAACAGTGCAGGAAGACAAGGCATTAATATTGTTGAGCAGAAGCATGAAACAAAAATACATATGAAGGAAAAGTAGCGATTGTTAAAGATTTATAGAAACCAACACAATGTTTACACACAAGAATGCAAGGCAAACTCCACACCACACGGGGTAGTTAAGGTGAATAACATGGATGTATCTAAGGGAAAACCAGAGAATTAGATAATGGGGAAAGAAATAGAGGTTTGTGGTGTGATTAGACAAAGGGTGAGAATTTTCAGGAATGCTTACGTGCAAAAGTTGGCCAAATGTTCCATTTCATTGCTGAAATTCTATGCAAGGAACACAGCAAGTAGGATGGTAGAATGTCAATTAGATGGGTGCATTATATTAAATGCAAAGAGAATGCATTGAACAAAAAAACCTGTTTGTATGTGTTTCAGAGCGCTAGTTTGGATGTGCTATGGTGGTCAGGGAAGGCTGCAAATCATACTGATATGGCTGCTCTACATGTTTTGATGTACTACTGTGTGTTCAAGTATAAAGATTAGCTTTCACCTGCCATAACACAGTAACTAAAACGTGCTTGTGCTTTCCACTTGTTTTCTTCATAGCTGAAGGAAAAACAAGTGGCAACCCTTACTGTCATCATTTCTCAGATGAATCACATCCAAACCCAGATACGACCTGTCGCAGAGGGAGAGCCCAGTGAAATTGAGGAGGAGGTACAGGATAAGGCAGTCAACATTACTGGGCTGTGTTGATGAGTAACCACTTTGTATAACATGGAGGTTCACCATCCCGAGCTGTATGAGAACCCTTTTTCACCCGGGAGAACCACAAACCTCCATCCCCAAGACACTGGAAAGTGGTACTGTTCGGCTGAACTAGCCGCTGTATGATGCACATTGTGCATTGAACATCAGTGAATCTGCTTTTTGACCTGAGCTTTGCAGAACACAGCCCGTGTCGCAGCTGCTCCCGTGGTTGCTCACGTTGCTACGACATGTCGCTTCAGCCCAAATTTCAAAGCGTGGTTATGATCTGCTTCAGCAGACTTGCAGAAGAGCTGTGGCCAGTTGTGAGGAGAGATTTTTGAGACCTCTCTGATTTCCTTTTGACTGGACTTGGACAGGTCTGTGAACCTTTGGGAGGAGGGAAATACAATGCATGATGTAGCGCAGTAACAGTCAATAGAAGAGGCTACTTTTCAGGATGTAGGTCTCACTGACAAGACCAGTATTTATTGTCCATACTTTTTGAAGGTGGTGGTGATCACCTTCTTTGAACCACTCTTGTTGTGTAGAGAGTTCCATGATCTACACCCATTGAAGGTGAACACCAGCAATATACCTCCAAGTCAGGATGGTGTGCGACTTGAAGTCAGTGGTGTTCCCAAGCACTTGCTACCCTTGTTCCTTTTGGTGGTAGAGGTTACTGGTTTAGGAGATGCAGTTGGAGTAGCCTAGACAATTAACTGCTGTGCCTTTTGTACATGGCACACTCTACAGCCGTAGTGGTCTGGTTGTGGAGGGAGTGAATGTTTAGGCTGTTCAGTGGGCTGTTTGACCTGAATGGTGTTCAGCTTTGTTAGTGTAGCTGGAGCTGCACTCATTCAGGTAAAAGGGGAGTATTTCCATCATGTACCTGGCTTAGAGTCATACAGCACAGAAACATGCCCTTCGGTCAACCGTGGCCACGTTGGCCATCAGTATCTCTGCAGTGCAGTGCACAACTGACCACAGGCTTCCAATCCATCACCCTCTCTCTCCTATCCTCATGATGTAACTGTTCTTCTGCTAGACTGCAGGTATCAAACTCTGCTCGCTCATGTTCTCCTTCTCCAGGATGATGCTGACAACATAAGTTATTTGTTTTGGAGGCACACAAAGCTCACCGTTACTGCCTGGGCAATGTAAGAACTTCTTACTAATGCCATCCCACTTGTTACTCTCCCCTTGCCTTGTCTTCAGATTAACTAACAATAATAGTCTAAGGTCTTTGGTGAATCATTTCACAGCCTTGGTTTTAGAACTTCCCATGTTGAAATTCCTGAAAAAGGAGAGAGATTCAATAGATCAGCAGTGATTCCTCCAGTGTAATAGTGTCTTTGTGATGCATTCATTAAATTGGACATTCTACTTAATATTTAAGATCAAGTTAACGGCAACATTAAGCCTTGGACACATTAACTCCAAGCCTTATTTAAATCAACTCCACATGATATCAGTATCAGTGACATCAATGACAGGAATCAGCTGGGAGTGGCTCTGTCCAGGAGCTTGCCTCTGTAGTCTGTTGCTTGCAAGGCAAGTGTTGTGGACCAGTCAATCAAGCAAGGGTCCTATGTAAGCCAAGACACATCCTCGTGGGGTTGGCCTGAACTTACCTTTCTATATTGAGAGGGTGCATAGATTGATACAACTAAAGCCACCTTCCTTATGGTCTGTCAGTATTGGTGGAGGGAGAGGAAGGATAAATCTCGTTTTCTAAATTATGGTTCTATTTCTCACTTTAATAATATTAACAGTGTTGTGGAGAGGCTCTTAACAATTTTCATTGTATTGCACAAGCCATCATGCATATCTCCCCAGAGGAGACAATTTGGTGCCTCAGAAACCCCAGAAACAAGGATTAGATAGTAAATTGACATGGTTTTCTGAGCTCCATTACAAGGAAGGAGAGAGTAGAATCTGTGCAGAGACTGAACATTCAGATCAACACAACTTGTTGTTGACCATTATGACAGGAGGAACCTGGCAGCTCTTCTCTATTCAACTTTTAAGTAAGACTGATTTGTAAGGCCGTGAAAAGACCACAAACAGCTCATCTGGTTGAGGTACTGCAAAGCTGGTAAAACCCTTGTGTTCAAACTCAGATCAAATTTGTCAACTTCATCAATGGAAGGCCAGAGAGACTTGGATTAAGATGAGAGGTTATGCTAATTGGGCATGTTCTCACTGGGAAACAGAAACGTGAGGAAGATTGATATTATTGCAGTGTTGTGGATTCTGAAGGGATTTGATGACCTGTTGCACCTTGTCTGGAGAAGTAAATTAAAGGGAATAACCTGTAGTTGAAGGGATATTCCAGTGAACAAATAATCAATCTAGGGAACAAGGTCCCTGGTGAATCCATGAAAGCCAGTAGTATTGATTCATTAGAATTCAAATTTCATTCAGAAGATAACAATTTGAGGTACAGTTTATAATCATTTTAAAGATATTACATAAGTCCAGCCAGTTCAGGAAGAACAGGTGACTTTGGATCTTTTGTTCATTCTGATATGGGACTTGGGCAATTGATGGCAAGACCAACATTTACTTCCCACCCATAACTGCAATCATGGACAATGGTGGCAAGCCATGTTCTTGACCGGCTTCTTATATCTTCTTGATGGTGCTCCCTCTGTGTTGTTGAGGAGTGAGTTCCAGGATTTTGATCGATGAAGGAGCAGCAGCATGTTTCCAGGTCAGGATTATGTGCAGTTTGGGAGGAACATGCAGGAGGGGGTGTTCCCATGTGCCTGCTGCCTTTGTCCTTCTTGATGGTAGAAGCTGTGGAGTTGGAAGGTGCTGTTAGAAACATAGAACATAGAAAACCTACAGCACAATTCAGGCCCTTTGGCCCACAAAGCTGTGCCGAACATGTCCCCGCCTTAGAGACCCATAGCCCTCTATTCTTCTCAGCTTCCTGTACCTATCCAAAAGTCTCTTAAAAGACCCTGTCATATCTACCTCCACCACCGTTGCTGGCAGCCCATTCCACGCACTCACCACTCTCTGAGTAAAAAAACTTACCCCTGACATCTCCCCTGAACCTACTCCCCAGCACCATAAGCCTATGTCCTCTTGTGGCAACCATTTCAGCCCTAGGAAAAAGCCCCTGACTATCTACCCGATCAATGCCTCTCATCCTATTATATACCTCTATCAGGTCCCCCCCGCCCTCTGTCGCTCCAAGGAGAAAAGGCCGAGTTCCCTCAACCTGCTTTCATAAGGCATGCTCCGCAATCCAGGCAGCATCCTTGTAGATCTCCTCTGCACCCTTTCTATGGCTTCCACATCCTTTCTGTAGTGAGATGACCAGAACTGAGCACAGTACTCCAAGTGGGGTCTGACCAGGGTCTTATATAGCTGCAGCATTACCTCTCAGCTCCTAAATTCAATTCCACAGTTGATGAAGGACAATACACCATATGCCTTCTTAACCACAGAGTCAACCTGCATAGCTACTTTGAGCGTCCTATGGACTCGGACCCCAAGATCCCTCTGATCCTCCACACTGCCTAGAGTCCTACCATTAATACTATACTCTGCTATCATATTTGGCCTACCAAAATGAACCACTTCACACTTATCTGGGTTGAACTGGGTTGAGTAGCCTGGGTTAGTAACTGCACTGCTTCTTGTAGATGGTACATACTGAGGCCATGTTGCAACAGTGGTCTAGGGAATGAATGTTTTGGGTGGTAGATCAACTGCCAGTCAAGCAGACTACATTGTCCTGCATGGTGTTGAGTTATTGAGTATTAGTGGAAGAACACACATCCAGCCAAGTGGAGGTTATCCCATTGCATTCTTGACTTGTACCTTGTAGATGGTGGAAAGTCATTCTCCACAGATATCCAGACACTGTGGCTGCAGTGTTTATGTGCCGGGTCCCACTGTGTTCCTATCCATTAGTGACCTCATTATGTGATGGTGGAGAATTCAGTGACAATAATGCCATTGAACATTAAGAGTAAGTGTTTAGATTCTCCTTGGTTTGAGATAGTGATTGCCGACACTTATGAACCCATGTCTGAATTTTGTCCCAGTCTTGACGGATGCAGGAATGGGCAACTTTATCTTCTGCGGAACGGCAAATGGATTTGAACATTGTGCACTCATCAGCAATCATCCATACTTCTGACCTGATGATGGAAGGAAGGTCAATGATGAAGCAGCTGAAGATGATTAGTGCTCGGAACACCAGAAACAACAAAGCCATCACCGAGAAAGCTTGCTTCTAAGTGGCAGAGGATTGCAGCCACAGGTGCATTACTCACGGTCCCAAATCAACTGTACTTCCTCATGGATGACAAAAGGTCAGGAACCTTCTTCCATTCCCCAATTCTTGCAACCATTTTCCTGTCAGTTGACTGCCCTCCAAAAGTGTCCTCTCTACAAATTACAGTCTTATGTGCTCTTTGTAATCTCTCAGGTACCTTAAACATTTCCACTTAGAGTTCAAAAGCCCCACCTTGTCCAGTTCAGTAGAGCTCCAGATGATGCTTTCTGTCAGTGTGTCATCCTCTGACCTACCCATGCCACTAGTACCTGTCCATGTTCATGTTCGTGATCTAGAGTTGCCTTGTTGATGTCCCTGGGTATAGTGTGTGGAAATGCACTACAAATTGACTTATGATTCAATGTAAGTCGGATGCAAGAGTGGGGGCTGGACTGCGCAGGTGCGGCGCGGGCAGTTTAAAAAGCAAACAGCCACATCCAGCGGACAGCGTCGGAGCGGGCGGCTGAGTGAGAGGGAGCAGAGTGGTTGGGCTTTGGCTTAAGGGGCTTCAGCGTAAAGGGGCAAGGCAGGTGAGTAGCTGGCAGGTCGGTAAAAGTAAGGTTTACCTGTTATCTGTGATAAATATTTAAGTAGAAAAAACTAGGGGAAAATAAAGAATTAGTTCAGATGGAGGACATGGTGGTGTGCTGCAGCTGCTTGATGTGGGAACTCGTGGACCTTGCTGCGGTCCACGATGGCCACATCTGCAGTAAGTGCTTGAGGCTGGAGGAACTTCGGCTCAAATCGATGAGCTGGAGTTACAGCTTCAAACACTGCGCAGCATCAGCGAGGGGGAGAGTTTTGTAGATACTGTACATAAGGAGATGGTCACCCCGCTCAGAGCAGGTACTTCTGGAGTCCAGGAAGTAGAGAGAATGATGACTGTCAGGGGAGGGAAAAGGAGAAAGAAAACGAACAGGCAGATAGAGCAGAGGAGCCCGGAGGCTGCTCCCCTCAGTGACACGTTTTCCGCTTTGGAGACTGTTGAGGGAGATGACCTGCCGGGGTCTAGCAGCAGTAGCCAGGTCTGTAGCACTGGGACCGGTCCTGCTGCTCAGAAGGGAAGGAAGGAGAAGAGGAAGGCGGTAGTGATAGGGGACTCGATAGTCAGGGAAACAGATAGGAGGTTCTGTGGCAGTGAGCATGAATCCCGGATGGTTTGTTGCCTCCCAGGTGCCAGGGTCCGGGATGTCACTGATCGGGTCCACAGGATTCTGGAGCGGGAGGGAGAACAGCCAAAAGTCGTGGTTCATGTTGGTACCAACAACACAGATGGGAAGAAGGATGAGGTCCTGAAAGGTGAGTTTGGCGAGCTAGGCAGAAGGCTGAAGGACAGGACCTCGAGGGTAGCAATCTCGAGATTGCTGCCAATGCCACGCGATAGTGAAGGTAGGAATAGGAGGAGATGGCAGATAAATGTGTGGCTGAGAAGTTGGTGCAGGAGGGAGGGATTTAGATTTTTGGATCATTAGGATCTCTTCTGGGGAAGGTGGGACCTGTACAGAGAGGACTGGTTACACCCGAGCCTGAGGGGGGCCAATATCCTTCTGGCTAGGTTTGCTAGGGTGGTTCAGGAGGGTTTAAACTAGGTTGCGAGGGGGAAGGGAACCAGAGGAGTAGGTCAGAGGAAGAAGGGGATGGGGAAAAGTCAGATCTGACAGGTAGAGAGGCTTTGAGGAAGGAGAAGCAGAGTACAGGCTATAAAAGTAGTAAGGTGGATGGGCTAAAGTGCATTTACTTGAATGCAAGTATCATCAGGAGTAAGGGAGATGAACTGAGAGCTTGGATTGGTACATGGGACTATGATATCGTGACTATTACAGAGACATGGCTGACATCGGGGCAGGAATGGATATTGAATATTCCTGGTTTTCAGTGTTTTAAAAGGGATGGGGGGGAGAAGAGGAGGAGGGGTGGCGATACTGTCAGGGACATGGTTACAGCTGCAGAAAGGGTAGATAATGTAGAAGGATCCTCTCTAGAGTCAATATGGGTGGAAGTTAGGAATAAGAAAGGGGCAGTTACCCTCCTGGGAGTATTCTATAGGCCCCCGGTAGTAGTAGGGATACTGAGGAGCAGATTGGGAGGCAGTTTTTGGAGAGATGCGAAAATAACAGGGTTATTATAATGGGAGACTTCAACTATCCAAATATTGATTGGCACCTACTTAGTGCCAAAGGTTTAGACGGGGCAGAGTTTGTTAAGTGTGTCCAGGACGGATTCCTGATGCAGTATGTTGACAGGCCGACTCGGGGGAATGCCATATTAGATCTAGTTTTAGGTAATGAACCGGGTCAGGTGACAGATCTATCGGTGGGTGAGCATTTGGGGGACAGTGACCATTGCTCCATAACCTTTAGAGTTGTCATGGACAGGGATACGAGCAAAGAGGACGGGAAGATATTTAATTGGGGGAAGGCGAATTATGAGGCTATAAGGCGAGAACTTGGGAGTGTAAATTGGGGTGACATTTTTGAAGGGAAATATACTATGGAGATGTGGTCGATGTTCAGGGATCTTTTGCAGGATGTTAGGGATAAATTTGTCCCGGAGAGGCAGAGAAGGAATGGTAGGGTGAAGGAACCATGGATGACGAGAGAGGTGGAACAACTAGTTAGGAAGAAGAGGGCAGCATACATAAGGTGTAAGCAGCAAGGATCGGACAGGGCTCGTGAGGAATATAGAGTAGCAAAGAAAGAGCTTAAGAAAGGGCTGAGGCGAGTGAGAAGGGGACATGAAAAGGCTTTGGTCAGTAGGGTTAAGGAGAATCCCAAGGCTTTTTTCTCGTACATAAAGAACAGTAAGATGGCTAGGGTAAAGGTTGGTCCGATTAAAGACAAAGGTGGGATGATGTGCCTGGAAGCTGTGGAAGTGGGTGAGGTTCTCAATGAATACTTCTCTTCAGTATTCACCAAGGAGAGGGGCCTTGATGATGCTGAGAACAGTGTAGGTGAGGGTAATGTTTCTAGAGTATGTAGATATTAAGAGAGAGGATGTGTTGGAATTGTTAGAAAATATTAGGACAGATAAGTCCCCGGGACCTGACGGAATATTCCCCAGGCTGCTTCGTGAGGCGAGGGAGGAGATTGCTGAACCATTGGTTAGGATCTTTGAGTTCTCGTTGTCAACTGGGATGATACTGGAGGATTGGAGGGTGGCGAATGTTGTCCCCTTATTCAAAAAAGGTAGTAGGAATAGTCCAGGGAATTACAGACCAGTGAGCCTTACGTCTGTGGTGGGTAAGCTGTTGGAAAGGATTCTAAGAGATAGGATCTATGAGCATTTAGAGAATCATGGACTGATTAGGGACAGCCAACTTGGCTTTGTGAAGGGAAGATCTTGCCTCACAAGCCTGATAGGGTTCTTTGAGGAGGTGACCAGGAAGATTGATGAGGGTAGAGGGAAAATTGATGATGGTCTGCATGGATTTTAGTAAGGCGTTTGACAAGGTTCCGCATGGTAGGCTTCTTCAGAAGGTCAGAGGCCAAGGGATCTGGGGAAGCTTGACTGTGTGGATTCAGAATTGACTTGCCTGTAGAAAGCAGAGGGTTGTGGTGGAGGGAGTGCATTCGGATTGGAGGGCTGTGACTATTGGTGTCCCGCAGGGATCGGTTCTGGGACCTTTACTTTTTGTGATATTTATTAACGACTTAGATGAGGGGGTGGAAGGGTGGGTTAGCAAGTTTGCAGATGACACAAGATCGGTGGTGTTGTAGATAGTGTGGAGGGCTGTAGAAGCTTGCAGAGGGATATTGATAGGATGCAGAGCTGGGCTGACAAGTGGCAGATGGAGTTCAATCCAGAGAAGTGTGAGGCGGTACACTTTGGAAGGACAAGCTCCAAGGCGGAGTACAAGGTAAATGCAGGATTCTGGGCAGTGTAGAGGAGCAGAGGGATCTTGGGGTTCATATCCACAGATCACTGAAAGTTGCCTTGCAGGTGGATAGGGTAGTTAAGAAAGTTGTTAGCTTTCATAAATCGGGGGATTGAGTTTAAGAGCCGCAAAGTGATGATGCAGCTTTACAAAGCTCTCGTTAGGCCACACTTAGAGTACTGTGTCCAGTTCTGGTTGCCCCATTATAGGAAGGATGTGGAGGCGTTGGAAAGGGTGCAGAGGAGATTTACCAGGATGCTGCCTGGATTAGAGAGTATGGATTCTGAGGAGAGACTAAAGGAGCTAGGGCTGTTCTCACTGAAGAGAAGGAGGATGAGGGGAGACATGATAGAGGTATACAAGATATTGAGAGGAATAGATAGAGTGGACAGCCAGTGCCTCTTTCCCAGGGCGCCAATGCTCAAAATAAGAGGATGTGTCTTTAAGGTATTGGGTGGGAAGTTCAAGGGTGATGTCAGAGGGAGGTTATTCACCCAGAGAGCGGTTGGTGCATGGAATGCACTGCCTGGGGTGGTGGTGGAGGCCGATACATTGGACAAGTTCAAGAGATTGTTAGATAGGCATATGGAGGAATTTAAGATAGAGGGATATGTGGGAGGAAGGGGTTAGATAGTCTTAGGTGTGGTTTGAAGGGAGGCACAACATGGTGGGCTGAAGGGCCTGTATTATGCTGTATTGTTCTATGGTTCTATGGCAATGATTGTATTTGAATGTTGTTTGAAATCATCCTCAAAGTAATCCACAGAGTATTTTCTCATTAAGTCTATAATGCAAAAGTTAGCTGAATGCCTTTAGGGTTGGAGAATGTAGGATGAAGGAATTGACCACTGAGTTGATCAAGACATTTATTTCAAGGGCTCTTGTTATTTTGTTGGAAGAGGGCTGACTTGTACAGCTCAACCTGTAGCCCTTCCACTCCCTCAGCTTTGCTCAACTGTTCCTCGTGAGTCTTGAGGTGCATCTCCTTATGCCCCAGACCTACTTGAGTGTTGTATAGAATGCTGCAGGCTGCTAATATTCAGGACACTGGGCTAAGAGTATCATGCATAACACAAGGCACCACCCCTAACCAAGTAAGGTATGTGGGGAATTTCTTCAAAAACTCAAAGCTGAATGATTACCTTTCTTAGGGCACCAATGCTATTATAGCTAATAAGGGCATGTTGGAGTTATAAAGCAATACCCATTGTTATGATTAAAGTGGTCAGAGGATTCTTTTCTTCTCATTATTTGTTCAAGATTTGTTCTTCTGAAAGAAGAACAAAATGACAGTTGCCTGAAGGGTCAGCGGAGACTTGCACGATGAATTGGTTTAGCCTCATAGAAGCGGAACATTGACGGAACAAAGCCCTTTGAGGCTCATGACTTTCTGCAGGGTTGTTCCTATCACTCCCTGAAGTTCAGTCAATGACTCCTGGTCAAAAATAAATTCCGCTGGGCACTCCCATTCATCAAAGTATTGTTATTTTCCGGAAAGTTGAAGAAACAGCAAAACTTTTAGATATACTGCTCTGGTATCTTACTTCATGGAGTCATGGAAGCCAAGTGCGAAGTCTTTGAAACATACCAGTTGTGCTTTGGAAGGATTCAGATGTGACTAAGGGTGGAGTAACCATAGCACTCAAATGGTCTCCTGATAGGTGGAAGAGGCATTCTTCAGATGGGTCCATCTGCTCCTGCTGTCAGAGGCTTGTCCTTCTCCTTTCTGCTTCCAGAGTAGTACAGCTCCTGAACCCCCAATCTTTGTCAGTTCTGACTCTTGAGGTAAGCTTGCGGTAAATGGCACAGTGGTGCTGCAGGTAGAGCCACTACCTCGCAGCGCCAGAGACCCATGTTCAATCCTGACCTTGGGTGCTCTCTGTGTGCAGTTTGTTCATTTTCCATGTGGCTGCATAGGTTTTCTCTGGGTACTTCCCCCCACGTCCCAAAGATTTGGGAGTTGGTAGGTTAATTATCCACCGTAATTTTCCCCTAGTTTATAGGTGAGTGGTAGAATCTGAGAGGAATTGATGAGAATGTGGGGAGAACAAAAAATACGATTGAAACAGGATTAGTGTAAATGAGTGGACCTAAGAGCCTGTTTCCATGCTGTGACCCTTCCATTGTATATATGTGTGCTGAGTCCATCCAGCAGAGCCTGTTCTCCAATCACTTTACCTCTGCACCAAGGCCTGGCTCTGTGAAGCCCACGTAGTAAACTGGTGTGCAAGTTGGGAAACCGACTCATTGGTAGACAGAGGTGGAAAGAGAAAGCAGCTTCAAATTCCTGGGCGTCAACATCTCGGATGACCTGCCCTGGATCCAGCATATGGATGCAATCATGAAGAAGGTGTGCTATGCCTCTACTTACTTGGAAGCTTAAGGAGATTTGGCATGTCACCAAATACTCTAACAAACTTCTGCAGATGCACTGTTGAAAGTATCATGACTGGTTGTATCATGGCCTGGTACGGCAATTCCAACACAGAGGAGCACAAGAGGCTTCAGAGAGTAGTGGACACAACTCGGTCCCTCATGGGCACAGCCCCTCCCCACTATTGACAGCATCTACATGAGACGCTGTCTCAAGAAGGTGGCATCTATCATCAAGGGCCCCCGCCATCCAGGTCATGCCCTCTTCTCGCTGCTACTGTTGGGCAGGAGGTACAGACGCCTGAAGTCCCACATCACCAGGGTCAGGAACAGCTACTTTCCTACCACCATCAGGTTCATGAACCAACCCTAACCCCACCTCAGCAACAGAACACGATGGACCACCTCTTGCACTACCATGGACCTGTCTCTGATTTTGTTTTTCTTTTGCACTGATGTCTTGTTTTGCAGTCTTTTTCTTCATTGTCTGGCATAATTTATGTATAATTTGTGTTCTGTGTGTTTTCTGAACCTATGTGTTTGTGATGCTGCTGCAAGCAAGTTTTTCATTGTACCTGTACCTCACCGTACTTGTGCAAATGACAATAAACTCAACTTGTGTTAGGAGAAATCATGCACAGGCATCTTCCACTCCTCAAGATGGTGAATGGAAGGAAGACATCCTTAAAGCAGAGGATCTGCCTTCGAAGGAGGAGACCCACCTGACCACAGCTAAAAATTATCAGGCAATTCAGTCAGACTGTGCCTTTAATGTAGTGTCAGAGCAAATTGTACCTAACAAATTATAGTCCAAACCATCTCTCAGTATTGGTCACAACAAGCTGAACAGAAATGAGTTTAAAAATTAAAATAGATTTTTTTTTACTCCATTGCCTAAATGATTACCAGAAGCTATAATAAGCATCAAATTGAATCATTAGTGATGTGTTATTTTATGGATGCCTATTAAAAGCAAAAAAAAATATCAGTTTGCATTTTAATAAGGTTTTCTTTCAGTCAGGTCAGTTAGCAATTCAATGTTATATAGCAAATCAAGACAATTTGAAGGCTTGTTAACTTCCATCTCCAAACAAACTAGAAATTGTGTGTCTTTCGTGAGAATAAAATGAAAGTTCGAGAATTGCCTTTTCTTGAGTTTGTGCAATAAATAAAGATGTATTTGGAAAGAAGAGTATTTCTCAAAATAGACTTTTTTTGAGGAAGACCATTCATTCAGCTTTTTGCAGAAACCTCGAACTATTGAACACAGTGAAAATGATCTAAGACGCCAATTGTTTGGTCCTGGGATTAAACCCAGCAGCTGCTTTGTGCATAGCAAGATCCCAGCATATTTGACTACCTTAAACCTTGTTTGCCTACCTTTAAAAAATATTTTACTATATATAAGGGAAATAAGGAGAGGGGTGTTGGGATTAACATGAAGTATGGTTATTGGAGCCTGCTGCCTCACAACAGTCCTAATCTCCAGTACTGTCTATGTATGGTTTGCACGTTCTTCTTGTGACTACCTGGGTTTCCTCTGCACTTCCCAAAGATGTGCAGATAGATTGGCCACTGCAAATTGTCCCTAGTGAGTAGATGAGTGGTAGGATTTGTGTACAGACAATGGGGATGTGGGGAAAATGAAATGGAATTAGGGTAAATTGGTGCTTGATGGTTGGTGCAGACTCGGTGGGCCTGTTTCCATGCTTCATGGCTCTGTGACTCTCTAAGGTTGCTCCTCTTTGGAGCTGCCATGGACTGAATGCCCTCCTTCTGAGTCATTATAAGAAAGTAGATCATAGCTGAGGTGCTAAGGGTATTTGAGCAGAATTCGAATCTTAAGTGCCTGACTTACTGAATAAGACTGTCATTCACTGATCCAGCTTAAGCACTTCACTGTGTGCTTAAGCCTTCTTGTCTTTTTGGAGCAACTTAAGTCTTGCATTTATAGAAGGAAAATACTGCCAATGTTGGAAATCTGAAATAGCAGGAGCAAATGCTGGAAGTAACTGAAGGTCAGGCAACATCCATGGAGAGCGAAGCAGAGGCAATGTTTCAATCAATGACCATTCAACAGAACATGTTTGAAAATGCAGAGAAATAGGAGGGTGGGATGGGGAGAGAACAAAAAGGCAAGAATATGGTAGGTCTGAAGGCAGGAGATGAATAGAAAAGGTATGATGATGTAAGATGAGAGGATATTAATGGAACAATGTTGGTCCAGAGGAAAGGTAAATTGAAGAAATAGAAACATTAAATATAGAGAGGTCATGGTAGAAGTAGGTGATTCATCCCTTCAAACGGTTCCACCATTCAATAAGATCACGGCTGACCCTCTATTTCATTACCATATTCCCGCTCCCTTTCTGTATCCCTTGTTGTGACTGATGCATCTCTTGTAAAGGAATTCATCTATTTCCTTCTTAAAAATATTCAGTGGCTTGGCCTTTACTACGCTCTGTGGTAGTAAGTTGCACAGGTTCACCAGTCTCGGTCCTAGATATCTTAATTCCCTTCTTGAGACTACTAGTTCTGGACTCCCAGCCAGAAGAAGCATGCTCCCTGTTTCCAGTCTGTCAAGTCCTGACAGAACTTTATATGTTTCAATAAGATCTCCCCTCATCCTTCTAAACTCGAGTGAACACAGTCCTGGTCAATCAATCTCTCTCCATACAACCAGGAATCAGTCTGGTGAACAAAGGATCATCATTTAAACAATTTGGCCACCTCTGTTGACTTCAACATATGCAGCAAGTGCATAGTATCTGCGTATTCTCTAATTTCAGATTTCAAATACCTATACATTTACCTGTGGCAATTTCAGATAGCTGATCTGCTTTTTCTGTTTTGTTTTATATTTATACATAGTGCCTTTCATGGAATCCTTGTATCTCAGAGTGTATGAAATGCTTTGGTCAATGAAGTGCTTTTAAAATGTTATTGATCTGGATGACGGAATTGATGGCTTTGTGGCCAAGTTTGTGGATGGTGCAAAGATAGGTGGAGGGGCAGGTAGTGTTCAGGAAGCAGGGATTCTGCAGAAGGTTGGGAGAATGGGCAAAGAAGTGGCAGATGGAATACAGCGTAGGTAATTGTACGGCCATGCACTTTGGTGGAAGGAATAAAGGTGTAGACTATTTTCTAAATGGGGAAAAAATTCAGAAATCAGAGGTGCAAAGGGACTTGGAAGTCCTAGTGCAGGATCCTTTGAAAGTTACCTTACAGGTTGAATTGGCAGTAAGGAAGGCAAATACAGTGTTAGCACTCATTTTGAGAGGACCAGAATATAAGAGCAAGGGTGTAATGCTGAGACTTTATAAGGCACTGGTCAGACTGCATTTGGAGTATTGTGAGCAGTTTTGGGCCCCATATCTAAGGGAGGATGTGCTGGCATTGGAGAGGGTCCAGAGGAGGTTTACAAGAATGATCCTGGGAATGAAAGGGTTAGCGTATGAGAAGCGTTTGATGGCTTTGGGCTTGTACTCGCTGGAGTTTAGAAGGATGAAGGGGGATCTCATTGAAACCTACAAAATACCGAAAGGCCTGGATAGAGTGGATGTGGAGAGGATGTTTCCAGTTGTGGGAGAGTTTAGGACCAGAGGGCACAACCTCAGAATAGAAGGGTGTCCCTTTAGAACAGAGATGAGGAGGAATTTCTTTAGCCACAGGGTGGTGAATCTGCGGTATTCATTGCCACAGACAGCTGTGGAGGCCAAGTCATTGCGTATATTTAAAGCAGAGGTTGATAGGCTCTTGATTGGTAAGGGTGTCAAAGGTTATGGGGAAAAGGCAGGAGAATGGGGTTGAGAGGGAAAAATATATCAGCCATGATCAAATGGCAGAGCAGACTCGATGGGCCAAATGGCCTATTTCTCCTCCTATGTCTTATAGTCTAAAATGTATTCATTGTTGTAATGCAGAAATTGCATCAATTTACATAAAGCAGTATCCCACAAACAAGCAATGATAATTATGTACTTTAGTAATCTTATTTAAAAGATTAATATTGGCCACTATACAGGTGCAGATTTCTTAGCTTTGCTTCAGAATGCTTGCAATCTTTTCTGTCCACAAGAAAGACTAGACAGGACCTCAAATCACATTTCTTCTTAAATATGGCAGTTAACGACTTATCTCTAGTGTCATTCTGGTTTTTGTGCTCAGGTCAATAGAGTGGTTTGTGAACCCTGGACTTTCTCATCTGGATGTGGACATTACTGTGAGCTTCATCTGAGACTCCATCCGCTCCAATGACTCCCCCTGCCCATTAAAAAAAAACTCCTCCTTAGGGTTAGGTTCAATTGAGATGGCACAAGATAGGAGTTATGTTTTCTTTCTTCTGACGGGGAGTAAATGTCCCTTCCTGACATCAATCGGGAATACTATTTCCCATTCTTGCTAATCTTCTTTTGCTGTATCCAGGGAGAAAATAACACTTTTTTTTACCAGTATTTACCGGTATTTTACCGGTACTGGTGGTATTGCAAAAGTTGTCAGGGCCACTTTCTTTTCCAGAGTAAAGCACAGTAATAACACTTTCTTGTGTCACCCAGCAAATTTGATTGGGCACTTCTGCATGAGAGTCACGCTTTCACCCTGAAGTGTTCCGGATAATGTCATTCTGCATCGAATGCTCCTCTAAGGGCATTACAGGAACACTCGGACCATTGTGTGTCAGGAATAAAGGCACGCTGGACTGGCACTCATGTTGCTGAGGTACCATGTCTTTCATTGTTCTGGTCCCCTGCCCCTACATGGGCACAGCGGTTGGATCTGAGGCTGGGTTTGGTAGTGGGAGTAAGGTAATGGAATGGGGTGTGAAGGTTAGGATAAATCCCTTCCAACCTCTGTCACTGTTCCAGACCCAGAACCTTGTCCAACCCATTGACCTGCAGTCAATAGAGGCCTTGCCCTTCAACCCTTCCCTCCCCTCAACTGTTCCCACTTATCACCAGCTCCAATTCTCAGCATAATCCAGGCCTGGTTACTCCCACCTCCCATTCTCCCTCACCTGACCACACAACATTCAATTCCTTGTCTGCTCCCCTGCCGGATCCTTCACTACAGCACAACCCCTCATTCCCACTTTCTCCCAGATGGTCTTACAGCAAAACCATAGGCCCGATAAAACTGTTGGCTGCCACTCTTCTGGCCATCACACCCTTATCCCTTGCCTTGCTCCCCTTACCAAACCCAGCTTCAGCCCTAATTGCTATGCAGTGCACTTTTGATTAAATGCCTCTTCAGAAGTCTCCAAGTCCCAGATTTTAGTCGGTGAATAGGTTGGCAATGATATTCATTGCCACGCTGTTGCATTTGCTGCCTAATGCATCCTTCTGGGTGCACCAGAATGTCTAGGTCCCTGGTTTTTTTGTTGTATCCTCGAAACAGCAGAGTAGTAGCAAGGACCAAGAAAAAACTTTGAGGAATATTTAAAACTTTTGCACCAAATAGCACTGGATATCAAATGTACAATCAGGATTGTGAAATCATATCATGTTTGCTTAGACCTGCATATGTTAATAGAGAAGAAACTTGGATTTATTTCAACAAAGCAGTGACATTTCTCCCAAGACCATCTCTATTCAGCCTCTTAACGCTAAATTCAGATCCCATTATGAAAGTCCTGGTTAGCCTCTGTTTCCCAGCAGATGCCTTAGTCGCTCATTGAGTTATTAGTATGAGCCAGTGAAGCAAAAAGTGCCAGACTGGATGTGTGATGTGTGCTGAGTTATTTGCTATCAGGCAGCGAGAGGTCCAGTTGGTCTGAGTCACCCTGGGTTCAGGAGGGGCAAATCAGCCAGGGTTCAGACACTGCAGAAGCATTGGACACAATAGCACGGAGCACGACCAAAAGTGCCCCATTCTAATTTGTAATTGCTGTGATTTCACCAAGAAAAAAAGAGTACAATTTACTTCTTGCTTACATCAGTTTTGAAATGCATTGTACTGGAAAAAATAATGTGTCATCCAATTTCTAGGTAATAATTCTCTCAATCTATTCACCTCACTATATAACAAAACACTAGTTACTGTACTAGCCTAGCTTGGGTCCTGATCCTAAAAGAGAGAGCAGATTGATGAATTTATTTTTTAGGAGAAAATGTTTTTAAAGAACAAGTCTGCAAGGGTTAAGGACATTAAGTTAATGTTTAAGTAGTTTTAACTTTAGCAACTGTGGAATAATTCTGCAGCCCTGCAACCCCAGTGAAGGTACTGTATTTGAAGAAGTGTAGGTGACAGGGTAAGGTACAATCACAGCTCAGTTCCCTGAAACGTGCTTGCTAGGAGGATGCAGCTGCGACATAAAATCAGCAATTGTGACTTAATTGTGACATCCAAGTTGAAGTAATTGACTGACAAAAAGAATGACAAATGTCTGATAAACATGGCTGTTGAATTCAGATCTGATGAAGTCACTTCCATGAAGTTGCTTTGAGCGAAGAAGTGGAGGAACCTGCCCTCCCATTGACTGGATGGAAGCAAAGTAGGAAGACCTTGCTTCAGCTCTTCCTGATGAATTGGCAACCATGGTTGAATCATTATTTTAACATTATAGCTAACTCACAAAACTCAAAGGGCATCGCTTTATTTTGGCTTTTATTTTAACCTGATATGGCAAGTGTTTGGCAACATAGTGGTAGTAATGCTGGAGACTGGGCAATGAGTTCAAATGCCACCATGGTAGTGCTGGAATTTAAGTTTCAGGATGGCGCATTAGAGCAGTTCCAATGATCCAGGTTCTAGCCTGACCTCCGGTGCTATCTGGGTGGGAGTTTGCACGTTCTCCCTGTGACTGCATGGGCTTTCTCCAGGTGAGTTGGTTTCCCAGAGACGTGTGGGCTGGTGGGTTAATTTCCCACCATGAATTGCCTCTGGTGGTAAGTGGTAGAATCTGGGGTGGGTTGGGTGTGGCACTTGGTGGGAATGTGGGGAGAATAAAAATGGGATTAGTACACGATTAGTGTATTATGAGTGCTTGGTGGTTGCATGAATGTGTTGGGCTGAAGGGCCTTTGGCTCGTGCTGTATGAATCGATGGATCAATGATTATCAATGAACTATACTTCTCGAGCTGATGCACCATTTTGACACTCAAGTCAATACCTGTGCATGTTGAATATAACACTCTACTTTCATTTTTTTCCCATAGTTGCCATGGTATCCAGTGAGCAAAATCCAGTGATTGTCATTGCTGTGGTTTCAGTGGCCGGTCTGATCGTCCTGGTGTCGATGGTCTTTGGATTCATCATTTGGCGAAGGTAAATACAGCCAGGTATGAGAAGGGTATTAAGTGGCCCAACTAATGTAGGAGGGAGCGCACAATCATCCATCAGATTTATACCTCCTCTCTTTCAATAAATGCACCCCCATGAAGAGAGAACCAATTTTAATCGACTGGCAGTTGATCAGCCTTTTTGCTTTCATATTGAGGAATCTGCTATAGTGTGGACGTTGAAATTGTTAGATGACCATGTGTTAAGACTCGGAGAGAGAGATTAATAGAACTTTCTGTACAGTGCTTTGGGAAATTCCCCAGGTTGAGAAACTAGACACTTGCCTGACCAAAAAGATCTGGGAATGCAATATCTGAAGAATTTAATTCTGTTGCTTTCAGTGTGTTGTTACAGGATTCCTTGTTTTTCCTCTCCCTGTTAGAAAGTATGAAGATTGACATTACACGTTTTTGTTAATTTGTCTGGCCCTGTAATGTCATGAATTTCAATGCTGGTTCATTCGGAATCTAACTGAGCTATTACAAGCAAGCAATTTAAAGTGACAAGGTCCCTCTCAACTTGTGAATACTGCTTGAGTATTTCTGTCTGCAAGATTTAGTTAACACTTGGAGAACACTTGAAGAAGGAGCTAGCACAGGCTCAGTGGGCCAAACAGCCTCCTGCTGTGCCACATCGTTATAAGCTTCTAATCCAGCTCCAGAGATCCAATTATCTCAAAACTGCGTGCAAGGAGCAAGAAGTATCCTATAGGACATTCAGACAAAACAGGATTGGGCACCTCTCACTGCTCCGGTGGAATGTCTTCAAAGGAACAGCAGAAGGTTTAAGGGAGAAAGGTAGTGGTTGAACCTTCACACAAGAAGAGAAACATCAACATGAGTTTGAAGTCCAACCTTGTTCTCTCCTACTGTCTTCTTCCTGCTTGATGCCTGGTGGGAACATTTCCAGCAATAAAATCTGTCCATACTGACATAAAGACCTCTGCACAGACAAGGAGAACCCAGGGTCAATGTCCAGCATGTTGCGTCGGCTAATCTTAGCCAGGCTATAAAGTGGAGTTGTGTAATTGACTGTAATAAGGCTAGGGGTGGGGGAGAGAAGAAGTGGTTCAAGATCCTGGCCTCGATTCCTATCCTGTTAAATGGTGTTGTATGTTCACAAAACAGATTACTTCTTGAGAGTCTTTACCTAAACCCAGGCAGCTGATTGGACCAGTTGAATCAAATAAAAGGCAGCAACTATATCTGTGAACAAAAACAGTGATGAAAAGGGAATTGCGAAATTCATAGTTAATGATCAAACTTACGGACAGCACCAAATTGGCAGGTAGACAATCATCTGGATGACTATGATAAATCATAAGACGTCAATAATCATTAATGATAAACATATAATTGGCAAATAAAGTTCAATATAATGACAGGAGAGAGTGGATTTTGGAGGAAGTAAGAAAAGGATGTAAATGAAGTAGAAGAGTGAGGGGATCCAAAGTACTGATAAGTATACAATGAAAATAATAATTCAGGTTAATTAGGCCTTTAAAAAAAACTCCAAGACTCTTGGGAGGGATAAAATTGAAGAGCAGAGAAATTATATTAAACTTGTGACTGGCCCACACTCAGAGCCCTGGTTTCTATTTATGAAAGTGAGATGGAGGCACTGGACCTGGTGCAAAAATAAAGTATGATAACAGAACTAACCGCTTTCAGAAAAGCTTGAGCAGACAGGTACGGGAAAACTGAGAGGTAACCTGATTATGATTAAGATTATGGGAGACTTTGATAGAATGGGTATGGAGATACGGATCTAGAAATTCTATCACACGGTGTAATTTTTATGTGTGCTGCATGACAGAACTTAATTGGAAAATCAATTGCTGAAAAGTGATCAGCAACTTCCTGAATGTTTCTCAAAGGTAGGCAATTTGCTTCCGGATCCGCGTGTGTGACTTGCTTACACACCGAGGCATCTCGACAGGTGCATTAGCATTGAATGGGAAGCAGTTCACATTTGCCTACCACCTCAGCTGAGCTCGAGTCACGAATGGGGGGAGCCACACATTCAGAAACAGACTTGACAGTGAATGTGAGGCTTCTGTCAATGATACATTGGGGGGTGGGGGGCCAACCAGGTGTGTGGGACCATTTACAGGGATAGAGCTACAGATGCAATACCTTCCCTTTTACCTCTTCTCTTCCCACCATCCAGGGACCCAAACACCCCTCCCATGTGGAACAGAGATTCTCTTCAACTTCCATCCATTTTATTGCATTGCATTCTATGCTCACAATATGATCTTTACATGGGAGAAACCGAATGCAGATGGGCTGACCTGAAATGAAAATAGAAAATATTGGAGGCTCTGACCCAGAACGTTAACTACATTTCTCTCTCCACACAGACTGCATGACCTGCTGAGTATTTCCAGCACATCCTGTTTTTATTTTTGATTTCCAGCATCTGCTGGTTTTTGATTTTCAACCACAGTTTGGGTGAACTGCTTTGCAGGATACCTTTCTTCAGCCACAAGTGTAACCTGATCTTCCAGTCACGTTTCACTTTCATCTGCATTCCACTCAGCCTCTCCGTCTGAAACCCGTTCCAATGAAGCCCAACATAAGTTTGGAGAATGTCAATGCAGTTTTCATCTTGGCACATTAAGAGCCCTTGTGACTCATTATTCAATTCAATGCAGTCAGACGTACCATTTACCATGTTTCCTTTCAATATCTGGAGGCCACTTTGGCCCATCGAGTCAGTGCTAGTTCAGAGAGCAATCCCATTCACCCACTAATTTTCCCTGTTACCTACTCTCGTCTCATTCCCATCAACTCCTTAGATTTTACCACTTGCCTGTTATGCTCAGGATAGTTTGCAGTGGCCAATTAACCAACCAACTTGCACGTTTTTGGGACGTGGGCGTACCCAGAGGAAACCCACGTTGTCACGGGGACAATGTGCAGACACCCCACAGATCAGGATTGAACCTGGGTCGCTGGAGCTGTGAGGCAGTGACAACTCTACAAGTTGCACCACTGATGCTGGAAAACTGAAATAACAGCAGAAAATGCTGGAACTACTCAGTAGGTCAGGCAGCGTCTGTGAAGGGAGGAACAGGGTTAATGTTTTGAGTTGAAGACCTTTCACCACAACTAAGTAAGTTAGAAACTGAACATGTTTTAAATGGAGCATGGAAGGAACATCCTTGATCAGGTGGAGACCAAGAGAGACTGAGTGACACACACGGTGCTGGTGATGGCTGAGAGAGTGTGGTGAAAGCTCGTTATAGAGTCATACAGCACGGAAACAACCCATTCAGCCCAAGTGGTCCATGCCAGCCAAGAAACCCATCTAAGCTATTCCCATTTTCCGACACTGGCTTGTTTCCATAGCCTACCAGAGTGAACAGAGGAGAGAAAGAAAAAACTGGACTTCTTGCACAATTGACTTTTACAGTGAGGGCCTTCAGAGCAAATTTGAATTAACCTGACAGTTATCACCAGTTTGAAACATTTTTCCTGCCTCAGAAGAATTTCTAGATTAGTGTTTCTGTGTTTTTAGAAGCCCAGAGTATGAAGTATAAAGACATATTTTAATAAATTTAATAAGATGTTCTAGAGGAGTTTTCGTTATCCACAGTGTGAGAGAATGCTTAGCATTTGAACTCATTTTCTCAGGCAGTGGTTTCAATACATTATATTGATGCATGGACGGGGAAGCCAGATGAATAAATGAATGTGAAGGGCGCTGGGGATTATACTAAAGAGATAACACAAAGAGCAGTGGATGCAGCCTGTATGGGCTCTAAGCAGCACCATGGGCCAACCTGGAGAATCACCAGTACATTCCATGCATCTATTTAAAACCCTGTTTGACTGTATCTGGATTACTGTATCCAGCTCTGAGCACCGCATCCAAGGAAGGATGTACGTATTAGGCTTGCAGTCAGTGCAATCCAGACATAACAGAATGTGGCACAGTGGCACAGCTATAGAGCTGCTACCTCACAGTTTCAGTGCCCCAGGTTAGAGCCTGACCTGGGGTGCTGCCTCTGTGGAGTTTGAACGTTCTCCCTGTGACCAAGCGGGTTTGCCCCCAAGTGCTCTGGTTACCTCCCAATCCCAAAGACGTGTTGGTTGGCAGGTTAATTGAGGGCTGCAGTAAATTCACTCTAGTGTGTAGGTGAGTGGTAGAATTCAGGAAGGAGTTGATGGGGACATGGGGAGAACGAAATGGCATTAATGTAGGATTAATGTAAATGGGTGCTCGATGGTTGGCATGGACTTGGTGGGCTGAAAGGCCTGTTTTCGTGCTGTAAAGTCTTGATTCCATGACTTCAATGGTACCAATCCTAAATAATTAAACTAATGAGAACCATTTACATAAAATAGCCTTGGATCCTTCTATTTAAGGAAGATTAGAGGTATTTAAGATGAATAAAGATTTTGATAGGTTAGTTTGAGTGAGACTAAGTCCTACAGTCATACTGAACAAAGAGGCATAACTTTCTAAGTAGAGCCAGGATGTGATAAAGTGAAGATTGCACTTTCTCGTCCAAATGGTATTGAAGACTTCAACTCTCTCCCTTAAACACTGTTAAGACTGTACCAAATAAACATTTTAAAACTTGGGTTGATAGATTTTTGTTCAGTGAGCATAGTAAAGGTTAGCGTAAAGGTTATGGAACCAAGGTAGCCAAATGGATCTGCCACAATCTAATGGAGTGACAGATCCGTCTTGAGGAGCTGACTGGCTGATTCCTGTTCCCATGTTACTAAAAAAAAATGCCTAGAAACTCATCCTCAGTCAGTAGCACATAACATGAACTGTGAAACTCATCTGTTTCAGGCATTGTGGGTACAGCAAGGCCAGTCAAGATGGAGACGAGGAACTTTATTTCCACTGTAAGTAATATTACTCAGACATTCAGAGTCATACAGGCTACGTTTTACAATCTTAATATTGTTTTGATAACGTGGTTCCCAAAGTAGAAGTGTTTGTGTGCTTTGGACTCAGCTGCTCCTTCTGAAGCGTGCTATCTGGGTGAGTCTGTAACAAACCTCTCCAGAACTTGTAGAAATGACAACTTCATAGCCACAGGAGCTGTGGTTTCTGCACTAGGATCACAGGGAGGGCATTCATGCACCTGAAAACAATAGATGCTGGAGACAAGCCACGCCATGAGTAAGTCTGTTAATGTGCTCAATCCTCACATTCTTCAAGTATCTGGATGCTTTTAGCTGCTTTCTTTTATAATCTGTAACTTTGTATTTTTAATTCTTGAGGATTATAAGACAATTCTTGAGAATAGTTTTTACTTGGTTGTTGCCAGTTATTTAACTGTATTGTGGAGAATGGATGCTTGCTAAAAGGCATTCCTTCCCCAATCCCTTCACTCTCAGCTCAATGCATGCAGCCTGTGTCCTTGTGCTGGACCAGGTGTCAAACACATTAATCTTAAAATTACATGATTACTGTGGCACATATTGACCCTAATAGTCTGTGGTGCTGTTCATGTGGCAATGGAGCCCTTAAAATCTAACGCATCAGTACCTCCTCTTCGTAGTCAATAAGGTCTCTATCTGATCATCCATTAGCCTTTTGTATCCAAGTCAGAGAGCAATATAGCATGGATACAGGCCCTTTGGCCCAACGAGTCCATATCAACCGCAGTGCTCACTCAGCTCGTCCCAATTTCCTGTGTTTGGCCCGTATCCCTCTAAGCCCTGCCCCTGCATGTACCTATTCAAGTGCTTCTTAAATGATACTGTTGTACCTGCCTCACCCATTTCCTCTGGAAGCTCGTTTCATATACTCACCACCCTCTGCATGAAAAAGTTGCCCCTCAGGTCCCTTTTAAATCTTTCCCCTCTCACCCTAAATCTATGCCCCCTAGTTTTGGACTCCCCTACCCTGAGAAAAAGACTGTTAACATCCGCATTATCTATGCCTCTCATAATTTTAAACACTTCTATAAGGTTGCCCCTCATTCTCCTATGTTCCAAAGAATAAAGACCTAGCTTGGCCAGCTTCTCCCTATAACTCAGGCCCTCTCATCCTGACAACGTCCTCATAAATCTTTTCTGCACTCTTTCAAGATTAACCATGTCTTTCCTATAACAGGGTGACCAAAACTGTATACAATACTCCAAGTGTGGCCTCACCAACGACTTATATAACTGCAACATAATGTCCCAGCTCCTATACTCAATGCCCTGACTGATGAAGGCCAGTGTGCTAAATGCCTTTTTCACCATGCTGTCTACCTGTGATGCCGCTTTCAACAAACTCTGCACTTGTATTCCTAGGTCCCTCTGTTCCATCACACTCTCTCGTACCCTGCTGTTCATTGGTTATAAGTCCTACACCGGTTTGACCTTCCAAAATGCATCACCTCACACTTACCTGTATTGAAATCCATTTGCCACTCCTTGGCCCACTTTCCTAACTGATCAACTGACCCTGTAAACCACGATAACCTTCTTCATTATCAACAACACCTCCTAATTTCGTGTCATCCGCAAACTTACTGATCAATTTGTGTCATCCGCACTCTTATTGTAGAAAAAGGACTCCCGGCTGTTCAATCTTTCTCAATAGGTATAAAAGGGTAAAATTTATGCTGGTGCTCCACTCTTCACCAACCTCCCCCCACCTCCCCACTCCCCACCACTTAGGCCTGGAACCAAGAATAAAGAGTGTCAATCACAAGGGAGTAAAGCTGAGTCAGAAATGGATTCTAATGGTAGATAGAGAACAGATCGTCATTCCAGAACTATTTTAACCCAACCTTCAGCACAGGAAGGTACAGGAAGCAACCTCCCTTCCTGCTGTCATTTTGTGAGACATCCTCTTAATCAGAAGCATGAGAAACCTTCTAATGGGCATTTTACTCCTGCTTTATGAGATGCAGTGAGGACTCAGTGGAAAGATCTCAATTGTTCACACTAAAGGCAACTTCTGAGGCAATGGGTTCTGTGCCAGAAGTGGTTCAGAGTTATTTATTATCTTTTGTAAGTTCCTTTCATAATTTGTATTTTGTTACAAACATCAAATGTGTGAGAGCATCAGCTCAACCTTTACACATTCTGCTCCACCTATTTCAGTGAATTGTAATGCAGGATGAATCAAATCAGCAACTGATCATCTTATATATCATCCATTCCAGTAATCAAAGATGAAATTTGACCGCAAAGATAAAATTTGGCCCCAATATTTCTATTAGCAGGACGTTCAATAATCAGAGGTCAAAGATTTAAGGTATTGGCAGAAAGTTCAAAAGGGAACTATAAATAATTTTTTTTACACACAATGAGATGTTATAGTTTGGAATGTGCTGTTTAAAATGTTGGTGGAACCAGATTCAGTAACAACTTTCCAAGAGGGAATAATTATGTATTTGTAAAGGAGAAATTTTCAATGCAGTGGGACTAATTGGATAGCCCTCTCATTGAGCTGAAACTGAAATGGTCCAGATATCTTCCTCCAGTACTGTAACATTCTTTGGCTCTGTAATGCAATGCTGAATGGAACTCTTTAAAAGGCCAAATCCTTCAGCATTAAGTATTGTATGTGGAGAACAACTATTTATATTGAAATAAATGGAAAGTACAATTTAAAAGACTTGCCAATTGTTAGAGACATAACCAATAGTAACACCATCTTCAGAATGTCAGATCCAGAGTATAATTGGTGGTATCGAGAGTGAAAGGCAATGCAAGACAAGACCATACTTTCCAACTTGATTGGCCATAAGCACCTCAGACTGATGAGTTTAGATTTTATTTTCAATGCTGACAGTGGAATAGATCTCCAACTTTATTAAAAGTGTAAAACACGTCAAGTTAAGGCAAGCTTTCATCTGCCTTATTCCATCACATTAATTGAGATTTATTCCAGTGCCTGGTCCAAAGGATGACTGCAATCAAAATACTTTCTGGCATCTTGACTGAACTAAGAGGAAGATCTTTATTTTGTCCTTATGTGGATTGAAAATTTTTACAGCGATGCATCACCTCAATTAGATTTTTAGCTGCCATTTTAGTTTCAAGTGGCAACTCATGTTAAGATCTAAAACATAGAAACTTAAATTGTGAACTTATTACCTTAACATGACCTGAGAGTATTGAATGCATTGACACTCCAAAAAATATAATGGGACGATGTGATATAGAAATACAGAATACTGCCTGATATGAGGAAATTCAAGTAAAAAGAGAATGAAAAGGAAGAAGACTTGTTGTTAGATCCGTGAAGATTATGGGGGTAATATGAAAGAACGGTTGAAAATCTTGCAAAGATGTGGCTAGTAACAGAATGGTTTGTGTCATTAAGTGATCATGAATACCGAATTAATATAAGAAGTTTAGAACAAAGAGCAACAGAAAACCTTACACTGAGAATTGTGGAGGTCTACAATTAATTGGTTTTGGAGTTGAGATAGATACTGTCAATATTCAAGATTAGATTGGATAGAAGAGATAAGGTAATGGAATGGATTTATAATTAAGACAATTTATTCATGTCACATACTGGCAGGTCCAAGTGGTGTGTCTTTTCAAATCCAGGTCTTCAGTGCTGTTGAATTAACATTTGAGTGACGATTCCAGTAGAAACGAAGCCAAAGCTAACAATGAGAATTTAAACAAAATACATACAGGAACTAAGTTATAAGTTGTAAATGGCCCAACTGGAAAGTCAAGGTAAGTATTCTATTGCACTTTCTAATGGCAGTATCCTCCTGTCTGGTATAAGATTTCAGAGTATTGATCACCACCTCAGCAATATTGATTTGGCTTTATAGACCTTGTGAGAAGGTATTAAGCGAGCTTTTGCAGGTGAATAGTCTGGGTGATCCTAAAGTACATACTGAGAGACAAGCAAGAGGTGTTACACACTCAGTCCAAAATAGATAGTTAAATCCAGGTTTAGCATTGATCATAGAAGCATTTTATTCTTCTCTCTGACTTTCATCTGTGCAATCCACTGTTGCTTCATTATATATTTTTTCTACACTATTGTTTTTTGGTATGCATTGTGTGTGTATCTTTTTTTCCTGTTTGTCCATCCTCCTCTCTTTATTTCATTTGTGTTTGTCTCCCACTCACTCTGCCGCTCTCTTATTAATACCTTCTGAGCTCAAATTTAACAAAGATTCCAATTTACTGTGAACACCAACAAAACTGTTCATTCTTCATACATAGTTTCTTTTTAAAAGAAGCCAGAGCAGTTTGTACAATGTCTTGTAGAGAAAGTCAATATTATTAACCTAAAAGCCACCAGTCCTATGAGAGTGCCAACATGATTTGGCAGCCTGGCTGTAGTACTGAATGGTGAAGATGAAGCACTGTTTAATCTGTCATGTTCCATTAAATGTCTCAGGATTAATTAGTGACCAATTGTTGAGAGATATAGAAGGACAGCTATGTGATGACTTTTAAAATGGAGGTGTTAGCTGAAAAAACTTGCATGTTTGTTGAACTGGTTATGTTATATATGCAAATCTTTGCCTTGCCCTTCTAGAACTTCCCAGATTCTGCAATAGTGGTTTGAAAGGAAGCAAATGAAGCTTCACTGTCCAATAAGTGAATGAGTAGGGAAACAGGGAACAATAGGTCAGTTAGTTTTGGGGACAATGATGGAATCTATTATTAAGGACATGGTAACAAGGCATAACAGGTTTTTGTTGAGGCAATACCTGGAGTGCTGTGTACAGTTTATGTAATAGAAAAGGAGGGATGTACCTACAATGGAGGCAGATCAGAGATTCCTGGCATGAAGGACTTGGAAGGAAAAGTTAAGCAGTTTGATTCTGTGCTCATTGGAGTTTAGAACAATGAGAGGCAATCTTATGAAAACATAAATTCTGAGAAGACCTGACCCGATAGATGCTGAGAAGATGTTTCCCCTTGTATGGGAATCAGGAATCAGGGCCCATAATGAGGGATCACCCATTTAAGACAGAGATGATGAGGATGTCTACCTTGCAGAGGCTAGTGAATGTCCAATGAGTTGTGGAGACTGAATCACTGAATATAGTCAAGCCTGAAGTGCTGAAGTGGAGCAGTCAAATGGAGTAGTCAGATAGAGTAGTAGGATAATAGAGCCAAGGCCAAGGTCAGATCAGGCGTGATGTTATTGAACGTTGGAGCAGGTTCAAGGGGCCATTTGGTCTCCACCTGCTTCTGTTTTTTAGATTCTTATGCTCGCATGGACAATCATTTCTCAGAAACTCAAATGTGAAGCCCTGGTTTTGTTTTCATTACTTTGTAACTGAATGTTTTTTCTCCCCTCAAGTGAAATATAGAAACATAGAGAAAACTACAGCGCAATTCAGGCCCTTCAGCCCACAAAGCTGTGCCGAACATGTCCCTACCCTAGAAATTACTAGACTTACCCATAGCCCTCTATTTTACTCAGCTCCATGTACCTATCTAACAGTCTCTTGAAAGACCCTATGGTATCCGCCAATTATATAATAATTGTTATATGATGACAATTATTACTGGAAACTTCGGAAACTCAACCAAGCAGATTATGGTGTGTATCCACCTTGCTTTCCTGATACAATCTGCATATCAGTCACATACAGGACGATGTAATTCCCCATGCAATTCACCTTCTGCAATAACGTTCCAAACGAGCACGTGAATCAGTTACCACTCCATCTATTGCCCCTATTTCCCAATAATGTGCAACTCACAGGCTTAGCTCATGATGCTTGGAGTGAAGTATTAGCATGCATTAAATATTGAAAACAAAGTGTACGAATAAGTAATCCATTTCAGAATGGCAATAAATGGATTACCACAGGAGTAAGTGCTTGTTCCTCAACTATTTGCAATCCTTATCAATGCTTGGATCAGGAGCTCAGTGTAAGTTTGCTAACGATACAAAGCTTGGGATGGGAAATAAACAGTGAGATAGATAGCAAGAAGATACAAAGGCATTTAAATTGATGAAGCCAGTGATACTCAGCTCTCAAGCTGTACGTGGCTATTTGGTGAGCAGCTTGCGGCTCAAGACCTCTAATTTCTGTATTAGAATATGAAATTTTATTATACTAGACTAGTAATTATACTACACTTTCTATTATACACTGCTAACACTAGGACACCAGTTAAAAATGAATAAGAGTTCACTGCACAATCATGTGAATTCCTCTTGTTGATGTTACCACCCCTTGCAAAATGATGAAAACAATGAAAAGAGGAAAGTACAAAAGTGAATACAGATCTTTTGGTGAAGAGTGCAAACCCAATTTTGTTGTGCCCAGTGGTGGAGGTAAATATGTCCACTTAATATGCAGCAATTTAATTGTCCAATTCAAAAAAATCAAAGATTAAAAACAACGGATGAAATTGACTGACTCTCCACACAGAGTCCTTTTAAATCGCCATCTCAAGCACAGACCCAACTTTACATAGCTTGCGTCTCAGAGGAATAGCCATACATCAAAGTGACAGGCAGGTAATTAAATACATGCAATGAATAACTTAGCTATATTTAGTGTTTATTGCACTGAAAACTTATTTGCTTAAATTTTTAGAGAACTTGATTATATCTACAGTTATGTATTTAATATGATTATATGTATGTGTTTGCTAAGGTGATGCAGAGAGCATAGAGTAGTCATCTGGCTGTTTTGGTTTAATAGCGATAGTGAATTAAATCCAGAGTCACATGACAATGAGTACCACAGGACTAAGTAATTGGGCAGGAAGCTGGCAGATAGAGTACAGTATATGGGTAAGAACTGAAAAGCTATATTTTTAAATAGTGAGAAATTATTAATGGATTTGGATGTCCTTGTACAGGAATCAAAGAAAGTTAACTTGTAGATACAGCAAGCAGCAAGAAAGGCAAGTGCAATGTTAGCTTCTATTGTGAGGAGTGTGCAGTATAAGAATTAGGAATTTGCTGCAGTTATATAGGACTGCATTTGCAATATTCTGCAGATTTTTGGTCTTACCAGGTAGCATGTGCTGCCTTCAAGAAGGATTGCAACAGATGTTCACTGGATTGATTTCTGGAATGGAAGAGCCTTACAAAGGAAGAAAATAAATAGAATGGGTTTATATTTTCTGGAATTAGAAGGATGATGGATGAACTGTTTGAAAGGTATAAACTTTCTAGAGACCGTGATGGGAAGGAGAATTGTATTTTTCTCTCCCAAGGTGAAGAATCTGAAACAACAGTGCATTGATTCAAGGTAACAGGTTACCCTGTTAGGATTAAAACAAGGGGAAATTTCTTCACTTTTGAGGACTGCTTATCCTTGGAATTCTGTATCCCAGTGTGTTATAAGTATATTCAAGGCTGGCAACATTGCATTTTAAAGAATATGGAGATAGGGGGAGAAAGACAATGCAGGGTAAAGCTTCATCAATCACCTTATTAATTGGTATAGAAAATTCAAAGTGTCTTAAATTCTGCTCCTGCTTCCATTTTTTGCATTTGGGGTGGTACAGTGTTGCAGCTGGTCGAACTGCTCCAGTGACCAGGGATAAATCCTGACCTCCCGTGCTGTGTGGAGTTGCCTTGTTCTCCCTGTAACCATGTGGGTTTCCCCAGGGTGTTCCGGAATCCTTCCATATCCCAAGGATTGTGTGGGTTGGTAGGTTAATTGGCCCCTGTAAATTGCCCTACTGTCTAGGTGAGTGGCAGAATCTGGGGGGACTTGATGAGAACATGGGGAAAAGAAACATTAAATTAATGTAGGATTGGTGTAACTGGGTGCTTTAATAGTCAGCGTGTATGATGGACTGATGGGCTCTATGACTTTCATTGTTAATCTACAGAAAACACACATTTATGTAGCTTTGATGTACAAGAGAAACATTTATTTTCCAAAATTCAATTAAGAATCAATTTACTCTCTTCAAAATGGCATGTTAAAAATCTTTCTGAATTATTTGCTGAAGAGTGACAATGTGAAAATGCTTTATAAATCCTAGCCACAGCCTTAGAGGTATACTGAAATGAATGGCAGGATAACAGCAGTGCTAAACTGCCATGGTGTGACAGCTACAAACCTTCACTACTGTCTCCTTGCCCATCCTCTTCTCATCAAAAGTGAGATTATAAACTCACCAGGTGAGTAATCCTGGGAATGGTTATTGTCCCAGTTCCTTCTATTGCCAACCAACGGTGCATTCCCGTTACTTTGTCGTCAATTTAATCCCATTGTGCACCCTATTCCGGTGTAAAAACTGAGTGAACAATTGTGTAGAGGAAATCTGGTTGCCTGGAACTTGCTTTGATCAGTGAAGAGCTTCCCGGTGTTTTGGGAGTGTGCTGAATCAGCACATTGGTTTGTTTTAAATAGTTCTAATTCCATGGGGGATTTTAACTGTCAGGTTAATCCCTTCAACTTTAAATACTGTCTCAAACCTTTGAGTACTTTCCAGTATTGTGCACACCACAGATAAGAAATAATAATGAAGGCTCAGCAGTTTTAGAAGCCACTCAACATAAATGGTCCTTTAGAAAGAGGTTCTATTTAAAGATCAATAACCATGACATTAGCAACTTCATGGAAAGTATTCCTCTACAACACCACTTTACATATAAATAGAAGAGATTGCAGATGCTGGAATCTGGAGCAAAAAAACAAACTACTGGAAGATCCCAATGGATCAAGCAGCATCTGTGGAGACAAGGGGCAAGACCCTGCATCAGGATTGAGAGTGCACATGGAAGATATCCAGTACACAGAAGTGAGAGGGAGGGGTGAGACAGAGGCTGGTAGGTGATAGGTGGAACCAGACTGAGGGGGTTGGGGGTGGATGATGGGCATATGGAGCTAAGTGGGGGAGGGGTAGTGTTGAGAGAGGCTGGCCGCTGATAGGTGGAACCAGATGTTGGGGAGAAAAGGCAGATAAAGTAGGAAAAATGCAACAAGGGAGGAGAAAAGCAGGTGGATAGGTTTCCCTTTTCCCACACAACTACTCTCACACTCTCTCTCCCCCAGACAGAACAAAATCAGAGTCCCCTTGGTCCTCATCTCTCACCCCACTAACCTTTGCATCCTTCATCATTTCTGCCAGCTCCAATGGCATTCCCCCACCAGTCACATCCTCCCCTCTCCCACCAACTCCACCACCCCCCCCCCCCTTTTCTGCTTTCCACAGGGACCACGTTCGCTGTGACTCCCTGGTCCAATGTTCCCTTTCCAGCCACCCCTCCCTGCCCCCGGCACTTCCCCCCGCAACCATAGGAGGTGCAACACTTGTCCCTTCACATCTCCCTCACCACCATGCAGGGACCTAAACAGCCCTTCCAAGTGAGGCAGCGATTCACCTGCACCTCCTCCAACCTGGTATGTTGCGTTTAGTGCTCGCAATGTGTCTTCTTCTACATTGGTGAGACCATGCATGGACTGAGCGACTGTTTTGCAGACCTGCACTCAATCCACAGTGGCCATCTTGAGTTTCTGGTTACTTGTCATTTCAACTCCCCTTTCCATTCCCACACTGACCTACATGTCCTTGGCCTTCTTCAATGCCGCGGTGAAGCCAAGGGCAACTAGAAGAACAATACCTTTTATTCTGCCTGGGTAGTCTACAACCCATTGGTATAACTACTAAATTTTCCAATCTCAAGTAACCACCCCCCTCCTCTTCCCCACCCCTGTCCTTTCCTACATCCACCAGTCCACCCAGGTTTTCTCTCTCTCTCTCTCTCTCTCTTCACCTTTTCCACCCCTCCCCACTGTTACCTGGACTTGTTACCCCCTCCTACATCTGCTCATCACCCATGTACCTATCTATCTGGGTTTCTTCTCCCTTGGTTCACCTTTCATATCACCTCTCCTACCTGATTTTAATCTGGCCGTCATCCCTCCTTTGTTTGTTTCCACCTATCACTTACTTGCCTCTGTCTCAACAACTCCTCTCCCCCTCATCCAAGTGGGTCCATCTGCTCATCCCCACCACCCCCCCCCACCCCACCCCACACCTCATCTGGTTCCATCTATCACCTACCAGCCTTTCTCATCCCTCTCTCTCACCTCTTTATACTAGCTATCTTCCCTTTACCCTCTCAGTCCCGATGTAGGGTCTCAACCCAAAATGTCGACCACCTCTTTGCCTGCACAGACACTGCTTGACCAGTTGTGTTCTTCCGGCAGTTTTTATTGCATATAAATCAGCAGTTCATTGACCTACTCTTCCAGAGCTACTTCAGAACAGGAAGAAAAAAAAATGCTGTACCAAGGAAGGAGATATGAACAATGAACAAATTAATGCAGTAGGTTTAAGTCAGAATCTTAAAAGGGGAGAAGGAGATGAAGGAGACCGAGGAAGATAAATCCCAGCCCTGGGTTCTAGGAGGCAAACACCACAGGTGCCAATGGCAGGGTGCAGGAAAGATGTGGGATGTGCAGGGAGCAGAAATGGAGAGTTTAAATTTTGCAGCATCTTTGAAAATCGGTACTCTGTAAAACATGGACATGATTTAGAAAAAAACAGATGCACTAAATGACTGCTATTGGATTAGAGAAATGCTGCCATGCACACTGCAATTTACTTTTGAAATGTTTCCACATTCGGAGCTTACTGTGGCAGGACTTGATCATATACAATTCTCAGTTGTGATGTTTGTGAATTCATATCACTTTGGCAAACCTGTTAACGAAAAGCAAGAGCTGCAATCTCGCATTGTTTTCATTTCTTCCTATTCTGAGTGACAGCAGAATGAACTTATTATCAGAGTTCAGAGAATGGAGGAAAGTTGTAGATAGATAGTTGCATGCCCAAACCAAGTTCAACTTTTCAAATCTTACTTTGACCATTGCAAAAGGAACATTGATGTTTGTATATCCAATGGAAAAGCAAGTGAACAACCCAAATACCATCACTTTGGCAGCTTATCTCACAGGAAGTTACCCAAATGAACAAGATATTTAAAACAGTATTCCTTAAATTTTCCGCTCATTGCCATGCATCCAGTAAGGTGAATCACAAATATCTGAAGAAAAGAGGATCCTTTAGGAAAGCCTCAGTGAAGAATCTCAGAGCAGTTGGTGTGTGTAGCAGCATTCTTTACCAATGATCCCATCTCTAATCAGAAGTAATTTTGTGTATACTGATGCCTTCATCCAACTTTAATCTTTAAATCTTGATGCCACAGCCCAGTTGTAAGGCTTGGTGGCCGAGGAGTGTATAAGAAGGTGTGCTGTACATGGAACCCAGAAAAAAAACCGCTGTGACTTATGAGGAGAGATTAGATAGGTTGGGTTTGTTTTCCTTGGTGCAAAGGAGGCTGAGAGGGGTCCTGATAGAGGTGCACAAAATTATAGGAGGCATCGATAAGGTAGATAGTAAGAAACCATTCCCCATGGTGGTATTGGTTTAAGGTGAGAAGTAAGAGGTTTAGAGGGGATCGAAGGATTTTTTTTCACCTAGAGGGTGGTTGCCTGAAGCATCTGGAGTAACCTGAATTGTAAAAGCATAATAGGCTCAGGACCAAGTGCTAGTCAATGGGATTAGTACAGATAGGTTCTCAATGGTTGGCATGGAGATGATGGACTGAAGGTCCTGTCTCTGTGAGACATGAGTAAGATCTCTGGCTTGCTTCTATGCCGATCGTTTAGTTCAGCACTGATATATCAAATTCTATTGTGATGGCCACTGTCCAACGGTGACCTGGCTTTACTTGTTGCTCTAATTCTTCCCACATCCTAACAGGAAGGTGTAACTTCCAGTGAGTGTTTTGCTGTGATGGTGGAGAGGATGGCATCTATGTCTTATTCCTCTGGGATACAATATCTTAGCACTATAATACATGGTGCTTCTGTCCTGTCACAGTAGTTTGATGGGTAATTAATGAGATGTGATTATAAATAGCTAAAAATTTGCATTAGTAATGAAACAGCTCTATATTTAATCACTTTTTCAAACTAGGGTGACATTTAATACATTCATCCTGTTCCTCCAAATTAGTTTATTTTGTCTATTATAATTGGTGATATTCATGTACACAGCCCCAAGGGACAAAAGTCCTACTTGCCAAATGAAAGAACCACAGTGGATAAAGGAGTTGAGAAGTACCATAAGATTAAAGAAGAGAGCATTACAAGCAGGCAGAAAGTAGCATGAACTCAGAGGACCATGAGAGGTATAGTAAATATAAGTATGATAGTACAAGCTGCAAATGTAAATACAGAAAGTATGAGGGATATCAAGGTTAACAGAAAGTTTTTAACATTATACTAAAAGAGAAAGGTTCTAAAGAAAATCCTGATAGGGCCTGATGGTTTGCACTGTAAACTTTTAATAAACAAAAATAAGGAAATTATGAATGGTTTAGCCACACTCCTACGAAGATTTGTTTCTTTAGATTGGAAGGCTGTAAATGCAGTTTCTCGTTTAAGCAGTGTGAGACAGAGAAATCAAAAAACTGAAGACCAATTAGTTTAATATCAACTGAAATCTATGATTAAGGGCAGAGTAATTGAGCACTTAAAGCATTTTAAACTGCTCAGAGAAAGCTAATGTGAAATTGTAAAGGGTGGGTCATGTGTTCCAAATCTAATTGAAATTTTGAAAAAGTAAAAGCAATAAACAGGGGAATATCTATGGATCTAATTTATATGGTCTGTCAAAATGCATTCGATATGGTCCCTCAGAAGAGACTATGAGCTATAATTGAAGTTCATGGAATTGAACGGAAATTATTGACCTGGTTAGTTGATTGGCTAGGATAATGGAAAGGGGAGTAGGGAAAATGAACATCTACATGAATTGAAAGGGGATGTCTGTGAGTGATCCATGTGGATATGTGCTGGAAATTCAGTTATTCATGATATTTATTAATAACAGAGAGCACAATCGAAGTTTGTCAATGATACAAAGATTGGAGGCATGATATGTAATGCAGAAGTACCTATTTATGGATTGAGGAGCAGGGTGATGCTGTGCTTCAATGGAAATCATGCATTTGGGCCAAAACGAGATAGATTTGACTTTTTTTAATTGATGCAAGTTCAGAACAAATACAACAAAATTTAGGGATTTCAAAAATGTTGAGTCGACCAATACAAATAATTAGAAGGCCTATTTGGACTTGTCACGTTTATAACCAGAGGACTTGAATATAAAGGGGAGTACAGCTTCACCAGAATGTTAGAGTTGTTATGACAGGTGAGATTACAAAAACTAACCTTGTACAGAATGCAGAAGGTTAAGGGGTGATTTGATTGTGTTTTTTAAAGAAATTTTAAATTATAGAGTAGATAGAGAGAGAACTTTAGTCATCACCAGAAAATCAGTGCTCAAACATTCAAGGAAGGAAATTATTCTTTGAACAGTGAAAGATGTGGAAATATCTCTCAGATATGTTTAGCTGAGAGATGATTCTAAATCTGATCAACAAAAATAACTTTCATCGAGCGATAGGTTCTTATGAGGCAATAGTCTTAGGGTGGATATGGGGTTAGTGCATGGAGTTTGGTTACAGATCAGTCATTGAATGGCAAATCAGCCTCAAGAGATTAAATGTTGTAGTCATGATCCTAATGATCGTTTGTGCTCTTGATTTTTGTACCATATACCTATTTTTCCCTAAATATGATCTTCAATCAAATTCTGGCAAAAAAATCACTACTAAAAACAGAATTGGCTAAAATAAATTGACTGCAAAGTTTATGGTGGCAGATTTAGTAAATGACTTGGATTTGTACAAAACAAAATCAAGGGTTTGTGGAAAGTGCAAGATTGAGTGAGCCCAACTGGGCAGGTATTTCAAAGAGCTATCTTGGGTATGATGGGCCATATAATTACCTGCAGAGTTGTATGATTCCAGGAAATTAGTGAATGGCTGAAACAAACACATGATTGTCTTTTGCTTTGCTTCCCATGGATCCTGTATTACAAAGCCACAAAATGTCAGAAAGTAGAGGGTATTTCAAAACTGGCACTTTGAGCATTATCTTATTTCATTCTCAAGTCAAAGACCTGCTCCAATAATCCTGGTAGGGGCATCAGAGAGCCCTACAAGAAGAGAATGTATGAAAGGTTAGGTCGTAAGTTACTGGACATGCCATACCTTGTGCATTATATTGGCACATTGAAAGGTTGGGTTTTTTTATGAGGCATCTATGAATCTCTTTAATTAAAACCAGCTGAATTTGGCTTTCTGGACATTGGCATTGTCTCCTTCCTCAGAAAGAAGAATGATTATTGGAATCAAAAGGAATTTATCTAAAATTGCTTTAAACTGCTACAAATCTAACTGTCTGCAATTAATCACCTTGATTTAATTAAAATTGGGAAGAGTGAATGATGGTTATTTGTATCCTGTGATTACTCTTCAATAGAACAGTAATCACTGGATTACTATGAACACACAAGGACTTTGGGAACACTTTTAAATTTATCTTATTGTTTTCAACTTTAGCATAAACTAGAGAATAGCTAACTTGCTAACTAGGCTGCTGTTTTTTTATTAAACTGATGTGCCAAAAACTTATTTTGAGCAGCATGTTACCTTGAGATGAGAACTTTTGTTTCACATAAAAAGCCTGAGCAGCTTATTTAGTGAAAATAAAAACTCTCTGTAATGTAGCACAGTGAAACAAATGAAATTATGAGGCACCATTTCTTTGCAGATTCACTCAATTGTACTGCAGTGCTGGTCTTAATTGAGTTTATTATCAGGGGTTGCTGGGAAAGAATTTTTAGATTATGAGATGGATCAGACAAATTTTTTTAAAGCATCTCAAATAGGTGCTGCAAAACGTTGTTAAAATTACAACAGACGGTCAACAAAGAAAGAGTCATTTGTTTTAGCACATATGAGATCATTATGATTTGATTTGGTTCCAAATGAAACACCTTCCATTACGCTGGTGCCCTTAGGTGAGCTCAACATTGATTGCACTGTTACCCAAAGATTGATTGGATGAGGCGTGGATGATATGAATGGAGCATTGACCTATGCAGTACAATTAAAGTAGAAAGATGAAAGCAGCAGTATTACATTGGTTCACCGGAATCAATATAGACATGCTTTTGGAGGATTAAGGAATGTTCTACCAGACATTACACCATAATATTTTGATATAACTCAGCAAGCTTTATCATGGATCATATAGAGAAATGGTGAGAAGCTGTCAGCTAATGGCAAAATTCCAGTTGGCATATATATATCAAATATAAAGCTTAAACTCCATGTGAACCAGAGATCACATCATTTCAAAACTCTTCCCTTCTTCATTATTGATTATATGCTGGCTGGTATCCTATAACATTTGTCATTGTAGCCTGTGGCATGGTCATAGTGCTTTAGAACATAAGAAACAGAATTGGTAGGGCATTTAGCCCCTTCTGCATTTGCCACTATTTGATAAGGTAGTGCCCAATCTTTTACCTCAATGCCATTTAGCTGCACTAAAACTATAATTATTGATTTTCAAAATAAATAAAAATTGACTGCTGTTTTTCTTGTATGTCTTTCTCAGTGACTGAGCCTCCAATGCCCTCTTGGGTAAAGAATTCCAAACATTCACTGCCCTTTGGTTGAAGAAATTTCTTCTGATCTTAGTCCTGAATGGCCGACCCCTTATTTTGCAACTTTGACCCCTAGTTCTGGACATATCAACCATGGGAGACATTATTCCTGCATCAACACTCTCAAATCCTGTAGGAATTTTGTATGTAAGATCACCTCTCATCTTTCTATATCCAAGAGAGTTTGTCCCAATCTTCCTAATCTCTTCTAATATGAAAAACTCAGCATCCTAGGAATCAATCTGGTGAGGCTTTGCCACACTTAGCTACTAAGATATAGATACTCGGGCCAAAATTGAACAGGGGTTGGATACAAAAAAGAAATGCATTGGCTAACTTTTGTAGAATACACTCAGTATGTAGTTTCATTGAAGTCAGAGGAGCTGAATATCAAGTGTCTCAAATACAAGCAGCCAATATGATATCATTAATTTACTTGTCAGCCATGTCCAATTTTTCACTTTGAAATTGCTACACTAGATTGCCCTTAGAAAAAAAGTTTTATAATGGTACAAAATAGTAATCATTGGTGAAAATCTCCATGAGCAGCAGCTGCTTGTAAATCCCTACCCTGCCCCATGGAAAGAAACCAGACTGTAATGGTTAAAAAAACTGGTAGGAACTAACTCCTTTATTTTCCTTTCTATTAATTCATTTAACCCTGTTGAGAGGGAATTGTACAGGGAAGTAGAACTGAGGTTGAAGATCAATTGGAATCATATTGAATGATGGTGCAATCTGTACCTGCTCTGCTTTCTAGCCTTATCATGTGGGAACTGAGGTAGAAATTCAACGTGCTGGTTCAAAGACACATATGCACATCCAGTTCCCATAGTTTTGCTCGTGTAGAATGGGGGAAATGGGCACTAATGGGCAGATTGCATCACTTGCAAGGAGTCCATCTGTCTGGAATCGCTTGGTGATGGGCAGAAGAACTTTTCCCAAGACAGATGCTTTTATTAGAGTCTTTAAAAGTAAGAGGGCCCCACATGTTTCAAGCAGTAATGGGATCCTTATGCCTTCTATTGGGCCTTGATGCAGCTTTTGAACATCAATAGGAAGAACATGTATCAGGTAAATTCAGTCCATTAGTGCCAGATGCAGAGGTGCATCCTAAAGGTGGGCTGCTTGGAATTGATAAGGAAGTTGTTTTTCTTTTTCAAGACCTGAATGTGACAGCTGCCCATCCATCCTCCCCAAATTACCAAAGCTCTCGCTGCTGTTGTTTTTTTTCCACCTCCAATCCCATCCACCTCACTCACAGCACTCACCTTTAGCACACTCCTCTGCCATAGAGACCAGTGCAAAAGAACAGTGTCCCTCCTGCCATCAGATCAACTAAAAGAGTTCGGTGCCAATGTAGTACTTTTTACTGTGCAATAACTGTTGTAATGTAGAAGATAGAAGTGGGAAATTTTGCAGGTGACATTGAGGTGAAGACTAGGTATTCCATGCTTTAATTTGTAACTTTAGCTCGGGGATAAACATTGGACAGGCACAATGCTTTAAGGTTCAGAAATTTTTGGTCTTTCTCATGCCCTGATGATGCAGCCTAGAATGACCTGGGGGTAGATGGGACACTTTGATATCCTGTGCTGACAAATAGTTTCCAACCTACAACTTGTATAGGGTGCGAGTTTCCCTCTGCAAGAATTATAGTGAAGAGTAATCTTGAAGAGAAATCAGTTGTATTCCTGTGGTCAATGAAGAAAGTTGGTTAGGCCTATCAAATAAGTTATTGTTCAATGCCTAAGGACCTCTCCTTTCAATAGTTTCAATCATATTGTTTTTATTTTAAACAACAACATGACACTGGAAAGTGAATCTCACAGACTGCATTGGGAACAAATGTTCTTTGTTCTTCCTCTTTTCTCTACTGATTTTCCCCTTTTCCTCCTGACATTTGGAAGTTCAGAACTATGACTATCAATCAATCCAGTCTTAGTTTGTGGCTAGTTGTCTGAGCCTACTGTAGAGTATTTCCAAACAGTGACTGCATGTGAATTACATCAAAGGAAAGAATTCTGATCAGTTATGGTCTGATGCAAATAAGGATTTACTCCCGTAGTTAAGTTCTTAGGTGGACCTTATTGGATTGAGGTCATATAGAGGCAAAGTTATTAGACTTGCATTTGTTATGATGTCTGCATTCATCACAACTTTTCAGTACCTGTGCCATTGCTGGCCATTGATCTTATTCAGTCATTTGGAAAATAATCTTGCGGTCATCCAGATATAAGATTAACTCCGCATGTACAACTTGGCTACTTGCTTTTTCAAATATTAAGTCAATTTGGTTTATATGTGCTTGTCATTTTGGCAGAGTACAGGACAGAAAGATATTTAATTTCTTTCTGCCAATTGTTGCCTTGTGGATATCCATATATAAAAAGTACTGCCATATTGCTATCTTAAGTGTTATGAGCAGAATGTTCAGAAAATTAGGAAAATAAATCAGTTTTTTGGCATAATATATGGTAGAGTTTCCCTACTTTTATACTCTGTTCCCTTTGTAGTGAACACCAAGGTTGTATTTATCTAATTATGTGTTTTACCTGCTTATATTTCATTGTCAAGGGCACCCAGACTGCCCTATATAACGGCATTTTGTAGTCTCTCCTCAGTTAACAATATTCTGTATTTCTCATTCTCCTTATTGAAGAGGATAACCTCACATTTCCCTGTATTGAACTCCATCTGCCAAGTTATTTTCTCATTCACGAATACGATCAATATCTCTTTGCAGACTCTCCACAACTTGCTTTCCTGCCTATCTTTGCATCATCAACAAACTTAGCTTCAATATGCATGGTCATCGATGCCATTAATGTAGATTTTAAGTAGTGTTTCTCAGCACTGATTGGATTTCCAGTATCTGCATTTTGTTTCTCTTTCCGATGATGTTGAATAACATGCAAGTGAGGTTGAGTGGAAACTGAAGAAAAATCATTTTAGAAATCACCTTTTGTACTAAGTAGAACATTTTTGCCTGTTGCATTTATATGTGGCAACTTGTAAATATTGACTCAACTTGGAGTGGGAGCTTTGAAAAAAGGTGAGTCTCTGTGCGTGTGCTTGTGAGGTTCATCTTGCAGGAGTCTAAAAGAGGCACATTTGCAAATTGTTAATAGTTGATTGGCTAATTAACAGCAGCCAATAAAAAGAAGGTAGGGTCAAGCGGAGAGGCTGTTGTTAGACCGGACCAGGTTTAGAGTGGGGGATTGAGGCTTTGGCGAGAGGAGGCAGAGGCTAAGGTAAGTCTCTGGTAAGTTTCTTTCTTTTTTTGATTTTTCCTTTAGTGCCAGGCTAGAGTAGTGAGAATGGCTCCAGGGTCAGTGGTGTGACCATTTCATGAGATATGGGAGTTCTGGGAGACCTCCAGTCTCCCTGATAACTACATCTGCACGAGGTGCATCCAGCTGCAGCTCCTTACAGACCGTGTTAGGGAACTGGAGCTGCAGCTGGATAACCTTTGGCTCCTACGGGAGAATGAGGAGTTCATAGATAAGAGCTGCAGGGAGGCAGTCACACTGAAGCTGCAGGACGCGGGTAGCTGAGTGTCTGATGGGAGAAGGAAGGAGAATAGGAAAGTTGTGCAGAATACCGTTGTGACCATTTCCCTGAATAACAGGTATACTGCTTTGGATACTGTTGGGGGGATGACCTACCAGGGGAAAGCTGCAGTGACCAGGTCTTTAGCACTGAGCCTGGTTGTGTGGCGTAGAAGGGAAAGGGGGAGAAGAGGAGGGCGGTAGTGACATGGGATTCAATAGTAAGGTGGCAGACAGAAGATTCTGTGGACGTGGAAGAGATTCCTGGATGGTATGCTGCCTCCCCGGTGCCAGGGTCTGGGATGTCTAAGATTGGGTCCACAGCATTCTGAAGGGGAGGGGGGTGAATAGCCAACAGTAGTGGTACATATTGGTATCAATGATATAGGTAGGAAAAGAGGTGAGGTCCTGAAGAGGGAATATAGGGAGCTAGGTAGGAGGCTGAAAAGCAGGACCTCCAGGGTAGTAATCTCTGGATTGCTGTCTGTGCCATGTGCCATTGAGAGTAAGGATAGGTTGATCTGGCAGATGAAAGCATGGCTGAGGAGTTGGTGCAGGGGGCAGGGTTTCAGATTTGTGCATTACTGGGATCTCTTCTGGGGAAGGTATGACCTGCACAAAAGGGACAGGTTACACCTGAACTGGAGGGGGACCAATATTCTTGTGGGCAGGATTGCTAGAGCTGTTGGGGAGGGTTTAAACTAGTTTGGCAGGGGGATAGGAACCCAAGTGATAGGTCAGAGGTTGGTGCATTTAGTGTACAAGTAGATGCAGAGTGTAGAAAGACTGTGAGGAAGAATAGGCAGTTGAAAGGGCAAATCACAGTCAGTTGGATGGGCTGAAGTGTCTCTACTTTAATGCAAGAACTATCAGGAGCAATGATGATGAGCTTAGAGGGTGGGTAAGTACATAAGACTACAATGTTGTGGCCATTACAGAGACTTGGCTGTCACAAGGGCAGGAATGGCTGCTGGATATTCCGGGCTTTAGATGTTTCAAAAGGGACAGGGACGGAGATAAGAGATGGGGGAGTGGCTTTGCTGATCATGGACAATGTCACAGCTGTAGAAAGGGAGGATGTCCTGGAGGGATCATCCACTGAGTCAGTGTGGGTGGAAGTCAGAAACAGGAAGGGAGCAATCACTCTATTGGGAGTATTCTACAGACTCCCCAATAGCTACTGGGACACTGAGGAGCAGATAAGTAAGCAGATTTTGGAAAGGTGCAAAAATAACTGGATTGTTGTCATTGGGTGACTTCAACTTCCCTAATATTGATTGGCACCTCCTTAGTGTAAAGGAGATAGATAAGGCAGAGTCTGTTAAGAGTGTCCAGGAAGGAATCCTGACACAGTATGTGGACAGGCCAACTAAAGGAGAGGCCATACTGGACCTGGTACTAGGCAATGAGCCTGATCAGGTTGCAGATCTCTTGGTGGGAGAGCATCTTGGAGACAGTGACCATAACTCCTTGACCTTTACCATAGATTTGGAGAGGGATAGGAGCAGACAATATGGGAAAGTATTTAATTGGGGGCGGGGGAATTATGATGCTATTAGGCAGGAACTTGGGAGTGTAAATTAGGAGCAGATGTTCTTGCGGAAGTGCGCAACAGAAATGTGGAGGTTGTTTAGGGAGTACTTGCATGGAATTCTGGATAGGTTTGTCCCATTGAGGCAGGGTAAGGATGGTAGAGTGAAGGAACCATGGTTGACAAGAGACTTAGAATATCTTGTCAAAAGGAAGAAAGAAGCGTATCTAAGGTTTAGAGAGCAAGGATCAGACAGGGCTTTGGATACAGAATGTGTAGTCAACCCAAACCAATCACCATGCTTGCCACTGTAGTTTTTAATGACACCATCATGTCAGACAGGCAGGTATGATTGGAAGATTTGCAGAAACAACCTTGGGCATTGCAAGTGCTAAAACTCACTTTTGTAGCAACGGTGAGGAGGCTATATACAGAATCTCAAATTACTTCCCAATGTCCATCCTCCTTTGCGTGAACAATCCCAAAGTAAGCAGATTAAATATGAGTTTGATGCGATGGAGAAGAGATGATCAGGTACATGTGTCTCTCAAGTAAAGGCATCTGCTATACATGCAAAGTGTTTTTCCTTCTCTCATTGGAAATGCATGGAGTTCAATCACTCATTAAGGAGAGATGGTGGGATGAGGGTGGGACGGAAGGCACTCTGTAAAGAGAAGCAGTGCCGTATTATGAAAGGAAATGGTTGCATTTATATGGCAAGGTTATACTATTTGCACCTATAGTCTTTTACAGCCAATGAATTAATTTGTTCAACTCCTACGCATGGTAGCAAGATATCATGAGAGTTCTTCTGGATAAGTAATGGCTGGGGGACATTCATTGTCCAGGATAAGGTAAATTGGTTTATTATTGTCACCTTTACTGAGGTACAGTGAAAAACTTGTTTTGCATACCGTTCATACAGATGAATTCATTACAACAGTGCATTGAGGTAATACAAGGTAAAACAGTACAGAATGCAGAATAAAGTGTTACAGTTAAGGAGAGAGTGCAGTGCAGGCAGAGTCACCAATAGATACTTCAAGTAGTACCATGGGATCTCTCAGGTGCTCTTCCTCAGCACTAAACTGAAATCCAGCACAGATTATCTGCTAAAATGGACAAATGAAGATTTACTATGTAGGTAAGACTTTTTCCAGATTGTTACTTATGGTGTACGGGGGACAATGTCCATCATAGTTCCCTTAGCTCAGCTGAGATCCCTGTAGCAGCCTGTTGCAGTATTTTGTATGATGTTGGACACTTGTCTTTACAGCCATATGAACACAGGTTATCTTTCCATTACAGTTAAGATCCCAAGTCGAAGAACCTACATTGATCCAGACACCTGTGAAGACCCTGTACAAGCAGTGCATCTTTTTGCCAAAGAACTGGACCTTTCCTGTATCAAAATTGAGAGAGTTATTGGAGGAGGTATTGGACATTTAATTACATCTAGAGCACAGAGGAAGAGAGCAATGGACATAGTTTTGAACATTGGATTCGGATCACTGCTGTGGCGGATAAACATGGGCAATGTGTAGAGGGTATCTTAGAGTAAGGTAACGAGTTACCTGGAAATGCTAATGCTCCCAGACACCTTAATCTTTGGTGCTGATAGACAGTGACAGCTGCCAAAACCACCTGCCCCTCAGTAGAGAGTATTTAAGAGTATGGAAATTTAGAAATACATCAATAAATACAGAAACCTGTGAGGATTCATGGCAAAAAGATCTGTAGTCCTTGTGAACCAGTTGAAAACAGAGTCATAGAGAGATACAACATGGGAACAGGCACTTCATCCCATCAAGCATCATCCACCCATTTACACTAATCCTAGTTTTTTTCTCCCTACATTTTCATGAACTCTCCCCAGATTCTATCACTCACCTACACACTTGAGGCAATTCACAATGGCCAACTATCCTACAAGTCTGCATGTCTTTAGGTTGTGGGGGGAATCCAGAGCATGTTAGAGGTCTGGCATGGAACAGATAACCAGACACTCAAGACTATAGGGATATCTGTTTGGAAACACGTTATGATGCTGGAGGAACTCAGCAGGCCAGGCAGAATCCAGGAGAAGAGCAGGCAGTCAACGTTTTGGGTCAGGACCCTTCTTCAGTGCTTTCCTCCACAGTTGCTGCCTGGCCTGCTGAGTTCCTCCAGCATCATAGTGTTTTTCATCTAGATTCCAGCATCTGCAGTCCTTTGTTTCTGTTTGGAAACATATGTGCAGGTTCACTCTTTGTGAGCATTAAATGAGTTGAGGAAAAACAACAAAGTTGCAGATGCTGGAAACCAAAAAAAAATGCAGGAAAAACTGAGCACAGTCAAGCAGTATCTGTCAAAAGAAAAACCATCAACATTTCAGGTCTGTGGCCTTTGTCAGAACTGGGAAAGAGAGAGATGCAAGTTTCCAGTAGGGGAGTAAGTGGGGGAAGGATATGTTCTACACCAAGGCACTGTCTGTGATAGGATTAGTTGAAATGGCCAAATGATTGGATTTATCAGCATATTAAGCTTCTGCCTCTGTGTAATGAGTTGTTGATGTTAAGGTGTAAGGACTGCCTGGCAGGCTGGATTTAATGAGTAGGATAAGAAGAAGAGTTAAAATGATTAAAAAGAAACAGAAAATGGAAACTGTTAGAAAAACTAAGTAGGTCAGGCAGCACTGGTGGAAAGAGAAATAGTTAACAGTTGAAGGGCCCTTCAGGAGTTAACATTTTGCCTTGGTTGATCAATGGGAAGGAGTGGGAATGGCAGTGGTGCATTTTGGACATGTCTTTCCACCTTCCCTCCTGAGGCATCTTCTAACTCGTCCATCCTATTGCAGGAAGTCATTGACTGTGGGCCAGATACTTGCCTGCAGAGAGGGAAAGTAATAATCCTCAGGATTTTTCTCACATTCCTGCAGTCATTGTTTCCAGTGCAGGATTGACAGATCTCTGGGATTAGGTCACTTGCTCAGGCTTTGGTTGGGGAAGAAAACTAACAAGAGAAGAAGACCCTCCTTTCTCAATAAACGCATGGACAAAGTTTTGCAGAATTTGCAAACTTAGCTTTAGATGAATGGTTATTGCTTCTCATTTACTGGTGTGGAATACTCAACCTGCAATAGGCTCTGCACCCAGCTGTGTCGCCATGACAACACTGAACTGCCTGTCACCATGAAATGTTAGACTGCCCCACCAGCAAATCACAGTGCTGGTCTTGATGCACCCACCCCTCCACCCCAACTCCTCATTGCCCAAACATTGACCACCCAGCACTGCTATCTATGTTTGTACTTCTTCTGGCTCACTCCTTCCAAAATTGGTCTTTTTCCGCTACTTTAAGCAATGTCTCTGGATATTTTGGGTGCTGATACTGTTTATAAAACTACTTAGCTTTCAGAGTTTAGAACTGCATGCCTTATATTGTTTTTGTGGACAAATTTATAACTGCATTCAAATGTTTGCAATGATTATTCTGTAAATTGCAATGATTTAAGCAGACAAATTAATGGACACAGATAGTTACTGTGATAATGGGCCAGGGATTATTGCTATTTGCTTTTGTTGGTAAGCTCACTTGATGTATACAAATTACAATCTGAGGGCCCAGAGTTGCCACAGTAGGAGAGAAACCCACTTAGACTATTTTCTTCACTGAACTCACGCAAACCACTTCTCTCCATGTTGTAGATATTTCTGTAAATAAGTGCAGTTCATTTGTAGTTCTAATGCATTTTAAATTTAGCCTAATCGTGTTTTTCTTAATGTTTCTTTTAAATCAGAACTCTAGCTGTGTACTTAAAATGTGCCTGTTAACATCAGTGTGATTTCAGAATGAGATAGGAAAAAACACATCACTGCAAGTTCTCCACATAATTAGTTCCAAATCACGTCCTTATTGCATTTTATCTTTGTGCTTTAAACATAAAACATTTCTCTCCTCCAAGAACAACACAAAATGACACATGGTGAGTGATAGTCCTCTTCTTCCATTAAAATTCATTTAAAATAGCAACCTCTTCCTCCAAACCAATTCATGGCAACATGCCCTTGTACTCAAGCAACTTAAAAAAAAGACATTCCACCTTCCCCAAAATAGTAGGGTCAACCCCATTCTCAGAAATAGATAATAGGATCCATTAAACTTCTCCCTCTCCTCCGCCAGTAAACATTAAATCCTTTGGGAATTTTCTTTTTATTCATTCTTCAGAATGCCTCATTGGGCAAGGTCAGCATTTATCACCCATCTCTCAGTTTCCATGGCCCTGAGTACATGGTGGGGAACTGCCTTCTTGAATCACCTTTGCCCTTCTGGTGAAGGCCCTCCCACAGTGGTGTTGGGTCCAGATTTCCAGGATTTTGATTCAGAATAATGAGGTAATAATGATAGATTTTCAACTCTGGATGGTGTGTGACTTGGAGGAGAATCTACTGGTGCCGGTGTTTCCATGCACCTTGTTCTTAATGCGTGGTTACATGTTTGGGTAGCTGTTGAAATAGCTTAGGTGACCAACTGCAGTGTAGATGGTACACACTGTAAACACAGTGAGCTGGTAGTGGAGGGAAAGAATCTTTAGGAATGAGGGGCCGCGAATCAAGAGGCCACTTTGTTCTGTATGGTGCGTGGTTTCTTGTTAGAGCCACACTCATTTAAGCAAGTGAAGATTATTCCGTCATGTCCTGACCTTTTCCTTTTGGGTTGTGGTAATGCTTTGGGTGGTCAATGCAAGGTGATAGTTTGATAGTTTTTCTCCTAACATAAAGTAGTAACACCCATACAGGGATATTCCCTTATCCCTTACAAGCATTGCATTCTGATCACAAACACACACAGATACACAAAATACTCATGGAGCTATGGTCATGCTAATTCCTCTTCTCACACCCCAAGACCATAGTAAGACATAGCTACAACCTCCTCCTCCCACACAAAGAAGGGAGATGGGTGTTGAAATGCTAACAGTGTTTGTTGTCTCCTTTAGGGGAATTTGGGGAAGTTTGCAGAGGATGTCTCAAGCTCCCCAGTAAGAGGGAGCTCCCAGTAGCCATCAAAACACTGAAAGTTGGGTGCTCCGAAAAACAGAAGCGCACCTTCCTGACAGAAGCGAGTATCATGGGACAATTTGACCACTCAAACGTCATTCGTCTCGAAGGAGTGATTACAAGAGGTAGGCATGTCAACATGACTGAATTTATTGTTCTACAATTCTCAGCCACTAGGTACTATTTTTAACATTTCTAAAACTAAATTTACAAAATATAAAAAAGAAATATTTAAAATACCCTTACATAGTTTAAATATTTTCCAGTTTTCTTACATTATGTATATTTAGCTTTGGAAATGTAAAATTATTTGAATTGAATCACTTGAATACTTAATTGGCTGATAGTTATTCAGTGTATTTTTTTCTTATGGATAATTTAAATAAATATCTAGCTATATTTTGTGGGCTGTCTCACAACCGTTTCACTGGAATTACTGCCATTGAACAAAATGCTTTCTTGTCTATTGCAATGGCAATGTTGCGTCTCAGTTCCCACTTTTATGTTGTCCCCAGCTGCACCTTCATGAACCTTAGTCCATTTTTGTCCAACCACATCATCCTTACACAACATCCCTTTGTCTTGAAAGCCTTACACACCCAACAACCCCGCTAAAGGTTTTGCTTCCCTTCCCTAATTTCCTGAGCGGTCCTGCCGAGTTTTGAACACTGTGATATTTTGCTGCATTACAAGTATTATCTAAATTAAAGTGGTGATCATTATCTAGTCATGTGGATACAAAGGTCAGAAATTTCTGAAAGAAGCAAAAAGAATGTTTCTCGCTGAATTACCCTTGGGAGAACTTATGTATTTCTAAGGTAGCAGCTTTTGAATAACATGCTGATTAAGATAAAAAGGTATTTAATGTGAAAGATCTAGAAAATGTGGCAAATATGCAGTGTTTTGGAACTTACTTCAAAATTTTCCTTGCCCCTTATCCCATTGTTATCTATGGAACATTTTGAGTGCAAATTGGCTGATGTGTTTCCAATTATAATAGTGATTGCATCTCAAAAATGTTCAATTGGATGTAAAGCATTTAGGAGCATAAAGCAATAATGCTTTATATTAAAGCATTAAATATATGTATTCTTCATTTTCTGCCCAACTTGGACCACGCCTTCTGACATCAAATGCTAACTATTCAGCTGCCAGGGGCGCTCTGTCCTTGGCTGTTGAGAGGTGACGTCTTTAATGGCATAAGACGCAACCTTTCATCTGAGATTCCTATGGGTGAAACAACAAGCTAGAGGTTCTGTATCTCCATGGGGCAATACAGTTAGAAATGGGGAGTTATAAATGTTCAGTTATGGAGCAATACAATGGAACTACATGTGGTGCAATTAGAATGGCTGCAAGGAATTCCCCTGTGAGTATGAGACGGCAAAGAAATCCAGTCAACTGATTAGTTAAATTGAATAGGTAAACATCACTCACCAGCACCCATACTAAATACATTTCACTAACACAGAAAACCTTCCTCAGCAGGTGAACAAGGGAAAACAAATGACAAGTGAGAATACCACCATGTTTCCCATATCTGCTCCACAGTAAGAGAGGGGGACATACTTTGATATTGAGCTCTCTCTTCCTGTAATCTATACTTTTTAAGATTCTAGTTTCCTCTGATTATTTTACTGTTCTGATTTAAATCGCTACATGAGCTGTGGGATATTGTTTTTTTAAGATGGAAAAACTCTGGTGATCTGGTAATGCTTGCAGTGTTAAAGTTTTCAGAATTCATGTTAGTCGATTGTGCTTTTCCAAAAAAGAAATGACTGGCTAAGTCACAGCGTCAGCACTGGTCAAGAAGGAAGGCAATGAAGGTTCTCATAGGGACAAAAGATAATGACACAAATGTTTATTCAGGAAAGAAAGAACATTCATTTATATCGTGCCTTTCATTGATTCAGATCATTCCAAAATGTTTTTCAGCCAATTCATTACTTTTTATGTGTAATCACTCCAAGAAGCATTACAGTCACTTTGCAAAATCCTACTTAAAGAGGGGTAACTGCTGGATAGAACACTTGGGTGAGCTACACTGCATGAAAATTGTTCCTCAGCAAAGAGGTGCGGACACATTTTAATGTTTCATTGGAAATAGTGAAGTGTTGTCTCAGTGCTGTGCTGAAGTATACCCTTAGATTATAGAGTCATGGAGTTGTACAACACAGAAACAGGCCCTTCAGCCCAGCATGCCCATGCTGACCTCTTTGCCCATCTACACTAATCCCATTTGCCCTCATTTGGACCGTATCCTTCTACACCTTGCCTATTTAATTGTCCATTTAAATTCCTCTTAATTGTTTCTGATTTCACCATGTCTTCTGGCAGCATGTTCCAGATATCAACCACCCTCTGTGTTTAAAAAAAACTTACCCCTAAGATCGTCTTTAAAACTCCTTCCTCTCACCTTAAAACCATGCCCTTTTGTTTATGATTCACATACCATGGGACAAAAGATATTGACTACCAACCCAAACTATTGTACTCAAATCTCTGGAGCGGGATTTGAGCCATTCATTCTAACATGGAGGGACGATTGCTGCTGTTGATGAGTTGGATTATTCATCGTCCGAATGCCATCAACAAATGCAGGGGACGTTATCAGAATTCAAACCTATACTGGATGCAGACTTTACTACCCTGAGCCTATGACACTCAACTTGCAAGGCCAAATGTAGTGAGTGAAAGTAAATCAGTTGTATTATTATGCTATTCAAGAGGCGATGTACAAATTATTGGAATTTAGCTAGTCTGCATTTATTTATCTTTGTGGCTCTAAACCAAGTATAGTGATGCAGTTGAGTGACAGCTGAACACTGCAGTTTGTAAATGGACAATGGCTCTGTCCAATATTTTTCATTATATGCTTCGCAGTGTTCCACAGATCAATTGGTAACACTCTGATTTCCTACTTGCAGGTAAACCCATGATGATTGTAATTGAATACATGGGAAACGCAGTGTTGGATTCCTTCCTGAGGGTAAACCATTGGTTTTATTTAACCTGTTTTTAAAATCACATATTAATGGTTGGCATCTCCATCCAAACTGCCATCTTCAGTACCTTGTGTTAATGAGACATCTTACACTCCTGGATTTCCTGAAGAAACACCATGCAGATAAAGAGTAATTCCTGCTCATCTGGGTAGAGGAAGAAGGGGCATCCCTGGATCCTCTTGCCAATCTCCTGGCATGTAGCTTATCATGTGCTTGATGGATGCAGGAAGTTTCACGTGGCCATTGATGAGTCAGGCAATCGTTGGTTTGACTCCTGGCTTGCTGAGCTTACTGGTTTCAGCAATGCTGCCATGAGCTTGGTCACAAAGAGGATATTCTGCAGGCTCTTGGTTCTTGGTGGTAATAAGGCATTCCTTGTCGGAGGCATTGTTGTATTAACATTGGGTGATCGGTAGTCGGGACTCAACTGTGATCTTTTCCATTTGTTTATCAATCTGTTGACATCCATCATCAAAACTCAAACACTGCCAGCCCTGGAATTTTGATAACCAGCCTTCCATGGTTGAGTCCTGTGAGTGAGCGCTGGCTAGCTATCTGACCACAAGAACAACAGAACCATGCCTGATCTAAGTGTATCTAACCTCCACACATCAGTATACTTTCACAATACAAACACCACACAGATTCAATGTACTGGATATGCGGTGGCACCATTTTGTGGTGCAGTGTTTACCCAGCGAGCAGCTGGCCTGTAGATTCCAGGAATGTCTCAAGTCATGACCTGAAGTCAAATCATATACGCAGACACTGTTGGGCCAAAGGGCCTATTCCTGAGCTGTACTCTTCGAGGTTCATATCTACTTACAAGACAGAAGCAGGCCATTGAGTTTAACCCAGCTCTCAGAGTGTTCCTATCAGTGCTATCTCCTTGCGGTCTATTTCCTCTTGCATGTCAATTAGAAGAAGGAGGAAGAGATTTAGAGGGAATCTGAGAAAGAATTTATTAACCCAGAAGGTGGTTGGAATTTGGAATGCACTGCCTGAGGGCTGGTAAAGACAGTTGCTCTTGCAATACTTAAGAAGTACCTAGACAGGCACTTAAGTCACCAAGGCATAGAAAGCTATAGAACAAGTTTTCTTCTGGAATGGAAGATGAAGGTAGTCAGCAGCAGGAACCATATCTTCAGTTCTCTGACTCCCTGTCTCACGTACACCGTTTGTGTCAATGCTCAGCCTGAGGGAAGCTAAACCAGTGAATTGGGACCTAACAGCTCCAGCAACCTGGGTCCGATTCCAATCCCTGCTGCTATCCGTGTGGAGTTTACACATTCTTCCTGTGACCCTGTGGGTTTCCCTGGGGGCTCTGGTTTCCTCTTGCATCCCAAAGACATGTTTGTTGGTGGATTAATTGGCCACTGTAAATTACCACTTGGTGTAGATGGGAGGTAGGAGAATCAGGGAGAAGTTGAGAGTCATACAGCACAGAAATCAAGTATTCATCAGTGATAATCCTATTTACCACCACTTGTTCCATAGCTTTCTATACCTTGGTGATTCAATGCTCTTCCAGATACTTCTTAAACGTGAAAATCTCTGCCTCCACCAGACCATCAAGCAGTGTGTTCCAGATTCCAACCACCCTCTGGGTGCCTTAGATCCCCTCTAAACCTTTTACTGATGAACATGTGAGAGGGAATAGGTTACAGGAAAATAAGTAAGGGAATGAGACTGATGTGATTGCTCTGAGAGCTGCCATAGACTCAGTGGGCTGAATGGCTGCCTCCTGTGTCTTAAGAAGATATGAAAATATGATACAACTCAAGCCATAAGCCTTTCTTGGAATCTACAGCTGAGCTGATCATTGGATAAACACTGTGCCACAAAAGGAGTCACTGTATATCCAGTATCTTGAATCTGTGTGGTGCTTGTAATGTGCAAGAATACTGATACTCCAAAATACTATCATCTCTGCTGTGTGAGATAGCTGATTCACTGTGGACAATGCAAAGTATTCATAAATGAACACTACACTGGAGGTTACTGAGACACACTAATGAAAGAACAGACATCCTTCTCTTCACTAATTTTAACTTTGCCAACCAAATAAATAGAACAGAAGCAATAGTCTTTAAAAGGAAGGCAAAACAAAATCTGTTAAATATCAATAGAACATAAGGAAAAGGAAGTGAAATGTTTGCTTTTGTGCAGCAGCTACTGAGTCCCCAGAACATCCACCGTGCTTTACAATCGATGGTTTACTCTTGAACAAAGTGTGCTCAGCAAGGTCTCTCAAGCAACATACGAGTGAATGACTGACTAATCTGTTTCCCTAGAATGCAGGGAGGGATGTTGGCCAGAGTTCTGGGAGTACTCTCTCTTTTTGAATAATGCCACCTGTGCAAGCAGGCAGGGCTCATTTTAACATCTGCTTGTTTGCAGAAGAGTCACGTCCTCTTTTGTGCTCTCTAATGGAGTTTGCTTCCCCTCATTAGGCTGAAGGATAATTTTGACAAAGAAACTTGGATCAAGTGTTGACACCAGTTGGCAGTTTCATTCTTTCTCACTGATGTTCTGCTCCACGTTTCACTCAGGCCAAATTACCTGAAGCATTTTCATTAATGTATGCCAACAGATTGTTAATATATGAAAGATGAGCTTTCCTTCTGATTAATTAATTACTTCAATTCAATTCACATTTTTCTACATTTGCCTTTGTACACTTACACTTTTTTTTCTGCCAAATGGGCACAAGATCTTCTGTCACCCATCCATCAAGGCTAATGGAATGTCTCAATAATCTATCGGGAGGGTGGCTGGAAAAACAAAAGTAAACTTCGTGCGTCAGTTGTGTGGAACCTTGGTATGACCCCATCTGCAGCAACGTATGTAGGTCACCACACCTTGGGAGGGAAATACTGGCCTTGGAAGAGGTGCAATCCCGCACCACAGATCAACCAGAATAACACCAGGGCTTGATGAGTTAAATTATAAGGACAGGTAACATGAAGTTGGCTTGATTTCCCTTGTGGGCAGATTGAGGGAAGACCCAATGGTGTTATTAAAAACAGAGGAAATATTTCCTCTGGTGAGGGGACTAGGAAATTGGGCGGCGGGGAGGGGGGGGTGGAGTCATGAAATTTGAGGTGGGTCCCTATAAATAAAATGGAAATCATCAAACTGGGCACATGGAATTCAATGTGGAAAAGGGAGAAGTTTGGGAGGATGACCACAGAACATAAGTGGCACAATTTTGAAAAGTGAGCAGATCCAAGTTTTTAAAGATGGCACAGCAAGTTGATAAGGTGGTAAAAGAAGCACAGAAGTTACTTATGTTTCTAAATAGAGAAATAGAATATAAAAGCAACATTATTATGCTCAGACTTTATGAATCACTATTTTTCCTTCAGTTGGAGTACAACTGTAGGCACCACCTTTCAGATCTTGGAAAGGTGCAGAGGTGAATGACTATGTTGCCAGGGGGTAAAAAAAAAATCAGTTATGAGGAGAGGTTGAAGGAAGTTAGGACTGACACAGAAAAAGCAAACAGGTCAATAATAAATGTTTTCAATGTGTTCAGAGAGCTATGGACAGCTGGTCTTTCAAAACTCACAATGAGTCGAGTGAACTGTGTGTAAGATTCTATAATTCTACACTCAGCTGTCTGCTCAGATTGCCTTTCTTTATTGAGACACGTTGGAACTTTCCCACTGCAGCAATGTTATGGTCAGGAATCAGTATGTGGTGTAATTACAGATGTAGATTATTTTCTAACAATCGAGCAGAATCTCTGTCCATTTGCTCTGGTAGCTTAATGGTTATTAAAAGGACCCGTGACATTATTGTGGAAGGAATGGGAGAGCCCTCAGCTGCCCTCACGCACACTTGTCTTTCAATCAACACCACCAACATTAGATTGATTGGGCATTCAGTGCATTGATTTCCTTACACACTTAGAGGGCAGGTATTGATGACAAGATCACATTCCTAGTTGTTAGAGGAAGGGGTTGGGCTTACTGCTGGGATGCGTGTGGTGCAGTTGCTCCCTGTGTGTGGGAAAATCCAAGAACTTGATCCAGTGGCAATGAAGGAAATGTATTAAACTGGTGTGGTGCCCATAATGTAAAACCAGCTTCTTAATTGCTTGAAGTGATTCCATGTCCTACCACAAAGACAGCTCACCTCTTAGGTAATATCTCTGGCTAAGACCAATTAGAAGACAATATAGAGTAGATAATAGCTGAATGAAGTCTGTATCTACTATGTTCCATCCACTGTTAATGATGTATTATTATAATGTGTATAATCTTGAGAAATTATGATTTGTTTCTTCAGAAGCACGAAGGCCAGTTCACAGTTGTTCAGCTGATCGGGATGCTGTGTGGAATAGCTTCTGGGATGAAGTACCTCTCCGAAATGGGCTACATTCACAAGATGTTGGCGGCCCACAAAATCCTGGTCAACAGCAACCTGGTGTGCAAAGTGTCAGGCTTCAGACAGGCACATGAAGAGAAGGTAGACTCTGTGTTCACCACCATGGTGAGTGGAATAATGAACCGAGCTGTTGGCTTGCACATTTAGTAGACTTTCAAGTACCATACTGACTCCCATTTCAACCACAGTCTTCGTGATGGGTACATTGTAAAAAGTACTTTAATTGGTTGACTTTGAAATACAATCAGGATTAAGTTCGTAAAGGTATTTATTTAAAAGTAAGGAGTTCCTATCTGTTGTCTTGCCGACTGTTCCTATCCTGTGTTCACACGTTATTCCTCTGTTAATGCCGCTATTAAGCAAAGTGTATCAAAGTTAGGCAGTCCCTCACCACCAGCACATCTTGTGCTTACTCATCCCACTGCCCTCCTTCCCTCATCTTGACTTCCGTATTTCTGCTTCCTAAAGCCAACAGCTCTTTGTCTCTCTCTCCCTCTCTTGCTCTTCATTTTTTTTCCTTCCTCCATCTCTCATTCTTCCTCATCGCACTATCTCCTCTCATCTAACTCCCTCCTTTTCCTCTTCTCTTTTCCACATTCTCCCATCCTTCCTTTTCCCAGTGAATAATGTGCCATACTCCGTGGAAAATCTTTTTTTCTTCACTTACCAAATAAATTGCATTGACTTGTAAAAATAATGACATCTATGTTATAAGGATGTTGAATGGGGCAAGTTGAAACATCAGCACGTATTTCAAAAGCGAGTGTGACGTGTACGTCTAATTTGTTGCTTCAGTCAGTGACTCTGAATTCAAAGTAACAGTCACTTCATGTTAACCACATTGATTAGAAGGTAATATATATGGTGCTGATTTATTCAGTACTAGGTCATTGAAAAACACTAATTTCCACAGTGAAAAGCCATTACGACCATTACCAGACTGAATTGGTCATTCCGGAAATTCAACCAAACACTTATGGTTTCAGGGAACTCTGACACCAATGGCTTGATTTCCATATCAGTCATACATGGGATGATAACATGGGATTACATCATCCCCTGTCTGACGAACATTGCCTGGGACAACACATCTTGTTGCTTCAATGAGAAACCATTGTTTCTCATTCTGGAACCAACCATGTTTAAAGCGGGCCTCGAGGACTAGGTTGCAACCTCACCCAAGTAGATCCATTTTAACATGCGTAACGTAGCTGCTCTTCTTGGACTTTGCACACCCCCCTGACGTGCTGACCACCATCCCGCCATGTCCTCCTAGGTCCCTGAACACTTCAACCATGATCTTCCCCACCAGCTCCTGGCCTCTGTCCACTGCCTCCCAACAGACCTCCCACCACCGGCTCTAACCTCTGGGTAATCTCCACCTCACACCCTCTCCTCCCACAGGATCCAGTCTAGCAGACAGGTGAGGGCCTGAGTTATAGGGAGAGCTTGGGCAGGCTAGAACTTTATTCCTTACAGCAGAGGAGACTGCGGAATGACCCTAATCACAAGGTGATTATAAAATCACGAGGGCATAAATCAAGTGAAAGCGCACAATCTTTTTCCCAAGGAAAGAGAATCAAAAACTAGAGGGCATAGTCTTAAGGTGAGAGGGGAAAGACTTAAAAAGGACCTGAGGGGCAACTTCTTCACACAGAGGGTGGTATGTATATGGAACAAGCTGCCAGAGGAAGTGCTTGAGACAGGTACAATAACAACATTTAAAAGACAGCAGCTTTACGTAATGTGCTGTATGGAAGTGGTTGAGGCAGATACATTAACATTTGCAATCTACTTGGACAGGTACATGGATAGGAAAGGTTTAGAGGGATATGGGTCAAACATGGGCAAATGGGGCTAAATTAGATGGGCATCTTGGTCAGCATGGATGAGTTGGGCCGAAGGGCCTGTTTCCCTGCTATATTACTCTGACTCTATGACTCCCCACATTTCCAGCCCCAGGCCTGGACTTGTATTTTCCTCCAGTGCTTTGTAACTTTGTAACAACTGTGCAATGGGTATCCTGGAGCACCCAAGACTAAAAAAACTCCTGAATTTTGCAGCAGCAAGTTCATCAGTGAAGCAGTCATGACTGTACTGCACAATGATCCTTTAATTCTACCAAAGAATTTGTGGGACGTAATTTTTGAAATTTAATCTCTATACCGACAGAAGCAGCAGAACATAGATGACATTTCGAACATGAAGATATAATAAACAGAAACAGGAGTTGTGCTACATCAACTTGATGAAATAAGCAGCTGATTTTATGCTGTTCCAAAATCGCTTGGTTTCTTAATGTCTGAAAATCTTTGTATAATTGGCCTTGAATATACTCAAAGAAACTGAGCATCTACAGCCCTCTGGGGCAGGGAATTTCAAAGATTTACAGCCCTCTGAGTAAAGAAATGTCTCCACATTATCAACCCCAAATGGGTGGATTCTTATCGTGAGACCAGTGTCAGGATGGATGAGTTGGGCCAAAGGGCCTGTTTCCCTGCTGTATTACCCTGACTCTATCACTCCCCAGAGGGCAGGCACAGTAGTGGAGCGGTTAGTGTAATGCTTTACAGCACCAGTGATCCTGGTTCAATTCTGGCCACTGTCTGTAAGGAGTTTGTACATTCTCCCCGTGTCTGCGTGGGTTTCCTCTGGGTGCTCCGGTTTCCTCCCACATTCCAAAGACGTATAAGTTGGGAAATTGTGGGCATGCTATGTTGGCACCGGAAGCGAGGTGATATTTGCAGACTGACCCCAGAACACTCAATGCAAAAGATGCATTTCATTGTGTGTTTTGATGTACATGTGACTAATAAAGATATCTTATCTCAATTGGAAACTGCGATTTAGCCAATTTGCAAGTTTTGTGATACCATTGACAATAACTTTTCAGGGTTAAGTTGTACAATCAAATAACTGTTACCAAACGACTCCGCACCATGAAATACATACGATAAAGTTGTTTTCAACAAGTTACTACATAATCTTATTGTAAAAAGTGGCATTAGAATGAATTCATGCTGTCTTATCTTATCCTAGTTCTTAACTCCAGCTACAGGAAACAGATTCTTGGTTTCTCTTTCGTAGGTCCCTGTCAAAATCTTGAATGTTACAATGTCATGGTCCCCGATGAGCAGAGGCTAATCTCCTTCAGCCTCTCTTCATGGGACAAACCACTTATCCCAGGAGGCAATACAGTGACTCTAAGGCTGCTCTACCCTTTTATGGGTGTGGAGACCAATACCTCACATAGCTGTGATCTCAGAAAAGCCACATTACAGGACATTTTTTTGCTTCAACACCCTTGTAATTGATGCCAATCTATGATTAGCCTACCTGTTTGCTTGATATACCTGCAGGTTTAGTTTCTGACCAGAATCTAGCACACCAAGATCTCCCCGTACACCAAATTCATTTGTTTCACAGTGTTTACAAATAGTTTCCTTTTCCATGTTTCAGAGACTTAATGTAGTCCTCACAGCTCATTTTTTCCACTCCATTTTGTTTTGTTCTATGTGTAGACATTGTATGGCTGAAATTAGCAGGATACTTTGGGAATCAGCTGGGGTATTGCTATTTGCAATATACTAGGAGCAAAAGCAAAGGTTTCTTGAGTTTCCTGTTGATAACAAACTAGAGGTCACATTTTCAGGGAGCAGGCTGAACAAATACAGAAGGACTTAGATCAGAGACCGCCAGTGTAGAAGGCCACATCCAGAATGAAAAGTTATGATATTAAGACAGGATCACAATAGTGGCAGTGTAGGCTAAATCATTTTATTCTACCTTTGAAGAATTTGGATTGAACCTCTGATAGCAGCAAAGTACATTAGCAGTCAGGAAACTGGAGGATCATGGGTTGTATGCCAAAGTTAGAGAGAGGTAAATCTCAAGTAGTGATTGAATTCCTAATAAATCCTAGTCTAACTCCTCTTGATGGATTGTGTACAAACTTGATGGGAACCAGGTGAGGATATCTGTTCCAGGAAGGACATGCAGTAGTGTATGAGGGGTTAGCAAGACACAACCAAATTGATAGCGGGAGGAGCCAGTCAGCCCTTATGTAGTTACTTTATTCGTTTTTGTCATATCTTGTTTGAACCACATTACTGTACCATAACTCCATGCTCCTTCAAGTGCATATCCAATCCAACCTGTTAATTGCAGCTTTCAATGTTTCAATTAACCATTTCAGCCTTTTGAGAAAGAATTTGAAATTTCCATTACCCAGCAGGCACGATAGTGTAGCGGTTAGTGTAACGCTATTATAGCGCCAGCGACCCGGGTTCAATTCTGGCCACTGTCTGTGAGGAGTTTGTACGTTCTCCCCGTGTCTGCGTGGGTTTCCTCCGGGTGCTCCGGTTTCCTCCCACATTCCAAAGACATGCTGGTTATGAAGCTGTGGGTATGCTATGTTGGCGCCAGAAGTGTGGCAACACTTGCAGGCTGCCCCCACAACACTCTACACAAAAGATGTATTTCACTGTGTGCTTCGATGTACATGTGACTAATAAAGATATCTTATCTTATGTTATCGATTTAAGATTTGTGTTCCCAGATTTTGCACTTAGAATTTTATTTAATCTTAATTCTAGTTTTCTTTACAGTGTTATTTAGTGGTGTCAGAAGCAGAGTTTCAATTGGTTAGGTGGTCAACTAGAATTGATTACTTGGTAATTACTGTCAGCTGAGTCTCGGACTATGAAACTCGTCCATAGTGTGTGTAATTTTATGTGATTGCAACTTCAACAGTGTGTGAGAGATTAAGCAAGCAAGGGGATTTGGCAAGATGGGTAAATGGGGTGATGGGGACAATGAGGACTGCTTCAGTATGGTAAAAAGTCCAGTTAAATTTGAATTGCATTTGTATAGTAAGCTGTAGACTAAGTTCTAGTAAATGAGATTAATGTAGATAGGTATTTGTTGGTCAACATAGACAGGGTGGACCAAAGAGCCTGTTTCTGTGCTTGAATCTAGGACTCTAATTGCTAAGAGGCATTCGTAATTCAAATTTCAAACTGAATACAGATATGAACAGTGTTTATTTTGGACATGTGGTCGGAATGGAAAGACAATGCTGCTTTCTAATTAGCCTTTGGAAATGCAAGGCATATAAAAAACAGTAGGAGAGTTAATTAATGGGGTGAAGATTGATAAGGGCATGATATAGAAATGCTGCCTCTGCTTGAAGTGAACAGGTCACAATGTCTGGATAAGATGCATCCAAGGTTCCTGAGGGAGAGAGGGGGTGGCTGTTGCAGGAAAGCTCGCCATCACAAGACAAGGGAGCAGAAATAGGCCATTCAGCCCATCGAGTCTGCTCCAAAGAAAAGGGAAAAAAGAAAAAGAAATGAGAAATGGGGGGGGGGGGCAAAAAAAACACACTATTCTAACCCCAATTTCCAGCCTTATCCCCATATCCCTTGATAGCCCAACTATTTAGATATCTATTTATCTCTTCCTTAAACCCCTCCAATGATCTGGCCTCCACTGCTGTACGTGGGAAGGAATTCCACAAATTCACCACCCTCTGGCTAAAGAAATTTCTCCTCATCTCTGTTTTAAACCTGCACACTCTAATTCTAAGATTGTGCCCTCTGGTCCTGGACTCACCCACCAAGGGAAACAGCTTGACCACATCTACTCTGTCCAGTCCTTTCAACATTTTAAATATCTCTATGAGGGCCCCTCTAATCTTCTAGCCATAATCTTTTAACCCTCCCTATACACCAGAGATGTCTAGAAAATGGCAAAAGTAACACATTGTTCAAAAAGAGAGTCAAGGACATGTCAGACAAACCTTGGGCTAAGTTCCGAAGAAGCTCTTAGAACAATAATCAGGAAAGATATTAGTGGCCACTTTGACAAGTCGGAGTTGATAAAGGAAAACCAGCATGGATTTGTTAATAGCAAATTGTCTTGACAAACTTGATTGAATATTTTTTGATAAGGTAACAAGGAAGGTAGATTAAGGGGATGCAGTAGATCTTGTCTGCATGGATTTTCAGAGGGTGTTTGATAAATCCCAATGCTCAAGGCTAGTTCACCAAATTGCAGCCAACGGAATCACAGGGTCGGTTGAAGCATGATAGAAAATTGGTTTAAAGTCAGAGAGAAGTGGTACACTTATTATAAGAGTGCTTCCCAAGGGTCAATGCTGCAACTTTAGTTGAATATAAAATAAAGACTTAAGTGTGGGTATGCAGGGTAAAATTTGTACTGAGGATAACACAAAGTTTAGATGCTTAGTAAATAGTGAGGAGACAGAAGTTGGCTGAGTGGGCAGACAAGTGGCAGATGAAATTTAATGCAGGAGAGAGTGAAGTAACATTCTTTGGCAGAAAGAGTGAGGGAAGACAATATAGACTATATGGCCCAGTTCTAGAGCAAGTTTATGAATAGAGAGATGTACACATATGAATATGTGTACATAAGTTCTTGAAGATGGCAGAGCACATTGACAGAGGGTTCGAAGGCACATGGGATGCTGGAATTCCTGAGTAAAGACATAGGGGAAGTTTTGTTCAACCTGTACAAAACACAGGTTAGGGAACAAGAAGAGTATTGCTTCCTGCTCTGGTAACCACATCTTGGGAAGAATGTGAAGGTCCCATAGATGGAGCAGAAAAGATTTACTAGAATGGTTCCGGGCACAAGGGGTTTCAGCGACAATGTTAGACTGGGGAAGCTAGGTCTGCTCTCACTGGAGCAAAGAAAGTTGAGAGACTTTTTGATAGAGGTGCATAAGATCATGACTGATTTAGATAGTGTGGTGAGAGAGAGAAATTGGGATGGTTCAAACACTCACAACACAGTTTAACATTTTGGGCAGAAAATAAAAAATACAAAGGAAGAATATTTTTCTTGGAGAGTAGTTTGGATCTGAAATTCACTGCCTGTGGTGGAAACAGAATCAATGGGTGACTTCAAAGGGGAATTGGACGGGACCCAAGGGAAAATATTTGCAAGGTTATGGGGGAAAATGTCTAGGAATGGGACTGGTGAGATTGACCTTCAAGCAGTCAGCATTGAATTGATGGACTTCATGGCCTTCTCCTCTGCACGATACCATGTTTTCCCAGCAACAGAGCTTGTTTTTCTATTTCTACTTAACGTTTTGGCGCCTTTTCATATCTTTTTGATTTGATTTTCTTCCTGCAAAGCTTGTTATCGGTAGTTATCTACGCAATCGAATTTATAATTTTAAACACCTCATTTAAGGCAACCAGCTTTCTAAACTTAAGTATAAACACAACTCAAATAAAGGACAATTCTATTAAAATAGTTGTTTCAATGATGGTTTCTAGAGAGCTACACCAAATATTACTGGTTCCACGGCTGAATTAACATATTTAATGGCTAATTAACTGATCCAGCAATGTTAATGGATCATTTGGTTGATGATTGACCAGAATTTTTAATTGATGCCAACAAATCACATATCATTTGGTTTAAAGACAATTGTGTCTATGCGCTATTAATTGAGCAGCATTTCCCCTTGATTTCTTATAAAGGTGAATGTTAAGCCCAAAATAGATTAAGCAGAGGAGACATGCATTGAGACTGTAGGTTATTCCTGTAAGAAGAGGCATTCGTTGCTGGAAAATGTCCATTTTCGAAAGATATTCTAAAAGCAAGCAGCTCTGTGAAAGAACTGTTCCTGCTACCAAATTGCAACTGTTTCCCATAACTTCTGTGAACAATGTTGACCTAGTCCTCTGAAGTACTGTTTAATTGTAGTGTCGATATTCTTTCCAAATCCATCTATAATGTGCTTGTGAACACTTTGGTTCCAGCTTTTAAAGGATACTGCTTTGTAAATACACCAATCACTGAAAGTTGCTCAAGAGATTAGTAACCATAAAAAAAACACAAGCCCTGCTGTTTATTTCCACAGTAATAGAATTAAAAAGTAGGTCAGTTATACTGAACCTACATTGAATCTTGGTTAGAATACACATGAATATTGCATGCAGTTCTGGTCACCCTATTATAACACATAGAGGCAAAGGAGAAGTTGCAGGGACTATTTACAAGAATGACACCAGTACTGAGAAGGTATTCATATCAGGAAAGGATGAACAGATTGGGTTTGTCTTCTCTTGAGGAATAAAAAGGCTGAGGGATGAGCTTTAAAATAATGAAAGGTTTTGACAGTGAATACAGAGTGAATGGTTCTACTTGTGGTGAAGAGTGTAGCAAGAAGCTGTCAGTATAAGACAGTCACCCAGATATCCAATAGAGAATTAAGAGGAAACTTCCTTACCTAAAGAATGTGGAACTTGTGACTAGCTTGACGAATTTAAGGGAAGGATAGACCAGTATATGAGGGAGAAGGGAAATAGAGCATAGATTTAAATGAGGAAAGATGGGAGGAGGCTTGAGTGGAACATTAACATTTTTTCTATGCCACACATATTACTCAATGAGAAAAGCATTTTGTAAAATGAAACCATTTTGGTGTCTCTAACAATACAAGGATATATTTGCCTTGCAGGCTCTATAGCACTACATTGATAGAAATGTCCTGTGAAGGGAAAGTGAGTAAAATGGGGTATATCCTCCAGAGTTTTGAAGATTAAGCGGCGATCTATTGCAATGTTTAAACATTCTCAAGGATTTGACAGGATAGAAGATGAGAGGCTGTTTCCCCTGGCTGCAGAGTCTAGAACAAGGGATCATAATCTCAGGATTAGGAATCTTTCATTTCAGATTGAACTGTGAAAAATCTCCTTTCTCAGGGGGCCAGTGAATATTTGGAATTCTTTATTCCAGAAGATTTCAGATACTTAATTCTTGAGTATATTTAGGAATGAGGTTGATTTGATTCTTGATCACTAAGGAAACAAGGATTGGGCAGGAAAGTGGAGATTCTGCCCTTATTAAAGATGTGAAGTGGGATTGAGGCAAACCTGTCACCTCCTCCACCTCCTGTTTCTCATATCCTTGGTGCTTAAGTATTTTTGTGTATTTTTTCCCCAGTTCAATGAAGAGCCAAACATTTGCATGTGCTGTGCTTCAGACTAATTTATAAAGCATACAAAATGATGGAGTAAACAAACCATTACTTTCCCCGAAGGCAGTTCTTCTTGAACAGTTCTCTCCACTCACATTCTCATCTTGTAAAACACTGGCAGGATTGCTCAGAATCCCAGGAACAGGAGGAAGCCAATCAATCACCTCAAACCCATTTTGCCTTTCAGTTAGATCCTGGCCGATGTAAGTCTTAACTCATCACTCTATCTTGGTCTCTTAACCCTGAATATTGTCACCTAACAAACTCGGTCTTAGTTTCGGAATTTTCCATGAACTTTAGCGGAATGTATTCCAGATCTTTACCATCAACACTTCCTGACATCACTTGAACAAGCAAGCTGACATCTCTCTAAAACCCTTAGCTCCAATTTCAAGGTTACACCCTCTTGTCAATATTAACTTTCTTTTCCAACCGTCCCATCAACTCCTTTGACCACCTAAATGCCTCAGTGAGATCATCCTTTTATCTTCTGTTTCTGGAGAATACAGGTCTAGTTTTTGCAATCCTTTTAGTGATGGTGTTCTTCTGCTGGGTCTGTGTCACTCCCAGATCAATGTATGCTTCCCGCACAGTGGTGCTCAGAACTGAATGCAACACTCTCACAGGTAAAATAAGTTAAGAACCACACCGATCTGACCATGGACCATGGGGTTCATATTCACAGTTCATTGAAAGTTGCCTCACAGGTGGAAAGAGCAGTTAAGAAGGCCAATGGGATGTCGGCTTTCATAAGTCGCGGAATTGAGTTTAAGAGCCGCGAGGTGATGATGCAGCTTTACAAAACTCTAGTTAGACCACACTTGGAGTACTGTGTTCAGTTCTGGTCGCCTCATTATAGGAAGGATGTGGAGGTGTTGGAGAGGGTGCAGAGGAGATTTACCAGGATGCTGTCTGGATTAGAGAGTATTGAATATGAGGAGAGGCTTAAGGTGCTAGGGCTTTATTCACTGGAAAGGAGGAGGATGAGAGGAGACATGATAGAGGTATATAAATATTGAGAGGAATAGATAGAGTAGACAGTCAGAGCCTCCTTTCCAGGGCACCAATGCTCAAGACGAGAGGGCATGGCTTTAAGGTTATGGGTGGGAGGTTCAGGGGAGATGTCGGGGGGAGGTTTTTCACCCAGAGAGTGGTTGGTGCATGGAATGCACTGCCTGGGGTGGTGGTGGAGGCAGATACATTGGACAGGTTCAAGAGCTCGTTGGATAGGCATATGGAGGAGTGTGGGATGGGGGATATGCGGGAGGAAGGGGTTAGGTAGTGTGAGGGTGGTTTGATGGACGGCACAACATGGTGGGCCGAAGGGCCTGTTTTGTGCTGTATGGTTCTATGGTTCTATGGAAACAAAAGGGAGTAAAACTTCCAGTGAGCTCCGACATTTTCAAGTTTTCTCTGCATCCAAACTGAGAGAAGGTTTGAGTGCAGAATCTGCTATTCGCCATGTGCTGGAGATTTCAACTGCTTAGAATCTGGCAACTCTTTCTGAAATAGGGCGGGAAGACCTTGGTCCTGTGGGGAGCCCCAGAAGCTATCCAGTACCACAGATACAGCCCAGCCAGTGATGTGTGGAGCTTTGGGATTGTCATGTGGGAGGTGATGTCCTACGGAGAACGACCTTACTGGGACATGTCCAATCAAGACGTGAGTTTCATATTTGGATCTTGAATACTTAATTCAAGTATGTATTCAACAAAAAGTGTGATGATGAATTTTTAATAAATGATTCATCATTCGTGGATCTGCATGTTATCAAATATTCCTCGCATACTCTAATTTTCAGTTACAGTCTTCCCGCTATATTTGTGATTCATAGATGGATATTATCACTTCCAAATATTTAAATGTATGATTATGTCTGGAGTCTTATAACATTTTAACAACATCAAAATTATGGAATTGTTGTAGATTTGGCACAGGTTAAGCTTGTTATATGACAGCTTGTAAACTTTCATTATTCTTGGGTGCCCATGTTCAAGCTCCATCACAGGCACCACCCTCCTCACCATCGAGGACAACTTCAAGAGGCACTGCCTCAAAAAAGTGGCCTCCATCATTTAAGGACCCTCACCACCCGGGACATGCCCTCTTCATGTTACTACCATCAGGGAGGAGGTACAGGAGCCTGAAGACCCACATTCAACAATTCAGGAACAGCTTCTCCCCCTCCGCCATCAGATGTCTGAATGGTCCATGAACACCACCTCATTATTTCTCCTTTGCATGATTTTATTTATTTCTGTAACTTAGAGTAATCTTTATGTCTTGCACTGTACTGCTGCCGCAAAACAACAAATTTCACGATATATGTCAGTGATAATAAACTGGATGCTGATTCTGATGATTCTGAAGCCATGACTCAGTTTTGCTTTGCTGCATTCGTAGGTGATCAAAGCAGTGGAGGAAGGATTCCGTCTCTCTGCTCCCATGAACTGCCCTTCTCGGCTGCACCAGCTCATGCTGGAGTGCTGGCAGAAGGACCGCAATGACAGGCCCAAGTTTGCACAGATCCTCAGCATCCTAAACAAGATGGGGCGCAATCCTGACACCCTGAAAACCATTCCCAATGGCTGCGTCAGGTAAGTGCCAACCAGAGCCTTGGGATTTTCCAGTTGAGTTTCTAGTTTACCATTAAATCAGACCAGGGATAGTTGTATGTTCGTTCACAGTGCTTTATTTTTGAGCTGCTTTACTTTTGAGCTGCTTTACTGGAGATGATAGAACTCCTACATGCAGAGATTTCCGTTAAAGTCCTATTGTGAATCCCTAATCATTTACCATCTGCTTCATCTTAACAGCATCTAACCTGACACGTGCGTATGTAAAATCTGCCTCAGAAGTGACATAATGTACATTGTGATAATTGTAAACTAATTTGGAAACATCATGCTACCTCTTATTCAAAGTCATTCTTTGAAATATGAAACAGTATGCATGTGGGATATTGCTTTGTATATAATGTGTATCTCTTAACTACTTAAGATCTTTCAACTGATGTTGAGTTACTGGAGTTTCATTTCAGCCTTGACTAACTGATGTGAGTAATCTTTGTTTATGAAGTGGAAGGCTCCACTCTGGAATTGAATTGGACAGTGTTTGGAGAATTTCCCATCAGTTCATCATTAGTGCAATTAAAATTGCAGCAAACTGCCCGCATCTTAGCAACCGCATAGGTCATTCATTCAGCAGCCTTACTGAATCAGTGTTACTGAATCAGAGAAAGGCTTTGCATTTTGCTTCTCTGCGGTATGGTTTTGTGGACTTATGCCTTGGATCAGAGCTAAGCACTGCCTTTGACAGAACCTCAAACTGCCAAAGAGCATTCCCAGGACTGTTATCTCACACCTTGGGCACGAACTTTTGCAAGAGGATTAAATATGACCTAAGATTAGTCAATGAAAACATTTTGGGATCAGAAGTGCATTATGGCGACCCAGAGTTAATTGCTAAACATGGGCACTTGATGTCTGCATAGTTCCTCATCAGATGCATGGTGGTTGTCCTCAATACATAATCTGTACTCATTTATGAAGGTTGCCAGGTGATGTCAATCAGCATGCAACACATCAATGGTGTCATCCAGATAGTGAAGTCTTGTTCTTCAGTCAAGCCCAGACCCTACCTGGGCTGTTGCTCAAGAGTCCAGCAGTGAAGGGCTATGAGGATGAGTCATAGTCATGGAGAGATGCAGCATGGAAACAGGCTCTTCATCCCTTCGAGTCCACACCAACTATCACCCACCCATTGTACACCAATCCTACGTTATTCCCATTTTTTTACTCTCTTCACATTCTCTTCAACTCCACCCAGATTCTGCCATAGATCTACACACTAGGAACAATTTACAGTGGCCAATTAACCTACCAACCTTCACATCTTTGGAATGTGGGAGGAAAGCCACCTGGTCACAGGGAGAACGTGCAAACTCCACACAGGCAGCATCTGAGATCAAGATTGAACCTGGGACTCTGGCACTGTCAGGCAGTGGCTTTACTAACTTGCCACAAATTATCATTACCAAGTCATTATTCCTGGGGGTCAATTCATGGTGTCCTTTCTTCCTAGGCCAATTTCCGCCCAGGTGCTCACCTCCGATAATAAATGTTGGAGGCATGTGGTGCTCTGCTCCTCCCTCTCCTATGCCACTCAAAAACATCTCTGTCCTTAAGGTCCTGCTCGTTCAAAGCAGTTGCCACTGGGAGCCACCAGGAGATTGCCACTTGCAACCCGCCATGTGCTTTCTTGGTGTTGGCATCAGCAGAGGGTTAATATGTAATTAACAGCAGAAATGCTGGAATGGATGTCTACTGTTGATTGGAAAGTAACAAGTGATGAGTTTGTTCATAATTTGGTTATTGCCGCATCTGAAATTTTCTTGTTTGCACTCTGTAGGATTTTTTTTGATCTGTTGTAGCCTTTAAGCTTTTCTACTTGTTGACTAACCCCGTGGGTGCACTCACCAGATAGAGTTTACAGTAGGGAAATGTTCTACTGTTTATGCTGACATTTATGAGCCACTCAAGCCTCCTCCAATGCATTTGTCATCTTGATCTATAGATGTAACCCTTTCTTTTTCTTGTATGTTACCTGGTTTCCTTTGAATACATCTATCCAACTCCTAACAACTGCTTCATTGAACAATGGCTAAAGAAATTTCAGTTCCTTGTGGAATTTACCAGTGTTCTATTTGTTATGGTTCCAAGCTTTTGATCTCCAAATTGAAACAAAAATATTGTTATTGAGGTCAGTGTCTCTCTAATCTGCAGGCCTGATTCTAAAGCTCTTCATTTAGGCCTCCGGCAAGCCGACACGTTTTCTTCTGATGGGGTTTTGTAGAATATTGCCTACTGTTTCTCATCATTCAGAGCACGTACTGTTGACACCATGTGCATGGCTTCATTGTCACAATAATACTCCAGGGTAGGACCTTTTAGAACCCTTCTGCTTTCAAAACTACTTTAGACAACTGGGCACAAATCTGCCAATATTATTTCATTGGACATGTGGAATGGAAGTATGGTGAATATAACTACACTTGCTATCCATGTCTTGTTATTCTGAAGTGGAGCTTTAAGCTTCATGCCCCTTTTATCATCATGACCAACTTACTCCTGACCTCAACAGGAATTCACTGTTTCTCATTCTGGTGCTGCCTGACCTGCAGGGGGCTTCCAGTCTCTTTTATTTCTGTGTTGGATTTCCAGGATCTGCAGCTTTTTTGACTTACACCCCTGCTTATTGTGAGAGTTTATTGCCCTTCACCAGCTGTGTTGGGAAGATGCAATGCAGAAGATGTTTAAGAATCAATCACAATGTTGGGACTGGAGGAGTACATAGGCCACTCCTGGGTGGTCGGCAGATTCCCTTCCTGGAAGGCCATTAGTGAACCAGTTGAGTTTTTATGACATTCCAATCGGGAGGACACAGTGGTCCTGCAGATAGAGCAACCGTCTCACAGCTCCAATAACCAGGTTCAATTCTGACCTTGGGTGCTGTCTGCGTGGAGTTTGCACGTTCTCCACACGACTGCATTGGTTTCTCCAGGTGCTCCGTTTTCCTCCCACATCCCAAAAAGCGTGGAGGTGTTTAAGTTAACTGGCCACTGTAAAATAATCTCTATTATGAAGGTGACTGGCAGGAGAGCCAATGTGGTGTTAGGAGGGATGGTTAGCAAAATAGGTTTGCAGGAAAATAGATGGGCAAGGGATTATTGTAATTGCTCTAAGAGCAAACCGACTCAATGGGCTGAATGGCCTCCTTCTGGTTGCTAAGACAATATACTTTGAAATAGGTTGCTGTCACTTTGACAACAACCAGATTCTGGATTTCCATTTGATTGCAGTGATTTTTTTTTGTGTGTGATTTCTCCCGATAGCAGCGTCAGGAGCACAAAGGCTCTCCAAATTTTAAGGTTGAGTTTTCACAACCTTTTGGGATGACTAGCTTAAAGCTAATAGAACTATGGTCACTGGTCCCAAAGTGCTCTCCCACTGTCACCTCAGTCACCTGCCCTGCCCTATTACCCAAGAGTAGGTCGAGCTTTGCCCTCTCCCTGGTAGGGCTCTCTCTCTCTCTCTCTCTCTCTCTCTCTCTCTCTCTCTCTCTCTCTCCCTCTCCCTCTCTCCCTCTCTCCCTCTCTCCCTCTCTCCCTCTCTCCCTCTCTCCCTCTCTCCCTCTCTCCCTCTCTCCCTCTCTCCCTCTCTCCCTCTCTCTCGATATATATATATAGATAGATATATGTATGTTGCCTAAGTAAAGTTTCCTGAACATACTTAACAAATTCAAATTCCACCCCATCTATGATCCCAGTCTATGTTAGGAAAGTTAAAATCCCCGACTATGACAACCCTATTATACTTACAACTCTGCACAATCTTCCTGCATATTTGTTCCTCTAATTCCATTTGACTATTTGGGGACCTATAGTATAATCCCAACAATGTGATCATCCCCTTCTTATTTCTCAGCTCCACCCATAGAGTTCTCACTGGATGACCCTTCAGTAATTTCATCTCTGACTACTGTTGTGACATGCCCCTCAAGCAAAAATGCCACTCCCCCTCCCTTCTTTCCTCTGTCTCATTCCTGCCTAAAGCACCTATACCCCAGAACATTAAGCTGCCAGTCCTGTCCCTCCCTTAGCCATGTTTCCATAATAGCTATAATATCCCAGTCCCATTTAACTATCCAAGCCCTAAATTCATCTGCTTTACCTGTCAGACCTCTTGCATTGAAATAAGTGCAGTTTAATCCAACAGGTTTTCCTATTGCTAGCTTGTCCACAGCATTGTCTAAGCAATTCAAAGTGAATTACGCTCCATTGGCATCTGCGAATTGCACTCATTAACAGGATCTAAAGAAAAGCTGAGTTTTTGGGTACAGTCGCTAACTAATTTTTAAAAGGGCTTTGAATACTTTGTTTTAAAGTTACTTTGAGCTGACTAATGCACCATGATCTAACCTAAAAATAGTTCAATTTTATTTGAATATATATTAAAATAGGATTTCTCACAGATGGTGGATTCCTGCTCTGGTATAAAATGCTTATCATTTTGCAATAATCCCATTTTGAACTGTGTTAATCAAACTTTAGCAAGCCATCGCTTTTAATATATCATGGAATATTTCTTCTGAAGCAAATTTCTTCCAAATTACATTTTAGGATATTTCCCAATTGAGTGGATCATGGCAGATTTTCTGTGTGACCAATGTACAAATACAGAACACTTTTTAAAATGGGTGTAATTTTTGGCTGGAATCATCAATTGTACCCAAAGCAAAAATTCTACGTGCATGTTTTTTTTAATTTCCAGACTTCTGTAAGTTTAAAATTTAGGCTTGCTTTGGAGGGATTTATTTATTTATTTTCTATTTCTGGCTTATTAGGCTAGGTAGTAACATAACCACACGGTTGACTGAGCAACAAGCAAAATGCTGGAGTTGGGTCAGGCAGCATCCATGGAGGGAAATGGACAGTCAATGTTTCGGGTCAACACCTTTCATCTAGTCTGAAGGATAGAGAGGAGATAGCCAGTATAGAGAGGTGAGGGGAAGGGGTGGAGAAAGATCTGGCAAGCAATAGGCGGGTCCAGGTGTGGAGAGCTGATAGGCAGATGGAGGAGGGAAGAGTGGAAGCAGAGGCTGGGAGGTGTTAGGTGGAGGCAACAATGGGCTGCAGATAATAGAATCTAATAGGAAAGGAAGGGGGAGCATGAAACAAAATAAGGGAGGTGGGTAGACAGAAGAGACCCAGTGGGAGGAGTGTGTGGGTGGCGGGTGGGTGGAGGAGGGTAAAGGAAAAGGGGAAAGAATCCAGAATCTGTAGTCTCTTGTGTTTCCTGGTTGACTTTAATGTTAGCTTCTGGGTGAATGGGATTGTTCTTGAACAACAGAAATATTGGAATATTAGGGATGAGGGAATAAAATCTTTCTGTGAGGAAGAGGCTTGAGTAAGCAGAGAGGGAGACATTGTTGTGGATCACAAAGATTGCCTAAGATTAGATTTCAGACCAGTTATTACTGCAGAAGTAAAAGCTTTCTCTCTGCATGGTAACAATATGAAAATTGGGAGAGAGAGAATCGCTGGAAACACCTGATGATTCAAATGGTAAACCAAGCAGCAATTTAGTTACTTGTGCCTTTGTTTCTGTTGGAAGAAAGATGTCCATCTTTTTTTTGGAGGAAGATATTACAGTAAAACTCGATTATTCCAGCGTGCTGAAGAATTTGGTGATGCCGGACTATCAGACGTTACTCTATTCATTTGATTCACTTTTCTTTAACACAGTAGAATAACAATTTATCCAGTGAATCCAGTAAGTTTAAAGAGAGCATAGAAAACAGAACCAGTTAAGTGTAAGCAGAGCATGGGAAGCAGAGCGGGGTAAGTTTCAAGGGAATGCAGCCAATGAACTCAGGTAATAGGGGAGTGAGGGAACCAGGGCCCCGGCAAATGGACAAGGACTGTGGGAAACATCGTTTGGTGAGCCAGTTGCCCAACATCAGGTTTCCGAACAGTTGTATAGCAGACTATCAGAGCTTTACTCTACTAAAACTGTCACATCACTTTCATGAACTGGGATTAAGACACTTTCACCATAGGCTCTGGCAGCTGAGATCCTGGATCATTTCAATGGAGTTAACACCTAAAGTCCTCCCTGTAGTAGAGCAAGTAAGTTAAAGGCTCAATATTTCCAGTCAGCATTCAGAAACCGGAATCCATGTGCATTTTAGTCTGAAAGCCTGTGTGTGCCTCTCGTGGGACAGATCTGAGGGGGTTCAATCAAACTGAAGAGACAGGACCATCTGATGATGCAGTGCAGTACTGATTCAGTAAACAGGCCAGGGAGAGTTTCATTGTTCATGTTGTAAGTGTTTCACCTAAAATATCTTTGTTCTTTTATAAAATTCCAGCAATGAATGCATCTCTATTGTGAGAGTCAAGTGAAATAATAGGCCATGTTAAAACCACACTTTCAGTATTCAAGTTACAATGCAGTAATGCCCAGATTCAACATACACAATTCAGACGCTACAAGCAATACTGCTGGGTTCGGAAGCGTTACAGATGGCGGCAAATATTATACTATCCTCTTTGTAATGTTCAGGAATCACTGAAAAACTTTCCTCTCTGTGGTGAGGCTTTTGGTATTGACATCATCTCTTTTATTTTGATCAGCAGACCTCAAAACTTGCATATTCCTCTCATGGACCAAAACTTCCCAGCATTTCCATGCTTTGACTCGGTGGGAGAGTGGCTGGATGCCATTGAGATGAGCAGGTACAAGGACAACTTCACCGCTGCTGGATACTGTTACCTGGAGTCGGTTGCAAGAATGACAGTGCAGTAAGTGATCTTTGATTCAGACACTGCCATCAACCAGTGTATTTCCCCATTGGTGCAAGTGTGAAAGTGAATTTTGTGACTATCTGCACAATACGTCCCTCGTGTTCAAAGCTTATTAATTTACTTATATCTCTGGCAAACATCTCGATCTACACAGGAACTTGTGGAGACTTCATTCTTCCAGGCAAACCTGTTGATATCTCCACTCCATGGTCCGAAGCCTTAAAGTTTGGGAATTTGCCTGTAGGTTGGACACTTGCCAGGAACATCTTCTGTGATTGTAGAGTAATTAAGGGCTATAAATCAATCTAATAGTTGCCACATTATACACTCTTCACACATCCATTTGCTCTCCAAGTTGAGAATGGCATATTGTGAACATTATACACTCTTACGCCAGTGTAGTATAGATAGACTGCAACCTCACCAAATCTGTTCAATCGTCTATCCTGACCCAGCCTGAGCTAAGTGCCCACTACTATACAGAGACATTTTCATTTGTCCCATTGGTCTCTTATTTAGATTTCACTTCTGACTTACATACACTGGTTAAGTAAATACCAGGTGCATATCTCTTCTCCTAAGGTACTGACTGCTCTTCACAGCATCATACTGTGACATTTTATTCAGATTTTGGAGGACAACACATCTGGTAGGTCATTATGTCATGCTGCAAATGCCATTACGTGAATACTGATGAGAAGGAAGATGGCACGTATCAGTGAAGCTCTCAGATATATCCAAAAATATCCATTGGTGCCACATGCCAGTTAGGTTGCCAGAGTATGGAGACCATTCCACGCCTTCAAGTGATTTTCAAGCTCTAATTGATTATCATTAGATTCACTGGCCACACTGTGCCATTTTGCTTATTGATTTCAATTTGAATTTGAGAAAATAAATCCTGAAATTTCTCATGAAAAACACCATGATGCTGGAGGAACTTGGCAGGCCAGGCAGCATCCATGGAGAAAAGCAGGTGGCCAACATTTCGGGTCACCTAGATTCATCTAGATCTATTCTAGATTTCATCTAGATTCCAGCATCTGCAGTCCTTTATTTCTCTGAAATTCCTCATTGCTTGCTCATAGGAAATGAGGTTCAGAAATACTCAAACATTTTCTCCTCATAATGGCAGACTGAAAAATCTTAACCATGTTACTCCAATGTTATCAACAAAATGGCCACCATATCACATTGAAAATGTAATCTTAGCCAAAGTTAACTTCATAATATTATTTATAGCTTGTGATATCTTGGTGGTACTGTGCTATTTCAAGCTGTAATTTAATATTTTGTAGTGTTCTGGTGCATATTTTTGATAGAGTGGATTTTACTGTTAAATAGCTTGCAAATATTCTTTAATCATTGAAACTCCATTGCATTTAGGATCACCATTGAGATGTGTGAATGTCGTGTGTGTGAAATATGTAAATTGTTAGTTGTAATTCATATTAACCTTGCCTCGCTAGACTTATGATCTCCTGGGTGCAGTGATGTTCTTGAAAATTATTACTTATTAAGATTACTTATTTACTCATAATTATGATGAATTTGAATAAAAAAGAAGCTGAGATTTAAAATCAGGTAATAGGTAATTGTTCATCACTAAAATCAAGTCCATGGTCTAGCAATTTGTTACTTGGTCTCGCAACTGAGACGCTTGCAGACTTGCATTGTTGAGGGCCTCGTTCATAAAATTATTGGAAAAACCAAACCTCCCCATTTGATGCACAGTATCTTATAGCAGAAAAGCCCTGTGAATGCCTTCTGTGACCAGCTATATTGGGGATACAGTGCCTGAAGAGAACCCTATCCAACTGTTGCTGTTCAATGAGAAGGGTTTGGCCCTGCTGAACCGGATTGCTTGACGGTGGACTAGTCTGACCGATAACCCCTGTGATCAAATGCAGGGAAGCAGGAATGCTGAAGGAGGAGGTGACCTTGATTGCCACTGACAATCAGGTTGACTGCCCCAGCCAGGCATCTAACAGATGGCACAGGTCTGTGCTTGCCTCCCTGAAGCCCATAGGACCAGATCCCCACAGTCATGGGCAAGCTGGTGTGCCAAAACCTGCAGGTATGGCTGTTGGCTTCTATGGCAGGTTGGCTCTGGCGTTTGCTGACAAACCATGAGATACTCCATTAATGCAGCTTCCCAACCCGTCTCTATTTTAAAACTGCCTTTGTACTTTTAATGGTTTGGCATATCATCTGAATGAAAGGATACTTGCAAACCAAAGTCGCATTGTCCAGACTTTATTCATTAATTGGCTGTGTGGATCAACAAATGTTGAAAAGTTACAAACTCTCAAGCCAAAATTGCAAATGGGAGTCAATAAAAATATAATTGAATGAAGAATGATGCCAACTAATTACAAGAAGTTACACTGAGCTGCAGCACAGTAGCGGTAACAGGCTATTTGTCTCAATAAGCCTGTGTTCCAGTTGAAGCTCCCCTCCACTCATCATCTGATCCTTTCAGAGCTGATTCCTTTCTCCTTCTTGTGCCTGTCCAGCTTCCCCAATGTTGTTTCTCTCAACTGTTCCTTGCCTTGGGGCGTTCCAGATTCCTGAGCAATATACGTGGAATTGTGTCAATGTCTGGTGCAAAAGGAAGTAATTTGACCCATGAAATAAAACCAGAAAAGACTGGAAACACTCAGCAAGTCAGGCAGCATCTGTGGAAAGTGAAACAGAGTTAATGTTCTAAGTCAGAAACCCTTTATTTGACCTCTCTGGCCTGAAACATTAACTCTGTTTCTCTTTCCATAGATGCTGCCCGAACTACTGAGTCTTACCAGCATTTTCTGACTTTGTTTCACATTCCAGCATCTGCAGTTTATTTAGATTTTCATTTGGCCCATGGCTGTGTTAAATGAAGAAGAGTAACGTAAGCTAATCCCATTTTGATTTTTGGTCTGTGGTCCTGCATGTAGTGGTCTAACCTCTCTAAATGGAATGAAACTTTCTGTCTTTACTCACCTTACAGGGAGAGTATTCTAGATCCTCCCACGTTGCCACCCCACCAAACGCACTGACTGAAAAATATTCTACTCAACGTACCTTTAAATGTTCCATCAATTGCTTTAAATCCTGTCCTCCAGTTATTCTATTAACAGAATTAAGTTGTTCCAATCCTCTCTCTCCCCAGCTTTTCACAATTTTAAGCCTACACTTACATCTCCTCTTTCGTTCCAAACAAAACAACTCCAGTCTTTGCTTGTAGTCAAACTTCTCCCATTGATGGTATTGGAGAAAATGTAATTCATGTTCTCCACTTTTCCTTCCTTTCCCTTCTCCTGGCTCAAACAGTGTTCTTCTTACACATTTGTAATTTACCAAACAGCGGCATGATCTTTAAAATCATTTCCAGTTATATAAATCTGTGACGAGTTCCTCTAGTGCCTTGATTCTTCCACTGTCAGTGACTACTTACCTTTATAGATCAGGCTACATGCAGTTGAATGCCAACTTGTTGCAGGTCTCCAAGCTTCTCAAAGATGATTGGCCGCACAGTGGCACAACTAAGTGGAGCCACTGCCTCGTAGCAGCAGGGACCTGGGTTTGATCCTGACCTCGAGTGCTTGTGTGTAGTTCGCACATTCTCCCTGTGATCACATCGACTTCTTCTGGGTGCTCTGGTTTCCTCCTACGTCCCAAAAATGTGCAGATTGTTAGGTTAATTGTCCACTGTAAGTTGCCCCTAGTGAGTGGTCCAAGAGTTGATGAGAATGTGGTATTAATGGAACCAAATGGTTGATCCAAAGGTGAGCCAAAAGGCCCAAATCTGTGCTGCATCTCTCTATGATTATATGTGAAGAGGGATTTAAAACTATATCCAGGTTCACACTGCTGATTGCTAAATATATGTCCCTGTGACAGGTGAGATCAGGATGTACCCTTTGTACCCTTATTGTACACAAAAACCTATGAAAATCCACCATAGTATGAACTTCAGTGGAGGAGGATAAACCAGAGAGAAAGGAAATTTTTGGAAAAGCAAAAGTTGTGAAAAAAAATATTCAGGGTTTGATGTACGTCTTTGAAAACAGGCAGAAAGGAATATGTGTTTCACTAGTAAATAAATCTCATTCAAACCAGAACTGACCTTGATAGAACATATCAGCCCCCCACTCCAATGGGCTGGGGTTGCTTCATCTATCTCGATTGAAGCCGTCATCCAAGGAACAGCCTTTAAGCGTCAGCCTTTTGGGATGGGATGTGAGTCTATTCTGATCTTTCAGCTTTGGTCATTTGTGAGAGATTTCAATAAGAAAGCTGTGGCAGGTAATTTAATGGATGAAATGCCACCAGAAGTGGGAACATCTACAAGCTCTTAAGTTAGTATGATCATTATACTTAGCTGGCCTTTTCATTCAATCACCTGCAAGGTCCTCATTGTTGGCAACTGTAATAGGCATGAGCACGTGGACTACAAGCACTAAATTCTGTTTGATTTTCTTCTGCAGAGATGTAATGAGCCTGGGGATTACATGTGTTGAACATCAGAAACAAATCCTGAGCAGCATTCAGACTCTACGAGCACAGGTTATACAAATGCACGGTCGGGGCGTTCAGGTTTGACAATGGCATCCACCTGGATCTTCTCTGCGAGTTGTATTCGTGACGAGATGTCGACACAAACTGCTTGTTTGAAAGCGGTGTGTTTGCGAGATGAGGCCTATGTGTGGGATGGCCGGGGAAGAGGACCAGAGGGCCAGTCTTTATTCTAATTTTTTTTAAAAAGTGATTTCAGCAAGAGGTATTTCCGAATGGGTTGTTAATGCAACTGGACACATGGCATTCCTATAACTTGGATAAAATAGGAAAAGTACAGGAGGCAGGCAACAGTGCTGAGTTACCTTTCTTTTCTATTGGCTCAGTTTTTGTTTGATCATTGTGGTTCAGTAAACACTGCTCGCTGTGATAAGCGAGAGATACATACAGGCACTCAGTGTCAACAGACTGTGAACTAGAAATATAAGCTTGGACGTGAGATTTTGTTTGAGCCTTTTGGTTGGCATTCTTGAATGTCCAGGAATTACATGTAATATGATCACCTATGGAAATATCTTCAGTCATATAACTCTCAAGTGCCCACCTCCTTTAGGCCCATGAGGTGTGTGTGAGATTTAACTTCTGGTCAAATCTTTACATCTTGCCACAATTGGAGCTTGGAGAACCAGGTGCTTTGGCAACTTGAAGGTTTAACTGATCAGTTGAGCAAGTGCCTGAGTTGGGGCACTTTTATTGAGTTGGATAATTTAAAGTTGTGATTAAGTAAGAGGGCCACTGCCCATAGGTCATTGAGCAATAAATCTTATGACCTTTAATACAGAAAAATCGGAATGTTATACGGCATTCAGTGCGTGGAAGTACACCTCATATCTCCTGTTTCTAAATCACAGGGAGACCAAACCATAACTCCAAAAGAAATTAAAGGGAAAATGCAATACTTTTCCAAAAGATGAAGAGAAAGTATTTCATCTTTCCCCTTATTTTTTCCACCCACATATATGCCACAAGACCTGGGTCTAATCGAATAAACATGGGTATAGTAAATGATCTAGTAGAACCTACGTAAGGAGTACTGAACATTGGTGTCATTCAGGCTCTGTTCAGTGGCAATTTCTGAGCCCTTTAGCGTTGAGCTCCTTGATAATTCACCAATAAACAGCTACACCACTCCAAAGGTGTCCCAGGGATGGGCACATCCAATGAATCACGTCTGCACAAAGGAATGGAGTTATGAAAAGCATTATTAAAAATAGAAACATTACCCTTATAGATTTAATAGAAGCAGAGAACATTTGCCCCAAGTAGGCAGGATTAATAAGGTATGTTAATTACGTTGGAGATTTATACTAATTGCATCCTTCGACAATCCATGGTTCTGCTCAGCTGGTGGTATCTCACTTCGGTAGTGGAAACTTATTTGTCTGTTCTCCATATTAATGCCTGGATATTCTGGCAATCTGAATTTCTTTTCCTTTTCACCGTATCCACTTTGTCTGTTTTCTGACGATTCACTCTTTTGCCCCAGACGAACTCCACTGAAGTCACCAACATGAGCCAGATTTGACAGGAAGTTGCTCCCATCGATCCTGAACCTGAATCAGAAATCTTGTTTCAGTTGATCTTTCCATAATGGTTTTAGAATAACCACTTTGAGACACCAGTTTCATTTTCACTCTTGATCCTATTGTTTTCCTGGCCTCAATCTCATTCCTTTTAGTTGGTTCAGTTTAACAGGTGAGGCTACATCATGCAGGACAAACCCCAATTAAAATGCTGACGATTCTTTGTTGCTCCTCAGAGACTTGATCAGTTGCTGGGCAAACACAAATTCACTAAAATGATTAATTGGTGAAGAAAAGGGTTGATATAACTTGCCAACCAATTGATCAGTATTAGTAAACTCTGCATTTGCCCCATTGCTAATATATCTTAGACAGTTTAACTGTAGAGATCCCCATTCTATAGCTGTGTAATATGAATCACAAGGCCAGTATAATAACTTGATCTAACCTAAGTATTCTCAATTGATTTAAGAAGGAGAACATTTTACCTGTTCAAAATGGCTAGTCAATCCGGGCAAAGCACGTTAGAATATCCAAGTTATGTGCTTCACAGTGAATCACTCCAGTAGGAATGAAAAGATCTGCTGAGGGGCTCTGATCGTTAGTAAGTGAAAGCATTTGCTCTTGTTGCATTGGCTTTAATGAAAAGCATTGGACTGGAATTAGAATGATCTCCGACATTAGGGTGATGGCCTGATTGAGAGCAGCAACAAGTTTAATCTTCTTTTATTCTATCTTCAGAGAGTTGTAGATTCCATTTCAATCTGGCTGAAAGTGAAACAGTATTACATAGTGCATACCACTGCCCATTATCTACAGCCCATTAAATTATTTATTTATAAAGTTGCCAGTATTACAAGCATTTATACTGTAGTTTTTCTGAATATCCAATGTTAGCATAGCACAACGATCATCATCCTAACCTGATTCCTTTTTTATCGTGAATGAACATTATTTGGAAAATGTTGGGAGGAATTTTCAGCACAAATAGCAGTTGTGCCCAATGTTACATTAGTTCCATTTTATAGCAGTTTGAGCAAGGATAACCAGTTGCTTTCTTTCCAATGAAAATGGTGATTTATCAAAACTAAAGAGCTCTGCAGACAGTCAGAAGCACTTGTTAATTATTGATGGCACTTGGTTTGGAGCATCAAATGTTGATGTACGCTGATGGTGGACCTTAAATGACTTGAAGGCTTCTGATCCTCTACGCCTTCTGTCCCAACACACTTCTACCCAGTGTCATCGGCAATTTTCACCAGGTTTGCCTTTGTGCCTTCTCAGCCTTTTATCCCAATTAAGAGGAAATACTTCTTCCTCGGCTGTCCAAGACAAGTACTCAATAAGATACAATAAAAATTCCTGTCTCTTTCCTGATGTTGATTGGTTCTATGATTCATTTTGTCTCTTCCTGTCACATCACGCTGGGCTTTCACATGGGTGTTGAGTGCAATGGGGATCCCACAAGATGGTGGAAAGTAGAGACTCCTGCAACACTTTCTCTCACAGATTATTGTTTCAGACTGTTACTCTGCAACAAGACAGGTGGTCTCTGTGAAACTTGACCAGAAGTCAATGGGTGTTGTTGGCTTTAGCAAGGAGTTAGCTGGCTTAGCACACTCCACCTCAGTTCCTATTCTGGCTGCTAAGCACACGGGATATATGACTGAAAGAAAAATATGTTTTCTAAGGGGAGTTTTCTAAAATAAAATTGTGATGCCTTGGAATACAGTACCATTCAACTTTTGTTTAAAGACTGAACCAATTTGATTGTCACAGCACCTGCATTTTAAATCTTCTCTTCCTGAGCTGTTATTAGAGCTGGATTTGAAACAGCAACTAGTTTATCAACCTCCTCTCAGGTTAAACAGGTCTGGGCCCCTATATCCGATGTCAAAGAGGCAAGTCAAGTCTCAGTGATAAGGTGTCACCGTGTTTAATTTTTACGAGTCTGTGAGTGTGGTCGTTGTATTACCATATATGGGATGTAGAAAGGGCATATTTATATAATGGTTTTCATATCTTTGAAGTGTATAGCAAGCCACTTCAAAGCCAACAAACAAACATAGCAACCAACTTGCACAACAAAGTCCCACAAAAATAATGATTGAGCACCTGAAGGACAACTATTGACCAAAATATAGAGAATATACTTGTTTTCACTTTTGTTTTCATTGTGATCTTGCAGGCCCACCCAAATAGGTAGCAGAGTCCCTGCTAATATTCCCAAAAGGTGACATCTCCAGTGGTGTAGTTTTCTCTCAGTAGGCAAGTGAAATGCAAATCCTAGATGAAGTGCTCAAATCTCTGGAATAGGGATTGAACCCATCACCTCTGAATGTGAGCACTGATTCCCACTGATTCAAAAGGAGATAGGGAGAACACACATTTCTCATATAGCTGCCATAACCTTTATGGACCCTTGTAGTCGTGATGGAATGCAGGTGCCCTGATTCATCCAGTTCATCTGCTTCATTTGGTGAACACCCACTCAGAAAGGTGCAAAAACAATTCCAAGGCTCAAGCAGTTCCCCTCCATCAACACATTCATTCGCTTGGCTGAACTTGTCCTCACATTGAACAACTTCTCCTTCAACTCCACTGTCTTTCTCCAGATCAAAGTTGCAGCTATGGGCACCCGTATGGTCTTGAGCCACACCTGTCTTTTTGTGGGATATGAGGAATTGTCTTTATGTCAGTCCTACCCAGGCCCACGCCCTCCTCTTTCTCCAGTACATCGACAACTGTATTGGTGCTACTTCCTGTACTCATGCAGAACTCAACAATTTTGTGACTTTTACCGCCAATTTCCACACTCCCCTCACCTTTACATGGTCAATCTCTGACCCTTCTCCTCTCTTTCCAGATTTGCCTGTCTCAGGAAATCGGCTAACTACTAACATCAATTATAAGCCTCCCATGACTATCCCAATTATTCGTCATCCCACCATGCTTCCTCTAAGGACTCTATTCCACTCTCCCAGTTCCCCTGTCTCCATCGTATTTGCTTTGATTACGAGACTTTCCATACAGGTGCTTCTGAAATGTCTTCCTTCTTCCTGATCCGTGGCTTCCTCTCTACCATTGTGAATAAAGACCTTCATTGCATCCCATCCATTTTCCACCACCCTGCCCTCAGCCCCTCTGAAACAGGAGAAGGATAGAGTTCCCCTGATCCTCACCTTCTACCACACCAGCTTCCACATTCAACAGAATATCCTCTGCCACTTCACCATGTTCAAAGAGATTCCACCACCCGACAAACCTTCCCCCCCCCCCACCCCCACCCCCCCCCCAGTGTTTTACTGGGACCATTCCTTTTGCAACTCCCTGGTCCACTCTTCTATTCCCACCAACTACCCCCTTTCTTACATCACTTTCACTTGCAACCACAGGCGATGCAACACTTGTCCTTTCACCTCTCCCCTTCCCACCATCTAGGGACCCAAACCCTCTTTCCAGGTGAAGCAGTGATTCACTTGCACTTCTCCCAATCTAGAGCAATTCCAGTTCAGCGTTCACAATGTGGTCTCCTCTACACTGGAGAAAGCAGATTGGGTGACCATTTTGTGGAACACCTACACTCACCTCATGGGGGTGACACTGAGCTTCTAATTGCCCCTCAGTTTACTTCCCCATCCCACTCCCATTCTGATCTATTGCTCCGTGACCTCCTGTACTATTGCAGTTGAGGCCCAACACAAGCTTGAGGAGCAGATCTCATCTTCTGCCTGGGCACGTTGCATCCTTCTGGACTTAATATTCAATTCTAACTTAATTTCTTAGTTTGTAGCAATCATCCATCTGTGATATTGGTTCAACTTGTTTGTTTTGGTTTTCCTTTTCCTTCTTTTTCCTCTGGGAGTTGAGGATGTCTTCCAGCTCCTCATTTTGCAACTCCTACATCCTTTTGTCTAGGTTCTTCTGTCTATGTTCTCACTCTCCAACTCCTCCCATTCACTCGCTGATCAGATAACCTTGTTTACAGCTTATCCCCATGGTTACCCTGGTTTTACCCTATTGGAGATATTTCCCTCCTGGCAGCTTATAGAGCTTTTTCTTGTCTCCTTCCCAGTTCTGACGAAAGGTCTTCAATCTGAAATGTAAACTCTGTTTCTCTTCACATTCACACCAATGCAGCCTGACCTGCTGAGATCTCCAGCGTTTTCTGTTTTTATATTTTCTGTTTTTATCATTACTGATATCCGTCTTTGAGGAAGCCTTGTCCACACTTGGCAATTTACAACCTAGTTTACCTGAAACCAAAGCTGTGCCAGCATTGAAGGTGAAGGTAAGTAAAATGAGGGCCAGGGTGAAAGGATCTGCAGCAAGGTCATTGTGAGGATCTGGATCCCTTGCATTCCTACACTATGTGAAAATTAAATCAACAGGGAATAATTTAATTGTGGTTTAAAATTTGGTTTGCAGATAGGATCCAAGTGTTCAGTCATTCTTTGTGGAACTCCACCTTCACTTTTTTGCCTGGAAACACCAGTTAGTTTTTAGGCATTGATCTTTTTTTTTAACAGAAGTCTCAGAGTTACATTGTCAAACATGAACAAAGCATTGGCATCTGCTTAAATTGCCCAAATGACCATGCAGGACTGCCACGAGCTATCCAATTCAGTCGCTGGAAGTGATTGATGACACGTGGGCACCCCAGGCCATGGTTTCATCAATGCAAATTTCCAGCTTTACAGCCAAGCGTTGTTTAGCTTGAGCTGCTCATTTGTCTCTATTAATGGGACCTCGCTTCTCGGGGGCAGCTGCATTTTCGATGGCAGTGGGTCTCACCCTGTGGCGACCTAGAAGCTTGTACACAGCACAAAGCCCTCCAAGGTTATCACTGGAAATAATTAGCACACCGCATTTGAGATTAGTGACCCATTTGACAATTTGCTATGTCCTGCACGGAGATTAAACTTCATTTCACTTTGTCTTGTGAAAGCAGAGAAACAGGAAATGCCGATGCTGTAAATCAGATTGGTTCAGATTCCCTTGTTTTTTTTTATATTCATTGCCTTTATGTGAAACAATGTAATATATATTTAAAAATGCAATATATTTTTCTAATTTGATGATGGATTAAAACAAATAAATTGTGGTGGAGTAAGTGGTAAAAATAATAACTGGGTGAGGCTTGGGTAACGACCTTGGCAAAATATGAAGTGTGACATGTGTTAGTCCGAAGACGTGCCAAGAGATTGGAACAGTGAGGAAGGCAGAGCTGGCAATAAAATGCAGATGCTATATTATAGCAGTGATTGCAGCATTTAGTGAAGCTAAAATGTTACAGGTCTGATATAGAATAAAAACAGTGCACTGTGAGGGGATTTTAAGTGTGTGTGAGTGTGTATGTGGAAGTTCATTGTTAATTGTGTTTGTTTTGTAGTTAGAAATGTTTTAACTCTGCAGTGATCCTCTACCTGTGCAGATCATGGGGAATGGTTTCTTCCGTATGTTCTCTGCAACTTAGAGAATACTTCACCACTTTCACTGTGCACGTGTCACAACATGTTCTAAAGGGATTTTTTTTAAAAAGGATGGAATTATATCATTGGACATTTTTGATTATTCCTTTTATAAATGTTGATTTCATGCTAATGAACATGAGGGATTAAAAGACTGAGGAACAAACATGTTCTTTTCCAAGAACCCATCATCAGTAATCCCTGGTCAAGAAATGTGCACTCTGTTGGATCCCAATAAAGTGCCAAATCTCACCCAATGAAACCCTCCCTCAATTGAATTGCAATAAATTTTAAGGAAAAACTCAGAAGAAATTTGATCTTAATAGTAGTTCAAAACAGGTCAAACATCTGTTTGGTATCCTGTCCAAGTTTCTATTCTCTTAAAGTCAAAGGAACAGGATTTGGGGTGCAGTATAAAATGGTTTGACAATTCAGAGGGCTGAGGTTAAGTTTCACTCTTGTTGGGCAGAACTTTCCAGGAACAACACCAGCCGTGGTCCCCACAGTCTGCGGGAGAAGTACAAGGGATGTTTTATGGATCCATCCATTGACGTTAATTCAGGGGTTGTAACATTGATTATGTACAGTATTAGGTAAAATGAAGAGTAAGTTGGAACCAACAGCGAGATCTGCACATGGGTGCATTAGGGCAGAGTTTTCAAAGACAACATTTGGTGACCTTACCAGTTTCCCATCTTGCCTTTTACAGTACTCTTGAACTGCAATGTGTGAAAATTGATACCCATAATGTCACTTAATTTTTCAAATGTATAGATAATGAAAGACTGGATTCAGAAATACCATCAAAATGTGATGCTGAGGTAGTTATATTGCAGACTAATAAACCAGAATTCGTATCCCACCAAAGCAGTTTGGAACTTTAAGTTTGGTCCTTACTTTGTCTGCACCCTATATGACTCAGTCCCACAATGATGTGATTTACTCCCAACTGTATTCAGAGGTGACTTAACCAGCTGCTTAGGTGTGAATCAGGCTGTTGGAAGAATGCCAACATGATCTTCTCAGAAAATGTAGGAACAGCCAGTACGTAAGTGAGTGATGCAAATGAATGATAAGAAGGAGTTTATAATTCCACTGGATTTTTTGATGCTCATTGAATGGACTCGTCACTGAAGATGGCATTTCCCATTTCTCCTCTTGAGTCCTGATTTTAGAAATATATTAGCCTAGAATTACTATGGCATACCATTATGTTAAAGTGAGCTGCATAATTCAATTCCAATGAAAGAAAACATTTGGTTATATTAAAAAAAATGTGAATTAACCAGAATTTACCCCAATTCCTCTCCCATACTCCTCATCTGATCATGATTGACCCTCACCCCCCAGCTGTTGATTGGCGCTCTCTCCATTAATACCCTGACCTGACCCTACCTTGCTCATGAAGTCCTGATCTCCCCAGTTAATTGATACCAAGCCCACCCCACCCTATCTCCGCTATGACCTTCGAAACAGAACCATGACCTACTTGCCCCATTTGTGCAGTCTGGAGGGAACTGATGACGTGTGCACTTGCTCCATCTCTAGGATGCACTACAGGGCCGTAAGCTGCCAGAGGTTGAGATAGGATCATGTATTATGTATCTCAGCAGTATCTCACCATCACCCGAGTGCATTAGTGCTCGTAAACAAAAATGCAAAACCTCGGTGTAATTGTCGACCAAGTTATAACCTGTTTCCTTTCCTCTCTTCCTGATTTCTCAGGGTTTATCTGTTACCAATACTAAATTGGACAAAGGAAACTGCATCTTCCTTTATCCTTCATGAGTTGAACAATATCCGCTGCATTTAGCAGAGGGTGGATGCAGTTTTCTTAATTTTCAGAAGGTTTGAGCAGTGTGAGGGAGGATAAAGGGATTAGTTAATTACAGTGGCATTTGGACAGCAGGTGAATTCAGAAATGTTGTGCCTGTTTCTGATGTGGCCATGCTGTGCTTATTGGATAAATAAGGAGATCACCCTGAAACTACCTAAGGAGGGATAAAGAGACACAAGACATTTTTCAGCTGCTGGAATCTGGAGCAATACACAAAATGTGCTGGAGGAACTCAGCAGGTCAGGCAGTCTGGGTGAGCACATGGTCAGGGATGTACCTGTGGTAGATGGAACACAGTGAAGGTCTGATTCCTGGGATAGGGTGAGTAGTCCAGTAAGGAGAGATTAAACAGGCTGAGCCTACACTCCCTAAAAGTTAGATAAATGAAAAATGATCTCATTGGAACATATTAAATTCTTCCAGAAAAGATGTTTGCAATGGATGGGGTGTCTAGAATCGGAAATTACTCTCTCAAAATAAGGGAATAGGCATTCAGGGCAAAGGTGAGGAACATTGCATCACCCAGAGATTTGTGAATCCTTAGAATTCTCAACCCAAGAGGCTGTGGAGGCTCAGTTGTTGAGTATATTCACAGCTGAGATATTAGTTTTGATATGAAGGGAATCAAAGGATATGTGAACAACACAGGAAAACAGAGCTGTGGTGAATGATCAGCCATTGTGTGTATCATGCATCATGGCAGAGGAGGCACAAGCAATCAAAGGGCCTAGTCCTGCTTCTGTCTTTTGTCCTTACTATGACGGTTGCAGATGATATCATCATTTGCACTCAATCAACAGAAAGTGCAAACTGGATTGGACCAACGGAGGGAACTGTTGGAAGGCAAGGGGAGTAGTGTTTGTCCATCCAGACCAAGCTGAGTTCTGTTGATTGTCTGAGGTATCTGTTGTTGGAAATGTGATAATGAAAAACATGCTTGAAAAGTTGATGTTCAAATATCTTGGATCAACCTTCAATGGAACCTATAGTTAGATGAAGGACTGGGTCATTGAACAACTGCAGGGTGAGGAAACTGGGGTGATAGAAATATTACTCAGTATTGACTTTGAGTGAAAATGATGGAGAAAGTCTGCATCCAGGGTCATTGTATGTGCCCTTGAAGAAAATGTGAAATTGTTAAGAATGCTCTGACAGATGTGTGGAATGATAGAACTAGATAAAGAGAGGAATACTCCTCTTGGGAAGGGGGTGACTGTAGTGGAGACAACCAAGAGTTAGGAAAGAGAAAACAGTCATAGTTTGGGCTAGTCAAAGAAAATTAGAAGAATGCACGAGGAAAGAAGTTTCAATGGAGTCGGGTAAAAGGAAAACCGAAGGGCAGGTGGAGGGGATAGTTGGTAAAAGATGCAGCCAGTGGAGAGCCAAGATCTGAAACAGCAAGTCTGCTTCCACGGGACAAGCAAGTGAACAAGATGAGGTGAGATCTTGTTCGTGCTTAATCTCCCAATCCTTCCAATTTATTTCCAAGTGAATTAAAGGAAATGAAACGTTAAACACCTCTTTGGAAAAAAATGAGGGATGGGGTGGCAGATAGGAAGAAGGATAAATGCAGGAACCAAAGGACAGTCAGCCTAATGTCAGTACTGAGGTGAGTTATTGAGAAAATAATGTTGGACACAATTAATTATCACTTGGAAAAAGTATGGGTTAGCAAATAAAAGCATGCACAGAATTGTTAAAGACAAATCACATTTGATGAAGTTTTACGGATGTAAGGTGCCACATAATGGCATCTGTAAAATTGAAGTTCACGGATTTAAAGAAAGATGGATATGAAATGATTCATTTTACTAGAAAGATGAGTGGTAGTATAAACTAATCGGTGAAATTTTAGAAGTGGTGCAGGAATAGACAGATGGTGTCCAGGAGTCTTTGAAGTCTGCTTCTTAAGAAAATAGAAGAATATATGGGAAAATAAATTATCATGGAGAAAGTAGAATTTTTGGCTTTTTTTGAGTAGGGGCATAAAGCACAACATAAGTAAGCTATGCTAAACATTTATAAAACGCTGATTAAGATCCAGTTCGATTATTGTCGCGAATTCTGAGCACCACAGAGGGTGTCATGGCCTTGGGGAGGGTGTGAAGCAGGTTGACCTGAATGGTAGGAGGAATGAGGAGTTTCAGTTATCCAGAGAAACTGATGAAATTGCCATTGGTGTCCTTAGAGATTTGAAAGGATGTATTGTGAATAGTTTTGACAGCAGAACTATTTCCAGTGGTGGAAGGGTCAGTAACTGGAAGATACAGATTAAAGATAATTGACAGGAACCAGGGCTGATTGGAGAAGACATTTTTTACCCAGTAACTCGTCATAATCTCCAATGCACTGTTTGAAAGGGTTTGGAAACTGCTTCAAAGGTAGATCTCAAAAGAGATTTCCACAAATGCTTCACGTGAAGATATTTACAGAGCTATAGGGAAACAGCAAAGGTGTGGGATAAATGAACTTGCTTGATCCAAGTGTGGTAGTCCAAGTGATTATCTTTCCATGGTTCCCTAACCCCTTTTTCTTCCGTTCAAGGGCAGCCCACTGGGATGACCTCCAAGAATTCTTCGCTATCTCTTTAATTGCAGTTCATTGGCTTCTCAAAAAAATTGTCCATATTCATTTGTCTCAGAGGAAGTTAGAGAATTCAACTTCCATCAAGATTCCCTCTCTTAAACCATTTAGCACTTGAAAAGCTTTTGGCAAGGCCTTATTTGGTGTATTGCTAAATGAATTATCATTTTATGGTCTCCCATCAAAGCTATGTTCATGACTATCCATTTTGTTCTCAATTTACTTTGTATTACAGTCAATGACTCATCCCTGACTCATATTCCATTAGCTTAGAGGTTCCCTTGAGACTTGTCTTGTCATTTATTCTTACTCCATATCATTGACCTCTTCCATTCATCATCCAACCCTGGCTGCTATTATTCCGATAATTCCACTTTGCATGCATTATCTTCCTTCTCTTGTCAGACTTCAGTCTGATCAACAGCCTTTGATGGCTATAAACTTTGACCTTCAGCTACTAGGACTCTTAGTCTGTGTTTCTTCTCTAATGTGCTGTGGAGCTCCTAAATCATCCATGTTCTCAGAGCTGCTTTCACCTAACAATGACGTAAAACAGAAGACTTGGGCTATCATAACTCTGACTAATCTTGGCTCAAGTTAGTTTATTTATCCCACAGTTCTGGTCTTTCCCATTGCTGTGTAAATATTTCCCAATGGAGTTTTTGCCCAATTGCCTTTTGAATCCTCGCATTGAATCCGTTTCCAAACCCTTTCAAACTGTAGCCAAGGGCTCCTAATTCCATAAATGCCAAATCATACCAAGATGAGCAACTGATCCAGTGTTCAGAGAGGCTCTTTACACTCTCAGAATCAGAATCAGATTTATTATCACTGAGATATGACATGACTTTTTTGCAGCAGCTGACAGTGCAAAGACATAAAAATCTATAAATTACAAACATAAATAGTGCAAAAGAAATGGAATAATGAGGCAGTTTTCATGGGTTCATGGATCATTCAGAAATCTGATGGTGGAGGGGAAGAAGCTGTTCCTGAATCATTTAGTGTGGGTCTTCAGGCTCCTGTACCTCCTCCCTGATGGTAGTAATGAGAAGTGAGCACATCCCAGATGTTGAGGGTCCTTAATGATAGATGCCATCTTCTTGAGGCACTACCTCTTGAAGATGTCCTCAATGGTGGGGAGAATTGGGCCCGTGATGGAGCTGGCTGAGTCTACAACCCTCTGCAGCCTCTTGCGATCCTGTGCATTGGAGCCTCCATACCAGGCCGTGATGCAACCAGTCAGAATGCTCTCCACTGTATATCTATAGAAATTTGTATGAGTCTTTGGTGATGTACCAAATCTCCTCAAACTCCTAACGACGTAGGGCAGCTAGCATGCCTTCTTCATGATTGATCTTTTTAAACAAGATACAGCTAAAAGCTGCCCAGCCAAGCGTCATAGAATCATACAGCATGGAAATGGTCTATTGAGTCCACGCTGACCATCAAACCCATTTACGTTAATCCTACTTTTATTCTACTCTTATTGCCCCCAGATTTGCCACTCACCCACACAACCGAGGCAATTTACAGTGACCAACTAATCTACCAACCCGCACATGTGTGGGATGTGGGAGGGAACTGGAGCACTTGGATGAACCCGGACAGTCAAGAGGGAGAATCTGCAAACTTCACATAGACACCTCTGGAGGTCAGGATTAAACCCTGATCACTGGAGCTGTGTAGCAGCAGCACCAACTGCACCATTGTGTTATTAGATTTTTAACAATAGCCAGATTTTATGTGAATTTGCCAGTATTTCGCCACCAAAGCTGCAAATGAACGAGTATTCTAACTGAGTTGAATGATGAGTTCTTCTAACTACCTCAAATGTGTGGAACTTCTTTCTCTCCTCTGCCTTTATCTCTACTCACAATCTTAAAACTTTTATGACACAAGCTTGGCATCACCGAATAAAAATTGTCTGCCTCACGTCATGTGTTCTAGCCTAGTGGTATCCTATATTGCGGCCTCTAACTCTCCAGCTTGCTGAGCACTATTGATAAGCTCTGTCCTCCACATACACTAAGTAACGAATGGCGGGGCAAGGTTTTGCGGTGAATCGCCATCCAGAGAGAAATCCTCACCTTTAGAAGTGGGAAAAAAATCAGGCTAAATATAAGGAAGTACGTCCCTGACCAGGAACAAGGGCCTTAATCATTCTTACCTTTTGCACGATGTGCTTTCAACCCCTCAGTTGTCCCTGACCCTCACAGAACAGACTAAGTCTGCCTGTCTATCATCCGGAGTAATTTAATGAGCTTCTGTGGTGGGTGTTGCCAGCTGACTCTGTGCTCCGAATGTTGTATGATTTTCTTCTCCCTCTCAAACTTTAATCAATTATTATAATAAAAATAAATGGAATATTGAATGCAACATAAACTATTGAATCTTCATGGTTGCCTTGTCATACTGAAATCATCTTCTCTCTCCAGCAGCTGCTTTTCTGTCACTTTGTGTCTAACATTATGTCTTGGTGCTTCAAAATTGCTTGCCTTCAGTGGGATGCAGCCTGTGACAAGCAGTCTTTTCCCTTGTCCCAGGTACTATAACGTGATGCTTAACACAAACTGATGGATAGCTGCTTGGGGATATTGCAGTCTGTATGACATGCCTTCATGGAGTAAATGTTTTTGTAAAGGAAGAGAATGAGGCCTAGGTCCTTTCCTAACTATCATAAAGGAACAAAGGCAGCAAGGAGTATCTTTTAGGCAATAGTTATCTGTCATCTGCATTTATTTTAGATGCAGTTTTATTCAACAAAATATATTAGCACTAGAGGAGAGGTTCTTCAGCTTATTGTATTTCCACGCTGTGCTGAGGACAATCCATCATCACTCAACCTACCTTTCCCACTTCTCACTCACCCTAACCACAACCAGGCTGCATCTATAACATTCAACAGCCGGGGATTTATATGCTGGAGAAAGGACAACTTCTTGATGCATGCATCAAGATAGAAAATCTGACGATGGATTGTATATTTGTTTTTTTTTAAACGTGTGCCATCAGGATGTTGGCATCACTGGCTAGACTAGCAGTTCATGCCCATCACTAATTGCCCTTGAGCTGACTGATTTGCTAAGAGAGAACGACACCTGGAGTCACATAGAGGCCAGCTGGGCTATGTATGTACAGCTGGCTTCTTCCCTAAAAGGCATTCATGAACCAGATGGGTTTGTACAATAAGCCTGTATTTTGTTAAGGTCATTTTATATTTCTTTTGTATTTCAGAATTTATTTCATTAACTGAGCTTAAATTTCCCGAGCTGCAATGGTGGGATTTGAACTTAAGTTCAGGACTCTGAACAGCTGAATCGTCGTATTACCATTTCCCATATTTTAAATCGGGATGGTGTGTGAGAATTGAGAAACGGCTGTGATAACTTGTTCCACCAAGGCAAGTGCTTCTGAGAGAGTCTCATACTATATCTAATGGGCTCACCAGGAATCTTTAGTAAGCACCCTAAGTGGAAAAATGATCAATTCAGTAGCACATTAGTTAAAACCAACATTTACCTGGCAAACAAAGTTAAATGAAGTTTTAATTGTTAGTTGACAGCTTGAGTTGTTCTAACTCTGAAGTCCAAAATTGTGATCACGCTCAAGTGCAGAGACAGAAAAGGAACTTCTTCGATGACCTCTCTGCAACTGTTTTAAGCATGTAATCATTTGAAACATTGAGGAACAAGTCAGAAATTTTAGTTGAAATTTGTCTTTAGAAATTTAAATTCATGTTTTCCACTGGGTATAGGTAATTTATTTGTTGATTTTTTGTTGTTGTCGTGACAGTTAATATGCAGGGTCTCAAAACAAGAACAAAACTTAGCCACTTAGAAATTTTTCACCTGCCGGTAATTTTAAATCAAAGGGTTTTTTTATTAAACAGCATTGGAACACAATTCAGTATGAGTGAAAAGAGAGCAAAAGATAGAAGTGAGAGTGTCTGATCTTTGTTAATTTGAACATTTTAGCTTAAAGTTTCTAAACATAGACTTGCATATATATATATATTCTTTGCAAGTCTATGCCTTTTATTTAAAAATAAGCTGAACAACATGGGAATAGTCGGCAAGGAGTGGGACAAAATGTTTCATAATTTTCTTGTGATCAGTACACATCTAATAACAAGGTGCTTTCTGATTAAGTGTCTGTATTCTGTTGCCAAAAGTGATTGCCTAACTGATACTGATGAGGGTATATTGGTATCCGGAGGCACAGCAGACACCTGCACCAGCATAGAAGAACCTTGCCCGACGGGAGACACAAGAGATTCTTTGGATGCTGGAATGTGGAGCAACACACACAAAATGCTGGAGGAACTCAGCAGGTCAGGCAACATCTATGGAGGGAAATAAACAGTCGACGTTTCGATTGTTTATTCAGTCCTGATGAAGGATCTCGACCCGAAACGTCAACTGTTTATTTCCCTCCATAGGTACTGCCTGACCTGCTGAGTTCCTCCAGCATTTTGTCTGTGTTACCCGACCGGAGTAATCTGGACTAGACACCACTTGGTAGGATGAAAATTGGTTAGCTGAGGAATCCCCAAGTAGATTGACAATGGGACCAATCTCCAGGCTGCTGGATATCAGAGGTTAATGAAGGACATAGCCACTAATGAAGGTACAGTATGGAGTGTTGAACTTTTAGTTCTACAGCTATCAGTCAATCAAAGCCAGCAGTGCAAGTAGGGAGCATTTCTTCAGGAGAACTGCACATAAGTCCAGAGGTACAGGAGGCCAAGATCACATTCTGTGCATTATTACTGAGGCCCATTGTTACTTCAACTCTACTTGGAATTATTTTTTCTAATTTACTTTCAATAAGTGTACAAATGTGTTTATGACTACTATGTAAGTTTTTTGCTATCACATTTAGCTCTAGTGATAGTTAGAAATGGATCAACTGTGTTTCCAAATAATAAAAAGGGAACTTATTTTGACATTTATTTAGTATTTATTAACTGTGTGTCAAAGCTGGATATTGCTTTGAATGTTAATAAAGAAAATTATTCAAAGGAACAAAAGGTTTTAATTTCTGTGTGTGTGCTTTCTTTCTGAAAAGTTCCAGAAGATGCTCATGAATGTTCGTGGTAATTATCATTCCCTGGACATAAAAGGTGTAAAACACTGTGTACAAGTTAAATGCGATAATTATTCATTCATTTGCTATGCACGTCACAAGTGAAGACCTATCTAGCACTCTTTTAGAATGATAATGCCATCAGCATGCCCATTGGGAAATACTGAGTGTGCAGAGAGAGTGTTGAGTAAGGGATGATCCCAGACTGAATTCTAACCATTGGTTGCTGGTTAAAGATACAGGACATAAGGTGTTATAGCTCAGTGTACAGATGCAGGCCACACCATGCTTTATGTTAGTGCAGGGAAATGTTAAAGCTGCACAAGTGAAATAAAAAACAAATTCTGTTAATGTAGGTTAAAGATGAGGCAATCTTCAAATATCCAGCAAGGTATTTTATATGACTGAGCTGATTGTAACATCAAATCTACTTTCCTGTCTATCTGTGGTAACCTTTGACCCCTTTACTTATCAAGAATCTTCTGCCTTAAAACACTTTTCTGCCACTGCCCTTTGAGTTCCAACGATTCACAACCCTCAGAGAAAATACCATCCTGTCTCCATTTTAAATGGATGGCCCCTTATCTATTTCAATAATCTTAGATTCTCCTGCGGGAGGAAACATTCTCTCCATCCATCCTGTCAACAGCCCTCAGAAATATATGTTTTCAATCAAACATGTTGATGAGTAAGATGCATTGGGGAGAAGATGCCCCATTCTGCTTGTTTCGGATTAGTGGAGAGTGCTGAACATCTTGCTGTCATCAAGTGTAGTCAGTGCAAGGATCCTGGATGAAGTCACTCAGCAAGAATGGAGTACTTTATGGCTGTGCCACAGAAATCAGCTTCTAACCTGTAACTCATGTGAACTTGTGCAGAACAAAAAAACAGCCATGTTTTGGAAAAATCAGGTGGTACAAACTTCAGACACATGTTATATTTCCATATAATGTAACAGGAAGCCAGTAAGCCCCTTGAGTGTGTGTCAGCTCCCATTGATTTTCCCTATAACCAACTCTCCCCACATTCCCATTGACTCCCCCCAGATTCTACCACTTATCTGCACACTAAGGGAAATTTACGGTGGCTAATTATCCGACCAACCTGTGGAGATGTGAGAGGAAACTGGAGCACCTGAGGGAAACCCACCATGATCACATGGAGAATGTGCAAACTCCATACAGACAGCACCGAAGGTCAGTGTTGAACCCAGGTCACTGGAGCTGTGAGGCAGCAACGTTGTTAGCTACACCACATTGGTGGTTTGGGCCATGGATTGTGAGTCTCGTCTACGGACAGCTGTGAAATAAATGAATGGCAATTTGTCTTGGACACTGGCACAAAAAGTGTACAATGGCATGGGCCACCTGGTTCACAGCTGCTGATGTTCAGTGTCATTGTATTCAACACGATAGGAGGGAGGGGGGGGGGGTTAGGGGGAGGGAGGGAGGGGGGGGTGGTTAGGGGGAGGGAGGGAGGGAGAGAGGGAGGGGGGAGAGAGGGAGGGGGGGAGAGAGGGAGGGGGAGAGAGAGAGAGAACATCGAAGTGAAATTGTAATGAAGTCAATGTAAGAGAAAGATTCTATTACAATAAAGTCACTGAGGCAGGTAGAGAGAGAGAAGGGTAGATTTGGATCCATTGAGGTTAATGAGAGAGACACAGGCAGAGAGTATCCAATTCTTCTGAAGTCAATTAAAGGGAGTAACAGAAACATGCAAACACACACTGACAAGGATTCAGTTCTATTGAAATAAATGAGAAACAGTGTCAGGATCAGTTCCACTGAAGCTATTGAGAACAGAAAGTCAACGGATAGAACATCATTGGAGGCCATTTAGCCCTTGTACCCATCCTGACTCTTTGATCATCTACAACAATATCTTAGATTTATAGAGCTTGTAATATTGAAAAACATCACAAGATGCCTCATAAGTCGACATCAGGACAGATAGAACATTACAGCACAGTGCAGGCCCTTCGGCCCACAATGTTGTGCCGACATTTTATCCTGCTCTAATATCTATCTAAACCCTCCCTCCCACATAGCCCCCCTTTTCTCTATCATTCATGTGGCTATCTAAGAGTGTCTTTCCATAATATATTTGCCCCCACAACCTCTGCCAGCAGTGCGTTCCATGCACCCACCACTCTCTGTGTAAAAGACTTACCCCCTGACATCCTCCTTATGTCTTTCTCCAATCACTTTAAAATTATGCCCCCTCGTGTCAGCCATTTTCACCCTGGGAAAAAGTCTCCGACTGTCCACTTGATCGATGACTTATCATCTTGTACACCTCTATCAAGTCACCTCTCATTCTCCTTCTCTCCAAAGAGAAAAGCCCTATCTCACTCAACCCATCCTCATAAGACATGCTCTCCAATCCAGGCAACATCCTGGTAAATCTTCTCTGTACCCTCTCTAAAGCTTCCACATCCTTCCTATAATGAGGTGACCAGAACTGAACACAATACTCCAAGTGTGGTCTAACCAAAGTTCTATAGAACTGCAACATTACCTCACAGCTCTTGAACTCAATACCCCGACTGATGAAGGCCAACACACCATACACCTTCTTAACAACCCTATCAACCTGCGTGGCAACCTTGAGGGATCTATGGACGTGAAACCCAAGATCCCTCTGTTCCTCCACATTGCTAAGAGTCCTGCCATTAACCTTGTATTCTGCCTTTAGATGACTAAAACTCTTGTCAAACAAATAGGTTTTGTAGAGCTTCTTACCAGAAAGAAAGATTCAAAAGAAGAATTCTAGAATGTAGGACCAGAGCAGCTGAAGGCACAATCAACAATTGTGGAGCAATTAAGTTTAGGAATGATCCAGAGGTCAGAATGTGAGGAATGTAGAATATTGAAGGTTGATACGGCTGGATCACATGACACAGGATGGTCATGGACAGATTTGAAAACAAGGAGAAGAATTTAAAAATCGGTTTCCACTTGAAAATACACCATCAAGTGTAAGGTTAAAGGTTGTTTGCAATAGAAATGGGAGTCAAAACCCATTATCAAAGAGGGAATGATAATATATTTCAAGAGGAGAAGGCTGTCACTGAGGAGAGAGAACCATTAACCAGGAAGGAAAGTTAGGTGGTCAATAGTTCAGTTTGAATAGGATGAGATGGGAGAGACCACGAGAGGAGCAAAACTCAAAAACTGCACACATTCAAGACTAGGTTAGATGGCAACCTTGATGGTTTGCACTAATGCACCAAGGGAAGGAAAGGAGCTGCTGAGCCCATGTCTCAGTCTTACGGACAATAAACTTTCCACCATTTCTTGGAAATGAGGCTGGAGGAAAAGACAGATGTGTTTAAAAAAGACTGAGGACCCAAGTGGTGGTTTAAGAGGACTGTTTACCTTTGCTTGCAGTGTGATCTTGCAAAAGTGAGCAGTTTTGGCAGTAGAGAGAGTGGTGCCAGTGTTTTTACTGGTCTAACAAGATCTGTCGTGAGTGGCTAAGTCCATTCTTCACCATCCACTCGAACCTGCCTCCCGAGGAGACCATGGATGAGATCCATGCAAGGAGAAGCAGCTGTGATGAGAAGATAGAGTGCTGGCTTCAAGTGTGACCAGAGCACCAAAGGTGAGCAGATTGGTGAATGCTAAAAATGTTGTTTTCCAATTTCATCCAGCGTTCCAGAATTTTATCCATGATGCTGTAAATTAGTCATCTTCAGGTAAAGTTCAGCTGCGGAAATAGGCAGTAACATTGGTACAAATCAGAATTCACCATTGATTAATGTCACAAACACACAAAGTGCATCCTCTGCATACCTCTTCATTGTGCCTGTATTAATGTTCTCACCAGTATACCATTGATGAGGTTCCTCCTACAGATATGCACACACACCTGCTGCTGCCATTTTGAAGTTCCATAGAGGACTCCTAGCACCCACAAAAATGGCCAGCACCAAGCCAAATTTAACATTAGATTCTGCTTGGAATAAGGGTTAGAACCTTAAAATCAGAAGGAGGCCATTTGGAAGAGAAGTTTGGAAACAATTCTTCAGACTTCTCTGAGCTTCCAGTTGTCTGTCACCTTAATTCTCCATCTCACTCCTACAATGACCTCTCTTTCCACCTGAAACATTAACAATTCCTTTCCCATCACAGATGCTGCTCGACCCACTGTTTGTGGCTCCAGATTCCAGCATTTGCAATCTCTTGGGTCTCATATTTGGATTCTCTTATACTTTCCCATCAAAGCACAATGTAAACTCAAGAGATACCATCTTATCTTCTAGCTAGGCTGCCAAAGCTTATCTTCCAGCCTGGCTACCTGCCAAAGCAGGTAGGCGGAATTAAGAAGCAGATCACCCATTATCTAAGATAAGATATCTTTATTAGTCACATGTACATCGAAACACACAGAGAAATGCATCTTTTTGCGTAGAGTGTTCTGGGGGCAGCCCGCAAGTGTCGCCACACTTCCGGCGCCAACATAGCATGCCCACAACCTCCTAACCCATATGTCTTTGGAATGTGGGAGGAAACTGGAGCACCCGGAGGAAACCCACGCAGACACGGGGAGAACGTACAAACTCCTTACAGACAGTGGCTGGAATTGAACCCGGGTCGCTGGCGCTGTAATAGCGTCGCACTAACCGCCACACTACTGTGCCTGGCCAGCATCAGATTCCTCAGCCTGAACTCTGAAGTGGTCTGTGCTGCCCCACTGGATTCCAGCTGGAACCCACGGGTACAGCACAGTATCCAGGGGCAAAAACGTAACTGTGGCAGAAGGTTTTTCTTCAGCCTATGCTAAGGAATATTGAGTTCAATCACATTAGTCCTATATGATTTTCCCTTATCAATCTGTATTCAATGTTCCTTTTTAGTACATGCTTCTATAATGCCTATTTATTGACATTGATATCCAACAGTTTCCCCCACCCACCAACAGTAAGCCTGAAAATAAACTGACTAACTTGATTTACCTATATCTTATTTATATCAGTGTGTAAATTTTGCAATCATCCATTCCTCCAATGGCCTCTGATTGCAGCTAGAGCTCTTATCATTTCACCCTAGGTTCACTCATTGACCTAGGATACATCTTATCTGGACAGAGTGACTTGCTAACATCATGCAATACCAAATTATTTAACAGTTTCTTCCTGCATGTTTTGATCCAAGCCAATATCACTATTCCAAGATTTTTTACTGTGTCATTCTGTTGATCTTCTCATGAGAGAAGGATTAAGCTTCCTTGGGAGAAAGAAAGTGTCAACAATCACCAGTTCAACCAGAATTGATAAAACTCAGTATTGGGGGATTATTTTTTCAATTTTGGGATCAGAACATTGCTGGCAAGGAGAGCTCAGCCCTAATTGCCCTTGAGAAGGTGGTGGTGAGCTGCCTTCTTGAACCGCTGCAATCCTTCTGGTGAAATACCCTCACAATGCTATTGGAGAGAGACTTCTAGGATTTAGACCCGGCAATGATAAAAGACGGACAATATATTTCCAATTCTAACAACCCTACAGCATTGTAGGTATACCCACACCTCAAAGACTGCAGCAGTTCAAGAAGATAAGATATCCACGACCTTCTCAAGGACAACTGGGGATAAGCAACTAAATGCTGGCTCAGCCTGTGAAATGCACATCCCTTGAATGAATATAAAAAGTATGAGGATGGCGTACCTCTTAGAGTGAAGCTTACAGGTGATGGTGTTCACATGCTTATGTTGCCCTTGTCCTTCTTGCTGTTCATCACTGCAAGTTTGGGAGGTGCTGTCAGAATGCAATTTATAGATGGCATGCAGAGCAACTGGTGTGTGCTGCTGATGGAGGGAATGAATGAATGAATGATGGAGGGTGCCAGTCAAGTGGATTATTTTTTTTCTTGAATGATTGTGAGCTTCCTGAGAGTTGTTGGAGATGCAGTCATCCAGGCAAGTGGGAAGTATTTCATGTTGCTCATAATTTGTGCCTTGCAGATAGAGGAAAGGCCTTGGAGAGTCACTCACCACAGGATACCCAGTCTCTGACCTGTTCTTGCAGTCATTTTATTTACATGGCAGCTCCAGTTGAGTTTCTGGCTGATGGTTATTCCCAGGCTAATGATACTAGTAAATGAAGGACGATTGAATGACAATGTGGAGGAGTTTGGAGCTTGATGATGGTTGTACCATTGGATGGCAATGGGGAGTAGTTGGATTCTGTCTTTTTGGAGATCATCATTGCTTGAAACTTACGTAGTGTGAATGTTACTTGCAATTTATAAGCTCATGCCTGAATAATGTCTAGATTGTGCTGCATGCAAGCATGAACCAGTTCATTTGCTGAGGAGCTGCAAATGTAGCTGAATATTGTGTAATCATCAGCAAACATCCCGACAGCTCACCTTATCGTGGAAGGATGGTCATTGATGAAGCAGCTGTGGTTGGGCCCAGGACACTGCCCTGACGAACACTTGCAGTGATGTCCTGGGGCTGGTATGATTGACTTCTGACAACCACAATCATCTTACTTTATGGGAGGTATGACTCCAACCACTGGAGTGTTTTCCTTTGATTCTCATTCAGTTTTGCAGGACATCTTCATATCACACTTGGTCAAGTGCGGCCTTGATGTCAAGGGCAGTCACTCTCATGTTAACTCTAGATTTCATCCATTTGGTCCATGTTTTGACCAAAACTGTGATGAAGTCTTGAGCCAAGAGGTCCTGGCAAAACCAAACTAGGTGCCACTTGAGAATACTGTCCACAACTTCTTCCATTATTTTGCTTATGACTAAAAGTAGACAGATGGAAAAGAATTAACTGCATTGGATTTGCCCTGCTTTTTGTGAATAGAACATAATTGAGAAAAGTTCCACATTACCAAGGAGGTGCCAGTATATAACAGGCAGCTCACATAGTAGTGCCCATTTTGCAATACCTCGCAAGTTATACCTCCACCTCAGTTTTAAATTTACATCGGTATTCAAAAATACAAATGGTAAATTTCTGAACTTAGAGCAGTGGAATAAGTATTCACTGCAATCACAGCTGGCTTCAGTTCTTCAGTTTAGATTTAGAGTGAATAATTGGTCTTTTCTCTCTGGTGCCAAACAGGTTATAGCTGCTGGTCATGCTCTCCTCCTACATGCTCAGTTCTACCGAAGTCAATGGAACTGAATTGGAGATGAGTACAGCTGGTAGCTGATATCTTGTGTGTGTCTACTGTTGTTGACCTACTGCTTGTTACTGCTCCAGGGAATATCCCAGAATGAAGGTCATTGCTCAGATAAGGTTTAGAACAAAAGTACCTCCACTTCATGCCAATTTTTGGAGGAATTTTCAACTTTGGTATAAAACTGGTCACACATTTCACATCTTGCCCCATGTTCCTTGAATTAAAGGAGACTGGAGGATTCAAATATCTAAAAGGAAGATCAGGGGAAACTTTTTCCTCTGCTCGGTAATATGAGAGGAAGGGACATAATCTGAAAACCTGACAAAGGATCATGGATCTAGAATGCTCAGTCTTTCTCTCTCCACAGCCACCATTTAATCTGATGAGTACTTCCAACAGTTTCTGTTTTTGTTATTATCTTCAGAGTTCTGCCCAATCTAGGCTGGAAAATGACACATGTCACTGTTAAACTGTAATACTTTCATTTCTCATATCCATCTTGTGGCTCCTCAAAGCAACATTTTCTGGGCTAGGTCAGCAGGTCAGCTCAGCCCAAACTGAAGTAACTCTTGAGTGCCACAGCTGTCAGTTCTTGAGCCACCAGGTGCTGACTGGCTGAAGAGCGTTGACGTAGAGGAAAGGAAATTCTTGATTCTCGAGTGACCCAGCCCCTGCTTGGGTGAATAACATGGGAATGTTTGAGTGGAGTCTATCCGAGAAAACTAACTGTGAAGTTAAACAATTGGTGAATAAGAAACAAAGGTGGTTTGCACAAAAATGGCAATGAATTAGGAGTTGGGTTTGCAAACCTTTCCAAATAGTCTAGATGTCTCCTGGGATTAAAGATAAATCGTTAGCTGGGAACAGCGTGTCAACGATTCACCAGAAACAATCTTAGCTTTTGTTTCATTTTATGTTTTTATTTCAATTTTCTTTGAACATTTAACTTTTTTAAAATTGGAAATGAGACTACAGGTTGTTTGACGTCTCTACTTCCTCAGAAGACTAAGGAAATTCGACATATCCCCAATGACTCTCACCAATTTTTATAGATGAACCATAGAAAGCATCCTCTCTGGTTTCATCATAGTTTGGTGTGGCAACTGCTCTGCCCAAAGCCACAAGAAAGTTGTGAATGCAGTCCAGTCCATCATGAAAACCAGCCTCTCCTGCATTGACTCTGTCTACACTTCCCGCTGCCTCAGGAAAGCAGCCAACACAATCAAGGACCCCTCCACCCCGGTCATTCTCTCTTCTCCCCCCTCCCATCAGGCAGAAGATTCAAAAGCTTGAGAGCACGTACCACCAGGCTCAAGGACAGCTTCTATCCCACTGTTTGGTATTGGTATTGGTACTGGTTTATTATTATCACATGTACTGAGGTACAGTGAAAAATTTGTCTTGCATACCGTTCGTATAGATCAATATATTACATAGTGCAGATACATTGAGTTACTACAGAATACATTGAGGTAGTACAGGGTAAAGACAATAACAGAATACAGAGTAAAGTGTCACAGCTACAGGGAAGTGCATTGCAGGTGGACAATAAGGTGCAAGGTCAAACAAGGTAGATTGTGAGGTCAAGAGGTCATCGTATAAGGGAACCGTTCAATAGGTTTATCACAGTGGGATAGAAGCTGTCCTTGAGCCTGGTGGTATATGCCCTTAGTCTCCTGTATCTTCTCCCTAACGGGAGAGGAGAGAAGAGAGAATGACCCAGGTGGGTGGGGTCTTTGATTATGCTGGCTGCTTCACTGAGGCAGCGAGAGGTATTATCAGATTCTTGAACGGACCTCTTGTATGCTAAAAGATGAACTCTTGATCACCTTGTCATTATCGCACATTATTTGTCTACCTGCACTGCACTTTCTCTGTAACTGTGACATTCTGCATTCTGTTTTCCTTTACACTACCTCACTGTATTTATGTATGGAATGATCTGTATGGGTGGCATGCAAACAAGAGCTTTTCACAGTATCTTGGTACATGTGACAATAATAGACCAATTCTATTTCCAATCATTTAATAGAGTAGGGAAAAGATTGCTTTGCAGTTGAACAGTGTGGTGTTGACTAGTGTGGAATGGGGCCATTTCGAGGTTTTGGTGGGGGACTGAACAGCGGGATCATCTGATCCGACATCTTGGAAAAACCTCCTATTTGACAAGTCAAGGCTGTGGTGGAATAACTGGTGAGAGTAGAGATGGGCTGATGAAAATCTGTGCTTCAACAAATTAGTGAAGATGAAGTAGATAGTTCAGACTGATGGAAGGGCTCAAAAAGCATTCACAGTCTTTTAGATTCAGTGTTATACAGCACAGAAACAGACCCTTCAGCACAACTTTCTTAAATACATCTTGAGACTGTATGAACTATGTGAAAAAACTCCATCCAACTAACATTATATTCCAAAGTTTATTAACAAAACATTACTGTCCATCGGGAATAAGAGACAGATTGAATAATTTCAACAATAAACATTCATTCATATCAAATTTTCATTAAAATGAAGTTGCCACCCTTCCTCCCCAGTATGAGTGGAATCTTACAACAGACCATATGGAAGCAGGCACCTTGCACATATTCCTTTTATTTAAAGCACAGGATGCCACCTTTCTGTTCACATGGCCTGGGTCTTCTGTCCTGATCCCTGCTCGCCCAAGTTTTTTAAACAATAAGTCATCATCACTGACTGGGCAAGGTCGTAATAATTCACAAAGTGCACTAGAACATCATTCACTCAATGTCACAGTCTGACTCTCCATAATGGATGGCTTCACTGCAGGGCAAGCAGCTCACATGACGGCCACTACTATAGGAGCCCGGGCTACACACCACGCAGCACTCTGGGCAGCTTGAGTGTTTCTTGTGGTCCTTGCCAAAGCCGGGCTTGCAGCGGTCAACACGAATCACTTGCAGCGTCCCGTCAATGTAGTAGACAAAAGGTAGCAGGCCAAAGATCTCATGGTACGTTTCCGCTTGCTTGGCGAAGAAGGCCTCCACCCGGTGCCGCACCTTCTCTAGCCGGAGGTTGTGATCGCACTCCTCTAAGTTGTTTTCGCAGATACTGTCCAACTCTTCCACGTCAAGGTGCAACTTGAGGGTGAGGAACAGCTCGTACTGTATGCCGGCCAAGGGCACTTTGAGAGTGTGGCAGGTTGACTTATGTATACTAATTGTATAGGCCAAGTCTGAGGTCAGCTGGTTCAAAGCTGTATGCAACCTCTTTAAGAAGAGGCTATTGTATGCATTGTGGCAGTCAGCTGCATGATACTGAGCCTGAAATTCATAGGTATAGTCGGGGTCCCGGTAAGCGTACAAGAAATACTTAAGATTCAAGGACTGCAAGGATTTTGTACTAGGACTGTAGAAATAAATAGTGCATACATATACTCCTGATAATTCCTTGTGGAAGTTTTCAATGGTCAGTGTCCCTGTCAGTGATATTTTTACATCTGGTCTATTAGAAAGTTGCATCCCCCTTGGTCCTTTCCAACTGAAGTTGGGGTCCATCAGCTCCATGTTCCTGAGCTGCGGTGTTGCGCAAAGAATTCGCGGGCTGCTCTCATGTACTTTGATGTAGACTTTCACGGGACCATCGTCAGAGCCAATCACTTTTCGTTCAGGGGAGTGGTCCCTCAGCAGTGGGTTTCGTGGGAAGCGGTTAACCTGCTGCCATACTTCAGTGGTGGCAACAGTCTTTCTGAACAAGCCACCTAAAATCACCCCATACACAAAGAGGAGCTTGAGGGTGGGAGTCATTTCCTCCTTTAATCATCCTGCCTTCATTTTGCCTCCACGGGTCTCTGCAGATGATTCAAGTACCGATGTTCTGATGTCAACATCTTCCCTTTGTCACAATTACCACAACTGTGAAGTCATAGTTTGAATTTCAATTGCCTTGTGACATCAAATGGCTGTCATAGTTATGGCTGAATTTTGGAGCTATTGAAAATTAGAATTCAGCCCCAGTTGTCCCCCTCTTGCATGATTATCAAGTCACTGCTGTACAATGAAGAACCAAGCAGATGAACTTGGAAATGAAGGAAACTAATGAAGATGAGCTTGGCTATACCAAGAGCTCAGCACACTGGCCTGGATGATACGGATTTATATGGATGAGGAAGATCTGCCTTTTCCATGGGGTAGATCAGTACCCTTGGTCCAAAGACAAGAAGGAATTGGCTTATTTTCTACTGCTACTGGGAGGTATAGGCATGGGGATGTGGTGAGGTTAGATAGGGGCAAGGTTTCCCAGTTTGGATCCATGGAGAATGGAGAGCATTCCAGATAGCAGATCTGAAACAGAAACTGAGGAATGATTGGCAGTGTGGGCTGCTCCTTGCCCAGCCATTCCCGGAGAGCAGGGGGCAGTTCACACATTCCCCTGTTACTGGGGCCAGGAAACATATTCTCTGTGCACGTGCAGATGGTTTAATTTCATTGCCCCTTCGCTTGTGCTAATTATTGAGGCCAGTGGTGGCTTTTGTGATTAGCCACTGATGTCATTACCACAGCCAGAAGACTTTTGTGATTGGCCCATGTCCTGTCGTGCAAGGGTCTTGGTTTATTTTTTGATTTTGCTCAGTTGCAGTTGCCACAGTGAATCCAGGATGTGATGGTGCTGGAGGGGTGCCAAGGAGGTTCACCGGGATTTTCTTGGCTGGAACGTCTCAGTTATGAGAGGGACAGGGTCTGTTTTCCGTGGAGCTGAGGAGGATAAGAGGGGACATGATTGAGATATGAGGGATATAGACAGGGTAGACTGCAGGAAACTTCTCCCCACATCAAAGGTAGACAAAACTAGAGGACATAGTTTAGTGTAAGGGGTAAGAGATTTAGAGGGGAACTGTGGGGGATCTTTTTCACCCAGAGGGTGAGTACCCAGGATACACTCCCCTTGTCTATTCTCTTCCCAGTTACACCTGTAACACCTCTCGTGTCTCTCCCAGTTTGACAGTTTCTAGTTTGCTGGTCCCACCTGGCTCATTTTCACCATTGCTGTCCAATCTCTTTACACCCTCATCCCACACCAGGATGGCTTGTGGACCCTTCAAGACTTCCTTGAACAGGGCCCCAATCATTCCCCCTTCTCCCACCATCTTCCTTTGCCTGGTAGAATTCACACTGAACAACTTCTTCTTTGGGTCCACTCATCCAAATGTGTGTCCATGGAAACCTGCATGGGTCCAAGCAATACAAATTAAAAACAAAACAACAAATGTTGGGATCTGAAATAATAACAGAAAATGGCAATGGGTTCTCAGTCACCATTAACGATACCAACATTTTATTCCAAATTTCATGTAATTAATTGGATTTAAATTCTGCAACATTATTAGAAGATCATTCGTCAAGGTCACTGTAATATGACAAAAGTGTTTGGTTGTCAGTAGTGGATGGCTGGACTAAGCTGGTGCTTTGTTAAATAAAGTGTAAATTTGGTGATAGCAATATTTGGTGCATAAGTCACTGTGGCCTAACTTGTGTGTCTGCAACTGGGCATGTTTTGTAATAGTTTGTGCTCCATTGAGCAAAGTCCACTGATTATAATTTGTGTGATTATTCTTTGAACTCATGAATTGGGAATGTGACATAAAAACCTCTCTTTGTTACCACAACCTGCATGGACCCACTTTTCCAAGATGCAAAACTTTTCCAAGTTCCAAAACCTTCCATTTTCTGGGAAGTGATAAGGTCAGCCCTTGATGTAAGTGATGTCTTCATTGGAACATGAGTCAGTATTGATTGAAGCACGACAATGTGATGGTGCAATCAATGAAGTGAATACACCAATGGCCATTAGCAAAAGGCAAACATGTACATATGTTATTGCTGGGGACTTCAACCATCTAAGTAATTGCACCCTGGAAGTTCTAGGTCTGAAGACTATAGTCATTTCTCTGTTACCTTTCCTTGATTCAACAGATGTTTGGACAGGTACGTAGATAGGAAAGATTTAGAGAAATATTGGCCAAACAGAGGCAAGTGGGACTAGTTTGGACAGACACCTTGGTCGGCATGGACACATTGGGTTGAAGGCCCTGTTTTCCCCACTGTGTGACTCTATGAGTCACATTTCAGTTTAAAATTGGGCATCCAGAATTGGGAAAAGCTTGGAATTTTGGTATTATGTTAAAATAGATTTTGACCAAAGTAACCTTATAACTTTGAATAGCATCAAAGTTTGTTTAATGTAAGATAAAGTTTGGCTTTAAAGAATTACAAGCCACAGTTACAGGATAATATCTGGTTTTAAATCACTTTCAAAGAATTTGGTTTCTGTTGGAAAAGAGTTAATAATGGCTCTTGCTATAAGAGGATTATGTTAAAACCCAGTGGTCCCATCTTCAGTCAATCTAAATTTTAACTGATTATTTTCTTAATTCAGGTACTGAGGGTTGGGCCTGAGCAGCAGTGTGGATGGTGGAGACAGAACGCAGGGGAATTGAGAAGGGAACGAGAGTTGAGGCTCTGGGAACGCTGTAACTTAGAGGGAGAGAGACTGAGGGAGGCAAGAGATTGAAGAAGGAGTTTAGGGGAGGAGTCAGAGGTAGGAAGACAGAAGAAGGTACCCACCAATCTCTGTGTGAAAAAAAATACTTGCTCCTTGAACTTTCTCCCTCCCACCTTAAATGTACGCCCTCTAGTATTAGACACTTCAACCCTGGGAAAAAAGATACCGGCCATCTACTCTGTCTATGCCTCTCACATTTATAAACTTCAATCAGGTCTCCCCTCATTCTCTGCCGCTCCAGAGAAAACAACCCTTTGTTAAGGCAGGACTAACAGCACACACACACCATCTCACTCAGCCACGTCACGACAGCAATCCATTCTTGATTCTCACGTGAGATCTCTAGACCCCTCTCTGGCAAGCCTCTGCACCAAATTCCCTTTGTCTGATGGCAGCTTGCTGATGCCCACTACATTTGCCTGTGACACATATGCCTCTGACCAAATCCGCTCATCCTTCATGCTGACAGTCTCTGAGGTAGTGTGTTAGTTGCAGTAATGTACTGGGGTTATCCTGCTGTCCTTACTCTATGTCCACCTCTTCAGGTAGGAAGAAACAGACAGCTTATCCCCATACCCACACAGGATAGTTGTAAGCTGAGGCAAAAACATCTTTATGCCAAGGATATAGCGACAGAAATTAGTGGAAATACTCAGCAGGTCAGGCAGCATCTGTGGAGAAAGAAACAGAGTTTCTGTTTCAGAACAATAGCCTTTCACAGGACATCCTGCCTGGATGTACTTCCAACATTAGGACTTCGTTGTTCCACCCAGTGATTTTGAGAAGCCTATCCCTCGCTTTCCCGTTGTCTCTCTCTCTCCTCCCTGGCAGCCAGCGTGTGTGTTGCTGCCATTCTGACTACCATCTGGACTGTGCCTTTACGGGCTGAGTGCAGACAGCTGTGTTGGATTGAGTGCAGCTCCATCAGGAGCCACACAGGTCCCATTTTCAGTGCTTTCTTCTGGGTGCAAAAACCATCTAAACATCCTTTCAAACACCTTTTTGCCCACTTTCATCATTTTTTGCGGGGGACCCAGTTGCGGTAAGTGCAAACACAGCAATGTTTTACTGCAGCAAATAAGGGTGAAGTCTAATTTCCAGATATGTTAATTTAATTTTCACACACTAACAGGTGCTATCAGTTTATACTTTAGGACCAACTTCCTAAGGTTGTGCTGACCTCATGTGTCAGCCTGTGGGAACCTTCTGTTGTGTTGTGTGCCTCAGCATCAACTGTTGAACATGAAATGGGGAGTCGGATTTGATAATTCTACCATATACATTCCTTAATACCTCTAATATAAAAATTAGGTCACTCGGCCATCACTAAAGGATTACTCCACCTTGTCAAAACTTTCTTCTATCATGTCTATGTGTAACTCTGTCCTATCTCGGAGTTATTTTACCACATATTCAATTGACTTCAGTCAGTGGATTGTGGCTGCTTTTCCTATTGGAGTATTAGCGGCAGGCACTGTGTTGTTCTTTCTTACATCAACCAGTCACTTGTAAGTTTTGTTGTGGTATTCATAAGGACGAATGAGTTATTCTTCACCAGCCTCAAAATGTTATTTCTTTCACTGCACAATCCTTCAGTCTTTGTTTATTAGAAAATGTCCAGTCTTCTGCTCAATGTGATGAACATGAGCTCTTATATCTATTTGTCCCAATGGCCTCTTGCCAAGGTTGGTTACTAAACCCTGAGTATAATTTATCTTCTGCTATCCTTGTTATATTAACATATAAAGAGCTTCAAGCATGGTTGCACACTAACCCAGAGGAAAATTGTATACTTCAGCAGTAGAATCTGTTTGATGTTCCATCGGTGTGAATAGCATTTTCATTGCCCAGTGAAGTGGCAAATGCAAACAGATCAAAGCCTCCCCAGGAAGCATCATTTCATATTTAAAAATAATGTGTGTTATCTCTTTTTATCTTGCTGTGCATTAAACAAATTCATAGTTGAGGAACCAGAGCAGGGACTCTTATTCCTGCCACTAGAAGAAATCTGTTACATATCAGTGGTTCCTTCTCTTGCACTCTTTCCCATTCAGTGTAAATGTGATTGGATCCTTCTTACGTGAAAATGTAATAGGATATAAAACACTATATGTCACAATCTGAGCTTGTATGCTGTATTTTGCCATGCATTCACTTATGGGAATTGTTAGTAAGGCTAACATTTAATAGGTATCTCTTAACTGTCTGTGAGAAGGTGGTGGAGAGCAAGTTTTTTGATCTACTGCTGTCATGCTGACGAAAGGCATGGAATTCTGAGATATAGATCCAGTGTTGATGGAAGAACAGTGATATTTCCAAGTCAGAGATGGAACAGCTGGTGGGTTCATAAGTCGAGGTGGTGGGTTTGGAAAAGGAGGTTGAAGAAAACTTAGTGAGCTGAAACACGGTATTTTGGCAATGGTTCACAACGCTATCACACTGTGCCAAAGAAAGAGGGGTTGAATACTCAGGTTTATGGATGAGGTGCCAATTCAGTGGGTTCTTTTGCAATAGTTGAACTTTTTGAATGTGGTTGGAAGTCACGATTGTAGGAAAAAGGAAACTGCTCAGTCACAATCTCACTGTGAGTTGTAGATGCTAGAAAGGCTTTGGGAACTCAGGGGGGTGAGTCACATAATGAATAATACGTAGCCTTAGGCCTGCTGTTGAAGTCACTATGGAGACGCAAGAGATGGCAGATGCTGGAATCTGGAGCAATAAACAATCTGCTGGAGGAACTCAGTGGGTCGAGCGGGAGGAAAGGAATTGTCGGCTTTTCGGGTCAAAACCCTGTGTCGACAATCCCTTTTCTCCCACAGATGCTGCTTTACCTGCTGAGTTCCTCTAGCAGATTGTTTATTGCTCTTGAAGTCACTATGCTTCACTGTCTCAGTTAAGTTTCTGGCCTCACAGGATACTGATGGTGGGAAGATGGGATTAATATAGAGGGGTGCCCACTGGTTGGCATGGATGTGATGGGCTGAATGGACTGTTCCCATGTTGTATTACTCTAGCAACTAAAGATTTAGGAAAATGACAGAAGTAAGTAAACGACTTTATGAACATCATTATAACATGCTTAATCCTGCAAATGTCTGCAGTTATTGCCTTAATCATATCCCAGGGAGTAAAGAAAGAGAGTAAGAAGCAGATCCTCAAAAGCAGAAATCTCTGAATTACTCCCAATGTCATGCACCAGTGAATATGGAAATAGGATAGGGCATGGCTGGAGGGAGTTGCAGGAGGGAGGACTTTAAAGTTGCGATGTTGGGACAGTTCTGAGAAATGTGGGATCCATACGGACAGAGGGATTGTGGGTCAGATGACAAACAGATCTGTGAGTGCTACTGGGGAGGGTTTAAACTGACTTAGAAAAAGGATGAGAAACTGAGCAAAGGTCCAGAAGGGAGAAAAACAAATTTTAAAAATGTATGGCATTAATGAGAAGGTTTGGAAGACACAGAAGTTGAAGAATAGACAGAAAGAAGTAAATCTATATGATAAGATTGTAAGATTTCTTTATTAGTCACATGTACATCGAAACACACAGTGAAATGCATCTTTGCATAAAATATTCTGGGGGCAGCCTGCAAGTGTCAACAGGCTTCCGGCACCAACATAGCACGCCCACAACTTCCTAACCCATACGTCTTTGGAACGTGGGAGGAAACCGGAATACCTGGAAGAAACCCACTTAGACACGGGGAGAACGTACAAACTCCTTACAGACAGCGGCAAGAATTGACCCGGGTTGCTGGTGCTGTAATAGTGTTACGGTAACCACTACACTACCATGCCTGCCTACATCAATCCACATGCAATGAGTATAAAGCACACAGGTTGAAGACACTAATAGATACACGCAAGAATGACATTCTGACTGTTATTGAAATGTGGCTTAAAGAGGGGCAAGAGCGGAATTTGAATGTCTTGATCTGTCCTGATACAGGGCTTCAACCCGAAATGTCGACAATTCCTTTCCTTCCACTGAAGTTGCTCAGCCCACTGAGCTCCTCCAGCAGATTGTTTGTTGCTCCAGGTTCCAGTCTCTTGTATTGGTATTGGTTTATTATTGTCACTTGTACCGAGGTACAGTGAAAAGCTTGTCTTGCGTACCGATCGTACAGGTCAATTCATTACACAGTGCAGTTACATCAAGTTAGTACAGCGTGCATTGAGGTAGTACAGGTAAAAACAACAACAGTACAGAGCAAAGTGTCACAGCTGCAAAGAAAGTGTGGTGCAATAAGGTGCAAGATCACAACAAGGTAGATCGTGAGGCCAGAGTCCACCTCATTGTATAAGGATCTCAGAAGTTGGATGTTCCTTGTTACAGGATTTTCAGACAAGACGGTGAAGAGATGAAAAAGGAGGAGGATGCCAGTCTTGGTTCAAGAAATATTACATCTGTGAGGAGGGATGATATGTTGGAAGGATCATCAAGTGAAATCATAAGTGTGGAACTAAAGAGCACATGAACACTGTTGGAAGTGGATAATAGACCTCCAAACACACCAAGGGAAACTGTAAAGCTGCAGGCAAATCTTCAATAAGTATAAAAATACCAGGGTGGTAATTATGATGGGTTTTAATATATCTAATGTCCACTGGGATACAATCAGGAAAAGTATCCAGGGCACAGAATTCCTAAATTACATTCGTAAGAATCTTTTTAACCCGTACATAGCAAGCCCAACAAGAGCAAGATGAAGGGGTTTGGGGTGAGGGGGTGGGAAGTGAAATGTTGCATTTAGTTTCGGAGAATAAAGCTAGGCAGACGTGAAGAGATCAGTGGGTGAATATTTTTGTTGTAGTGATCATAATTCAGTTAGATTTAGCTTGGTTATGAAAGAGAACAAAAATGAAATAAGGATCAAAGTTCTAAATTGGAGTGAAAGCAGTATGATTAGATGGCAATGTGATTTAGCAATAATCAGACTGAAAGCAGTTCCTTGAAGGTAAGTCAATCCAACTGCAATGGGAGGAATTCAGAAAAGTTCAAGAGGGTTGGGGTGAACATTATTCCACGAAGAAAAAAGTGGGAAGAGGACTGGCAAATCCAGGGCCCCTGCATAACAAGGTCTTGAAAGGGTAAGCAGGATAAGGCAGAAAAAAAAAGGAAGCCTATGTCGGGTACTGCAGAAAGCCGAGGAGGTCTGGAAAGTGTAGAGGTAAAATTAAAAGGGAGATTATCAAAGAAAGGGCATGTAAAAGTACTGGCAGTGAAATCAAGAAAAACCCAAATATTTTATATGTGCCTATGAAGGGTATAGCTTTGGGTACAACATCATTAATATGTTGAAATTAAATTGGGGATTTGTTAGTAATATAGTGAGATATTGGTTTATTAGGATATTGGTTTATTATTGTCATGTAACAAGATACAGTGAAAAGCTTTTGTTCTGTGTGCCATCCAAACAGATCATGAATAATTATATCGAGGTAGTAAAAAGAAAACAGGATGCAGAATATAGTGTTACAGTTACAGAGAAAGTGCAGTGCAGGCAGATGGATAAATGCAGGGGCCAGGATGAGGTAGATTGGGAAATCAAAAGTTCAAGAGAAAGATTATATAAGAATACTAACCACATAATATAATGCAAATAGTCAAGGTAAAGTTAAATTCTGACAATCATTCGTTTCTGAGACCCAGGAAGAACCTTCAGCTCACCTTGGTTGTAAATTCCAAATCATATAATAAGCTATTAACTCAAGCTATTTGATTTCTTGCTGGAACCTTTCCATAAACTTTATGACGAGGATAAAAGGAAGGATTCAGATTATGAAAACATTTCTTGCTACATGAATAGTTTATACCTTAAATAAAGTCCGACTGGAAATGAGAGAACAGTGGAAACCCACATCCATGTTATTGAATAAGCACATTTTTTCACCTCTGTGCAACAAAGCTGTGATGAGAGAAACGTATTAAATCTTGACAGCAAGTACAATCACAGAGACAGAGAGACTGCTGCTGGCCATGATTCAAATGTATGAATTAGGAGCAGGAGTAGGTTACAACCTTTTGTCCTTGCTCAGCCGTTCAATAATATCACAGCTGGTATAATTGTAGCCTCTAATCTGCATTGCCATCTACTCCCAGTGACCCTTCCCCACCCCCCCCTTCCTTATTAAGAACCTATCCACCTCTGGCTTAAAGGTATTTGTTGAATCTACCACCCTTTTGAGGAACAGGATTCCAAAGGCTCTCGTCCTGAGAGCCTGAATCTGCACTGGCATCAATTACCTACTTCCATCTATCCTACACTAACACTACTATTTTCTCCCCACATTCCTTGAGACTGCCTCTAGATTCTACCTCTCACAGACAACACCAGGGGCAATTTACAGTGGCTAATTAGCTTACCTGAAGGAAACCCACATGGTCACAGAGAGAACATGCAATCTTCACGTGGCACCAGTTGTCAGAAATGATCCGGGTCAATGGAGATGTAAAGGAGTAGCCCTACCAGCTGTGCCACACAACTACCCATGAACTCTTAACCCTGTTAATTTTTTTTTGGATGCCTCTTTGTGGGTTTGAAGAAATGTATTTCTTCTGTTTTACCTTTGTATGATAAGGAATAGAATAGTTTTCAAATGCTCTCCAGATACAGCAACTGTATTGGTACAGCAACTGCTCTGCCCGAGACCGCAGGAAACTGCAGAGAGTTGTGGACACAGCGCAGCACGTCACGGAAACCAGCCTCCCCTCCATGGACTCTGTCTATACCTCTGGCTGCCTTGGTGTAGCAGCCAGCATAATCAAAGACCCCACCCACCCAGGTCATTCTCTCTTCTCTCCTCTCCCATCAGGTAGAAGATACCGGAGCCTGAGGTCATGTACCACCAGGCTTAAGGACAGCTTCTGTCCCACTGTGATAAGACTATTGAACTGTTCCCTTATACGATGAGATGGACTCTGACCTCACAATCTACCTTGTTGCAACCTTGCACCTTATTGTCTACCTGCACTGCACTTCCCTGCAACACTTTACTCTGTACTGTTATTGTTTTTACCTATACTACCTCAATGCACTCTGTACTAACTCAATGTAACTGCACTGTGTAATGAATTGACCTGTACAATCGGTATGCAAGACAAGCTTTTCACTGTACCTTGGTACAAGTGACAATAATAAACCAATACCAATACCAATACCAAATACGGCAGATGCTGGATGCCGAATAAAATAATTTTTAAGCGGTTGTAATATTCGTGACACTGTGTATTTGAAGATGGGCTGGAGACAGGTTGTAGCTCAGCAAATGTCTGCAGTTTTCAGGTGTCCTTTAAATGTTTTCCCATGTTTTGCTCTGGTTGTCAAGTGGGAAGCTTGCAGTTCCCAGCAGAGCACCAGGTGAGGGGGAGGTTATTGCTGGGGGGACAGTAGGAGAGGATACACAGAGGCCAGGGTTGTAGTATATTGAGAGGTTGTTGTTAGTGACTGGATCTGATATTGCGTGAAAGGTCAGTGTGGAGGTGGACAGTTGCAGCTCAGATAGGGTTGGACAGAGTTCTGGTAGATTTACAGTTTGGCTTCAAAGGTAGGACACAGCCCTGACGTGCCAGACCCTTCGTTATACCTGTTAGATCCAACTGCCTTTCACCTGCTGGGTTTCCAAACCCCTGAAAAAGAATAAGTACATTGTTACAAGGCTCAAAACTTCATTAAAAGGTTTGGCTAACTAGCCCACCCTCTGTGAGCAGATTGGTTATCGAATCTCCTCTCCAATTCCCTTCTCCAATCCCAAACCCATCTCTGCTTAGACATTTCCTGCTTCAGATTTTAACCTTCTAAACGCTGTGAATTGCGATGAATCTGAACAATCTTGAGAAAGTCATCTGGCTGCATGTAAGTGCCTTCTGCTCCCACTCTCCCCACTCCCACTCTCCTTGTCTGTCACATACGCCGAGCCTTGGTGAAGGAGAGAGATCATTTCTGTGCTGTTACTCAGATTTGATGCAGAATGATGAACGCATGAATTTTTCATCCCATGCCCTTCTGAACTATGGAAATCTGTCAACAGCACATTCTTGTACATTTTGTACTTTCAAAAGCATTTTGAGCTGTAAAACACTCAGGTGGGTCACTGGGAATTAGCAGTGACAGTGGTAGGAGCTACTTGGGGTGATGAATCTACATCAGCAGAAGTGCATTGTATATCATTAAGCCATATCAGTGTGGAACTCTTCAATTGTGACACAATTAGGTGGTCTCCTTTACCTAATGGCATGCAAGGAAATCCATTTCCAATGCTGCTCCCTGCCCATGGCCAGACCTTGGACTCAGACTAAACTTTCTCTTGGCTGCCATCCACAAATGCAACTAATTAATAGACTGAAAGACGATTTGTGTTCACATGGTACCTTTCACAACCTCTAGATGTTCCAAAGTGCTTTTCAGCCAGTGAAGGTCCCTTGAAGTGTTATTGCTACTGTAATGTTGGAAATGCAGCAGCTAATTTGAACACAGTGAGCTCCCACTAACAGTAATCTGATAATGACCATTGTCTATTGTTAGTGGATAAAAAAAATGATGGGACACCAAGAAGAACTTCCCGGTTCTGCTTCCAATAATTCCATGGTACCTTTATTGTTCACCAGAGAGGGCAGCCAAGCTCTTTGTTTATTAGAACAAATGCCACTTTTGACAGTGCAGCACTCTGCCAGTCACACATTGGACTGCCAACCAGGACCTTGTGTTCCAGATGCCCTGGTTGCTTCCAAACTGAGACACATTTTTTTCTGTGAAAATCCAAACAACTTCAGATGCTAGAAATCTGAAATAAGAACTTAAGATGCTGGAGAGACTCAACAGATCAAGCAGCATCTGTGGAAAAGGTCTCTGATTTGAAATAATAACTCTGTTTCTCTTTCCGTAAGTGCTGCCTGACCTGCTGAGGGTATGTGCCCTTTATTCTGACAGTTTAAACATTTTGCCATTCTCAGTGTGCACTCATGCAGTGGATGGCTTCCGTCGCATCTATGACGGTGACTCATGCCAGTCTCACCCACATGTGTGGGATTCTGCCTTGGAATTCTAGTTTTTACTATCCCACTATGAATGTAAACCACGGTCATATTTGTATCTTGCATTGGACAAAATTCTTTACTTGATGCACTCTCCCTGGACATTATAATCTTGCACATATGTTCAAATGTAGACACACATCAGGCAGCATATGGTGTAAAAAAGATACTGAAGTAGCAGTGCCTGGACAAGTTGTTCAACAAGGCTCACTGACAGTCTTACATGACTTCTGATTCCTCCTCCAAGTTTGTAGTTCTCTACAATTATGTCTCTTCTGCACCACTTTGTCAACAAAACTTCTTTTGCTTTCCATGGTATCAAAAGTTTTGCAAGCAACATTTTGGAACCCATTTCAAGAGCTTTCTTGTTATCCTGTAAAACAGTATTTTGTGCAAACACATTTTCATCAGAACCATTAATCTCCAATATGTTGTTTATAACAATTCCATACGTCGTATGCATAAGCTGAAAGACTGGCATGCCCAGTTGTATAAACCGAGGCTTCAAATGAAACCTACTTGTCTGAGCAGCAGCCATTTTGTGCTGTATGCAGGCTGACAGTGACATTGTGTCTGCTCCAGAACCATTATTCATTATTCTCCTTGCCAAGGCTTCATTCCAAACATCTCCTAAACCTAATGTAGAATTAGTGTAAATGGGTGGTTCATGGTCGGTACAGACCCAGTGGACCAAAGGGCCTGTTTTTATACTGTATCTCATTATGAGGGCATCACTCCAATTGCTCGTAGAATAATGATTCAGATTAGTTTATTGTTATATACGCCAGGGTTCAATGAAGTTCCTTGTTCGCATGACACTTGTATCATTACTTCTAAGATATCATTGTTTCCAAGTGTCCCCTCCAAGTCAGGCACCATTCCAAACTGCAAATATATTTCCGAGCCTTTATCTTCACTGGGTTAAAATTCTGCTGTTATCCACAGTGCAGCATAATTGAGGTACCTTCACTACATAGTCTTCAGCTGTCCACTGCAACACCTCAAGAACAGCAAGAGATGGACAATAAATATTGGCCTTACCAGTGATACCCATACCTTGAACATGAATAAATAATCATTTCCAAAATGTTCCAGAGTACTCATTTAGAATTACTCCATTATTTTAAGAGCACCATTAGTGCATTTGTGTTAAGTAGATGTACACAGAGAAAGGAATTTAATGTAGTTGATTGATAACTTCACTGACAGTAGTTTCAACTACAGGGCATTTCTCGACTGCGTTGCTGAATCTAACCAAACATTTTCGTTCTCTGTTGACTTAAAGATTGAAATGCCAAAATCAGGATGGAATGTAAGTTAGACTAAACCTGTCCATTAGCAGTAGAGCTGATTTGATTGGGCAATGTTATTGGACAATGGTCAGTGCATTACATTGTTACTTGCATGCCTGATGCTAGACTCCTGGAGCAGACTTTCTATTCTGTGCTCTCTCATAGAAAGAGCAGACAGAGGAAAAGATTCAATGATATGCTCAAAGCCTCCTTGAAAATTTTCAACATTCCCACCAACTTCTGGAATCCCTAGCCCATGACTGCTTGAAGTAGAGGAACATTTGGAGTGATTTTGAGGACCTTGAATCTATATATCAGGAGTGCACAGAAGCCCAGCATAAATTGCACCTTGCAAACTACCCACCAAATCGCCCTGTCAGGCGCATTCTGCCCCATGTGTGGAAGAGTCCACAGTTCCCACATTGGTCTCATCTGTCACTTAAGAACCCACAATAGAAGCAAGTTATCCTTAATCTTGAGAAACTGCCAAAAAATCCAAAAGTAGTGTATTCTAGCACCATAGTTTGGTGGTGGTGGAGGAGTTGAATTCAATGATAGGGTTGCTCACTAACTGATACAACATTACAAATAGTGTCAAACTTCTTGATTGTTCTAACAGGTGGACCCCTCTGTGCTAGTGGTGAGTATTCCGCAACACTCCTTACTTAACACTGATGGCACAGTCAACTTAAGGGATTGTGAGTTTGAGCCTCATAAGGATATATTCTCCCTATAGCATTGTTACAGGGAGTGCTTCATCGTTCAGAATTTTTCCTCTTGAGATGTGTCCTGCTAGATGTTAAACACTTTGTTATTGTTAAACCCTTTTTCTTGGGTCATGGCCGACATCTCTACTACAACCAGAGCGGGAAGGCACAGAGTGACCATTTCTGTTCTGTCAGTGGGATCTCAATATGACTAAATAGATGCTCCAGCTGTTTTCAAAAAGCTCAGAGACAAAGAAAACTCATTGTTTGAAGTGCTTTGAGTCTTTCGTTAGAGATGTGACAAGGTACTAAATAGACAGAAGATGTTTTTATCCTTGTAGAAGAATTAGAGCATCTTTCCCTTCCTGTGGTGCATATCTTCTATGAACTTTTCATTGCACTGCTTTATATGACTGGCTACAAATTTTCCCTTGCTTTCGTGAAGAGTTATCTGATTCTGAAAAATCATTAGAAATACTCAGCTGGTTTGGATTACAACTAACTGCAGCCATACAGATGAACAATGATTCAGAGTAGATTCCTCTTCCATGCCTTAAGCTGATCCCAGTCAAGCCTGCAGAACCTCATAAAGAGGAATGATTGGACTCGGCCAAACTCCTCCTGTAGATGAATACCTTTTGCCATCAGTTCAATTTCCAGTGAAAAATAGATTCTCTTCTTTGCTTTTGTTTTTCCAAGTATTACTATGAATGACAAAATGTGGTGATGGACATTCACCTTCCTTAAAGGTATTTCATGCTCATGAGTACTTAACATTTCATTTTAGTTTGTCAGTCTATCCTATTGACTGCTGATGTTATGGAAATCAACGCAGTGCCCAGTCGGTTTCACTGGTAAGATATTTAGTGCCTGCATATCAGAAGCAGGATTGACAGTAAGAGATACAGAGCTCCTTAAGAAGTCACAGTCTGTGATGTGCTAGTTTTGCTCAGTTTGATTGAGGTCTGTACAATAGCAGACTCAGCTGAATCCTCGAGTAATATTGTACTGCAAACAATTCCACTGTCACGTTGCCAATTAATTAGGGAGTAAAGAGCGACTGAATGCTATTAGCCTCTCCCTTCCTGACAGTAAAGAATGAAATGCCATTTCTGCTTGAAAATTTCCCCATTGTGCAACTTTCAGGTTTATGAAATAAATTTCAAATTGAAATGCCCCGAATTTACAATGGCAAGGAGGAGAAGAAGACTCATTGTGGGTTTTATTGACAAAATGAGATTAAAATTGATTTGATGACAACAAAGGCACCCGAGGTTTTATCATACTTCAAGATAGACACAGAGAAAATGTATAAATTATAGCCTCAACTAAAACTGGAGGTTAGGGAAAGGTACATAACCATTAATAAATCCAGCTAGAAATTCAAATGTTGTTTGTTTACCTGTGTAGGAGTGAGAATGTGAGGCTTGTTACCACATGGAGTGGTTGAAGTGAATGGTTTAGATACATTTAAATGGATCTGAACTATTTGAGTGGACGGAGGAGAAAGAAAAGGAACATATATGCTGATAAGGTGAGATAAAGGAAATAGAATAGGAGTGATCTCATTTGGAGCATGAACGCTGACCAACATGTGTTGAATAGTCACTTATTGCACTGTAAACTCTAAGTAAATATAGCCTATGCTGCCATGGTTTATGACTTAACTCCCTCAACCAGCCTGACATCAGTGGCAGTGAGCTTGAAATTCAATCAGGCATTTCCAATCATGAGTCTCGCTGCATGCTTTCAGTGTCAGATGTGCACTAAGTGATGTCATTGTCTGTGCAACATATCTTTTGAAGCAGTGCCTGGGATATTAATCCAAGTTGTTACACAAAGAACAGGCCAGGTGTCATATTATGGAAACACTCAACTCTCAATATGAGAGCCTGGGGCAGATGAGGGTTTGGGCAGATCAGCCATGATCATACTGAACGACAGGCTTGAGGGGTGGAGTGGCCTACTCCTACTCCTATTTTCTTTGGTCCAGATGTTCTAATGTGGGTCAATGGCTCACCAACCCTGACCCAGCTGGTCTTTCAGAGTCATTTGGCTTGGTGAGATTGTCAGCTCTCATTCAAAAGCCACTGCATAAGCGTTGTACATGAAGGGGATGTGGCAGGGAAAGATCTAACTGGGGGAATACCCAGAAGCACTAACACCAACCCTTCGACATTCTGTACAAACTGGGCTTCTGTGAAAGAAATGGACTGAGTAGCCATAACGTACTTAAGAGTCAGCGTTTGGAGGCAACTCAATCTTTCTGTCATTGCTTAAGTATTTTCCACAGCTCTTTAGTCCTGTCAGTGATGGGGCACTTATAAAATGCCACTCATCATTTGGGAACTAATGAGTTTCATGAGGTTATTTATCTACTGGAAGCTTCATAAGCCCCTGACCCAATATCTGCCTGCACTCAGAAACTGTGTCTCAATGTCTCTCCCTCAAAGCCAAAGCCAACTAAAGATGCCAATGACTTGCTGAGGATACAATTCCGTATGGACCAAGATTCAAACCTGGACACGTCCTGATTATTCTTTTCCTTTGAACAAAAACTTTCCAAATGAGTGATGGTAGGCTCAAGACTTACGACCCAAGATCCCCAGGGTACATCTCCAAAACACACAGTAGAAGAAACTTCTTTACTCAAAGACTGGAGAGGCTGTGGAACTCGTTACCACAGGAAGTGGTTCAGGTGAACATTATAGATGCACTTAATGGGAGGCTGAACAAGTAGATGAGACAGAGGGAATAGGAGGAGGGAGGCAAAGAGGAAAGATAGGAGGAGGCCTGAGTGTAGCATTGATACCAGAATGGACTGGTAGAGCCAAATAGCCTGTTGAATTAGATATTATGAGGTGAATTTGAGGTAAGAAGCATGAAAGGAAGAGTCAGGAATACAGGAATACAGATGGACCAATCAGTCACTTGAGCCTGTTTCAAATCAAATGGAATCACAGCAGTTTAAGGTTTCTGTGGTGTTTGGGAGACCTTAAAGCACCCTCACATTCTGCCCTATGTGTGCCTAGCTCTATCAGTTGGAACTCCTTTGTGGTCAGTCTTTAATATTGGTTCCCCAGCTCTCCTTGGTTTAATGTCCCTTTGCTCTATCTTCATGGCATCCTGCATTATAAGAGCATATGATATAGGAGCAGAATTAGGACATTCAGCTGATCGAGTCTGCTCTGACATTCAATCATGGCTGATTTTTTTAACCCCATTCTCCTGCCTTCTCCCCTTAACCCTTCACCCCCTTACCAATCAAGAACCTATCAATCTATGCCTTAAATACATCCAATGACCTGGCCTCCACAGCACTCTGTGGCAACAGATTCAGCACCCTCTGGCTTATGGTGTTGATAAAGGCACCTTATTTTCTCCAAATCATTCTTTCATTGTACAACCTCTAACAATGGTATGTATTGTATCTATGTATTCAATTTCTTGAATGACTTCTTGATTCATTAATCTGGTACTGGGCATAGTTTCCTTCAGCAGAATTTTCACATAGCCAGTTCCCTATTTATTAATCAACCATGTTTCTCAGTCTAAAGCATTGAAGAGATGACCAATACCTGTGCCCAATGTAATGTATTTTCAGTGTCCACACTTTCATTGGATTTGTTGCATGGTTGCTATTTCAAGAACCTAGAGGAGTGCAAGATGACAAAACTGCAGAGACCTACAGAATGGAAATAAGTGCTAAGAAAAACATATTGTACTCAGTGTCTAAGTGTATGGACAAACTGTGATTCTATTGGATACGAGAGTCATAAAGTGTACCTGCTTTGTAACAATGAAACTGACTAGAACGTGGAGAAGCTTGAAGATTCAACAGGTACATTAAGTGTCTTCCCCAGCAAATAAACCACCACCATCTCTTTTGATGTGTGTATGCTTTAACATACTTCTGAGGTCAAACACTTCCAAGATCAGAATCATGTTGTTGTGAAGAGTGATAATGAAATCTAAACAGAATGCCAAGTCCCAAGTATTTGGGAGGCACCATCAGAGAAGACAATATCAGAAATGAAAACGAGAACAGGTGAATGAACAGCCAATGAACCCATTGACCTCCTTATTAATTCCAATTACCTAATGCAGGTCTACAGCCACAATAATGTGTAACATCTTTATCAAAGTGATCTTTCTCAGGTGTTTTACAAGACTATTATCAAGCAAGATTTGACACCATTCATATCAGGAGATATTAGGACAGACAAGATTGATATAAGAGGTAGTTTTAAGGAGAATCTTAAATGAGGAAAGAAAAATTTGAGAGACTGACGGGTCCAGGAAGAGAACTCCAGTGGTAGAGTGTGGGCAAATAAATGGCCATGCTCCACAGCTTGTGCAATGAAAACTTGGGACACACAAGATGACAAAAAGAAGGCATGTTGAAGGAGGTTACGGAGATTGGAAGGGGTTAGAAGGGTATGAAAACATGGGTGAGAATTTAAAAACTGAATCATTGATTTTATGCCCTTATCCAACACCCAGGTAATCCAGCTCATGCTACTTCATTGTCTTGGTCCTGGAAATGTGATATATAACCCAAAAATACAGCAGAGGAAAAATCAAGTGGAAGTGAGCAAAATATATACCAGTGGTCGAGCAAAAAAATCAAAGCTGCTAGAAATCTGAAATAAAAGCAGAAAATGCTGGAAATACTCAGCAGGTCATCATGCAGCATCTGTGGAGAGAAACACAGTCAATGTTTCAGGTCAATGAATTTCATCAGAAATGAGTATTTCCAGCATTTTCTGTCCCTCTGTACGTTCGGTAATGACTTCAAGTTCAACCATGTACAGGGCAATTGGTTCCAAAATCCTGTGCTCCCCATGAAGTGCTGCTCAGAGGGAGTCTGCATCACGGATAAAATGTGGAAGTGAGAGATCTTGAAAATCATCTCGAACAGCTACGAGGAGTGACACTAAATGGACAACTCTTTCAAAGAGCCAACAAAGACACAGGTGGCCTCACGTGCTTCCTAACTTTCTCACTCCATAAATTGTGTGAATTTACTTATCACCAAGAGAATGAAAATTGCTACATATGGCAGGAGACTGAAAATCTCTAACAATAATAGTTAGTTACTGGAAAAATAAATATTTCCATATTTATTTGCTATTTGACAGTTATAAGGAGGTTACTTCAATACTTTTTTTCATTACCATATGATCCAGAGTTGCTGCAATTCAATATCACATACTGCTCCACCTCTAAAGATTCTCAAGTGTCCCAACAGAGGACAAGATCTGTGAACTAACATTATGAAGCACTTGTGCGGCCGAGAAAATGCTCCGTAATGTTGAAGTGTTCACAAAGCAAATGTAAAATGTGAGAATTGCTTCTATTCCTACCCACTAACTTGACTTATTGCAGTCTCCCAGCTGAAAGCTGTGCTGTGCGACTTTTCAGCAGTGTTGGTATGGGTGGTAATCCTCATCAAGCCTTTCATGATTCTATGAGATTGAATTAAATATGGGTTCAGTTTGCATTGTGCTTGGGGAAACAGAGGATCAGCAATAGGTCTTACAATAACTTGACCTTGATCCACCATTCAATTTGATTATGCCTTATCAGTAACTCAACTTCAAATACCAACCTGTATTAAACAGAACACCATAAAGACACTCAGAAGGTCATGCAGCACCTGTGGAGAGAGAAACACAATCAGTATTTCAGATCCAAGACTATTCAACAGGATTGTGTTTTTGACCTGAAACCGTAACAGTTTCTCCATCCACAGTTGCTGCCTGACCTGCAGAATGTTTTCAGCATTTTCTGTTTTCTTGCTTCAGGTTTCTGACATTTTCAATCTTTTATATACCTACCTGTTTTAGGTCGCTAATCTCTGATATCCTTCCCAAAATTCATTAACTAGATTGTTCAAAGGCTCGGGTTACCTTTCTATTTTTGGGAGATGGGTTCTGAACAAGTACAGCTACTGGCCACACAAGTGTTTCATAATATCAGTTCACAGATTTTCTCCTCCCTAATTTTATTTGGAATTTTATTTTTAAAGCTAGGATAGTAAATGGTATTTAGTTGTAACAACACTGTATCATATAGTAATAAATTTGTTTAAAAGTTCTCTGTTAAATGAGATTTTACTCATCTATTTAGTGCAGCAAAGTGGTTCAGTGAGTAGAACGGCTGCCTCACAGTGCTAGAGACCTGTGTTCAATCCTGACCTCTGGTGCTGTCTTTGTGGAGTTTGCACGTTTTCACTGTGACCACATGGGTTTCCTCCAGGTGTTTTGTTTTCCTTCCAAATCCCAAACACATATAGGTTGATGGATTAATTGGCCACTGTAAATTGCCCTGAGGTAGTTGGTAGAATACGGGGAGAGTTGATGAGAATGTGGGGAGAATAAAATGAAATTAATGTAGGATTACGGTAAATGGGCAACTGATGGTTGATGTGGACCCAGTGGGCTAAAAGGCCTGTTTCCATGCTTTGTTTCTCTATCGTTCTGTGGTTCTAAATAACCTTCAATTCAAACCCTCTGTAAACTAACAGCCCAAAATAAGGTTACTAAAAAACCAAATAGCACAGAAAGGGGGTGGTCACTAAATTTATCATACCTATTCCAGCTCTTTGACAGAGCTAAACTATTTTTTGCACCATGTGTTTTGCCCAGTGTCCTGTGTTTTTTTTCCCTTTTTAAGTAATTCTGCTCATATTTGCATTGATTCTTTTGCTAATTATCTTAAATGTGTATCCATTAGTTAATGACTTTCCTACAGTGAAAATAGTTTCTATTAAGTCCTTTAATCTTTTTGAATTTCCCTATCATCAAAGCCGCCCTGAAACTTTCCAGTCTATGAAGAATAATCTCATTATTTGGAGCTGGGAATGGAATTGGAGTAGATGAACCAATGGGGTTATATGGACAGGATGTAAGAGTAAGAAAGGGGTGGTCACTTTGGGTTATACTGCAAGCCTCCCAATAGTCAATGAGAATTAGAAGAACAAATAACTAGGCAGATCACAGAAGGGTGTAAAAGCAACACTGTTGTAGTCATGAGGGACTTTAACTTTCCCAATATTGACTGGGATTGCAAGGGGTTTAGATGGGGAGGAATTTGTAAAGTACATTCTGAAAGGTTTCTAGAAGCAGTACATAGAGATTTCTACTTTGGAAGGGGTTGTAGTTAACTTTATCTTTGGGAATGAGGGCGGGCAAGTGATTGAAGTGTCTGTGAAGGAACTGAGAACAGTGACAAGAGTTTGGTAGGTTTCAATGTAGTCACAGAAAAAGATAAAGTTGGTCCTCGAGTTAGGCTCCAATCTGCGAGGAAGCAGATTTTGATGGTGTTAGACAGGATCTGGGGGAGGTTGGTTGTGAGCAGCTTCTTGGTGGGAAAACAACGTCTGATACATGGGAGGCATTTAAAAGTGAGATAGTAAGAGTTATGAGTCAACATGTCCCTCTAAGGATAAGAGGCAAAGATGGTAAGTTTAGGGAACCTTGGTTAATGAAGGATATTGAAGATTTGATCAGAGAAAAGAAGAAGTCAGGTAGCCTACTTGTGTAGATTGATCATTATAGTGCCTGTATCCAGCTTTGGTCCAGAGACCAATAAAGATGATGGTATCCTCATGTCTAATTCTACCCTCCTTCTCCTTCTAACCTTCTAATATCTTCTAATTGACAAGCAAACGATTGCACAAGAATCCACCTCTATCTGGAACCTCTCTCCCCACTTTTCCTGCACTCTTGGGCCTTTCTCTTTTCAGACAGCACAGATTTCCCATCTGGCCAGATGGCAGCAGCTCAGTAACATGACAGCAATAGTAAAGGTGCCCCTTCACCCAATCTGCCACACAGCCATAAGGCTGAGACCACAGACATTAGCACAGAGATGGAATCTGCACCTGGTGAGATATTGGGCACCAGTGACCCGCAAACAGGGCAGGGAGAAAGGGTACCCTAGATTGCAGGGTCTCAGCTTCAGAAGAAAAATTGGGACTCCAAGCTCTACACACAATGCCATCCCAGCTTGCCATAACTCCCCTTTGCTCCTTGTTATAATGGGTATGCTTGCAATTGTAATCGTCCATTCAAGTTTGCGTGCCATCAGTCTTGCCGCTGGAGAAGACCGGTGGTATACAAAGTTGACTGGAAGATTGTAATTGCAAGCATATAGACATAACAAGGAGCAAAGAAGAGTTATGGCAACCGGGTATGGAATTTTGTGTGGAGCTTGGAGCCCATAATTGAAATGGTGGCCAGCTCCATGCCAATACTAGGTGAACTAACCATCATACAGTGTCTATTGGACTATGCCTCAGCTTATATTGCAGCATTGGGAAAAATCACCTACCATCTGCGTGTGGAGGTAGAAGTCTAGTGGCCTTTGCCATACGTGTCAGGCAGTTGTCCTCATGGGTGCCCTCAAAGGAATTTTAAAGGAATTTTAGTCTCACAGCACACTAGGACCTTTCCCTTAAGTACCGCTGGTCCTTAAGGGTGTGGCAGTAGCCCAAGTCTGCTGTAGGCTTTTAGTCTGGTACTGCTCATGGTGGAATGGTACAGTATATTGTCAGACCATTTACTCAGCTTTACTCTCCACACTGGGTCTGTTGGGCATCTTGTTACAGCTCCAACCTGTATTTCACAGCTTTTGTATGTCCCTTTCTCTGCTTTCTCTCCCTAACACTGCCCCCCCCCCCCCCTCCACATTAATCCATCAACTAGATGGCTTTTTCACAGCTTATCACCATGGCTTCACTCCATCAAGAACATTCCCTGTCTATCCATCCCCACCTGCCCATCCCCAACAACCTTAAACACATTTGTTTTCTCACTTTTCCAGTGCTAATGAAGGGTCCTCGACCTAAACAATTATCTCGGTTTTTCTTTACACAGATGCTGCCTGACTTGCTCAGTGTTCCCAGTATTTTCTAACTTTTTGTCTTTAGTTTTCTACTGATAGGTTATTGGTGTACCTTACCCATTTTCTGCAGATTCAATAAATCTCAGATATTCTTTCCTCCCCTGCAACTTCCTGCTTGCCTTTGTTCAGCTTTGTGGAAGAATTGCATTGACATGAAATCTATACACCTTCAGAATGAGTTGCCTTTGAGAAGGCTTGCTAAATCTTCATTTTGTACAAAGTGAAGCCACTCAAGTTTGAGACTTGGAACAGGATTTAAGACTCTGGCCCCAACTCTGATTTTCAAATCTCCATTTGATTTGCAAGTTGTAAATCCTGTTCCGCTCCACTTTAAAGTGCAGATTAATTTGTCCTGCTAGCTGAGAAAAATCAAAATTATAAAGTAAAATTGGACTCTGATGATTTCCCATTTTAAAAAGAAGCAGGTCAAAATGAGAACATTCCAACAATGATTCCCATCCAAAACGTTCAGCCACCATTCCTCCAGTAAGTGTTTGCTGGCTTGCTGTCTATTTCTGGCATTTGCTTTTTATTTTGATGTTCATAAAATTATCTTTATGCCAGTAAAATTTTCAAAGTTCACATTTACAAGACTATCACAAGAGCTTTTGTGTTACTATGAAGCCATCACAGTATATAGGATTGAGAATCTCCCTATCCCTAGAAATTAATCATTTTAAAAGACACTGAAAACACTTTCAAATATTTGATAACATATCCAAATGGTGATAATTAGTGATAAGACAAACACCAGTCTCTCTTTTCACTCTGAAGTTTAGGCAGAAATAATGCAGAGCTTCTTTTATTGGACCATTGATACAAGGGTTTTATCTCATGAATACATTAGTAAGAAAGATGTTTGATCACATCTTCATTCTGTAGTCTCCATACCTTTGCAATTGACAATAATAATTTGCCTACTGGGCTAACTTGAGGGAAACCATCAGTAGATTTCACCAATGCCTTGGCATGTAAGCAGAAAGTAGGGAATATAAATCCTAAGGCTGCCTGTCACTTGAACTTACTTGCCACGGTTGGGTGAGTTTCCATCAATTCCCGACCGTATCATCACATGGGGTGTCATGCCAGAAGCAAGGTTTCCGATCTGGGAAAGGGACAGCTTGACACTGTCTAGTCCGCTTTGGTTCAATCATCCGTCCTCTGACAGCTTGGAGATTACTGCTAATATCGTCTCGGAAGTGCCCTGGGCGAAGATAGAGAAAAGTATGTTTGTCTAAGATTGCCTTCTACTGGGGAGCATTAAACAGGCTATGTAGCTGGTACTGCCCATTGACTGCCAAGTACGGTGATGAAGAGGAATTTCCTCTCTCAAAGGCTGATGAAATTTTGGAATTCTCGAGGTTGGAGAGACAAGGAGGCTGAGTCCTTGGGCTGGCTTGTGCTGGTGGTTTCACAGAGATTGGGGGTTCAATGCATTCTAGACTTCTGCCCCTGTACACTGCAGAGAAATCAATGGAAGTCAGCTGCAGGCAGGTATGACCTCTTGCTCTGTCCCTGTTCTCATCACCAAGTCCAGGGGTCCCTGTAGTTTGCTGACCTGAGAGGCTGAAAGCATTTTATACTCTTTCTCTCAGTTTTACTCCATTTATTGATTTAACACATTTAACACAGCCCATTCATTTCATAAAAGAAAACACGTTTAGCTATGCTCCTTGTTTATTTTTTTTCTTTAATTTGTTCTATCTATTATTAATTATTTAACAATAGTTTTAATTTAGTTTAAGTGCATTTCTTTCAAATTTGTAATAGTTTTTAAAGTTTAGAATGCATTGAACCCACAACCCAGAAAAGTGAGAAGTGATATACTTTGGAAGATCGAATTTGAAGGCAGAATACAAGGTTAATGGCAGGAATCTTAGCAGTGTGGAGGAACAGAGGGATCTTTGGGTGCACGTCCATAGATCCCTCAAGGTTGGCGCACAGGTTGATAGGGTTGTTAAGGAGGCGTATGGAGTGTTGGCCTTCATCAGTAGGTGTATTGAGTTCAAGAGCCGTGAGGTAGTGTGCAGCTCTATAAAACTCTGGCTAGACCACACTAAGAGTATTATGTTCCGTTCTGGTCGCCTCATTATAGGAAGGATGTGGAAACTTGAGAGAGGGTGCAGAGCAGGTTTACCAGAATGTTGCCTGGATTGGAGAGCATGTCTTATGAGGATAGGTTGAGTGAACTTGGGCTTTTCTCTTTGGAGAGAAGGGGGATGAGAGGTGACTTGACAGAGGTGTACAAGATGATAAGAGGCATAAATCGAGTGGACAGTCAGAGACTTTTTCCTAGGGTGAAAATAGCTAACACGAGGGGACATAATTTTAAGGTGATTGGAGGAAGATTCACTGGGGATGTCAGAGGTAAGATTTTACATAGAGAGTAGTGGGTGCGTGAAATGCACTGCCGGCAGAGGTTGTGGGGACAGATACATTGGGGGCATTTAAAAGACTCTTCTATAGGCACATGAATGATAGAAAAATGGAGGGCTATGTGAGAGGGAAGGATTAGATTGACCTTAGAGCAGGATAAAATGTCGGCACAACATCGTGGGCCGAAGGGCCTGTACTGTGTTGTAATGTTCTAGGTTATTTCAATCAACTACTTCCAGTCGTGTCTGATTATCAGAGACGTTTAAAATTACGGAAGCAGGGCTTTGGCAGCACGAGCTGTCAGAGGTTTCAGGACGAGGCCTCAGGATGGGTTGTCTTCTGGCCAGAAGATGGAGCGGTACAGCACAGGAACGGGCTCTTCAGCCCACAATGCCTGTACCAACCATGACGCCAATTTAAACTGCACCAGTTGCCACTTGGAGGCCAATCCACACCTGCTGGACAACCATATACTGTATGTCACCGGGATCGCAACAAAAGGTTAGTGCAGCCTTGGGGCTAGCTCAGCCTATTCAAAGCTGAAATAGAAAATTATTTTGGATGCTGGAATCTGGAGCAACAAACAATCTGCTGGAGGAACTCAGCGGGTCGAGCAGATCTGTGGGAGGAAAGGAATTGTTGATGTTTCAGGTCAAAACCCTGTATCTGGACTGAGAGTGGAGAGGCCAGGAACAATATTTTGGTCTATAAGGAAGTCAAGGGCAGGAAAGCAAAACTAATGACAAGATTAGATCAGCCATCATCCTGTTGGAACTTTTATTTCTTTTGTGTTGATGGACTTCTGAGCAATTGGTCCTTGTGCCTTTTACAATGAGAAAAGACAAGTAATGAAGCATCATTGACCTTGCTTTACTCCCTCCACAGATGCTGCCTAACCTGCTGACTATCTTCAATGTTCTTGGTTTTTGTTTCAGATTTCCAACATCTACAGATTTTAAAAAAAAATTAAGTGTGAGAAGAAACTTGCCTTTAACAATTACATTTTATTCTTCGAGACTTTCTTCCATAAAAGCTAACTGTGCTAGTAAGAGATCAAAAAATATTTTGGGTGCATTAAGAATGACAGTACATGTGAACTTATAATAACATCAGTTTCCATGGATGTAGAAGACAGTTCTATACAGATATAGAAGTATGTTGCAGACGATTCAAAATTGTTTTATGTGACAATTACTAAAGAATTTCAACATATATATAAAACAAATTTATCTTATTACTGAAAGTTTCAAAAATCAAATGCAGACCAGCCCAGGATTTAAACTAGATGGCATGAAAAATGCGTGCTGGAATCACAATGTGCAATGAATCTGTGCCCATTTGACCTGCTGCAGAATGCATGAAAAACTTGTGCTGCAACCCTTTTTCACCTTGGTGTTGATTATCCAAGTGCAATCCTGACGGGGTGTGCTTCATGTGTGACTGAAGAAATTGGTGAGTGCACCCATTGTGGTAGCTGTTGTGCATAGATTCAACAGGCAAGCCTTGATCCAATAGCAAGGGGACAAAGATGACTGGAGACCTGACCCTGGATAGCCAATATCCATCCCTGTGTGTGTGTGTGTGTGTGTGTGTGTGTGTGTGTGTGTGTGTCTGAGTCTGTGTGCGTGTGTGTCTGAGTCTGTGTGCGTGTGTGTGTGTGCACCGATAGGCATCAATGTCTGTGTGTATGTGTGTGTGTGTGTGTGTGTGTGTGTGTGTGTGTGCGCGTTGATGGGCATCAATGTCTGTGTGTGTGTGTGTGTGTGCGCGCGCGCGCGTGCTGATGGGCATCAACGTCTGTGTGTGTGTGTGTGTGTGTGTGTGTGTGTGTCTGAGTCTGTGTGCGTGTGTGTGTGTGCACCGATGGGCATCAATGTGTGTGTGTGTGCGCGCTGATGGGCATCAATATCTGTGTGTGTGTGCGCGCTGATGGGCATCGGTGTGTGTGTGTGTGTGTGTGTGTGTGTGCTGATAGGCATCAATGTCTGTGTGTGTGTGTGTGTGTATGTGTGTGTGCGCGCTGATGGGCATCAGTGTGTGTGAATGTGTGTAGAGCCTGTTTGGACTATAAGACACACATACATGGATGCATTGATGCCCATCAGTGTACAGTGCACATGTGCGTGCACGTGCGCACACACACACACACACACACACACACACACACACACACACACACACACACACACACACACACACACACAGTGATGGATATTCACTATCCAGGGTCAGGACACTTTTTGCTAAACTCAGCTTTTTAGCACAACAGAAGAAACTGTCTGAGGTTTAAGATCTTTAACTTGTACTATTTAGCCATAATAATTCTGTTCAGGCTCAGGAAGCCTATTGTTGACTTAAATGAGACTGCAACCTAATCAGGAGAAACAACGTTGTTTACATTAACCTAAAGCTCCAGCCATCTGACCCGATCAGTGCAGTTGTGAAAACATCACATGCAGATGAGGTCGTCACTAGCTGAGTGAAAAAAAGATATAAATATTAGAAGGCAGTAAGGGTGGGGAGAAGCCTTGACGCAAGAAGGATCTCTTTCCAGAGCTTTCTTTCTATGACGGATGGCATGCTCATCAGCAACTCATTGGTATGGTTTTCTAGTTTGTAAAAATTGTATTTGTGTTTCGAAATCCTTTGTTGAATTGTAATCTCTGTTAGAATTTACCCCTTGAAATAAATGTGCTCCATTTAAAATAAAATAACTCTTTAATCTGCTTCGTTAGATGGAAACATCTCCTTCTTGGTTTGGAGGGGGCCCACAGCTTGAAATAGTGATTGTTAACAGTCAAACCCTGTCAGAAAAGAGACTGAAGTAGTGAAGTAAATGCATCTTTGCATTATAGGTTGATACGGTATACGTAATCTCCCTAAAGTGAGGGTACTGATAGAGACCTATAAGACCTAACATCTTGGTTTCAGTTTAGGACTGTAGAATGTGTACACTCAATATCATTGCCGCACACATGCGTGCGCGCACACACACGTGCACACACGCACATACGCGCGCGCACACACACGCACATGCATATGCATACACACATACGTACACACACATACATATACATGTACACACACACACACACACACAAACACACACACACACACACACACCTCCCTCTCAATTCCCACCATTACCATTCGCCCCTCTCTCATTCAGTCTTCTGTCCTGAATTTCCTCTCCTTCAGTCTCCACCCACTCCCTAACCCAACCAACCTCCTCCTCCCTTCCAGATAGCCCTGCGCGCCTTTCCTGAGATACTTTGCTCTTCCCCTTGGCACAGTGTCTCCTCATTATTGCCACCTCAACCATGTGCCTCCCCTTTACCCTACCCTCCCTTGCTCTCCAGCTATAAGAAACGCCTTGAGAAACGTTTTGTTGTCCACAATGGGTTGAAACCTCATGTAAGTTTTCAACTGGCCACCTGACAGGTTGGTGCTTCCGCAGAGGCAAATACCGACACCAAGCTCTGAGTGATTCTAACAAACGATCTGCTGGAGGGACTCAGCTGGAAGAACCAGGGAGGGGAGGGGAGGTGGGGGGTGGAGATGGGAGACAGTGGCAGGTGAAATGATAGATGGAGGCAGATGGAGAGAGAGAAAAAAGGGAAAAAACAATAGATGGAGCAAGTTGGGGGGAGGAGAGGGTGAAGATGGGAGACGGCCGCTGGAGGGAGATAAGCAGGAACACAAAGCGTTTCCAGAGCTGGATTCGGATAAGTAAAGGAGGAACCACTAGGGGAGAACCGTTACCCTCCATCTATCATTCACCCTGCCACCGTCTCCCTACTCCACCCCCACTCACCTCCCCTACCTGGCACTACCTGCCTGTCATCTTACACCCCTCCTCAGTCCACCAATGTCACCTTTCTCACCACTCCCCTTCTCCTTATACCTGCCACCTCCCCTCTCCACTCTCGGTCCTGATGCAGGGTTTCGACTGGAAACGTCGACAATTCCTTTCCTCCCACAGATGCTGCTCGACCCGCTGAGTTCTCCCAGCAGACTGTTTGTTACTCCAGATTCCAGCATCCGCAGTCTCTTGTACCTCCAAATCATTGTAAACTTGCAAAGTACATGAGAGGATGGGTCACACAGTCAGCATCTGCAAAATAAATGTCCCCTGCCAAGTTGCCCTTCCTGCACTTCCAAAAGGCATTTGAGAAAATGTCACACAATGGGCTGTTGCACAAGTTAAGATCTCATGGTATTGGATAATGGGTTATCATGGGTTGAAAGCTGGTTATCACATCGAAAACAGAGTTGGAATAAGTGTTTTTTTTTCAGGTTGGAAGGATATAACTTGTGAAGTACCCAGGGATTAGATACATAGAATATAGAACATAAAACAGAACAGCACAGGAACGGGCCCTTCAGCACATTATGTCTGTGTCGACCATGATGCCAATCCAAACTCATCCCATCTGCCTGCACTTGGTCAATATCCCTCCATTCCATTCCCTGCCTGTTTATGTGCCTGTCTAAGTGCCTCAAACATTGCTTTCATATCTACTGTCATCACCTCCTCTGGCAGCACGTTCCAGGCACCCACCACTCTCTGTGTAATAAAACCCTTTCCTCGCACATCTCCTTTAAATTTCCTCCTCTCACCTCAAACCTGTGCCCTCTCGTGTCTGACATTTCCATCCTGAGAAAAAGAGTTTATCTACCCTATCTACGTCTCTCATATTTTTACGTACTTCTGTCAGGTCACCCCTCAGCCTCCGACACTCCAGAGGAAGTTCTTGACCCTCAGTTATTTACTATCTATGTTAACAAGCTGGAGGAGGGGGCAGAAGGACAAGTCGTAGTGAGTATACTGTGACTCTGCAGTGGGATGTAGAAAGATTGAGAGAGTGGGCAAAAACCTGGCCAAATGGAGGTTAATGTGGGGAAGTGTGAGGTTATGCACTTTGATAAGAGGAATCAAAAGATGGATTATTTTCTAAATGGAAAGAGACTGCAAGTGATTGAAGTTCAGAGGGATCTGGGTGTTCTAGTGCATGAATCAGAAAAAAAACTAGCAGGCAGGAGCAGCAATTAGTTAAGATAGCAAATGGCATATTTAATGCAATAGAGTTGGAGTTAAGAAATAGATAAGTATTGTTACCATTGCACAGGGTATTAGTGAGGTCACACCTGGAGCACCATGCAGAGTTTTGGCCTCCTCACCTAAGGAAGGATGTAGTAGCTTTGGAGACAGTCCAGAGGTGATTCACCAGGCTAATTCTTTGAAGCGTATGTATTTAAAATGAAGGTCAATGATTTTTTGAAAGATCAGGAGAATGAGGGCTTTGGGGAACTGGTACAGAAGAGGAGTTGAGGCCTGGGGTAAATCAACCATGGTTATTTGAATGGCAAGACAGGCTTGATGAGCTAGGTAGTCTACTCCTGTTATTTTCTTGTGTTCTTGTGCCCTTGTTTCACAACAGCACACTCTGACAATAAAAATGGGAGGTTATGGCCTGGAAAATGTCGACCACTTTCTGATTTACCAAGAACCATGTAGAAGATAGTGAGATCAGTGAGGGATTTGCTGATATTCTCGGGGATGATGATATCAAGAAGGAGGAGGTGTTGGATCTCTTGAAGAACATTAAGGTGGAGAACTCAAGTTCAAATTTACTGTCATAGGCTTACATACCCAGGGTATAAATGCAATGAAAAATTAGTTTTTTGCAGCAGCAGCCAGTACATTGAAAACATGACAAACATAAGTTAACATGAATTAACATAAATTATACATAACTTACATGACAAAATAAACCTAACAACATTAGTGCAAGTTGAGAGAGAGAAAAAAAGAAATATACTCCAGGGTTTTTCAGGTTGATTCAAAAACCCGATGGCAGTGGGGAAGAAGCTGTTGTTGAACCTTGAGTTTTGGGTCTTCAGGCTCCTGTACCTCCTGCCTGATGGCAGCATGGAGAAGAGGGCATGGCCCGGATGGTGATGTCCTTAATGATGCCTTCCTGAGATATCACTTCTTGTGGATATCCTCGATGGTAGGGAGAGCTGTACCCGTGATGGAACCGGCTGAGTCCACCGCTCTCCTTAGTCTTTTGTGTTCCTGTGCATTGGAGTTTCCATACCAGGCCGTGATGCAACCATTTAGAATGCTTTCCACTCTATGTCTATAGAAGCTTGTCAGAGTCGTTGATGACATGCTGAATCTCCTTAAACTTCTAAGAAAGTAGAGACGCTGTCATGTCTTCTTCATGGTCCTATGTGCCATGCCCAGGATAGATACTCCAAGATGTCGACACCCAGGAACTTGAAGTTGTCCACCCTTTCCAATTCAGACCCTTCAATGAGGACTGGTGTGTGTTCCACAGGGCCGGATGGGATCTATCCCATGTTATTGAGTGATACAAGAGAGGAGACTTCTGGGGCTTTGACAGGGATCTTTATGTCCTCTTTAGCCACAGGCTAGATCCCAAAGTACTTGAGAAAAGCCAATGTTGCTCATTTGTTTAAGCAGGGCAATAGGGATAATCCAGCAAACTGTAGCCCGATGAACTTTACATCAGTGGTAGGAAAATTAATGGACAGGTTTGTTAGGGATAGGATTTACTCACATTGTAAAGCATGGATTATTTAGGGATAGTCAGTGTGGCTTTGTGTAAGGCAGGTCATGTCTTATGAACTTGATTGAGTTTTTTGAGGAGGTAACAAAGATGATTGATGAGTGCAGGGCAGTAGATGGACTTTCGTAAAGTATTTGACATGGCAGGTTGATCCAGAAGATTAAGGCACATGGGATCCACAGTGACTTGGTAGATTGGATTCAAAATTGGCTTGGCCATAGAAGACGGAGGGTAGTGGTGGAGGGGGGTTGTTCTGACTGGATGTATGTGACCAGTGGTGTTCTGCAGGGATCGGTACTGAGACCTCTGTTGTTTGTCTTACATATAAATGATCTGGATGAAAATGTGGGTTGGCTGATTAGTAAGTTTGCAGACAACAAAAATTGGTGGAGCTGTGAAGAGTGAAGGTGGTTGTCAAAGGATAGAGCAGGATAAAAATCAGTTGGAAATCTGGGTGGAGAAATGGCGGATGGAGGTTAATCCGGACAATTGTGAGGTGTTTCACTTTGGTAGGTCAAATGTAAGAGCTATAGGCATAGAGTTAGAGTCTTACAGTATGGAAACAGATCATTTGGCCCAACTCATCCATGACGACTGTGTTGCCCAGAGAGCTAGTCCCATCTGCCCACATTTGGCCCAAAACCCTCTAAACCTCTCCTATCCATGTACTTATCTAGATGGCTTTTAAACATTGCTAATGTGCCTTCCTCAACCACTATTTCTGGCAGCTCATTCCAAATATGCACCACGCTTTGCGTGAAGAAGCTGCCCTTGATGTCCCTTTTAAATCTCTCGCTTATGATCTTAAACTATGCCCTCTTGTTTTTAGAACCTGCTTCCTGGGGAAAAGGACTATGTGCTTTTACCCTGTCAGCGCCTCTCATGACCTTATATACCTCTATCAAGTTACCCCTCAATCTCCTACATTCCAGAGAATAAAGTCCTAGACTACTCAACCTCTCCTTGTAACTCAGGCGCCCAGGTCCAGGCAACATCCTGGTAAATCTTTTCTGCACTCTTTCTAATTTAATAATATCTTTCCTATCAGAGGGTGACTATAACTGTACACAATACTCCAAGTGAGGCTTCACCAATATCTTACATAGCTGCAACATAACTTCCCAACTCCTAATCTCAGTGCCCTGACCGATAGAGGCCAGCATGCCAAATGCCTTCTTCACCACGCTGTCTACCTGTGATGCTACTTTTAGCCAACTATGCATTTGCACTCCTAGGTCCCACTGTTCCATAAGAGGAAAGTATACAGTAAATGGCAGAACCCTAGGGAACATTGATATACAGAGGGATCTTGAGGTGCAAGTCCATTGATTCCTGAAAGTGGCAACACAAGTTGATAGGGTGGTAAAGAAGGCGTACATCATGCTTGCCTTCGTCGGTCAGGGCATTGAGTATAAATGTTGGAAAGTCATGTTGCAGCGGTATAAAACTTTGATTAGGCCACATTTGAAGTATTGTGTGCATCTTTGGACATTACAGAAAGGATGCGGGGGCTTCAGAGAAAGTGCAGAAGAAGTTCATCAGGATATTGCCTAGATTAAAGAGCAGTAGCTACAAGGAGTGGTCGGACAAACTTGGATCGTTTCCTCTGGAGCGTTGGAGGCTGAGGGGCAACCTGATGGTATATAAAATTATGAGAGGCACAGACAGGGTAGATGAAGTCTTTTTCCCAAGGGGGCAAATATCAAAAACTGGAGGGTATAGCTTTAAGGCGAGAGGAGGAAAGTTTAAAGGAGATTTACCAGGCAAGTTTTTTTACACAGAGAATGCGCGGTGCCTTGAATCTGTTGCCTTGGGAGGTGGTGGAAGCAGATCCAATGCCAATGTTTAAGAGGCATTTAGATAGGCACATGAAAGGGCAGGGAATGGAGGGTTGTGGACCATGTACAGGCAGATGGGATGGGATAGGTTTGGATTGGCATCATGGTTGGCACAGGCATTATGCCTGTTCCTGTGGTATACTGTGCTATATGTTCAATGTATCACAGGAGTCCTATCTCAATGAAGGCAGACATTGATGATGAAATTTGCCATTGTTTTCAATTCACCAGCAGAATATTTTCCCATCTGATGAAGACAGTGTGTGAAGATCCTATACGATTGAAGTGTTTGTATTGTTGTCATAGGACTTGCTCAGATGTCACCTGTTGGAAAACTCAGCTGCACTCTGAGGAAAATGTCCTATGGGAAGGATATTGTAACTGAAGACATTAAAAGGGAAAGATTTGAGGTTGGAGGCAAGGGGACAGAAGGGTTGCCATTGGGAGCTTGAGCTGAGTTGAGTTGAGTTGAGTTTCAGTCTATTGACCTGTGCGCAATGAAAAATTTGCTTGCAGCAGCATCGCAGGCATGTAGATTCAGACAACACACAACGTAAATTATATATAAATTATACAAGGCAGTGAAGGAAAAAACTGTGCCAAACAAGACATTCGTGCAAAAACACAATTAGAGACATGGTAGTGCAAAAGATGGTCCATAGTGTTCTGTTGCTGAGGTAGGATTAGGGTTGTGCAGGTTGGTTCAGGAATCTGTTAGTTATAGGAAAGTAGTTGTTCCTGAACGAGGTGGTGTGGGACTTCAGGCTTCTGTACCTCCTGCCCGATGGTAGCAGCTGGAAGAGGACATGACCCAGATGGTAGGGATCCTTGATGATGGATATCGCCTTCTTGAGGCAGTGCTTCATGTAGGTGCTTTCAATGGTGGGGAGGGCTATGCTCATGATGGACTGGCCTCTTGTGTTCCTGTGTGTTGGAGTTGCCATACCAGGCCGTGATACCAGGCTTTGAATGAAATGCTTCATTAAGACTTAATTCCAGTATAGATCTGCTTCAGCACCATACAGCTATCAAATTTCTTTGGAGCAAATCAAAATTCGAGGCTCAAACCACATGGGTAGGATGAGGTGACATCCTTGTCAGAGCCTCACTCCCTCTTCTCAGCATCAGCTCAGATCTCTCCTTTTAGTACAAGTTGCATTTACAATCCACCTCCCCCATGGGCAGAAGGGAACCACCCACTGCTTCTGTTGGGAATGAATGTGGCCTGAGTTCAAAGGTGAGCTTTTTTGTGTCAGAAGGAAAGCATCTTCAATGAATTAGCTGATTTTTTTTTCATAATGAAATTAATTCATAAAGTTAATCTTGGCTAATTATTTGCCTTTGATTAAGGGTTTAAATATTGTGGAAGGTAAATTTAAAACTCTCATAAGTTCTGGATAAAAAGGGATGAAATCTTTCACCTCAAACATAATAGAATTAATTAGCTATTGAAGAAAGTAGTGTAGATTAGAAAGAGTGCAGATGAGCTCAAAAGTGAATTAAATGTTTTTCTGAAGATTAAAACTTCTAGAGAGAAGCTGTATTTTTTTCTTCCTCATTCTTGGGATATGGCCAAGGGCAACATCTGAGCAGAGTAACTCCCCATGCACTGTATCCTATATTAAGCTGGAGACACAAGAGACTGCAGATGCTGGAATCTGGAGCAAAAACAAACCACTGGGGAACTCAGCAGGCAAAGGATTGGTGGATGTGTCAGCTTGAGATGCTGCATCAGGACTCATACATTAAGCTGCTTTCACACTAGACACCAAAGGAGCTTTCTTGTCATTTCTGACTCAGAAACAAAAGCTTACTATCCTCATGGGGAAAGCAACACTTCAACATGAAGGATGAATACCTAGGGAATTCCTGAGCAATTTTTTATAAAGCATCACAGGATCTTGTATGTCCTCCTCAGAAGCGAATGGATCCCTGGATTAATGATTCATGAAACAGATAAGATCCTTGGAGGTCTTGACTGGGAGAATGAGGCGAGGCTGGTTTTGTTTTTGGGAAAATCTAGAATGAAGGATCACTGTTTAAAATAAGAAGTTGCCCATTTAAGACATTGAGAGAGAAAAATGCCTCATTTGAGTCCCTGGAATCCTCTTCATAAAGGGCTATGGAAGCAGAGACTTTGACTTTTTTTAAGGCAGAGGTAGATTCTTGATATGAAAGGGGATGAAGGAATACAGCAGGTGGACAGGTCTGTAGAATTGAAGTTGCAATCAGATCAGCCACAAATTTACTAAATGGCAGAACATGTTTGAGGGCCAAGAGCTTTTCTCTTGCTCCTAATTTGCATTTCCATATGTTTGTATGTTTCGTCTGAAAGGTGGTACCTCTGAGAGTGTAGCACTCCCTCAGTATCATGTTAAGTATGTGGATTATTTTTAATGTATATACTTGATTGGATTTTTTTTAAAGTGCATTCATTTTCAGGCTGTGGATGCCACAGGCAATCTATCCTTACATTGCCCCTGGACTGAGGAAGCAGTTGACAGTGAACCATATTGGTGGGGCTGGAGTCATATACAGACCAGACTGGCTAAGGAGGGCAGGTTGCCTTTCCTGATAGACAGTAGTGGAGTAGATTGGTCTTTACAACAACCTAGTAGCTTCAAGGTTAGGTAACTCCATTGCCTCTTCCTGGCCTCTTCTTCTGGGCTGCAGGTTCATGACTTGTCCCCACCAAATTTAGTCTGAGAACTTCGAGATCCAGTCATGCTCCACAGCATCACAGGGTTGGCCAAACGGCTGTGGCCTCCAGCATGAGGACATTCCAGCAGCTGCCTTTAGTTTATCAGTTGTGGTAATGAATCCACAGTTTCAGTCACTGGGTCCCCTGCCCCCACTGCCCACCCCACCTCTCTTATTTGGTTCCATGCTCCCTTTCCAATCAGATTCCACTATCTACAGCCCTTTGTTGCCTCCACCTATCACCTCCCAGCCTCTTGTCGCTATTCCCACCCTTCCCTTCCTCCCATCACCCCTCCTCATCTAATCCACCTATTGCTTGCGAGCTTTTACTCCATCACGTCTCTTCACCTCTTTATACTGGCTGTCTCTCCTCTTTCAGTCCAGGTGAAAGGTCTCGACCTGAAACGTCAGCTATCCATTTCCCTCCACAGATTCTGCCTGACCCGTTGAGTTCCTCTAGAAGGTTGTTTCTTTGCTTACTGTTAGTGAGACTAACCTTAATTTAATAATGTATTTTTAATTTAATTGTTTAAAATTAAAGTGCTGTGAATGGATTTAAACTCATGTCTTTGGATCAATGTGTTTCCTAAATATTAGTATTGCACTTAAAGATTAATAATATGGGAATAAGTTATGCCTAAAACAGAGATAGTTGTATTAGAAAAGCCGAATCTGTAAAGTTAATATTTGCCCTTTATGTTTAAATATTTGTACTGAACATGGCAATGGATATTGGTGATGTGTCAGCTCCATGACTGCAAGATTAAGTGTTGTATGATCTGGAGGTTTAGCTGTATGTTTTCCAATCCAAACTACATGAGAATGTAACCCTACAAAATTAGAATGTCCATTTATTGCTAAATCTTTGCTCCAAACTGTAAGAGATGCCAGTTATATCTTCCTCACATGTCAGAACATTCCTTAACTCTGTGACTACGCACTGCCACACAGAAGCAACACATGCACTAGAGGGCAGATGTTAACACATCTGCATAAGAGGGCAGATGTTAAGCCATCTGCCCTCCAGCTCTGCCCCTGAATCAACATCTGGCTCTTTAGGTTTACACTGGACATATCTAGAGTGGTCTTCATTAAAAGATAAATGAATGTTAAGTTTGTTAAATTTCACTCTATGTTTTTGATCAATTTGCAGTAGATTAACACAGCAGTCAATCAATTTTAACTAAGCTTATTCATTTTTTGAATGTATGGTTTCGAAATTAATGATATGTATTTTGACTGTTTCTACATGTGACTCCAGCCGTTGTCTGTAAGGAGTTTTGTACGTTCTCCCCATGTCTGTGTGGGTTTCATCCGGGTGCTCCGGTTTCCTCCCACATTCCAAAGACATACGGGTTAGGAGTTTTTGGGCATGCTATGTTGGCACTGGAAGTGTGGCAACACTTGCGGGCTGCCCCCAGCACATATTCAGTAATGCAAAAAGATGCATTTCACTGTGTGTTTTGACGTGCATGTGACTAATAAAGATATCTTATCTTTTCTCAACTGGAGAGGCCTTTGACAGCCCAGGCTGACAGAAAGCCAATGGTGAGTTCTGGGGTAGGGCCACAGGTAGCACCGCCTGCAAGATGGGATTGTCATGTGGAGCATGCGTGCTGCAGCCAACTCCTTCCTGGCATCCAGCTAAACATCCTTAAAGAGAAGCTTGAGCATCTTTCCGTAACCGCATCACAGAATTGTGAGGGGCAAAGATTTCCAGCAAAGTTACAATCACTGTAAGACCTTTGAGGCAATTTTTGGTTTAGTTCTACTTTGTGAGTAGACTATTCTCTGCTTGACCTACTTTCTCTGAGAGCCTGAGCTGTGATCTTCCTCCTTGTGACGTAGCATTTAGCCACTTGGACATCTGTGAGAGATCTCAATCAAGCATAATCAGCCATTTAGCTTCTTTATTTAGAAATGGAAGGTGAACACCTGAACATTTGATTGTGTAGTGTTGTTTACACGAGCACAATGTGTTTGAACGTGCACTTTTCCTGGTGCAAAACTCAATAATGACCATTTTTGGGTCCAGAATGTCACCAAGGTAGCCAGGGATGGGGGAAATATAGGTTTTACTACAGCTGGCTTCCGATGAAGGATTCTGGATTTGAAACATTAACTCCTTCTCTCTCCACAGATACTACCTGCCCTGCTGAGTCTTTCCTTCATTTTCTGTTTTTACTTCTGATTTCCAGCATCTGCGGTGTTTTACTTTCTATTTACTAGCCCTGCTCCAGACTGGGATCCATTAAGGTGAATCCCATTTTATTCCATTCATTAGCCTACCCACAGCAACCACACACCTCCTCGCACCTTTCCCTCAATCCCCTAACACCATCGCCAAAACCTACCTTTCACCCCCAACCCCTCCAATATCCCCCCGCAGACCTCGAGCAGTACAAATGTTTGAAGTGGCAGGCCCACACCAAAATGATCCTTGGGTTACTACGTAATAACCTATAATGGCGTACTACAACTTCAAGGCTTAAATGTGATTTTAGAAGTCCCCTTACGTGTACAATGGATCGGATCAGTTGGTATTTCAGGTTGACATTTACGAATCGCAAGGTGCAGCCACTTCTCATGGAATTAGTGGTTAGATCTAATTTTTTTGGTGCACTGACTTTGGCAGGAACAATAATAGACTCTGAATCACACAGAGCTGACCTTAGGCGATATAACAACTCCCTGAAGAATGAGCAACAACTTGACAGATAGACTGTAAAGCTCTGCTCTCTTCCAAGGTATAAGCAGACCACTCAAAATGGCCCACCTTAAATGGAACATTCTTAAATCACTTATAGACTTAAGTAAATTGGACTCAATTAGTTGTTCCAGTAATCTGGTGCACCTAATATGCCTCAGCAAAGGTGTGCATCCACCTTTAGGTGATGTACTCCAATATATGGCTCTTCATTGGTGTTAGAACCCTCTGGAGAGAAGGTAGCTCCGGGATTTTATATTTTATAATTATATTTAGGGAGGAGGACCCTGCAGTGGTGATAGTATTACCCTAGAATCACACAGCTTATGCATTCACATAATGAGTTCAATAAATCTACTCATTTGTGACCAAGTCAGTTTTTGGATCATTATAATAGCCCTTTGTTGTCTTTTAAGGAGGGGAACTTAGTTCCTGTGTTCTTCCCATTCCCCTGAGGTTGGCTGTGTAACCCTAGTTCTGGACCTTGTGACTGACTTGCATTGCCTTAGGAGCTAATCGTGCAGGATACACAGCTGTTAGGATAATGAGAAAGTGGCATTGAGTGTTACTTTATCAATATTACCCATATCCTGAGACCATTTTAATAAAATGATCCTGTAGCAAAGGGATAATGTGTGTGGAAATCATAAATGCCACACCGATGCAAACAGGGGCACTCTTTCCTGTCTGAGACTAGTGTGGAGCACTGAAATTCTACCAAAGGGCTCATTATCAACACCAGATTGCCTGAAATAGAAAACTGCCCCCATCCCTGTGAGTGACATAGAAAAATGCATACACGTTATAAATGAAAATAGATTTTCAGTGCACAGACATCACAGGCTGCTGACTGCGGAGGGAGACCTATTAATTCGGCCTACAATTTCCTTGGTATCGGGAAAACATCATGCCACTAATGTTTTCTGAAGTTGTCATTATAATGTAAAATAGTTTTCCTTCTAGCTTGGAGGTGTGGTAACATTAAATCACTGCCCATTCATTCTTAAGAAATGGATTTGAACTCATCTGAGGGGTTGATTGATTCTATTTTATGAAATAGGAAACCTGAGTTCCAATTCTAGTCATCATTAGCTTTGGCTGCCCGATTTTACTTATCGAGGATGCGTGATTGCCAGTCTGACAGTACTTTCATTCGGTAATGAGGTCTCTCCCCGAATGCTGTGCGTCGGTTTGACCAATGAGTTTGACACCATGAAGATAACAAATGTTGGGTGGATGCTTGGGGCAAAGCTGGGGATGGAAAATAGAAAATAAGAGGCTTATTGAATGTGACTTCCATTAATTCAGTCGTCTTATTTGAATGGGAACCAAGATGGGAACAACAGAGGTTGTTATTTGGTCTTGCAAATTTAAATCAACATGCTCTTGTTGATTAGATCTTTTTTCATCACCTATGCTCACCTAAATATTCTGCTACCCACATCCCGACTTGGACCAAGTCCCATACAAGCAATGCTTTTGTACTCACTTCCTACTTTGGCATCCTGCCCACCATTATCTTGTTCCTCCCCTGTAACCTCTCTATAAACCAGGCACTATAGCTGCTCTTCGCCCCTGAATTGGCAGCCATATCTTCAGCCTTCGGCCCTGAGTTCTCGAATTTCTTCCCAAAACCATTCTGCCTATCTCTCGCCCTTTGAGAAGCTCCTTAAAACCTGATCCTTTGACCAATATGCTTCAATATTTGCTTCTGTGACTGGAAACAAATATACAGATTCTCCTCAGGTTACGAGCGCCCAACTTGTGTACAGCCCGTAGATGCCGACGGGCATTTGGGAGACCTGCGGGATAGATTTGCCGGCTGCTGCGGGGCTGAGGCGACTCCTGCCGTGGGGGCGCTCGGTTCATGGCAATATCTGAATGGTTGAGTTAAATATTTAAATATTGCTGAGCTGTTAAGGAGGGAGTTCCAAGACTTTGACACAGCAATGATGAAAGACCAACACTATATTTCAAAGTCAGGATGGTGTGTGAATCGGAGGGGAACCTGCTGGGATAGCACTTCCATGCCCTGTCCTTCTTGGTGTTACAAGTTCCAGTTTAGGGAGGTGCTATATGAGTAGCCCAGAGGATAAATGCCAATGTACTTTGTAGATGTACTGCAGGCACTCTGTGTTAATGATGGAGTGAATGAGTTTCAGGTGCTGGATGGGGTGCCAACCAAGTGGTATGCATTGTATTGGATGGTGTCAAGCTTCTTGAGTGCCGTTGGATCTGCACTCATCCAGACAAGTGAATGGTATTCCATCACATTCTCAATTTGCATCATGTGGATAACAGAAAGGATGTCAGGATGTGAGTCTCTCCCAGAAGGGTACCAATCCTCTGGGACTACTTCAGTTAAGAGATTGGTCAATATTGCTCTCCAGGACCATCAATTGGGTAACTACACACTCTCATTGGCTGCCACTTCTCTGGCATGAATGTTACCTGCCGTTTATCAGCCCATGTCTGATGCCATCTGGGGACTACTATCTGCATATATGGGCTGCTTCAACTGCTGAGGAGCTGCAAATTAAAGTGAACATGTATCAGTGAACATCCATCAGTGAACATCCCCACTGATGGAAGGAAAGCCACTAATGAACAAGTTGAGCCTAGGACATCAGAGTAAGGAGCTTCTGCAGGGATGTCTTAGGGCTACGATGATCGATCCCAGATTTTTAATGGAATCCAAATTCCACAGCTGCCGCAGTGAGACTTTAATTCTGTGTCCTGAATATCAGTCCTGGCCTCACCCAACGGCCATGCCAACACCATACCAGTCGTGTCTGTTATGTCTGGAAGTAACTGCTTTCTGAAGAAAGTGACTCAGTTGTAATAACCTACGGCCAGCTGTTTGAAAATCTCCTACGGCTGCTACATTTTCAAGTAGAGCTGGTGTGTAAATCCAAGCCTCACCACTGACAGCCTCACCCTTAGAGAGAACACATAAAAATCCAACAATGTGTCTTCTCCTGAATTTCCTACAGATTCGCAAATGGGGAAATATATTTTATGGAAGACAAACACTTGCAATTGCATCATCTGTTACTTGTTAAAACTATTGTTAATATTCAGATTATGTTTGGCCATTAACTTTCTTGGGCCTGTGGCTCTGCCCACCTTCATCAGCTGACAGGGCAAGGACACCTCCTTCCTAATCAAAGCATGATACAACACAATAGGAGACTGTCTGACCTATTATTCCCTTTCCGATTCTCTAAATGAATTACCAATTTCTTCCAGTCTAGAGGACTGTTGTCTCCCCCTGCCCTCAGCATTTCACCCCCACATCTCTCCTGGAGAGCAATCTACTGACTATGAGATGAGATATCTTTATTAGTCACATGTACATCGAAATACACAATGAAATGTATCTTTTATGTAGAATGTTCTGGGGGCAGCCCGCAAGCATTGCCACGCTTCCGGCGCCAACATAGCACGCCTACAACTTCCTAACCCGTACGTCTTTGGAATGTGGGGAGAAACCAGGACACCCGGAGGAAACCCACTCAGACATGGGGAGAACGTACAAACTCCTCACAGAGAGTGGCCGGAATTGAACGCGGGTCGCTGGCGCTGTAATAGCGTTACGCTAGCTGCTACACTAGAGGCATGACTTCTGGTGACTGACCAGATATTCCCTGACTTTTAAGGTAAAATCCCTCATGCCATAAACAATTATAATTGCTGATTCTCCTTTGATTTGACATTGAGCTTCATACTCTCCCTGTCCCACTCCATGTCCCCTCATGGCCTGAGCAAGAAAGGCTTCAGTTCTTTTCCCATCCTGCCTGCTGTATGTGTCAGCCATTTGATACATTTTTTAAGACATATTGCAATATCAGGATTCTGAATTGTAGTCCAGGTGGTCAGACACAACTTCTGTAACTATAACAGGGTTGCACTTTCTACTTCAAAAGGGTTTCAATGAAATAGTTTCAATGGATTTGCATATTCACAATGCCGGGTGGAGAGAAATAAAAGCTTTAAAAACTTCCCAACATCTGTTCTTGGTTCAAACAAAACTAACGACATATCCATGTGGAATGCCATGTGTAGCCCAACAAGCCCATTGGCATTTTTTCCAAAGGGTTTAAACTTACTCAATTATTTTTGTCTATTCGCATTTCTGAAGGATCTAGGACAGAACTCCAGTCAAGGAGATGTTGCTGTGTATTGTGAATACTATAACCCCCACCAATAGCCACTCTTTCACTCTGCTGTCACAGCTCATAGTTATAGAGCCTTGATTCTTTCAGAGCATGCTGGAATATCAGACCTTTGGTCAATTGCTGGGTATGTGGGCCACAGGCATTTATTACCGTACAGCTGTACAGCCTCATTAATATAGGCACTATTAGCCTTCCTGCTGGTTTTTCTACAAGCCCCTTGGACTTTCCCATTCACTCTCCATTATCGTTTCCTTTTTAAGTTATGATCAACATCCATTTTGGAAGCTAAATCTTTGTCAAAGACACCTTTAAAATTAGGATGACCTTGCTGAAATATTCCCTAGTTGTGCATCTGAGCATTCATTCACTGACTCTTCAGCCATTCCTAGACTTCATTTCCAGTCAATGTCTCAGTGGCCACTTTTTAAATGCACTTTAAGATGTGTGAACAGTTGACTCAATGGAATAAATTTTAGACTTTCCCCACTGACTCCGAGGATATCAAATTTGCATGTGTGTTTTCCACTTTTATAGTAACCTCCCATTGACATTTATGTTGAGACTGGTAGAAGTGAAATTCAGCTAGTTTCCACTGCAAGCAGCAAATCCTGAATGCCAGTTTTATACCAGAGCATTAAGTTGATAATCCATTGAGCAGCTAGACATTCTTGGAGAGATTCAAATCAGTTTTGTGATTGCTGTTTAATTCTGGTCATGAAGTGAATTAAAATAGTCTGGCTCCTCTTTTTATTAATGAAGTTATCAGTTTCACAGTCCTTAACACAAGCTGTCTTGTAGAACAACAGATTAAGATAGCCTAAGAGAAATAATTTCTGCTAATTTTTCAGCTATCTGTTCTATTAGGTGCATTAACATACATTTGGCTAACAGGGTGGGAATGTCATCCAAGCCCTCCTTGAAAATTCATACTGACTAAATCAATGAATGAATTCATTTATGAGTGCAGGATTCTGTTTCACTGCTTTGCAACTCAATCAAAGATTGAATCTGCAATGTATATTTCAGTGCACCACCGCGAGTAATGGACAAGGCTAAAGGTCAGGACCATCTGTTCTTCAACCCATCATCACTGCAAACCAGTACAATAAGGACTTCTTATTTACATTTTTGTCAAAATCTTAATCAATTGTTATATTTTAGTTTCCAGTCTCATTTTCTGAAACATTTTTTTATTTGCAACATTTTTAATCTGATCACTTTTTTATGTCAAGGGTGTTTATCATTTCAAATGAACTTGCAACTCAGGAGCAGGAGTAGACCACTCAACTCTTCACAATGCTGCCCCACAATGTATTACGATCACAGTTGATCTGATTGCAACCTCAATTCTGCATTCTTGTCTACCCGTGGCAGTACTTCACACCCTTTACTTATTACAATCTATCTATCTTTGCCTTAAGAATACTGAACTTACCCTTTGAGGAAGAGAATTCCAAAGACCCATCACTCTATGAGGGAAAGTATTTACTTCAAATATCTAAAATGGGTGACCCCTCCCCCAGCTTACTTTTATATTTCGTCTCACGTATTGAGTTGTACTGTCTTTACCACAACGCAGAAGGAATGACAAATCTGATAGCGTGCAAAAGATACTTAATAAGCAAAACTATTGCAGATGCTGTAAATTTGAACTAAAAACAAAAAAATGATGGAAATTCTCTACAGGTCTGTGGGGGGAGACAGAGTTAACATTTTAGGTCAATGAGCTATCAGGTATTACCTGTATTTTCTGTGTTTTTAATGTAAGGAAATATTATTGTCCAAATTGTGATACTTGGAAATTAAGAGGTGAGATTTTAAGAATCTTCAGTTACAACCTGCTGAACAAAAGATGTGCACCAGGTGTTGCCAATAAGGCATTGTTAGTGGGATTCACATCAACAAGATAGGGACCAAGGGAATCCTGGCAGGGAACTTGATACAGGTCCTTGAACATTGGCTTAATACAGCTACTGAATCACTGCCATCAATAGATGAACTATCTGGGTGAATTGAAGAGAGAGGAAGCTCTCACCAGAGCATCTTCATCCTCAAGTTGTAGCATGGGGGGGCCTTTGAGGTCACTGCTATAGGCCAATACTTAGACTCCCTATGGCAAGTCTACAGGAGGTGGGTGTGGTTGGAGGACTGGTGGGAGGTAGGTCATGGCTAGGTAGTGGACAGTTGGATGGAAGGTGTAGGTGAAGTGAGTCAAGGCTCCATTGGCATTGCCAGGGAAGGAACCATGGGAATGTAGGAAATTCAGGTCAGGCCATCCAGGTAACAAGAGGCCTTGCTGTTGAATTCTTTGTGGCATCCTGCCCATTGTTGCAAGAAGCTGTGCTTCATTTAATGTTTCAAATTTGAATTTATTTGAATCAATTTTAATTGCAATTCATTGTTATAAAATGAAATGTTTAACTTTTGTAGACTTTGTACACATAAATGTGTGACTAGCAACCCACACATACAGAAACTTGTGCCAGATGACAGCCTTGCCAGTGAAAAGGGATGATTGAATGTGGATCTGAGAGAGATTTAAATTAAATGCCTCAGATTAATGGAAAATTCAAATGCTGGATCACGCTTAATCTGCCACTTTTCTTGGCTATCAGTCCAGCTTTCTCAATTTTGTTTCATTATCTTCCAATATGTTGCAGCTCATGTCAGGATACAGTCACCTGTGTGTCCAATGAATTCCTAGTAGTTTCTCCAAGCAGGCGTTCAGTGTACACGAGCCTAGGAAGATTTTAAACTACTGACATATCTCATTGAAAAACAATCTTGATCTCAACTGGGAGCCACAGAGCCATTTTACAACTGAAGCTGAGATTGATGGGAAGTTTACTGTCCCTGACCCAGGAGCACTGAGGTCACTTGCAGCACCTTTGTTGGTGTTGATTGATCTAGTAAACCCTGGAGATGAATATCTCTTTGAGATTGACCATTGATCGTTCCCGGTCTGTATGGTTCTGCCTCTGGTCAGATACCGACTGATGCATGAGGAGAGATCTTCACTGATGGGTTCTCATTTTCAAACATTGCCAAACTAGCTAGAACTGACTGTTTGAACTTCAGCTGTGTACTGTGTGGCTGATGGAATATATTTTAAAGACTTTGCCCTACCAGCTGAAGCCAGTTAAAATAATTTCCACGGTGTCAAGTCATTAACAGTATAATTAGAGGGAAAAAAAATCATCCATTCAGATGAGAAGAGGTTGAAAAATATGTACCTCTGAAAACTCAGCAAAGCTGCTTTTGCTCTGACCATGACTCCAGGTTCATTTGCCAAGAATAAAACTCAGCATTTGTGATGGAATAATTTTGTGATGAGTTCTCACATGGGGTTGCACAGCATGGAAACAGGCCCTTCGGCCCAACTGGTCCATGACAACCACGATGCCCATCCCATTTGCCTTTGTGTTTGTGTTTGGCCCTCTATAGCAACCACCACTCAGTGTGTAAAAATAAATCTTGCCCCGCACATCTCCTTTGGACTTTCCCCCTCACACCTTAAATTGGTGCCTGGTATTAGATATTTCAACGCTGGGAAAAAAGATACCAGCTGTCTACTCTATTTATGCCTCTCTTAATTTCATAAACTTCTATCGGGTCTCCCCTCAGCCTCTGCTGGTTGGGCGAGAGATTTAGTTTAATTTGTCATCATATGAACCCATGCTTTGCTCAGCTTCATCACGTTGCCGATCTACAGGACCTGGGTGGTGCTTATACCAAGAGTATTCAAACCAAATTTCAACATTTTCAGAATTGGTCATAGCATCTTACAGAGAGACACGGCACGGAAACAGGCTCTTCGGCCCACTGAGTCCATGCCGAACACCAAATGCCCATGTACACTAATCCTACATTAATCCCATTTTATTTTCCCCACATTCTCATCAACTCCCCCCTCAATTCTACACACTAGGGGCAATTTACAGCAGCCAGTTAATCTACCAACCCACGTGTCTTTGGGGTGTGGGAGGAAACTGGAGCACCCGGAGGAAACCTGTGTGGTCACAGGGTGAACGTGCAAACTCCACACAGACAGCACCTGGTCAGGATTGAACCTGAATTACTGGCACTGTGAGGCAGCTGCTCTACCAGCTGCACCATTGTTTGGTCCTTGAAGGTATTTTCCCTTTAAGAATATAACTGGATATTAATCATTTAAACATTTCCACAATGAGTACACGAGTCCCGAATATCAGTGCTGACATTGAGATTGTAGCAATGATGGCAACCCTGCCAGATGAAAGGCGGTCATCAACGATGACACAAGCTGGAAACCCCTGCTTGTTCAGAAGCATCCCTAGCACTATGCATGATTCCCTCATCAACCTCCCACCCCCACTCCCTGAAACAAAGGGACTGATCTGCCAATGCAAACTTTTAAAGAGGATTAATGTTGTTGGGGACTCACTTTGCAGGTCAGGCCCTTCCCCTGGTGTGGCATTATTCACCTCTGTAGAAGCTGGTACATGTTGCCTGAGAAAGACCCCGTCCCAACCTTCCAAGAACCTTCTCCTCACCTCTTGATCTACCTGTAGCTGTAATGTGATTGGAGGGTGGGGGGTGGGGGGGTGGAAGGAGCTGACACAAGGGAATCAGGAAACTCGTACAAGTGACAAAACTCAGTCTCCACCATTCCTTGGGATAAGTTTACCAATCTCTTGCCAGTGTAACAATGGGAATTCATCAAAACCCACAAAATTGCGAACAAATTGGCTGGTACGATTCCTCTCACTCAAAAGTACTTAATTAACTTAAGAAGTCCTGAGGTCATGACAGGTGCTATGTAAATGCATAAAATGCTTTCTTCCTTTCTCTTCCAAGGAGGGGATGACACAGAGTGAAGCTCCCTTGATTCTATCCCAGTTACATGCCACAGGGGCACTCCAAACATGGGAAAGGCACTTTCATTTTCTGTACTAGCCTGCCCCAGGGTCTCCAGGTGAGACCTCTGCTTCACTGGGTAATCGTAGCCAACAAGGAAATGAAACTCAAGATAAAACTGCAGTTGCTATAAATCTGAAATAAAGACAGAAAATTCTGGAAACATTCAGCAAGGCAGGTAGCTTCTGTGGAAAGAGAAACAGTTAACACTTCAGGTCAATGTTTTGATGAAGGGTTTTCAACCTGAAAAGTTAACTGATTCACTCTTTCCACAGATGCTGACTAACCTGCCGTGTGTTTCTAATATTTACTGTTTGTATTCTATAAAAAAAGTGGCAGATAGCAGTCGAGTGTGTTTGTTAGTGTTGAATAGCACATGCTTTGAAATAGAATATCTTCAAAGAGATTGATGTGAAAATTACAAATATCTGTATTTATCTCCTGTTGTCTGACACTGGTGATTTGAGAGAATACTCCTTTAAATATAAACTAGATCTTCTCCTGTGTAGTTCACGTTCTGATTCATTGTTGGCATTATGATTTAGTAAATATTTAATCAAGGCATGAAAAAAAATTAAATAATCATGCTGCAAAAATGGGTGTTGCATTCAGTGGCACATATAGCAGCACAGTGACACAGCAAGTAGATGCGACCCTGGTTCAATCCTGACCTCTGATGCTGTCTGTGTGGAGTTTGTTCTTCCTGTGACTGTGTAGGGTTTTCCCTGGTGCTCCAGTTTCCTCCTACATCCCAAAGATATAGAACCATGGAGACATAGAGTCTTATAGCCCAGACACACGCCCTTTAGCCTACCAAGTCCGAGCCAACCATTAAGCACCCACTTTAGTACTCCCACACTAATCCCTTTTCATTCTTCCCACATCAACATCAACTACCCCCAGATTCTACCATTTGCCTAAACATGAGTAACTTACCGCAGCCTATTAACCTACCACCCCGCATGTCTTCAGGATGTGTGAGGAAACCCATGCAGTCGCAGGGAGAACGTACAAACTCTACACAGGCAGCACCAGAGATCAGGATTGAGCCCAGTTCACTGAAGCAGCTCAAGAGGCTGCCTCACTGTGCTGCCCAGACGGACAGGTTAATTGGTCCCAGTCTGTGCGTGAGTGGTGGAATCTTGATGGAGATGATAAAATGGGAATTGTGTGAGATTAGTTTTAATAGGTTCTTGATAGTCAGCGTGGATTTGGTGGGCTGAAGGTCCTGATTCCGTGCTGCTAGAGTCAATGACTCTATAAACAAGTGAACTTTGGTGTGTCAAGAGACAATGCATATTTAAGCACAAGTCAGGTAATAACCCTGGGAGGTTGTTCATTCTTTATTGATTGGTTGAAATGAATTCATCTACTCATCAGCAATGGGTGCCTCGAAGACTGCTTCCCTTGCAAGAGCAATTTAATTTCATAATTAGAAAGCCAGTTCAGCTTTTATCTCACTTATGTTGGCAGATGCCTTGGACATCAGACAAAGCATTGCCTTATCACTTCCAAACACAGCTTCAATTTACCGACCATTTAACTGATCCAAATATACCCCTGACGGAAACAAAACAGAAAGAAGTTAAAAAAATTGAAGCTCTTTTGTATTCACAGGACATGGACAATGGCTTTTTTTAAACAAATCAAGTCAATTGAAAAGTCAGCAAAGAAATAAAACTTCTTATGAATTATGAGCTAAATTTTGGCATTTAACAGACGTTGATTCTCTTGCTTCATCTGAATTATAAGGCAATCACACGAATAAACAGAGGATTATAGACTGATGAAAAGAAATGTATGGCACACAATAAGGTATTATGGGATTTATTCTGCATTATTATGACCATGGAGCCACTTCTAACCAACAGTGCTAAAAATATTTTCTTGAAGGGCATAAAAATATAAACAGCTATTCTGTTGATTTGTGTTGTTTAAAGATTAACAGGCTCGTATTTGCTTTGGCTTACTTTGAGAGGACACTGCCACATCATAGTTGAGACACCACGCTGAGCGCCCCCAAAAAAGTTTGACTCACAAACGCGTAACGTATTAAAGCACTTCACAGCTTTAGTCCGAATGAAGAAAACACCAAGGCCATTTTGTGCAGAGCAAGATCACACAAACAACAATGCAAAAAAACCAAATCATCTATTCTTGAGTAAAGACCATCATTGTTCATCCTTTAAGTTTGAAGATGTTGATGACATTTAAATTTGTCTTCCCTGAGCGCACAAATAGCTGATCAGAGTAATTTGAGCTCTGAATCGTGCAGACATGCTTCACTTGCAAGGTTGGCACTTCTTCTGCTTCTGTTCTGACTTCTGATCGTAGACCGTGGCTCCAGTATGGATGAGGTTTCACCAGGTAAGTGAGATGTTCCTGAGACTCCACACCAATATCAAAAACCTCCAAGATTGACTTGAAGGGATCCTTTTAAATAGGGGTCCTTTGCAGATCGACAAGTAAAATGTATCAATGTTCTCTATCAGTCCATTACTTTCTGTATCTGAGGGGTGAGTTTTTAACATGGAGAGTGGTTGATGTCTGGAATATGCTGCCGGAGAATTTGGCGGAATCAGATTCAGTTAGATGGTAGTACATTAGATGGTAAGTTTTAAGGGAGCATGAGAAATGGGGTCCCGGTAAATTTAAAAGGAGCATGGAAAGCAAGGCTCTGGTGATTTTAAAATGTGTGGGAAATCAGGACCCCAGTAAGTTTAAGGGAAGCATGGGAAACAGGGCCCTGGTGGTTTTACACTGAGCATGGGAAAATAGGGCACCCGTGGGTTTCACAGATTTCAGGAAACGGGACCCCAATGAGTTTATGGGGAGCTTGAGAAATGGGGCCTTGTTATGATTAAGGGGAGCAAGGGAAATAGAACCTGGCGAACCAGATATCAAACCACTGGGATTTCCGAACAATCAGAAGGTGGATTATCAGTGCTTTACTGTGAAACTATGAGGGCATGAAAACAGAGCTGGCTAAAGTGAACTGGCAAATTAGGTTACCTTTCAAAATGTGCAGGATAGACACAGTCCAGCAAGAAAGGAACAATCTAAAGGGAGGACTCACAATCATAGTTAACTCAAAATAGATAGTCTCAAACTTAAAGGAAAGGTCTACAATTGAGACAGAAAGCTGGAAAATGCAGGCAAGGGAAGTTATTATTGGAAATATTATGATAGGGCATTCAGAATATTCAACATAATCAGAATAGAATATTTAAAGTAAATGTGATTTTGTGAAAGGGAGATCACGTCTGGTCTATCTATTGGAGTTCTCTCAAGAAGTAACATGTACTGTGGATAAAGGGGAACCAGTGAGTGGAATATACTTGGAAATCCAGAAGACTTTTGATGATACCACATCAAAGGATATTGTGAAAATTAAAAGCTCATAGTCTATGAAACAATAGATTGTTGTGGATAAAAGATTGGCCAGCTAACAGAAAACAGAGAGGAAAGATTAACAGGTCATTTTTCTGGTTTCGAGATGCAATGTGACATGACACAAGGATTGGTCCTGGGCCCTCAGCTTTTTACAATTTATGTAAGGCACCAAGGATATGACTGCTAAATTTAGTGATTACAAAGGTAGGAAGGAGAAGAGAAAGTCAGGAAGCTACAAGGTGATATAGACAGGTTAAATGAATGACAAATGGAGATAAGGTGAGAAAATGTGAAATTGTCCATTCTGGCAAGAAAACCGAAAAATAAAATGAAACATATTATTCGAATTGTGAAAGACTGCAGATTTCTGAGATGCAGAGAGGTCTGGGTGTCCCAGTGCATAATTCACAAAAGACAAAGATGTGTAATGTGTGGGCTGTCTTACAAGAAAAGTTTGGCATGGCTAAGCTTGGATCCACTGGAATTTAGAAGTGTGAGAGAGGGCTTGATTGAAACATATAAGATCTTGAGGGGTCTTCACAGGGTGCATGGTGAGGGGGACATTCAATCTACTGGGAAAATCTAGATCGAGGAGTCACCACTGAAAAATAATGGATCCCCCCACTTAAGACAGTGGCGTGGTGAAATTTGTTCTCTCAGAGTCAGGAGTATTTGGGGAAGTCTCTTCCTAAGAGTCTATTAATATTTCTAAGGCAGAAACAAGTAGATACTTGAATAGTGAGGGAGTGAAAAGTTATCCCAGGTGGACAGAAATCAGGAGTTGAGTTGCAGGTAAATGGGATTAGTGTACATGGGCAAAAAGGTCAGCATGGACATGATAGGCCAAAGGGCCTGTTTCTGTGCTGTACAACTCTGTGACTCAATTAACTAACAGCCCTACCTTGAGGGACTGACTGATCTTCTTCTCTTCCTCATGTATATATTCATATAATCAAGTGGCTCCACGTGACTGGGAAATATGGGCTGCTCAAGGGGGCAGCGATGTAACATACAACTCAGGACTAATTGGGTAACCAGGCTGTGATCAGTGAAGGAAGCATCACTGAATCATTCTGGACAAACCTAAAGGTAGGTGATCACCGCTTCTCTGATACTGTAATTCCTGAATTTGACCTGAGCCTGTGTAGGAGGAGTAAAACTGATCAAGGTTCAATGAACAGCACAACTTAACATTCCTTCAGTGGGTCATTATATTGAAGATCAAAGTTGAACTTATTGTCATGTGCACAAGTACATGTGTGCACAGGTGCAATGAAAAACTTACTTGGCAGCATCACAGGCACATAGCATCAGATACGCAACATTCACAAGAAAAATATAAACTAAACCTAAATTATACACAATTTTTTTACAAGAAGGACACAACGAGTACCAAAATAAAGTCCACTGGAGTGCAAAGTGGTCAAGGTGTTGCTATACTGAGGTATACTGAGGTGATATTTACAAATACCATAAGAGCACCAGAATGCTATCCCTTTTCACACTGTAACCACACAAAGTCCACAGTGTAACCAAGTTAAGTAGACAGACATCAAAGGACCTCTCGCTGCTTTGAATCTGTTGCTATGGTGATCTAAATTGCAATCTTTGGGAGATGACGTTTTTCCTTGGATTCTGTCTAAATGTGGAAAACGACAGTGATTACCCTGTGGCAATATAGTAGAAGCTAATGAATTGAATTTCAGAATTGTGATACAATGTTTAGTTGCTACTCAAGTGTTGCAAAATGACTCTATAGCCACTGTTTTGTTACAGTAGCTCTCCTGTTTACTAAGAATCCTTTCTTTCAAAGCTGATTTCGTTTCAGGCTTTCAATGATTGGATGTATTTTTATTACGAGCTCATTAGAGGAAGGAAATATTTTCAACCTGGAGTTGTATTTTCAGGTTGGAGCTGAGGATTGTGGGTTGAAATTGCTGCTAACACATCAGTGCATCTGATTGGCTAGCACTCATGTCACTTGGGGAAATTTCTGCCATGTACATGGGGTCCCGTCGCTGAACCAGATTCCAAATGAAAGGCTGAGGATTGGTTTTTTAGTTGGTTATAAGTCCGCATGCTACTCTGTCCGTTTCCAGAGATTCTGAGGTGTCCATCTTCCTCCAGGTGGAAGCCAGCTTTACTTCTTCATCATTTCCAATCATCCACCTCCTCTTGATGCCTCAGGCCTCAGCAAGCACCACACCCCTGTCGTCTGCCTGCCACCACCCCCACCCCATCATCTGTTCTCTACCCTCCATCAACAGCCCGAGCCAAACACCACCCTCCCAAAGTCTGCCAAACCATCCCTATCACCCTCACCTGGTTCTACCTATCACCTCCCACCCCACCTGGTTCTACCTATTACCCACCTACCCCACCTCACCTGGTTCCACCTATCAACCCTCACCCCACCTCACCTGGTTCCACCTATCAACCTATTACCCCCCACCTCACTTGCTTCCACCTATAACCTCTCACTTTACCTAGTTCCACCAATTACCCCTACCTCACCTGGTCCCACCTATTACCCCCCCCCACCTCAGCTGGTTCCACCTATTATCCCCCACCCCACCTCCATCTTTCACCTAGCAGCCCCTGCCTCACCCCTCCCTCTCACCTCTTTGTATTAGCTACCTTCACTCGACACTCTGATGCAGGGCTTCAACCTGAAATGTTGAACATCTCTTTGCCTCTACAGATGCCGCCTGACCCGCAAAGTTCCTCCAACAGTTGGGTTTAGACCATCTCTCTGGCTCATCATCATCTGCCTGAGACCACCACCAAAATCTGCTTGATCCTCTGTCTGACGCGCCACCATCTTCTGCCCACTCAACTTCATGTACCTCACGTTCAACCTCAGGTCAAACTGAAGTGCCAGCCCACCACTCAGCTGTTAGTGTCTGCAGATTTGAGCAGGAGCATAAGCAGACTATAGAAAACAGGAAAAAACAACAATGCCTAAAATACCCAGAAGGCAATGGAAGAGAATCAGAGCTAATGTTTCAGGCTGTAGGTGGTGAGTATTTCCAGCATTTTCTGTTTTTTTAAATTTTAGGTTTCCAACATCTGTATTTCTTTGTGGATTTTCACTGAGGTAGATTGCTTACCAGCTGCTCAGCTTTTGCATCATTGGAATGGTTCCTGCAGTTATATTGAGGAATGATATAGGGCCCCAATCAAAACTTGACAGCCAACAGACGGAGCTTGCGCTTGCCTCGTTTAGTTGTATGGTGTCCTGGGCAGTTTAACAGGTAGACCAAAGAATGCAACTCAAAAGAGGTAAAGCGAACTTTCTAATAAACTCCTGCTCTTTCTGGCTCCATGGAACTCTGTGCTTTGATGGCAGTGTGTCCTCATCACTTTGGCTTCAACTCCCACACCATCCCCCCAGGATTTGAAATAGTATCTCATCATCAGGCAAAATCCATTAATATTAGAAACTTGTGAATCAAGCACCACAATCATAATGAGTAATCTATAAAAGTCCGCTGGCTTTGTTAAAGTAATTTATGATAGAAATCAGCAATAACTTGCTGAATGAAAGGGGGCACCTTCAGAGAAAATTAGGTTATGTTGTGAAGCTTTGCAGTGCAGAATTAGACAGGATCCCCACATCGATGCTGTTGTCACTCTTATATTGTCCATTGATTCCCCAAGCTCAGTTTATTGTAACTATGCTGAAGAGTCATAGTACAATGAAATTATTCAAAAGGCCATTCAGACCATCGTGTCTGTACCTGTTGTAAAAGGACTGCCTGACCTAATCCTGCCTTCCCGTACTAAGTCTGCATCCCTGTACAAGTATACATGTGATGATTCATACGCAGGAACATAAGAAGTTGCAGAGAGTAGCAGATTCAGCCCAATACATCACTGGCACATCCCTCCCCACCATTGGAAATACCTAATTGAGGTGCTGCCTCAAGAAGGCAACATCTATCAAAGATCCCCACCACCTTGGCCATGCCATCTTGTCACAGCTACCCATCAGGCATGAGGTACAGAAGCCCGAAGTCCCACACCACCAGGTTCAAGAACAGCTACTTCCCTTCAACCATTCGTTTCTTGAACAAACCTGCACAACTCTAATCATTATCTCAGTATTGGAACACTATGACTATTTTGACCACTTTGCACTACAATGGACTTTTTTTTTTGTTTCTAATTGTGTTCTTTCTTGTATAATTTATGTTTAATTTATGTTCAATTTATGTTTTTCTTGTGAATGTTCTGTCTCTAATGCTATGTGCCTGTGATACGTACTGTTGCAAGTAAGTTTTTCATTGTACCAGTGCACACATGTACTTGTGCATATGACATAAACTCAACTTTGACTTTGGACTTTGACTTAAATGTGATGAGGATTCCTGTCAGGCAGTGAATTCCAGATCCCATTGCCCACTGTGTGAATTTTTTTTTCATTAACTCCCCTCTAATCCTTCTACAAGTTACTTTAAATCTATGCCCATTGGTTTTTGATTCCTCTGCTAATGGAAATAAGTCCTTCCAATTCACTCTGTCTCAGCCTCTCATAATTATGTAACCTCAGTTTAAATTTCTCCTCAGCCTCCTCTGTTCCAAACAAAACAACCCTCGCCCATTCAAACTTTACTTGTCCAAAATTTTCCAAACCTCTGAATGTCCTTGTAAATCTTCTCTGAACTCCTGACAAATATAAGCAGCAGTCAGTTTGACATTGTAAATTGTCCTTTCAGTTCTTTCTTACATATTCTGTGCCTTAAATATACTCTCTTATGCTTTGTCACCCATGCCTATATGTCATGTCATACAGCACAGAAACAGGCCTTTCAGTCCACTGAGTCCATTCCAACCCACCAAGCACATTAACACTCAACCTACACCAATCCTATGTTATTCTCCCCGCATTCCTCTCCTCAGATTCTCCCATTCACCTGCACACAAGGGGCAATTTACAGTGGCCAGTCAAATCTACCACCCCTGCGTGTCTTCTTTTTCTCTTCACTGTCTTGTATAATTTATGTGTAATTTATGTATAATTCATGTTCTATATGTTGTCTGAATCTATGTGCCTGTGATACTGCTCCAAGCATGTTTTTCATTGTACTGGTACCTCAGTGTACTTGTGTACGTGACAATAAACTTGACATGATGCAGGAGGAAACTAGAGCACCCAGAGGAACCCTACATAGTGAGATGGAGAACATGCAAACTCCACACAAACAGCACCCCATGGCTCAGCATTGAACCTGGGTCACTGGTTCTGTGAAGTAGCAGCTCTATTAGCAGTGCCACTCTCCTACCCTGTCATTATAAGTTAGTATAGTAGGTGACATGGTCATAGTGGTGACATGATAGAGGTGTACAAGATGGTAAGAGGCACAGATCGAGTGGACAGTCAGAGACTTTTTTCCCAAGGTGACAAATGCTAACACGAGGGGGCATAATTTTAAGGTGATTGGAGGAAGGTATAAGGGGGATGTCAGGGGTAAGTTTTTACACAGAGAGTGGTGGGTGTGTAGAATGCACTGCCTGCAGAGGTTGTGGGGGCAGATACATTAGGGACATTTAAAAGAATCTTAGATAGACACATGAATGATAGAAAAATGGAGGGCTATGTGGGAGGGAAGGGTTAGATGGATCTTAGAGCAGGATAAAATGTCGGCACAACATTGTGGGCCAAAGGGCCTGTACTGTGCTGTAGTGTTCTATGTTCTAGGTTCTATGTCTATAGTTCTAGGTGAATTTTCAGGAGTGCATGGATTGAGATTTACAGAACTTTCCAACTGGATGGGGAGACAGGTGAGGTGAAGGCCAGGAATAATGGTTCACTGGGAAATAGAACGGGATGGGATGCGAGCAGTTAGGTTTCTGATGTTGGAGTTTTTGTAGAGTGAAACATACGGCGCCTGTTGGAAGGGCAGTAGGAAACAGTTCAGAGATGTCTCTTGATAGACAGGAACTGAGCCATGAAAAGGTAATGACATAGAGGAAACTCAAACTCAAAGCAGAAACTCTGCCTGTCCCTCCCAGGAGATCAAAACTTAGAAACCTTTCTCATTTCTCCAGGACTCCACTGGATTTAAAATAAAGCAGTTGAGCCACATGTTGGTAAACTGCCTCATCTTGATTTATCCCACCTGCGGTGAATAAGGAGTCTGAACACAGCTGAAGTATAACGTTGAAAAATAACTCATGATCATGCACACTTCTCTGATCATTTAAGTCATGGTGGAGTCTGATGAAAAATATGGAGTGGATCAGTACTCTGGAATAAAATCAATGTAGATGAAAATGGAAATCATTTTAGAGAAATTAAGGGAGTGTGAAATTCTGCAATACTCAGTGATGGAACAGAATTAGGAGATCTATAAAAATGTTCTGCTTGCCGTAGGAAATAATTTCTCCTTATTTTACTAATATCTTTCAATTTTTTATCCTTGTTCACGATATCAAATCTCCTACCTTGGATAAGTGTGCCCAATAATCAGGAAAATTCACAGTGTAGCGGTTGCTACCGCGGAATAAAACAAGACTCACTCGGAGGATTGCCAAACAGAACTGGTTTATTTTCCCGCCTTGCGCGGGCCCTTTAAGGGAGAAAACTCCCGCCCAAAAAACCGGCAATGACGTAAGTCCTACGTCATCAGGAATTTCCCGCGCGCGGGTTCTCCCCGTCGCTCGGAAAGACGAGGCCCGCCGCCATCTTGGGCCTCGTCGCTCCAACACTGCGCGACGCGACTGCCGAGCCGGTTCGCCCGACTAGACGGTGAGTCGCCACACAACCCCCCCCAGAACCGGCGAGACAGTCCCCAAGGTCCGTGGGCTGTGCCAGCTGCCGCTTAGGGGGGCGGCCTCTGCATCGCGGCGTGGCAACCTCGACAGGCTGTTGCAGATCCAAATGGGCCGGTTTGAGGCGGTCCGCTGTGAAAACCTGTTCCCTGCCTCCAATGTCCAAAATAAAAGTGGATCCGTTATTCCGTATGACTCGGAACGGTCCCTCATATGGTCATTGCAATGGCGCCCGAGGTGTGCCCCTGCGAACGAAAACAAACTTACAGTCCCGTAGTTCCTTGGGCTGGCAGGATGGGGCTTGACCGTGCCATGAGGTGGGAATCGGGGCCAAGGCGCCAAGCTTCTCGCGCAGTCTTTGTAGGACTGCTGGGGGTTGTTCCCCTTGGTCCCGAAGGGCAGGTATGAAATCCCCGGGGACAACCAGTGGCACCCCGTATACAAGCTCAGCTGACGAAGTGCGGAGGTCTTCTTTGGGGGCAGTGCGTATGCCGAGCAGGGCCCAAGGCAGTTCGTCAACCCAGTTAGGACCTTTCAGGCGGGCCATCAAGGCCGATTTTAGATGGCGGTGAAAACGTTCCACCAACCCATTTGATTGAGGATGGTAGGCCGTGGTGGTGTGCAGCTGCGTCCCTAGCAGGTTCGCTAATGCAGCCCAGAGACTGGAAGTGAATTGGGTGCCTCTGTCTGAAGTGATGTGGGCCGGAACGCCAAAACGTGAGACCCAAGTTGTGAGCAGCGCTCGGGCGCAGGAATCAGTTGTGATGTCAGTCAGGGGGGTTGCCTCAGGCCACCTCGTGAACCGGTCCACGATAGTAAGGAGGTACCGGGCTCCTCTTGAAACCGGCAGAGGGCCCACGAGGTCAACGTGTATGTGGTCGAACCTCCGATGGGTAGGCTCAAACTGCTGTGGTGGGACCTTGGTGTGTCGCTGGATTTTTGACGTCTGGCAGTGCGGACAAGTCCTGGCCCACTCACTGACCTTTTTGCGCAGGCCATGCCAGACAAACTTGCTGGCAACCAGTCGGACAGTAGATCTGATGGACGGGTGCGCCAACCCATGTACCGAGTCAAAAACGCGTCTCTGCCAGGCTGCAGGGACTATAGGGCTGGGCTGACCAGTTGCAACGTCGCAAAGTAGGGTCCGCTGACCTGGACCAACCAAGAAATCTCGGAGCTGTAGACCCGAGACTGCAGTTCTGTAGCTGGGCAGTTCGTCGTCGGCTTGCTGTGCGTCAGCCAGGGCCGTGTAGTTGACACCCAAGGATAGGTTGTGGATGGTTGGTCTGGAAAGTGCATCAGCAACAACATTATCCTTTCCGGAGACATGTTGGATGTCAGTTGTGAACTCGGAAATGTAGGATAATTGTCTCTGCTGACGAGCTGACCAGGGATCGGAGACTTTGGAGAAGGCAAAGGACAGAGGCTTATGATCGGTGAAAGCGGTGAAAGGCCTGCCTTCTAGAAAGTATCGGAAATGCCGGACCGCCAGATACAGCGCTAGAAGTTCCCGATCAAAAGCGCTGTACTTCAGTTCGGGCGGTCTAAGGTGTTTGCTGAAAAATGCCAAGGGTTGCCAGCGGCCTTCAAGTAGCTGTTCCAGTACCCCACCCACCGCGGTGTTGGACGCGTCTACCGTGAGGGCAGTCGGGACGTCAGTCCTGGGGTGTACCAGCATCGTGGCATCTGCCAGGGCGTCTTTGGCCTTAACGAAAGCAGCCGCAGCCTCGTCAGTCCAGATGATGTCCTTGCCCTTACCAGCCAGCAGCGAGAACAGAGGGCACATGATACGGGCTGCTGCAGGGATGAAACGATGGTAAAAGTTGACCATCCCAAGGAATTCCTGTAGGCCTTTGACTGTGTCGGGGCGAGCAAAATGGCGGATAGCATCCACCTTGGCGGGTAGGGGTGTTGCCCCGTCGCTGGTGATTTTGTGGCCGAGGAAATCGATAGAGTCAAGTCCGAATTGGCACTTGGATGGGTTAATCGTGAGGCCGAAATTGCGGAGGCGGGAATACAGCTGGCGGAGGTGGGAAAGGTGTTCCTGGAGGTTACGGCTGGTGATCAGTATGTCGTCCAAGTAAATGAACACGAAGTCCAGGTCTCGGCCTACCGCGTCCATCAGCCGCTGGAAGGTCTGCGCGGCGTTCTTAAGGCCGAACGGCATCCGAAGGAATTCGAACAGGCCGAATGGGGTGATAATCGCAGTTTTGGGGACGTCATCCGGATGGACCGGGATTTGGTGGTATCCCCTAACGAGGTCCACTTTGGAAAAGATGTGGGCCCCGTGTAAGTTTGCTGCGAAGTCCTGGATGTGAGGGATGGGATAGCGGTCCGGGGTGGTGGCGTCATTCAGCCTGCGGTAGTCGCCGCAGGGCCTCCACCCTCCGGTGGCTTTGGGGACCATGTGCAGGGGGGAGGCCCAGGGGCTGTCTGACCTGCGAACAATCCCCAGCTCCTCCATGTGACGGAACTCTTCCTTTGCCAGGTGGAGCTTGTCTGGAGGTAATCGCCGTGCTCGGGCATGAAGGGGTGGCCCTGTGGTAATGATGTGGTGTCGTACCCCATGTGTGGGCCTAGAATTTGTAAACGAAGGTGCCAAAATCGATGGGAATTCGGCTAAGAGCTTGGCGAAATCATCGCCAGAAAGGGAAATGGAGTCCAGGCGCGGGGCTGGTGGGCTGATTTCTCCCAGGGGATAGGTCCGGAGAGTGCTAGAGTGGACTAACCGCTTCCTTCGCAGGTTGACTAACAGGTTGTGGGCCCGAAGGAAATCGGCTCCTAGGAGTGGTCGGGCAACGGTGGCAAGGGTAAAGGTCCAGGTAAAACGGCTGCCGCCAAAGTGTAATTGAAGGGTACGGGTGCCGAAAGACCGTATCGTTGTACCGTTGGCGGCATTGAGTAGAGGACCTGGTGGCCTGTCACGAGTGTCGCGGCCTGTCGGGGGCAAAATACTGACCTCCGCTCCAGTATCAACGAGGAAACGCCGTCCAGATTTCTTGTCCTGAACGAAGAGGAGCCATCAGCGGCGGCTGGCCCTGGCGTTTCCCTGAAACTTGCAGGGTGGGCGGCATCGACGGGCCTCCGCACCCCACCTCTGATGGTAGAAGCACAGCTGGTCACCCGTGTCGTCATCTGCGTTCCTGGGGCGTAGCTGCTCGGTTGCTGGGGCCGGGCGAGGCGGGCGTTGGGCTCGCGGCCTGGTGATTTGACTGACGGACGAACTGCTCTCGCGCTTGGCCCTCCACAGGACATCTGCCCGGGCGGCCACCTCACGGGGGTTGCTGAAGTCGGTGTCAGCTAACAACAAGTGGATGTCATCGGGGAGCTGTTCGAGGAAGGCCTGTTCGAACATCAGGCATGGCTTGTGTCCCTCGGCCAATGCCAGCATCTCATTCATTAGGGCGGATGGGGATCTGTCCCCCAGGCCATCCAGATGAAGCAGGCGGGCGGCGCGCTCACGACGGGAGAGGCCGAAGGTCCAGATCAAAAGGTCTTTGAAAGCCGGGTACTTATCTTCCTCCGGAGGCGACTGGATGAAGTCTCCAACCTGGGCGGCTGTCTCCTGGTCCAGAGAGCTAACCACATGGTAGTACTTCGTGGAGTCGGAGATGATCTGCCGAAGGTGGAATTGCGCTTCGGCCTGGTCAAACCAGACGCTGGGCCGAACTGTCCAAAAGGTGGGCAGCTTGAGGGCCACTGTGTTGGCTGCTGCGCTGTCGTCCATTTCGCGGGTCCAAAAGCCGTTTGGACCGTCGGGGTCACCAATGTAGCGGTTGCTACCGCGGAATAAAACAAGACTCACTCGGAGGATTGCCAAACAGAACTGGTTTATTTTCCCGCCTTGCGCGGGCCCTTTAAGGGAGAAAACTCCCGCCCAAAAAACCGGCAATGACGTAAGTCCTACGTCATCAGGACTTTCCCGCGCGCGGGTTCTCCCCGTCGCTCGGAAAGACGAGGCCCGCCGCCATCTTGGGCCTCGTCGCTCCGACACCGCGCGACGCGACTGCCGAGCCGGTTCGCCCGACTGGACGGTGAGTCGCCACAACAGCATCAATATTTCCATTTTGTAGCCTTTAATTCACTTGGCAACAAAATTAATTCATAAACTGCTTTATTCTGACACCTTGAGGTTTAGTTTTGTTCCTCTGTACAGTGCAGGTTGAAACTTCAGGGCCGCCACTTCTGAATTACTTTTCTCTAACCAGAAAACAGAATTGTTTACAGCCACAGCCTACACTTCTATTATGAAGCTGCTTACCTGAAACTTCCAGTGTGTCAGGATGAATGTCCCCTTCAGAAGCACGATGGATTGCTATACAAAGATTAACTGTCAATCTAAATACTGTATAGAAAACCCCCTCATAATAAGTCGAGCTGTTAAATGATCCCTATGGCAATATCTGATGGTTATTGTCCATAGACTCACAAAAGCATGGAGTGTATTGTTGGTACTTTCATCCAGATGGCTTTCTCTGGCTGAAAAGTCAATCATAATCTATACTGGGATTTGGATATGGGTATCCAATCATCGTATCCAATAACAATTCTTAAATCACCATCACTAAAATAGATGATCTTGGTGTTATCCTTTATTGTTTGTGGGAGTTCACTGTTCACAAGTTAGCTGTCATTCCCACATCACAACAGTAGAAGATACTTTGCTGGCTGAAAAACACATAGAGATGTCCACAGGTCATGGAAGGCATTGTATTCATGCAATTCTCTCCCCTACTTAATTTAGTTTAGCCTCCATTGCCTCCAAGCATCACTAATATTACTGTGAAGGTTCAGCTCAGTAAATACACTCCTGCTACTGGGTCACAGAGATTGGAATTGAAGCTCTACCTCCAAAGTTGAGCACATAACCTACACTACACTCCAGTGTGATAGTAAAAACATACAGCACAGAAGGAAACTACTTAGCATATCTTGTCCATCCAGCGGTAAGACAAGCTGTTTAGGCTATTATTAAATCCCAGCTTTTGAGTTGAAAAACTTGTAGGGAACAATACTCTGAGTGTTCATTCTAATATATTGAGGATGTTTGCATTCATCTTTTTTCAGGCAATCAGTGTATTGTGACAGTGGCCTGAAATGGAGGATTGGAGGAGCTGTCCTTCAAAGAATCCAATCAGTCTCATTGCTTTGTAAAAGTGAATAATTAGAACAGCTCTGTTGGAAATGTTTTCAGCACAATATAGCCATTGAGCTTTTCCACAGCACCATCAGTATCAAATCAGGCACAGAAAGAGAAATAAAGAGTGGGGAAAGAAGATTGGCTGAAGGAGAGAAAGATTTTTTTTATCTTTGATAGTTTTAGTCATCTCCCCGGAAAAAGTAAAATGTGAAGAGATCAAACGCAATGGTTAATATTTAACTTGTTACCATTAATATATCTTTTTATTAAAAGGATATTTATCTTATAATGACAAGACTTAGCTTTCTATGATGAAATTTTGAATTATTATTGATTAAAAAGAGTAAGTTTCTAAAGTAGTAGCTAAGAGGGAGATGCGACTTTTGCAAAGGTAACTGCAGAGTGGCACAAAATTTGGATGTCGACATCCTTGCCTCTGTCCCTGCCCAAAGTTGCTGTATCATCTATCTGTCATCAATGTGGAGTTCCAATGTCCTCACTCTTTTGACATCAGCAAGGTCTGCTCTATATCACTTGGTTTATCCATCCTTTCCCAACTGTGGAATTCAGGTTTGGAGAGTTATTTTCTCAAAGAATATTAGGTGCAAGTGGGAAATGAAACTTACAGATGTTCGATATTCAGCTGTAGTTCTGATTGTCAATACAATAACTGAAGACTCAGAAAAAACATTGTTCAAATAACTGAAATTGAAATCCTTCTGAAAGTGAAGTTCAAATTGGCCAGCACCGCCTTAACTAAATGGTTCTGTAACCACCGTCAATCTTGATCTTTGACTGAATTAGTGTCAGATGTGAAGTGTGAGGTGGACCAGTGAGCCGTGTGGTGCCTGAATCAACTCTATGGACTCTTGGTCATCTAGTGCATGGTGATTCTGTCAGCTCTCAATGCTATTTTTTCACCTATCCAGTGTGCATTAATGCACATTGTTCCTCAAAGTGTTGAACACATCCATTGATGTAACGTGCTAAATATGCAATATCTCCAAAGCTGTGAAAATGCTATAATATTGGTGCAGCTTAATTGAGTAAGACTCCACTGTGATTACCAGACAGATAGTAGAAATGATTGTGTTCAAAGTCTCCTTGAAGAAATACATCTCCATTGACTACTGGGAATCCTGGCTCATGATCGCTGAAAGTGGAGGAGGAACATTTGAGATTGTATTGAGAACCTCAAGTCCATGTTTTAAGAGTGGATAGAAGGAATGGACCACCTCAGGATCTACCCATTTGCCCGCCTCACCTGCAGGGAGTCTGTGGGTCACGCACTGACTTTTTCAGTCAACTCAGAACCCACAAGCTCAGAGTGGAAGCAAGCCAGCTTCAGTCCCCGAGGACTGCCTTAGAGATTGATTGGGTTTCTCAGAGGTATGTCATTTTGTATAATTTAATGTTCTATCTTAAATTCAATCATTGGTAGCTATTGAATTAGCAATGAAATAAGATGAAGTTTGTAAAGAGGAAGACATACTGTTGGTAACATCAGGTGATCCTGGATTCACTGGGAAGGAGTATCATGAGTGGTTTTCCACAACAAGTTGCCAAAAGTAAAAGGATGGCTTGGGAAATCACAGGAGGAGTGGGGGCAGGGAAGGATTGTAAATTTGATTGCATGATGGTATAAAGTGGTGGATTTCAAATCAGCTGCCCTCTTACACATCTCTCTCAATATTCATTTCATTTTCATCTCCTATGCCTATTCAGCTGGGAATGAGCAATCAATATAAAAAAAACTATGTTAGTAGGCATCAGAAATTAAATCAAGCAAGAAGAATTCATCTATGTAATTGCTGCATTACTTTTATTGAGGTCCAGATATATCCTAATCCCCAGTTTCCAATATGTCATAAACTTTGGAGTGACAGACACATTTTATTAAATGTTGAAGGGTGTCTTACATAATGCATATTACATACAGATCTCTTCCTAGGTCAGCCAGTCAGAGTCCTGCAAAGGGTGACATCTTGGAATAAATCATAGATATTATTCCATAAAATTCTGCAGAAATTGTCTCTTTGTTGCACTGCGTTTTTCCAAGTTGAAGTAGAATTCAGTCCAATTTAATGTTTATCCTCTCATTTTAAGATCTCAGCTCTCAACCCCAGCACTTAATTATGTAACCAATCTTTTTCATTTTTTCTTTTTGGAGTACCTAGGTTCATCCCCTGCTACTGCAGAGAAGGAATTTTTAAAAACTTAACCAGTGAATGGTCCAGAATTATCCTGGAGTATTTATTCCAACATGACGGCACCTGTTTGAGATTGGCAGAGGATCCACTTTGTTGAAAGCTCAAACTTTGATGAACTGATTGTGCCACTTAACTATGATTGACTCTTTACAGCTGATTTCTCTCTTTGCTTGTTCTGAAATGACTGACAGGCCAAGGTCCATCCAAAGAGAGGAAATCTCACCAATGGAAAATGAAACCTTCCTCTACCCAGTGTCAGCGATGGGCAATCACTGGTCAGGCTCACCCTGGGATAAATATAAAGTAATGATCTTTCTACTCCTCTTTGGTCAAATTCCATTTTTCCACTGACTCTATCATGACCTTTATCTTTGAATCTTTGCACATAGACTGCACTTTCTCCTGGATAGCTCCTAATACACTACCTGCTTGGCTTATTCCTTCTCCATTGGCACATTTCGCCACTCTGGGCTGCCTCTGATGAATTTGTGCTACGCTTGGTGTGCTCTGGATTCTGGACCCATACAACTGAATTATACCTGCTTTAATGGCACTCACTTGCCTCCTACAACTGCTGCTCACTTTGGACTTTGGAACTTCTCTATTCCTTTTCTGAGATGATTGACCAGCAGATGCTGCTGCTTCCAATCTCCAGTCCTCTTGGTGTTCCACTTCTGTTCTGCACAGCAGCCTCCTCATTTGTATGGATCCTAGAACTACTCCTCAATGTCTTCAGCTCACCAATCTTCATTACTTCTGTTTCTTTGGCTTTGTATCCCTTTCTCCTCTGCTGGTCCACTCTATCCACGTGCACTCCTTGTCCACAGGGTCAACGCTCGATAGCTCATTGTTGACTCCTTGCAAATCCTGTCATTCTACAGGACAACCCCCACCATCCTCTGAAAGATCCCTGAATCCATTTCCTTCCCACAGTTGATTCTGGATTTGGGCATTAGTTCATAGACACTCCAACATAATTCGATGGCATCTACAACCCCGCAACCACAAGGTCTATGATTTTAAGCAAAAAACCAAACTGCTGGAGGAACTCAACAGGTGAAGCAGCATCTGTGGAGGTAAAGGGATAGTTGACGTTTTGGGTCGAGATCCTGCATCAGGACTGAGAGTGTAGAGGGGACGTAGCCAGTATAAAGAGATGAGAGGTGGGGAATGAAGCAGGAGCTGGCAGGCGATGGGTAGAACCAGGTGAGGAGGGATATGATGGAGCCAGGAAGGAGAAGGGTAGAGTCAGGAGACAGTGGCTGGTGGGTGATAGGTAAAGACAGATAAGAAGAAAGAGTAAAAGGGGGAAGATGGAGCCAGGTGGGGTAAGGGGAGGATGGAGATAGAGAGAGTGGCTGGGAGGTGATAAGTGGAAACAAAAGGCTACTTGTGTGGAATCCGATTAGTAAGGAAGGTGATGTGGAACTGGTCAAGGGAGGGCTGACAGGCAGGTGGAACCAGTTGTGAGAGGGAACATGTGAACCAGAAGGTGTTGGAGGTGTCCCTGATTTTATGTTGAGACTGGTTTGTGTTATTTTCTCGCCGGCCTCTGTTTACAGCCGGGCAGGCACGGTAGTGTAAGGTTAGCGTAATGCTATTATAGCACCAGTGACCCGGGTTCAATTCTGGCCACTGTCTGTAAGGAGTTTGTACGTTCTCCCCGTGTCTGCATGGGTTTCCTCCGGGTGCTCCGGTTTCCTCCCACATTCCAAAGACATATGGGTTAGGAAGTTGTGGGCATGCTACGTTGGCGCCGGAAGTGTGGCGACACTTGCGGGCTGCCCCTGGGACACTACGCGAAAGATGCATTTCACTGTGTGTTTCAATGTACATGTGACTAATAAATACATCTTACCTTATCTTGCATAGCTCACCAAACCTCTCTCCTGCCTACGTAATTCCGATTACTCATGCACTGATGGCCACAAGCTCATTCCATTTCTTCACTCTTTCTTATGCCAGACCCCCTTCCTCTTTGCTCTCCTTTTTCATTTCACTGGTGCCATTTTTCATGACTGTTGGATCCTTTACCTTTCCCTTATTCCCAGTAGCAGTCCTGTTCTGCTGTTGTCTCAAACTTAACTTCAAAGAAGTCTCCAGGTATCCTCTGAGTTTCCCTCTGAGTTTCCCTCTGTGTTTTCCAGTAATCCCACAAGATGCTCGTCAATGCTTCTTGATAATCCTAATCTTCCCTCACCCTGTTTAGCCCACCCACTGGGATCTTTCTCTTCAAACTCCTTCTGAAGCCCCACGCTCCAAGCACTGTAGGGTATTATGTTCAAACGATGGGTTAACCGTCAACATCTCCCGCAGATTTTTTATGTTAAACTTCCTATTTAAATGCAAGCTATGAAATCCTTCATGAGAAAGATATCCATTTATGATACAATGGGCAGATCATGCTGGACCCAGCCACGACTTGCACTAGCTCCTTATTGCCAGCCCTCTGGTCTCAATGGTGATCACAAGGCTCCTGAGTAGGAACCTGGACTACAAAGGGTAGCAGCACAAGGCAGAAGAAATTAGCACAAGGCATTAACCCATGTGCAGAAGAGACAGCACAACACATACCTGATGTCTCTTGTTAGTCATTAGGAAATTCTGTATTTAGTAGTTCAACTATTTTTGTAATAACGTCTCTACCAAACTAGGCAACAGACTTGCTGGTACAGTGCAATTAAAGAGGCACATGGATCCCACAATATGGCCTTGAGGGAGAACAACAAATTCATGGAATATCCTTTGGTAGAGACACCCTCATCACTACATGGAGATGCTTGATTGAACAACCTTAGTGTTAATTATATAGAGATAATATAGTGAGTATAGTGTATAGTGGCCTTGCCCAGGGATAGCAGCAGAGTTTGATCTTGAAGTCTTCCAAGGCCAACACCAGAGTAATCTAAGGCCTAGTTAGAGTAGCAGCATACTTAAGTGATCATGAGATCACCAGTGTACAGAGTCTTCCTGTAGGCTGATCACACAGGGTTAATGATGTCAGGAATGACTAATCATGTGCTTGTCTATACTTATCCAGTCCAGGGTCATTAACTATATGTTGGATGATTGGTTTCAATCATTGAGACCAATGAGTGGAGGGAGAGGTGATGGGAGGGCCCAATGAGTGGAGGGAGGGAGGGAGAGGGAGAGCCCATCTAACTGACAGTGCATTCTATGTTTCCATGATACAGTGCGCTGAAGTCGCTGTTCAGAAAGTGCTGGTGTACACACTGTTCTCTTCAGAACCACTAGGGTAGCTGTCAGCTCCAAATAGCCTCATATTTACATCAGTAAGCATAGGTTTAAACATTGCTGCCTGAAAACACAATAGCATAACACTGCATTCTCAGTGTAGTGTAAATGAAAATTCATCTCTTCTGAAGTGACACTCATTTCCGGGACATTTTGAGTCAGTCCAGAACATCAACTGGGCATTTCTGGGCATGAGGCACCTTTGCAATCCCGCATAATTTCAGTGTCAGGGATGCACAGGATGATATTACATCCTGTGCAACACTTCTGTGGCAAGAATGCAAGGCTACTTTGACCTTGTTGTTGAGTTTGGGCATTCCTGGGATAATGGAATCTTCCCAGCACTGCACTGGACCAGCACCCACTTTGGTAAGTCCCTTACTTCGTCCAAGAGTCATACAGCACAGAAACAGGCCCTTCAGGCCACTGAGTCCAAGCTGACCACTAAGTACCTATCTATACCTGTCCCATTTATCTTTACTTTCCTTTACCTCTACCTCAGGTCTCCTGCCCCTGAATACATAGATTGTTCCCCAACCCCAACACCTCACAATATCCCTGATCTCCACCTCACGCCTGTCTCTGCACCCATGTTCACCTGATTCCCAGACCGTCAACCCACCAAACCTGCCAATGTGAGGTCTCCTGCCTATCTTAAACAGAGGCAGAGATACAGATCGCGGTTATGGACGGAGCGCGGGTGTTCTACGAAATGGTCACCTAGTCTGTGTTTGGTCACTTGGAGCACCGAATGCAGCAGATGATATTAAGTGAGGTGCAGGTCATTCTCTGTCTCAAGCAAGATGCAAGTTGCTGTCAGAGGTCCTCCACAGAGTGCACTGCTGAAATTCTTGCTGAAAGATTTAGACTGAAATGACTGCAATGCTGTAAACCTGAAGTGTTGCTGACTCTAGAGAGCTGTCTGACATCATTCCCACTCTTTCACCCCTCCATCTGCCTATCACCCCCCTCTCCTAGATCCACCTATCACCTGCCAGCTCTTGCTCCATCCCTTCCCTCCACCTTTTTATACCGCCTATCTCCTCTACTTCCTTTAGTCCAGATGAAGGGTCTCATCCCAAAATGTCAACTGCCCATTTCCCTTCGTAGATGCTCCCTGACCTGTTGAGTTCCTCCAGTCCTTTGTGTGTTGCTCCAGGTTCCAGCATCTGCAGTCTCTTGTGTCTCTGAAAGTGATTATGGCTTCCGCATTCAAAAGTGAGTGAGAATTTAATGTAATCATTACTGCTGAACAAACTCTCTGTCTCAGAAAAATCATTTTTATAAGTGTGCTATGTTAACCCCCTCCCCACCTGCCTTCCCAGAAGAAGGTTGCGGTGACTTTTTAAAAAATAACAAATAAGACAATTTTTTTTTACAACAAAAACAGAAGATACTGGAAACACTCAGCAGGTTAGACCACATCTGTGGCGAGAGAAACAGCTGATGTTTCAGGTCGGAGACCCTTTGTCAGAGCTGAAAAGGAGAGAAAAAGAAGTTTGTTAAGCTGCGGGGAGGTTGGGGAGAGAGGGAATGTCTCTGATAGGGTAAAACTGGATTAACCATGGGGATAAACTGTAAACAAGGTTATCTGGTCAATGAGTAAATGGGAGTAGTGAGAGAGTGAGGGAGAACATAGACAAAAGAACTGGTCAAAGGAATGTGGGAGTTGTGAAATTCAGAGCAGGAGGACAAGCCCAGCAGGTCAGGCTGGGTATGTCCTTCAGTCCCAGAGCGGAAAACAAAGCTGTGCCAATATCACAGATGGATGACTGACCAAGAAATTGAGTTACCTGAAGTTGTAGAATTCAATATTGAGTCCAGAAGACTGTGCCCCGATGGAAGATGAGGTGCTGTTCCTCAAGCTTGCGTTGGGCCTCACTGTGACTGTACAGGTCAAAGTGGAAGTGAGATGGGGAATTAGAGTGGCAGGCAATGGGAAGATCAAGGTCAGCCCTGTGGACTGAACGCAGGTGCACCTCAAAGCGATCGCACAATCTGTGTTTGATTTCTCCAATGATGAACACAGAATGCAGTACACTAGATCAGAAGAAGTGCAATTTAATCTGGAAAGACTGTTTGCATCCCTGGATTGTAGGAAAGGAAGCAGTGAAAGGACAATTGCTGCATCGCTTGTAGTTGCAGTGGAAAGTGCTGTAAGAAGGTGGGTGATTGGTGGGAATGGAAGAGTGGACCAGAGAGGCACAAGGCTAATTTTTTTAACCTTTTCTGTCCAGCTGTTTTGTTTTACTTTGCGTTATTTGCATTTTCCAGTCTTTGCTTTCTGTACAGTGTTCCATTTCCTAGTCTAGACTCCGTGTGGCTCAGAGTTCAGCCTCCCTATGGGGTCATGAGGCTGAGAAAATCTAAACCAAGAAGCCTTCATAAACCCCTGGGCAGCTAGCAGTGAGGTGAACATTCCATCAACACTGATCAGACAATGCATTTTGTATTAACCCAGCAGAATCAGCACTCCACACTGATATAGTTCTGGGAAGTAGGACTGTTAGCATTATGAGGTCCTTGGTAGGTTACTTCTTTTCCTATATATCTTCTACTAGGATCTCAAGGTCAGCACTGGAAAAATGTTTTTCGGAATGCATTATCACAAATCAATGTTTCATGCGTTCCTATAAATCACTACTGAATTTGATTCAAATTGTTAATTACTACATCAGTGCTGAATATCGCAAATTAAAATGCGCTATATGTAATCTGGAGTCAACTCTTGATTTTCAAATATTAAATTCTGGTTACACTTGGTAGCCTGGTATTCAATGGAAATCTAGTATTGGACATGGACAATTTAATGATTCATGTTAAAAGTCTATTCCCGCAAGCTGCATAGTTTATATTCCATTTGTATTTTAATAATCCATCTGGCAATCAATAACACTCAAGACTGTTTGTTATTTTATACAGGGCTCATTCTCAATTACTCAATTAATCGCTTTCTGAATCAATGGCACCTTCTTATGCTCCATTATTTTCTCCAAAGTCAGACAGGCTGCTTTGAGACCGTGACAACCTTTGTAAAGAGGTTAGGTAGATTATAGTACTGGTGCTGTATGTAATTTCTAAATCTGATCAGTGGATGGCAATTATTGTGGTCTGGGTTTGTGACTTCCTCACTGGTGATGGCATGCATATAAAAGGCTGTTTTAATCAGATTGCCAGAACCTTGAATTACCCCAGGTACCTTCTACACATGGTCGGATGCTTGAGAAGATCTGAGAAAGCCACACACTGCAGTTTCGATTGAAGAGGCAAATTAGTCACTGAAACCTATTTAGCATGTTGAGCTTCTTACAGTGTAAAAATACAAGTTTGGTTCTAACGCCATCTACAAGTTTGCAGATGATACCACCGTAGTAGGCCGTATCTCAAATAACGATGATTCAGAGTACAGGAAGGAGATAAAGAGTTTAGTGACATGGTGTCATGACAACAACCTTTTCCTCAATGTCAGCAAAACAAAAGAGCTGGTCATTGACTTCAGGAAAGGGGGCGGTGTACATACACCTGTCTACATCAACGGTGCTGAGGTCGAGAGAGTTGAGAGCTTTAAGTTCCAAGGAGTGAACATCACCAATAGCCTGTCCTGGTCCAACTACGTAGATGCCATGGCCAAGAAAGCTCACCAGCACCTCTACTTCCTCAGGAGGCTAAAGGAATTTGGCATGTCCCCCTTGACACTCACCAACTTCTGTCAATGCACCATAGAAAGCATCCAATCGGGATGCATCACAGCTTGGTATAGCAACTGTTCTGCCTGGGACCACAAGAAACTACAGAGAGTTGCAGACACAGCCAGCACATCATGGAAACCAGCCTCCCCTCCATGGACTCTGTCTATATCTCTCGCTACCTCACCTCAGTAAAGCAGCCAGAATAATCAAAGACCCCACCCCACCCCCAGACATTCTCTTTTCTCCCCTCTCCCATCAAGCGGAAGATACAAAAGCCTGAAAGCATGTACCAGTAGGCTCAAGAACAGCTTCTATCCTGTTGTGGTAAGACTATTGAATGGTTCCCTAGTGCGATAAGATTGACTCTTGACCTCACAATCGACCTCATTATGATCTTGCACCTTATATTATTGTCTACCTGCACTGCATTTTCTCTGTTGCTGTAACACTTTACTCTGCATTCTGTATTGTTTTATCTTGTACTACCTCAATGCACTGTGTAATGAATTGATCTGTACGAACGGTATCCAAGACAAGTTTTTCACTGTACCTCGATACAGGTGACAATAATAAACCAATTCCAATTCCAATTCCAAGCTTATAGCTTCTTTATTTTCAATGAGCAACCTACCTTTCCAGAGTAGATCAGTCACCCATCTCTCCACTCTCCCGCCACTCCTTATTTGTATGTCAGTAGGTTTCAGATTGTTTTCAGCTATTTTGTGTGTTTATAATGCCCTAATGCATCTGCACCAGCTTGGATCTAACAAAAATGTTCACCTTTTTTCCAGTTTTGCTGCTTTAAAGACAAGCACCTGAAAACTTATCCACACTACTTTGGAGGGAGCAGTAGACCCCCAGTCTCTGTACCCTGCCCACAATAAATATAACACAGTTGTGCATGTCCTTATTGACTCTTTCTTCAGGGAGAGGACTTGTCAGTGCTGGTTGTTTCTGTGGGCTGTAGAGGCACAGACATCTAATCTGGGCCTGACTCATCAGTAAAATACTAAGGGAGTGCTGCACTGTTGTAGGTGGTGTCCTTCAGACTGAGATTTAGATTTGAAATTTAAGTGAGGCCTTGTCTGCTGCTCTCAGGTAATGTGAAAAAAAAAGTCCCATCCAATACTCATCCCTCAACTGATACCTCATTATCAGATTGCTTTTAGTGGAAGCTTGCTGTGCAGAAATTGACTACTGAAATTTCCCATGTGATAAAACGGCATAAACAGAGTGTCCTAGAAACTCGTTGGTGCCTACTCAAGTATGCAAGTTGATTATTGCTCGTTACATTAATAACTATTTCAGTTACAGGTAAACTCAACAGTGCCTGAGACTCAAAGTGGTAAATATTGTGAATCATCCAGACCCAAGGGAAAGCCTTTCCTTTGAGTCTTCTGCCATTGCAAAGTACATGAAGACAAACATTCTGGGAGGATCAAGGAGATAGTCAGGGGGTTGGGGAATTATCGGGGCCAGATGTTATTTATCAGTAGTATTGGAGACTACTATTGGTTGGGGAGCCATGATCGATGGTCAGGGGTGAACGATGAATGTAAGGCTTACAATTGGAGAGGTGGTGAGGGACACGTGGTGATGATGGGGACCTGCAATTCAGATTGTTGGTGAGTCGGTGCTGCCATCAGTATTTGTGGGTGGTAGTAGCTGGTGAATTTGGCTCAGGAGTTACACCCTGGGAGTGGGGATATCAGAGAGCAGGGAGGGTGTTTGGCAAGAGTCACGAGGTTGGGGGTTTGTACCATGGGGTGTTCTAAAGTCAAAGTCAAAACTGAGTTTATTGTCATATGCACGTCCATGTGTGCATAGGTGCAACGAAAAACTTACTTGCAGCAGCAACACAGGCACATAGCATCAGATAAGCAGCATTCACAGGGAAAACATAAATTAAACAGAAATTAAACACAATTTTAACAAGAAAAAAAACACAATTGGAACAAAAGAAAACAAAGTACATTTTAGTGCAAAGTGATCAGAGTGGTCATAGTGTTGTTAAACTGCAGTGGTGATTAGGGATTTTCCAGTTGGTTCAGGAACCGAATGGTTGAAGGGAAGTAGCTGTTCTTGAACCTGGTGGTGTGGGACTCAGGCTTCTGTACCTCCTGCCTGATGGTAGCTGCGAGAAGATGACATGGCCCAAATGGTGGGGATCTCAGATGATGGATGTTGACTTTTTGAGGCAGTGTCTCCTGTAGATATTACCAATGGTGGGGAGGGATGTGTCCATGACGTATTGGGCAGAGTTAATGTTTCTCTGAGGCATTGGCCTCTCTGAGGAGAGCTCTGAGTAGAGCTAGGGCCTGCTTAGAGAGGATCCCCTCGAACGGGAAAGCTGCAGAGCAAACAGCAGTGTGAGAACCTGGTCAGGATGAGGGTGACGGATGTTCCTTGGAACATGGCAAACTGGCATTACATGGGGAATGACATCATTAGGAAGTAGTCAGTTGATCAGTGCAAGAGATTTTTTGCAGAGGTGTGCAACGCAACCCAGAAACTGTTGTAATCACTTACCGCTCGAGGAACTGCCAATTTTCATTATACACATGGCTGAAGAAACATTGCTATGTGATCAGCTTTCTTGGTAAGAACTTAGTCTGTGAAGTGATTTGGATGTCCCATGGTCTTGAAAGGTGCCATAAGTACAAGCTTTTCGTTGTACCTAAAAATTGGGAGGATAAAATTAAGCATTATTCTCCCAGATGGCATGGTCAGTAATGACAAAACTCAGCTTTAAATTCTTTTACACTCCAGGAAGCAGATGAATCCATGTGCCAAAGACTCACCTTATTGCTGTGTTTCATTGTTTGACAAAGCTCAGGTTTTAAGAACATTAGAAATAAAATCAAGAGATCTGCTTTGTCACCAGGGGAGCTCATATGTGAATGCAGGATCAAGTTATGTTTCAAGAAGTCAATTTTTCCATTCAGAAACAGCTGGAAATATACAAGCCTAGAATTTCCTTTCCTACCTATTAATGGTGTTAAGATAGCACTGCACATCACCCTAAAGCTCATTTCCAAGGCCCCAGAACCCTACTGTCAGATTTCCGTCCCTGTGTCAGCTTCCAAGTGTGCTATTCAGATAGTCATGGAGAGCGACATCATGGATACAGGCCCTTCAACTCACTAAGTCTATACCAACCTTCAGTCACCCATTTACACTAATCCTACATTAGCCCCATTTTTATTTTCCCTGCACCCTCACTGACAACCCACCACTCACCTATGCACTAGGGACAATTTACAGTGGCCAATTATCCTACCCACCCACATGTCTTTGGGATGTGGGAGGAAACTGGAGTACCCAGAGGAAACCCACGCAGTCACAGGGATAAAGTTCGAACTCCACACAGATAGCACCCGAGGTCAGGATTGAACCCGGGTTTCTGGAGCCTGGAAGTAGCGGATCTGCTTGCTGCGCCACCATGTCACTCACTGTTGCAAAACCTTGCAGCTGCCAGTACTCAGCCTTGTGGAGTCCACCTCAGCAGTTGCTGCTTGAAAGACAAACCACAAGTTAACCAGCTCTTTACCAACTACTGGAGAATGCTGCTGTTTAATGTATGGGTGCTACAGTGATGGGAGGGAGTGGAGACAATTCTCTGCATATTTTGGTGAAGAACTGTACAGAGAAGACATGCCTTTTGTGCAAATCTTCCACAGAATCCCTCCAAGACCACAGCCAGATATTCCTGGCTGGAAATTGCCTGAGAGATCCCTCTGGAGTAATGTAACATTAGTACAGACAGTGAATTCTTTCAACTTGGAGATGGCTACAATGGTAGCATGGCCCCATGCTTGCTTCCCAATCCTTTTGCTGAAGGAATGTGAGATGAAGTCTTCTCTCTGGCACCTTGGTGACCTCCCTAATACAGCAGTGAGCAACAAACTGAGATGCAGTGATTGTCTGGAGCACTCCTGAGGCGAGGAAGTTGGTAGAATTCATAGCCATGACTTCCACAGACAAAGTGGTCCAGGAAATCACCAATTTCCATGATGACTATGTTGATGAAGCCAAGCCTGCATTGATGTTATTCTTCAGGGAAGTCTGATTATGAGCATGGGTCCCCATTGGTAAAGTTTTGAATGATACCTCCTTCCCAAATGGTCCACATGATGGTCTATAGAGTCTCTGATCCTGTGGTCCATCGCATGCACAGGACAAGCAGTTTTACCAACCCTGCTTCCCTTGAAAGGGAAGTGTGAGGTGTAGACAAATCCCCATGGAAGGCTGGAGTGCAGAATTGTCACTGAAGTTAAGCAAGAGTGTGTTGAGTGAGCAGTGCTGTAGAGCCACTGACAGAGAATATAGGTTGAGTGTTGGCCCTTTAAATAGGGTGGTTCCAAGGAAAACAGGGTTGGTAAAGCTGCTTGTTCTGTGAATAAGCAAGAACTGTCATCTTCATACTAATGAGGTTGAAAATCACCTGGAGATGAATATTGGGTGTCACACTTTTATTGACATCACTGGGGGGAGTTTTATGCTGGAAGTATGTTTCTAGTGCTAATGAAAGTCCCATTAACTGTCAAGGATTGAGTTTCCTGTGATCCACCGAGAGTTCCAGAACTAGGCACAATATTGTTCTCTTCCAGATTCAAACAATTTTCAACCACACAAAAACCATTTTTTCCAGGCCAGTTTCCAGCCTGTCATCCAGTTCTCTGAAGTCCGGCACTTAAGCAATCCTTAAGCAAAACAAAAGGAAATCTGTATATGCTACTCTGCATCATAATAACACATCCATAATACAAGGGTCTGTGAGTGAAGTACCTTGCACTGGGGTTATAGGATTCTCATCCTAACAAAAGGAAGCTTTAGAGAGGGTGCAGAGGAGATTTACCAGGATGTTGCCTGGATTGGAGAGCATGTCTTATGAGGATAGGTTGAGTGAGCTTGGGCTTTTCTCTTTGGAGAGAAGGAGGATGAGAGGTGACCTGATAGAGGTGTACAAGATGATAAGAGGCATAGATCGAGTGGACTTTTGCCCAGGGTGACAATGGCTAACACGAGGGGACATAATTTTAAGGTGATTGGAGGAAGGTATAAGGGGGATGTCAGGGGTAAGTTTTTTACACAGAGAGTGGTGGGTGCGTGAAACGCACTGCCAGCAGAGGTTGTGGGGACGGATACATTAGGGATATTTAAGAGACTTCTAGAAAGACACATGAATGATAGAAAAATGGGGAGCTATGTGGGAGGGACGGGTTAGATAGAGCAGGATAAAATGTCAGCACAACATTGTGGGCTGAAGGGCCTGTACTGTGCTGAAGTGTTCTATGTTCTATTTCCATCCTTTTTCATGTGTTATCTTACACACCTTCAGGAATCAGCTTAATGGAATAGGCCCTGACAATTACTGCATAAAACATTTCTGACTTACCATCTGTTTTGATACTTGTACAACTGCTGAAAATATTTGAACAACTTAATGCAGGATGGAGAATGAAACTTCCTCTCCATATAATGGAAACAACAGGGGTAAGGGTCATTTAAACTGGCCCCCTTGCCATGACAAGGAAGTGAGCTGTATGGGGAGGTTAATAATTAGAATCAGTGTAAAGTGAACCCAGCCCACCACAGATACAACTGCCAACAGTTTTACGGTGACGGATTTTGTGGTTGATGTGTTCCATTTGAAACAGAGGCAGAAAACCTCACTATAATGCTTAATTCAGACTCCCTCAGCACATTTAGGAATGTAATTGGAAACCCAGCAGATGAAGACAGCGGATGACAGCCTGATGTTGCAGATAAGTGTGTTTTTCCAGTGTTTGTGGGATCATCGAGTCACATAACATAGAAACAGCCCACCATGTCCACATCAAGCAGGGGGAACCCATCCATAATTAATCCCAGCTTCCAGCACTTGGCCCATAGCCTGGGTGATTCAAGTGGTCATCAAGACACTTCTTAAATGCTGTCAGTGACTCTGCTTCACCACTCTCTCAGGCAGTGCATTCCAGGTACTCACCACCCTGAGTGAGAAAGGTTCCCTCTACACCTCTTACCCCTTACCCTAAATCTATCTCCTCTAGTTTTATCTATGTCTGAAATGGGAAATACTTTTGTGCAGTTGACCCTATCTATACCCATCATAATTTTACATGCCTCAATAATGCCATCTCTTAACCTCCAGTCCTCCATTGTAAACAGACCCCACCTCTCCAGTCTCTCCTCATAACTGAAACACTCCAATCCTGGCAACATCCTAGTGAATCTCTTCTTTACTGCCTCAGGCGCTATCGTATCTGAACTGGGACTTCTGGACTTAATTTGATTAATTTGCTTTGATTTCTCCATCTGTATCAGTCATCCACCTGTAATTTTAGTTCAATTTATTCTTTGCTTTCCTTTGCCCCTCTCTCTGGGAGGAGAGGACGTGCTCAGCCTGATGTGTTGGGCTTGTCCTCCTGCTCTGCATTTCCCAACTCCCACATTCTTTTGTCAATGTTCTCACCCACTAACTGCTCCCGTTCACTCACTGACCAAATAACCTTGTTTATAGCTTATCCCCATCGTCACCCCGGTTTTAAGCTCTCAGAGACATCCCCCTCCCCAACCCTCCCTGAAGCTTAACAAGCTTCTTTTGTCTCCTTCCTAGTTCTGATGATGGGTTCCGACCTGAAACATTAGCTCTGGTTCTCTTCCTATGGATGCAAACTGACCTGCTGAGTATTTACAACATTACCTTTTTTTGTTTTAGCCTGTCAATTTTACCGGCTTCTTGCTGAGAAAACAAATGAGGTGTTGGTTATGAGATCCTGCCTCTAACTTTGTCAGGACCACCTCATTCCTTGGATTTTTAGCTTCCAACCTTGCAAAGATGTGCTCCTGTGTGGCTTCCCCATAAGTTAAAGTCCTTAACTTTCTGAGGCTGGATGAAGAGAGTAGAGACCTTCCTTTTCTGCACTTTAAAGATTAAGAAGGACATCAATGAGAAATTGAATGGATAATTGCTAAGGAATGAGAAAAATTTCCAGCTCTTGAATTTGCTCAGTGCTAGCCATCCTCTGAGCATCTACAATTACATTTTTGGATGAATGACAGGCACTTATGTGACAGATTTGGAAATTCTTAAGTTTAATAGCCAGGTGAAGCTTCAGAAACTTCTCCAATACTGCCCTGTCAGAGAGAAAATACCATAAATGTGAGGGGAAAGTTATCATTCTGTCAAGGTATAGGAAAGCATTTCTGCAATTGAGATCTTTTTTTGCTCAAAGGAGTTTGTATTGAAGTAACTAAAGCCTTGCCTGAGGATTATAGCAAGCATTGACTGGATTTACTCACAGTTTCCAGTAGAACTATGAAGGTGAAGATAATATGAAGCATTTAAAAATATCTAGGATTTTCTCCACACTCAGTACAAGATAAATGGATTGACCATCGTAAGTGATGTTGAATTATCCCTCATAGCCATTATAAGTTGATAAGCAAGATTTTTGGGAGCCTCCAGAAATACCCTTACCTGACACCATTTATAACTGTGTTCATACCGATTTCTATCTTTAACATTGGAAATTCAATAGAGGCAAATTTATTTTGATTAGTATGGTTAATATTAATTGACTGTTCAAATCCTGAAATGCTACAGGACATTGGATTCTTCTACTAAATTATTGTATCTTTTAATATTTGTCATCTTCAAGCACTATAAAGTATTGTAGGAAGTTCCAATGGCTCTTTCAACAATGGGTTAGCAGAGGATATCGAATTCTATCTGACCTCATGGAAAGTCTGGACTAGAAACTATGTTACAATGTACTTGTGACCTGAATGTAGTCACCTTACACAAGTGGACCATTTGCTTGCAGATCACACCCTTCTAGAACATTCACACAGAGACTTTCAGCTCTGCATGATGATGACAGTGCTGGACACAGCTTTTGACAAAGAATAAACAGAAAATGTTGGAAATACTCACCAGGTCAGGCAGCATCTGTGAAGAAAGAAATAGAATTGGAGGGCTTTTGTGTGTTTACCTACACTCAAGACCTGTCTTTCACGTGGGGCCCAGTTGCCCTTTTAATTATGACTCAGACCGAGAGGGCACACCAAAGGAACTCGTACAGCTTGTGGTGAGATTATTGAACAAATCAGTTTATTCTGGCCCTCCTGCAGTGTACATTGGGGAGCACTTCGAGTGAGAGCTCAAAGATACTCAAAAAATCCCCAAAAACTTAAAGTAATTTATAGTATTCGCATTACAACATGCAGATTTTACAGTTTCACAATAAATCATTAAAATCCTATTTTCTTTGTGGATTGTGATCACTAATTATTGATTTATACAAGACTTACCTGACAGTAGTTCCCCCATCCTTCTTGGAGATAACAACTCTTCCTTTGGCTTTCTGTATGTACAGAAGGATTTATGGACCTGTTTTCTGCCTTAATCACATCTGTGCTTATCCTGTGACTTTGCTTTTCTGTGTATAGTCCTATATTCTACCTCCCATACATGACTATCTTTGTTCTAACTCTGCCTTGCAGTCTAAGCACTTCTCTAATCTAATTTCTGCAATGCATCTTCTAACATGGTCTTCAAACTACCTACTTTAGATTGGTCTCATTTTCCATGATCCTTTTCCAGTATGTAAGGCACTTAGATTGACCAGATTACAAACATTCCCAATGTTTTAGTGATCCCTGGAGATTCCTTCTTCAATCTGAATTGGAAGAGTGAGAAACAAGCATGTTTTAAGTTGCAGCAATGGGGAGGAGTGGAGTGGACAAGGTAAATTGGTTTATTATTGTCACATGTATAGTGTTCAAGGTATGTACACATGTACCAAGGTAGAGTGAAAAACTTTGTTTTGCATGCCATCCATGCAGCTCATTTCATCATATCGGTACATTGAGGGAGTACAAGGGAAAAGTAATAACCAGAATAAATTGTTGCAGTCACAGAGAAAGTACAGTGCAGGCAGACAATAAGGTGCAAGGCCATGATGAGGTAGATTGGGAGGTCAAGAGTCCATCTTATCATACAAGGGGACTGTCCAATACTCTTATAACAGCGGGATAGAATCTGTCCTTGAGCCTGGAGGTATCTGCTATAGGGAGGAGATCAAGGTTGAACAGGCACTCTCTGGTTAATAGATGAGTGAAGGCCATTAGGGACAGAGAATAAAACAAAACATATGGTTGAATTTCGAGTGACAGGACACAGCAGTTGCTGGGAATCTGAAGCAGAACAGAATGCTGAAAATACCCAGCAGATCAAGCAGCATCTCTGAAGGGAAAAATAAAGTTATTGCTCGAGGTAGATGAATATGATTACAGTGGAGAAAGTTTGTGTAAACTAGGCAGTGAACATTGGCCAGCAGTGGAGAGTGACCACTGGGAGATGGGGGGAGTGTGCGATCATTCGGAATATGAAGCAAAAATAGGAAGTTATCTCAAGGGAAATTGGTAGATGAGACAAGAATTTAACACTGCCAGACTCCCTGCTGTGGCTCAGGGAGGGATACTGCCTTTAAATAACACAGGAATAGGCCTCCACCATTCAGTTAAGAGTTACTTCCACAGTCAAGGACCATGCTGTTTATTAATTATATGTATCAAAAAATTGCATTGGTAATAGCAACAACCCAGCATGTGCTCAGATTTACTAATGTGTGTAACGCACACACAATGTAAATGTTTTCAGATAAAACTTTAATATTATACTACCCCATGGAATTACATATTCAACCATGGTAGAGAAACAAAGGACTGCAGATGCTGGAATCTAGATGAAAACACAATGGTGCTGAGACGAAAAAAACGTCTTCATAGTGGGCATCCTTGAAGAGACTTCACAGTGGAGCGGTAATACTAGAGAAACAAAGGACCACAGATGCTGGAATCTATCCTTGCAGGACCCTGAAGAAGGGTCCTGATCCAAAACGTTGACCACCTGCTTTTCTCCATGGATGCTGCCTGGCCTGCTGAGTTCCTCCAGCATCATTATGTTTTTCATTCAGCCATGGGTATCTCAAGCATGGAGATCTTATTTGTTTTACTTATCAATCTAAATGCAACAGCACTGGGATGGAGCAATAACTCTAAAAGGTGCAGCCAGGGTCAAAGGTGAGGAGCAGTTTGAATCCTACCACAGTAAAGCAATACTATTTTCTACCCATTATAGCTAAAAATGGGATTATGACTCGCTGCTATTAACTCACAGATCTTCCTCCTGATTGCCAACCTATTTTAAACCAAAGCTCTTAAAGGTGAACTAATCTGTAAGAGCAATTCCCCGAATGATTTTGTGACTAAGGAATCAGACATTCTGATTCAAAACCTTTTTATTGAGTCTGCCACTTTTAATTGCTTCTGTGTAGATGTGAAACCACCTTTGCCCACAGTGACCTGTCTGTCACATTCACCTCCAAACCAGTGTGGTAGCTTCTCAACAACCTCTTTATCTGCACTGCATACCTGGAACACTCAGTGCTAGCAATTTTGATGTGAATATAACAGCTTAATTAATGAGAATAAATTTTGTTGAGCTGTTATTTTGTTTTCTGTCACCCTTTTTGTCTTTCTCAACATACAAATGGAAATCGACAAAAGTGAAAGGTATTAGAAATAATTCTGATTCTGCATCTCAGCTGTGTCAGTCTATTGTGGTGAGATGGTTTTATAACTGTTTAAACTAATTGGTATAATAAGGCAAGATTGCTTTCTTAATGATGCCAGTGATACTTATTAATTTGATAGGATGCATCTCATAACAAAGCAAATTATTGACATCATGTTCAGTAAATTACATAACAGGCTAGAAGCTGCAACTAATAGTACCTGTTTTTATGTGCAGATTGTTATAAAATAATTAAATCTGGGTTAGATTATACTAGCGATCATCTCTGGATGAAATAGCATCCATTGGGAAGTTGGCCTCAACACTTTGGTGTGTGATTTACCTCATGAATTCTGTACAACAATTTCTTCCACTGCCAGCAGAAATTGTGACCTTTGAGTGCGACCTACAGCCTTTATTGGGCACTCACAAAGGCACGTGGCACTGAGATGAGCACTGAGACAACAATTAAAAGCTCTCCATTCCAACATAGTGGTCTTGCAGAAGTTATCTGTCAGCCGCGATTTTCAATGCTCAGGATAATGGAAATGCCATCACTGGTTGCCCCTTCACTGTTCACATACCCTTTACACAAGTCATAACAAAACTGTATGCTGGAATCTCCCCTCCCTTAATTACAGTATAGAGTCATACAGCACAGAAACAGGCCCCTCAGCCCACCAAGTCTTTTTCAACCAGCTAGTACCCATTTACACTAATCCTACAATAATCACATTTTATTCTCCCCACGTTCTCATCAGCTCCCCCAGATTCTTCTACTCCTGTACATACCAGTGGCAATTTACAGTGGCCAATTAACCGACCAACCATGCTCATCTTTTGGATGTGGGAGGAAACTGGATCACCTGGAAGAAACCCATGTGGTCACGGGGAGAAACACACATATTCTACACAGACAGCACCCACAGTTTGGATTGAAGCCAGCCTTCTGGAGCTATGAGGCAACAGCTCCACCACTGTGCTGCCCAATCATGCAGCCACTCAATGAACGGGACTCATTTGGGGTAGACCGTTGTGTGGAGGATGCCTAAACATACCGACAATCACCATGCCCACCTGCCCTGTGTTTTCCCTCACTTCTGTAGCAACCTTTATGCATCAGGACTGTATTACCCTGTGAAGGTTCCCTTTAAGATCTGGTAATCTGCACAGTGATCAAAACACAAGTTGGGAGTATTTCAAGCAGCTTCTGATGGGAAACACACGGATAATATGGTCTTATGCCTTATGATTCTGTGAGCAAACCGCTGTGCTACTCTAATGCATTTTTAACCAATTCTACAAACTATTGGTGCAGCATATGCAATGCTGGTATAGGCACAAAAATAGGAAAAAATATAATTTCTTAGCAAATATCTTGTCACTAAATCAATATTAAAACATTTAGCAGTTTGTGCTAGTGAAAAAAAACAACTTTTAATTGTGAGTTTATTATGAAACACCCACTCATCTTTAAATTCAAGTCTGTAGTTTCAACAATGATGGACTTGGAACAAGTGGAATAAAAGTTTTTTCTAATTTATTGAAGAATTCCTTGATGTGTTTATCAGATCCTTTAGCCCTGTGCTTATGAGGATTTTACCAGATGGTTTAAGTTTGATTCACAGGGATGGAAAGAAAACAAAATACTCCTGGGTTCCTTTTCCCTAATCCTCACTGATTAATCCCATTGCAAGGGAAAAGGGAGAGGGATTCTATGGAAATTTCCTCCAACAAAATATTGGCAAGACCACACCTCCTTCTTCATTATCTGCCATCTGTTCCATTTCTTGTCACAAACGTCATCCCATCCTCTGACATCTGCCTGATATTGGATCAGGAGCTGTGACCTTCTTGGCTCTGGATCGAGTCTCGGACTGTGTACTTGTGCCATTCCTGATTTCATCTTTAACACCATCTGATTGTGTGGTGTCTCAGCTAATCATCTGCAAAACCTCTGACCATGTCTTTGTTAGCTTTTGACCAGTCCCATGCACCCCTGGCTGGACGCCCTCACGTCCCTAAACTCTGGGTTGTTGAGAACTCTGCTGCCCACCCCTAATTCCCAGCCCATGCTTGTTGATCTACATTGGTTTCTGGCTCAACTTCCTTGATTTCAGCTCTGTCCATGGACTCACTTCTCTCAATCTCTGCAGTCTGCTTCATTGCTCTAAACCTGCACAATACCTGCTCTACTAATTATGGCTTCTTCTGATCCCTCAATTTTAATTTAATCTGCCACTGGCAGTCTGTCTTTTGGCTACCAATAACTCTTTCCACTCCTTTACATCCATTTCCTTCTTATTGACCTTAATTTCCTTCTCGTACACAATTTTGATCATCTGCTTCAGTTTCTCCTTACGTGGTTTATCATTAATTTTTATTTGATTGTGGTCCTAGGAAGTGTCTGGGAACATTGGCTTTGCTAAAGGTGCTTTGTGAGTGGAGGTCTGTGGTTCTTGCTGTTCTTCATACAGTCTTGATCAGAAGGAGTGCAGGCTGAAGATATGCAGTATGTAATTCACTACATGTGATATTCTGGTTTTTTCATCATTAAAATTAGTGAGAAAATCAGCATAAATGCAAAAATGGCAAACTCAGCCTCAGCATTCTTTATTGTGTGAGGCACTTGGCAAAGTTCTGGCTGTACTTATTGGTTGCTGATTCTCCACTGACGTCCCAAATTACACTGTCAACAGATCTATACTATTGATGACATATGGAGGCTTCTGTGGCGAAAAAATGTCTTGATTAATTACATACAATTTCTCAAGGCTGCAAATATAACTTCTGCATTTGTGTGAGTGGATGTGTGACCCTATGGCTATTACATACATCACTGAAACAAGGCATCAGTCTATGTATATCTGTGCGTAAGGCAGCTGACAGAGAGTAGGGATAATAGGAACACACTCAAAATATTACTGGTTTATAACTATTTGCCATACTTATAAATGACTTCAATGGGGGTAGAAAGCCAAATATCCATTTGTCAATATTGCAAAGATAGACAATATTGCAAATTGAAAGCAGTAAGTTACAAAGAGATATTAATAAAATAAGCGAATGGGAAAACTGGCAACTGTTGGCTGTCATATTATTATAAGAGTGAGTTAGGAACTATATTGTTGGATGGCATGTATACTATTTTATACCGTTCCGTACCACTCATTGGTACACACTTTGTTATATAATGAGGTGTATTACTCAGCCATGTACATGTCACAGAAAAAAGGATAAACAAGTTGTTGAGTCACAGATCTTAGTCTGGAAGTCTAATTAAAAGACACCATGAATAACAAGATACATAGCATAATGGCAACAATAAGGTAAGTTGTGAGAAAAACATCTGTAACTGCATGTATGTTTAATCTTAAAAAATGATATCATCAGGTATCACCAAGGGTGTGGCACGCTCTAGGAGCTGACTTGTTCACACATAACCATGATGGGAACTTCATAGTTGTTGACTATTACTCCAACATGCCAAGCATTGGAAGGATGAACTACTTGAAAGTGACAACAGTATCCAGAGCAATCAGAATCTTGTATCCCTAATAAGGAATTGCTGAAAAGAGAATGTTGGATTGTGGAACCCAATTCACCTCCTGAAAGTTTAGAGAAATGACAGGTTCACCATTGTGACATCTTGCAGAGAGATGTCCAATCAGTCAAAAGAATACCAGATAAATGTAAAGACAGACAAAAACCCAAACCAAGCCTTACTGTCACTCTAAATAGCACCTCCCAACACTGACATGGAATCATCAGCTCAGCTAGTGAATGGCGGAAAGTACAGGCTAAATTTAGCAACAGAATGCATCCTCCACATGGCGAAAAAGAAGTAAGATAACGACTGATGCACAAATAAAAGGAAGCTAATGTTATAGCATGTTAACTTAACACCTGGGTTCTACAGCAGACTGGCAATATAAATGCAAGATCCATTCATGAAAACCCAAAACCAAGTTAAAGTTATCAGTAAAGCCAATACTTTAACATTATACATCATTGAGATGTAGATGGGTCTATGGATGAAATGAAACCAAATCCATCTCTGACATAGATCAGAATGATGAAAAAAGAGCTATCAATTGTGACCCAAATAGCAGCAGCAGCAGATACGTAACTGTCACAGCAACAGGAATAATCAACACCGTATCACCAAAACAAAGCACCAGATTGTACAGAATGACTACAACAGGGTTTAAAGTGGAAGTATAATGTTTACCACTCAAGTGATAATAGAAATAGAGTTTAAGCTAAGTTCAAAATCCAAATAAAAAAGAATAAGGGATGTAATATTATTGTAAGATTGAGTCAGGAGCTATATCGTTAAAGCATATCATTCACTATATTCTAAATAATGAACACACATTATCTTAGGCAGTCCCTTGGGATTGAGGATGACTTGTTTCCACTCCAGTTCTGTCAGGGCAGGTGGAACTTGATGGGATGAATGGGTGGATATTAAGTGCTATGCTCATTTGTTTACGCTGGACCTCCGTGTGCTCCTAATGACGAGACTCGAGGTCCTCAGTGTCATCCTGGATAGTCCTCCATTTGATCAATAAAGGGCCAGGGATTGCCACAAGTCAACAACAAAAAAAAACATTTCTACAAGGGCATAGAGAACATTCTGTCCTCTTTCCTCCTGTTAACATTTAGCTGTGACACCACTCAGAGTAGTCTGGTATTGGTATGTCAATACAGTCTGGTATTGGTATGTCAATGATGTGGCTTGCCCATTGGATCCATCTGGGTGTAATCAGGGACTCAGTGCTGAGGATATTGACCTGGGAGACGATGCTGACATTGGTTTGCTTATCCTGCCAGTGGATTTTGTGGACAGTGTTGGTGGTATCTCTCCATTACTTTGAGTTGCCTGCTGCATGTTGTCCAGAGACCAAAGCATAAAGGAGGCCAGAGATCACTGCTGCCTGGTAGACCATGAGCTTTGTGCTGTTGGGCAAAGTTGCTCCCTCTCCCCTCTCTTCTTTGTAGGTTGCATAGAACCCTTTTGTTGAATCAACTGGGAAGGACACGGGCATAAAGAGGGGTGTCGATGCCAAGCAGTGGGGGCACTCAGGTCAAAGCCTCCCTGTATACGGACAACATTACCATCTCCTGCTCAGATCCATGATCAGTCCAGAGGTTAATTAGCATCTCCAACCAGTCTGAGCTGGCCCCAGAGACCAGAGTCAACCACAGGAAGAGCAAGGCCATGCTCCTTGGTGACTGGCCCGACTGGTCCTATATTCCCTGCACCATCAAGTCTAACTATCTGAAGCTACTGGGGATCTGGTTCAGGGGAGCTGGGGCATGCAGCAAACACTGGCCAGAGCAGATAGGCAAGGTCCAACAAAAATTGGGACTGTGGGACCAGAGCTTCCTCTTGATGGTGGGCAGGACCCCGATGTGAGGTGCTCTCGGTTTTGCTGTACATGGCACAAGTGTGGCCGAAACCACGCTCTTCCACCGAGGCAGTCACCCCGAATCGTCTTCCGTTTCATCTGGAGATCCAAGGTGGAGCATGTCTGCTGGGTGCAATGCACAAGTCCCAAGAAAACAGGGGGAGAAGTGTATGCGAAATTGCCCTCATCCTGATGACCACTTTTGTGTGTGGCTGCATCAAGCTGTGCATAGAACCAAAGTATGTGGGCACCAAGTATCACTATGTGCTGAGGTTCTACCTTCCCCAGTGTTGTGAAGGGTAGGCCTGGCCTCGCTGCACAATGTTCCATTCAGTTGGACTTTGCCTCACTATCTGTACTTCAGTGAAGAGTTTCCGCAGAAAAACACTTTTGACCACAAGTCCATCAGGCAGTGATCAGCACGGAACATCCTGCAGGTCCTGTGGGAGAAGGGCACAATGGATTCTGTGTGATGGTTTCTCAAGCAGACTGTCACAATCATTTGGCAGAATCCTTTATCGTTGGAACTCACCAACAAACACCAAGACCTCGCTTGGCTGGCAGTCAGAGGGGTCCTTCCCATTAGATTCTCCCTGCACAGTCAGGGTCTCACTCACAATGCACACTGCCCTCCAGATGGCTGTGCTGTAGACAAGATGATTGCCCACCTCTTTACGCACTGTGTGTTTGCCAAGAAGTTCTGGAAAAGGACGCAAGGGTCCTTGTCAAGGTTCATCCTGAACAGTTGAATAACAGAGGACTCTCTGATCTACGGGCTGTACCTAGGGTCACACACTGAGACAGACATCGTTGCTGGAAGATCATCAACTCGGTGAAAGGCGTACTTTGGTCTGCCTGAAATCTATTGGTCTTCCAGTACAATGAGAAGTCCATAAGGGAATGCTGGGTGCCGGAGTACATGCTGAGGGATGCACTGAAGTTCAGTGCAGCCAACGCAAAGGCTTTTTGGGGAAAGACCATAGTCTAATGTCCTGGCACCAATGGACACTGAGAGGTTAGGTCCTATGTAACAGCTCCCCATACACTTGAAGGTTATGATGTTCAAAGACACTACTTGAGTGGCATTGGTGCTTTGTACATAGAATGTATAGTCTAGACAACACTATGAATGTAAAGAAAGTCATGTACTGTTTTGTATTTCATGCATATATACATATATTGAAGATGAAAGTTTATTTTTGAAATAAAAGAATTAAGATTTTTTTTTAATAGAAGTGGTTTTAATTATTAATACCTTTTTCATTGATTTTTGTGAATGTCATAGAGCAACATTCAACCTCAGTGATGGGTCTGACAACTGATCAGCCTGAGTCAGGGCCATTCTCGGGGTGAGGACTGTCGGATTGTGACTTCCCCTGTCTTCTGCTGGCTGTGCAGAAATTGTCTGAGGATTCAGTAAACACAAAAGAAACAGAATTCTTTATCTGCAGTGAGATACTTCTTTCTGAGATTGAGACACTGCAGTAACCTTAATGCAACAACCATAATACCCTTGCCTTTCGCTCTGCCCCTCTTTTGCAATAAGCTAAGCTCCATGTACTCACAATGGTCTAAGACTCTAAGATCCAATGTCTCAGTGGTCCCTCTGTCAACATCAGCTGATAACTTATCAGGTCACACTTCCCTTGCCAGAGTGCCCTTGTGGCTAAGAGGTATGACATTTAAAGTAAAACCCACTAGCCATTGACAGTTAAATATTGCAGCTTTTCCTTTAACATAACTCTCCTCCCACCCACCCTGAACAGAGAGAGGTTTCAGCGCTCCCCACCACCTCTCCCCTTCACCCACCCAGCCTCCCATTTTTGTCAGTTGTTTGATACAGATTTAATACATTACAAAGTCACAACTTTGAATTCCATTCCAAATCTTTGAACTCAATTTCAATCATTACAATAGGTTTACATTGCAATAAGGTTTCACTTCAATGTGGTTTCAGGTGGGAAGGTATTTTCAGTGAAATTAGACATTCACAATGGGGTTACACCTCAGATGGGTAAATACAAACATCAAAACTTCTCCACCTACATCCCTGTTGTTGAAATCACTTCTCCACGTATTGACATGAAGCAGAAAATATTGGGAACACTAAAGCAAGTCAGGTAGCATATGTGCAAGAGAACCAGAGTTAACGGTTCAGGTCAGGGACTCTTCTTCTGAACTGAAGGTCCATGAGACACATGTTGGGCTTTCCAATTGTAGCCTTTTGGTTATTTAGCTGAAGTTCTCTCTCTGATGGTTTTCAGCTCAATAGCTCCTGACTATTAGCATTTCCAAAAGCTCTGGGTACACACTGGACATCTGGACTTATTTGGTTACTGCAGTGTGAATATTATAGCTGTGTTGAGTCAAGGAGTTGGAGAAAAAAAGACATGGTTAAATTCTAGAAAATATGCTCTCTCTCTCTCCCTCTCTCTTTTTTCCTCTCTCGATCTCTCGAGTGAATAGCTGGTAAGTAGGTAAAGGTAAGGATTTACCTGTTATCTGTTTATAAATTTTTAAGTAGGAAAAACTAGGGGACAAAAAAGAATTAGTTCAGATGAAGAACATGGTGGTGTGCTGCAGCTGCTTGATGTGGGAGCCCGTGGACCTCGCTGTGGCTCACGATGGCCACACCTGCAGTAAGTGCTTGAGGCTGGAAGAACTTCGACTCAAACTTGATGAGCTGGAGTTGCAGCTTCAAATACTGCGCAGCATCAGGGAGGGGGAGAGTTATGTAGATACTCTACATAAGGAGACGGTCACCCCCCTTAGAGCAGGTACTTCTGGAGTCCAGGAAGTAGATAGAAGGGTCACTGTCAGGGGAGGGAAAAGGAAAAAGAAAACGAACAGGCAGACAGAGCAGAGGACCCCGGAGGCTGTTCCCCTCAATAACAGGTTTTCTGCTTTGGAAGCTGTTGAGGGAGATGACCTGCCGGGGCCTAGCAGCAGTAGCCAGGTCTGTGGCACTGGGACCGGTCTTGCTGCTCAGAAGGGAAGGGAGGAGAAGAGGAAGGCAGTAGTGATAGGGGACTCGATAGTCAGGGAAACAGATAGGAGGTTCTGTGGCAGTGAGCATGAATCCCGGATGGCATGTTGCCTCACAGGTGCCAGGATCTGGGATGTCCCTGATCGGGTCCACAGGATTCTAGAGCAGGAGGGAGAACAGCCAGAAGCCGTGGTTCATGTTGGTACCAACGACATAGGTAGGAAGAGGGATGAGGTCCTAAAAAGTGAGTTTAGCGAGCTAGGCAGAAGGCTGAAGAACAGGACCTCAAGGGTAGCAATCTCGGGATTGCTGCCAGTGCCACGTGATAGTGAAGGTAGGAATAGGAGGAGATGGCAAATAAATGCGTGGCTGAGAAGTTGGTGCAGGAGGGAGGGTTTTAGATTTTTGGATCATTGGGATCTTTTCTGGGGAAGGTGGGACCTATACACAGAGGACGGGTTACACCCGAACCTGAGGGGGGCCAATATCCTTGCAGCCAGGTTTGCTAGGGTGGTTCAGGAGGGTTTAAACTAGATTGCGAGGGGGAAGGGAACTGGAGGAGTAGGTCAGAGGAAGAAGGGGATGGTGAAAAGTCAGATCTGACAGGTAGAGAGGCTTTGAGGAAGGAGAAACAGAGTACAGGCTACAAAAGTAGTAAGGTGGATGGGCTAAAGTGCATTTACTTAAATTCAAGAAGCATCAGGAATAAGGGAGATGAACTGAGAGCTTGGATAAGTACATGGGACTACGATATTGTGACTATTACAGAGACATGGTTGACATCAGGGCAGGAATGGATATTGAATGTTCCTGGTTTTCAGTGTTTTAAAAGGGATGGGGGGGGGGAAAGAGGAGGAGGGGTGGCGATACTGGTCAGGGACACTGTTACAGCTGCAGAAAGGGTAGATAATGTAAAAGGATTCTCTCCAGAGTCAATATGGGTGGAAGTTAGGAACAAGGAAGGGGCAGTTACTCTACTGGGAGTATTCTATAGGCCCCCAGTAGCAGTAGGGATACTGAGGAGCAGATTGGGAGGCAGTTTGTGGAAAGATGTGAAAATAACAGGGTTATTATAATGGGAGACTTCAATTTTCCAAATATTGATTGGTACCTGCTAAGTTCCAAAGGTTTAGACGGGGTGGAGTTTGTTATGTGTGTCCAGGGCGGATTCCTGACACAGTATGTTGACAGGCCGAATGGAGGGAATGCCATATTAGATCTAGTTTTAGGTAATGAACCGGGACAGGTGACAGATCTATCGGTGGGTGAGCATTTGGGGGACAGTGACCATTGCTCCATAACCTTTAGAATTGTCATGGACAGGGATAGGAGCAAAGAGGACAGGAAGATATTTAATTGGGGAAAGGCGAATTATGAGGCTATAAGGTGAAAACTTGGGAGTGTAAATTGGGATGACATTTTTGAAGGGAAACCTACTATGGAGATGTGGTCGATTTTCAGGGATCTTTTGCAGGATGTTAGGGATAAATTTGTCCCGGTGAGGCAGAGAAGGAATGGCAGGGTGAAGGAACCGTGGGTGACAAGAGAGGTGGAACAACTAGTTAGGAAGAAGAAGGCAGCATACATGAGGTGTAGGCAGCAAGGATCAGATAGGGCTCGTGAGGGATATAGAGTAGCAAGGAAGGAACTTAAGAAAGGGCTGAGGAGAGCGAGAAGGGGACATGAAAAGGCTTTGGTGAGTGGGGTTAAGGAGAATCCCAAGGCTTTTTTCTCGTATGTAAAGAGCAGAAGGATGGCTAGAGTAAAGGTAGGTCCGACTAAAGACAAAGGTGGGAGGATGTGCCTGGAAGCTGTGGAAGTGAGTGAGGTTCTCAATGAATACTTCTCTTCAGTATTCACCAAGGAGAAGGGTCTTGATGACGCAGAGGACAGTGTTGGTAAGGTTAATGTTCTAGAGTATGTAGATATCAAGAGAGAGGATGTGTTGGAGTTGTTAGAAAATATTAGGACAGATAATTCCCCAGGGCCTGACGGAATATTCCTCAGGCTGCTCTGCGAGGTGAGGGAGGAGATTGCTGAACCATTGGTTAGGATCTTTGAGTCCTCGTTGTCCATGGAGATGGTACCGGAGGATTGGAGGGTGGCAAATGTTGTCCCCTTATTCAAAAAAGGTAGTAGGGATAGTCCAGGGAATTACCGACAGGTGAGCCTTATGTCTGTGGTGGGTAAGCTGTTGGAAAGGATTCTAAGAGATAGGATCTATGAGCATTTAGAGAATCATGGACTGATTAGGGACAGCCAGCTTGGCTTTGTGAAGGGAAGATCTTGCCTCACAAGCCTGATAGGGTTCTTTGAGGAGGTGACCAGGAAGATTGATGAGGGTAGTGCAGTGGATGTGGTCTGCATGGATTTTAGTAAGGCGTTTGACAAGGTTCCGCATGGTAGCCCTCTTCAGAAGGTCAGAGGCCAAGGGATCTGGGGAAGCTTGACCGTGTGGATTCAAAATTGGCTTGCATGCAGAAAGCAGAGGGTTGTGGTGGAGGGAGTGCATTTGGATTGGAGGGCTGTGACTAGTGGTGTCCCGCAGGGATTGGTTCTGGGACCTCTACTTTTTGTGATATTTATTAACGACTTACATGAGGGGGTGGAAGGCTGGGTTAGCAAGTTTGCAAATGACAGAAAGATCGGTGGTGTTGTGGATAGTGTGGAGGGCTGTCGAAGCTTACATAGGGATATTGATAGGATGCAGAGCTGGGCTGACAAGTGGCAGATGGAGTTCAATCCAGGGAAGTGTGAGGTGGTACACTTTGGAAGGACAAACTCCAAGGCGGAGTACAAGGTAAATGGCAAGATTCTGAGCAGCGTAGAGGAGCAGAGGGATCTTGCGGTTCATACCCACATATCATATATAGACACCTTACCCCATTAATGTAGGTGGTTAGCTTCTCTTCACGAGCTATCACGACAAGTTCAGTGGAGACACAAGAGGCTGCAGATGCTGGAATCTGGAGCAACAAACAATCTGCTGGAAGAACTCAGTGGGTTGAGCAGCACCTGTGGGGGGAAAGGAATTGTCAACATTTTGGGTTGAAACACTGCATCAGATGCTGCTCGACCCATTGAGTTCCTCCAGCAGTTTTTTACTACTGGTGCAATTATGCTCAGAAAGGCCTTATACTGATCTGGGCCTCACTGACTAGCTGGAAGTTGGCTTCTCAGCAGAAGTATATAACTAGGGGGCTGGCTCCAAACAAGAGATTGCTTCAAGGGCGGGCTTATTGGCCAATGGAAAGTCCAGTCTAAGGAATCAAGGAAGAGGCCTTATGGCCCATATTCCATAGCCCTCTGGAGTAGAGAACTCTAAATTCTACTGCTTGAGTGGAGAAGATGCTCCCAGTCCCAGCTTGTCAATCTTGCATTCTGGAAGTGTCATCTTTGAACTTAATTCCATCCAGGAGAAATTTTGACAAGCCTCACATAGCTTGAAACTCAAAGTATATGGCCTAATCTGCTTAATTTCTCTCAAAAGGCAAAATCTTTATCCCATGATATGGTCTCACCATGAATTTAGTTTACTGCAGTCACACAACTTTCCTCTCACAGTCTATTTCCTTTGGAATGGTGGTTAACTTAAGTGTTTCTTTGATTGATTTCTGTACCTGACAGGCTATTTCTCTATTTTTCTTACCAGTGTGGATAATCTCAAGTTTCCTCAAATCCATCTGATGCCTTTGTGTTCGTTCACTTAAGTTGTACACATTCCTTTGCAGATTCTTTGCAATCACAAACTTGCTTTCCCATCAAGACTTCTTTTTATCTTCAGCACACAGATGCTCCCATTGTCTATGTAATTGAAGTAGGTTATAAATAACTGATGCCCAATCACTGACCCTCATGATACACCAGTCAAGTTTGCTTATCTGAAAATAACCTCTTTATTTCTGCTTTCTGTTTTCCAATCAATAACTATTTCTCACTCTTTGTAATATATTGATGTCCAATCTGTGAGGCACAATTTTGACATAAAGCCATTGAGTTCAAAGAGATATAGCGTAGAAATAGACCCCTCAGACCATTGAGTCCGTGCTAACAATCAAGCACCGATTTACAATAATCCTTCATGAACCTATTTTATCCTCTCAACATCACCATCAACTCTCTCCAGATTCTACCACTCACCTACACACTAGGGACAACTTAGTGACTAACTAATCTTTCAACCTTATTTTTTGTGGCACCTGACTGACTTATCCATTTTGGGGGACCTGGACTCCACTGGCAAGCAAGCCTTTATTGTCCATCCCTTACTGTCCTTGAGAAGGTTGTGTGAGCCACCTTTTGGAGCCACCACAAATCTTCTTGTGAAGGTACCCTCACAATATTTTTGGAGAGGAAGTTCCAGGACTTAGACCAAGTACTGATGAAGGAACAGCAATACATTTCCAAGTCACGATGATGTGGGACTTGGAAATCTGTGATTTGTCTACATATCTGCTCCTCTGTCTCCTACTGATTGGAGTTCTGTAGGACTTTCCCAGCAAAGTGATCATTCCCGTTTCTGTTTCTAATGTCCCCATCCATATGGCCTCTTCTGAAGAACTTTCTATGATATCCTTCCTCCTTTCTGCAATAATGTACCCCTTGAGTAATCTTGCAATGCTGTCTCTTCCGTTACATTCCACCCACCCATCACACCTGAAGATTCTCTAACCCAGAATGCTGAGTAACCAACCCTGCCCATTATTCAGCCACATCTCTGTGATAGCAACAGTATCATATTCCCAAGTGCGAATCAATGCCCTCGGTTTATCAGCCTTACTTGTCAGATTGTGCAGCCTTTCATTCTTCCCATGTTCCCTATCAAGTTTATGCAATGTTCTACTTCATGGACTGACTTAGTTTTCCTTCTATATTTGGCTGTCCCTCACCCCTTACTGTACTTCTACTCTGTGGCCCGTTCCCCTACCACACTATCAAACCCTCCTGTAAAGGTGTTGGACCCAATCTGACTCAGGTGGAACCCATCCAACATGTAGAGGTTCTACCTTCACCAGGAACAATGCCAGTAATCCAGACATCTAAAGAACTCCATCTTGCATGTTGTCCAGGTCTTGCTGTCTGCAGACGTGGACTAGTATATTTGCTGAGGAATTGCAACTGAATTGAAAATTGTGCAATCCATAGTGAATATCTCAGTTTTGACCCTCTTGTGAAAAAAGAAAGATCATTGATGAAACAGTTGAAGATGGTTGGGCCTAGAATACTGCTTCAGGGAACTCATACAATGCTGAAATTGGGATAATTGACCTCCAATAACCACAACCAAAAGAACATAAGAGCAGGATCTTCCTTTGTGTGAGGTATGAGTCCAGCCATTAGAGTATTTTCCCATGACACCCATTTTCTTCATTTTAACCAGAGCTTCATGTTGTCACATCAAATGCTACCTTGATTTCAAGGGCGATTGTTTTCACCTCACCACTAGAAGACGGCTCTTGGTTCATGTTTAGACCAAGGCTGTGATGAGGTTTGGAGCCAAAATATTGTGGTAAAACTCAAGCTGGGCATTGGTGAGCAGGATATTGGTGTGTAAGTGTTACCCGATAGAATTGTCAATGACAGCTTCTATTACAATGCTGATGATTGAGAGGAGATCAATTGGGTGGTAATTAGTTGGATTGGATTTGTCCTGCTTTATGTGAACAGAACACGCCTGGGCAATTTTCCACTGTTGAATTGATGCCTGTGTTGTATCTGTATTGGAATAGCTTGGATAGAGACACAGCTAGTTCTGGAGAGTGTCTTCAGTGCTACAGCTGGGATGCTGTCAGCTCCCATAACTTTGGCTAATTCCAGTGCTCCCAGCCGTTGCTGATAGAATGTGAAATTAATCAAATTGGCTGAAGATCAGATTCTGTAATGGTGGAAATCATAAAAGGAAGCCAAGATGGATCATCTACTCTGCATTCCCAGCTGAAGATTCATCTTTAGATTTAGCACTCAAATACTAAGTCCACCATCTCATATACTGGCCCCACTATTTCATACATTGGCCCCACCATCTTATATACTGGCCCCACTGTCTCATATGCTTGCCCTGTCATCTCATATACTGGCCCCACCATCTCATATGTTGACCCCACTATATTTTGATGCTTACATTAATATCTAAGCAGCAGAAGCCTTCTCCTGGTTGAAACTTAAGTTTGTAAATGCTAGTTGGGATTCATTGATAGCATCCTAGCCTCTGAGTCAATGGGTTGTGGTTCAAATCCCACTTCATAAACTTGACCTTAGAATCTAGACTAGGAGATATTCATGTAGCAGGAAAGGGTATTACACTTTTGAAAAAAACACTTAGAGATGTCTTTAGTAGATATGGCATTAAACAGGGCCTGTCAGCTTCTCGAGTCAACATCAATCATCCCCTTGAATTATTCTGAACAAAGGTGGGACTGTTCTTTCTCATGTCCTGTTCTTTCTCATGTCCTGATCAATTTTTATCCCTCTAACAATATCAACAGACTTCTGAACATCAAGGTATATAGAATCAGTGCAGGGAGGTGATGCTGAGGTAAAGGATCAGCCATGATCATATTGAATGATGGGTCAGATGTGCAGGGCTCAATGGCCTCTTTCTGTTTCTATTGATTATGTTTTCATGTCACTGACAATAAAGCAGGTGATCCGGTCATTAACACATTGCTGTTTGTGGTGTCTAACTGTGCAAAATAGATGCTGTACTTCCAAAGTTATGAAAGTGACGACATTTCACAAATCCTTCACTGGGTCTGAAATGTTTTGGGAATCCCAAGGATTTGAAAGGTGATATACAAACGCTAGCCTTTCTTTGTGAAGGATATGTTTCATTAGCAGCTGAAAATCTTGGGGCTGTGTATCTGATATATTGACTTGTACTTTGGGGATTTGAAACCCTGTGTTTTGACTACCAGTTGAGAAAGTTTTCCCTTGAACAACCAACCAGCAAAGCAGTCAGCCCAAACATTTAATACTTATTTCCTGTGAAGGCTTTAAAAGTTTCCAGAGTGATTAACTGGAAGTTTTACAGTGCTATAACAGTTGATATCATAGGTTGTTAAGCTCATCTTCTTAATGCCAGCAATGAAATACAAACCTCACATGTCACTTTCTGACACATCACTATAAACTGATATTCACCTCATTAATGCCCTTCTGACCAAAGGAAATAATCTCTGTTGTATATGGTAAACAAGCAATATAGTAGCATGGACATGTATTGATATTGGTATTGGTATTGGTTTATTATTTGTCACTTGTACCGAGATACAGTGAAAAACTTGTTTTGCATACTCTTTGTACAGATCAATTTATTACCCAGTGAATTGAGGTAGTACATTCAACTCTGGTTCTGTTATTTAGTTGTATTGATGTCAACAGAACTGATTTCCTGTGGTGGAAATGTCTAAGTGGCAAAAGACTTCTCCAAGCTAAAACTTAAGTTTCCAAGTTTCTTGTGTTGGTAGCATTCTCACTCAGGAGTCTGAAGGCTTTTGGGTTCAAATTTTTATTCCTTATTTATTTATTTTCAGGATCTGAGCATTACCAGCAAGAATAATATTTGTTGCTTACCCCTTATCTCTCCAGGTGGTGGTGAGCTGCCTCCGTTGACCACTACAGTCCTTCTAGTGAAGGTGCTTCTACAATGCTATTGGATAGTTTCTGGATTTGAACCCAGCATCAATAAAGAACCTGTGATGTATTTCCAAGTCATGATAGTGTGTGATGGTGTGCGGGTGTTCCCACATGGCTGAAGACCTTGTCCTTATCATTCTCAGCGGTGGAGGTCATAGCTGTCAGACCAGTCTGAGTGAATACTACAATGCATTTGTAGGTGGTACACACTGTAGCCATGGTGTACTGATGGTGAAGGGAGTGAATGTTTACAGTGGTGAATAGGGTACCAAGCAAATGGGCTGCTTTGTCCTGAACGGTGGTTAGCTTCTTGAGTGTTGTTGAAGCTGCACTCACCCAGGCAAGTGGAGAGCATTCTGTCACATTCCTTATGGATGACGGAAAGACGTTGGGGTGTCAGGAAGTAAGTCAGTTATGGCAGGACACCCAATTCCTGAACTGCATTTGTAGCTACACTATTTATGTGTCTGATCCTCATGAGTTTCCTGTCAATGATGACTCCCCCCCAGGATGTTGATGATGGGGGACCCTGTGAAGATAATGCCTCTGAATGTTAGGTGTAGATGGTTAGACTCATCTCTTGTTGGTCGTTGCCTGGTACTTTTGTGGCCTGAATATTGTGTAGGTCTTGCTGCCTGCTTCATTTTCTGAGCTGTGAATGGAACTAAACATTGCTCAATCATCACCAAACCTCCCCATATCTGATGGGTGGAAGGTCTTTGAGTAATAGCTAAAGATGATTGGACCCAGTGCACTGCCCTGGGGAATTTTTACACTGATGTCCTGGGATTGGACTGCTTGAACTCCACAATCACAATCATCTTCCTTTGTGGGAAGAATGATTTTATGAAATCTTTCTTCATAAACTTAAGCACAAAATCTAAGCTGACACATCAGCACACGATGGAGAGAATGCTGCATCACTGAAGGTGGTACATGAGTAATGGCACATCTTTCAGACATGACATTAAAAAGAGATTCTGTCTGCCTCTTCAGCGAACATAGATTATTCTGTTGCATTATTTCAAAGAAAGTCAGGTCCATTCTCACCAGTATCATGATCAATAGGTATACCTCAAAGAATATTACTGGTAATAAACAATGGTCAAGTCATTGTCATATTGTTGTTTGTGGGTGCTCAACCCACTGAGTTCCTCCAGCAGATTGTTGCTCCAGATTCCAGTATTTGCATTCTCTCGTGTTTCTAGTTTATGCTCAACTCCTCAGAATATCCCAAAGGGTTTAAAGCCAATGTCTTTTATTGACTGGTAATAACTGTAGTATTCTAAATAAAAGGATTTGACCATAGAATATTAGAGCATATATGGAGTCCATTTGTCCAGTGTTTCCATGCTGGCCCTTCAAAAGATGAAAGACACAAACAATTTACATTGACGGAAACTATACACCTAACATTTACAAATAATGAATTTCGCAAACAGAGCCAGCGTCGCAAGTGATGTCAAACGCAACAAATCTTAGCAAGATCTCAGCAGCCCTAGTGTCTATTAGAGAAATTAGTTTTAACCAGCCCCTCCAGCTGAAGTAATTCATCTTGACAAACATCTTGTTATGTTACTTTTTTTTCACCTACTTGCCACTCTACTCATAAAGGAAATTAATCAAATTAAAGCAAAAAAATACATCTAGAACAATTGATTAGTCATTATTCTGAAGAATCGATGCAATTAATATTCCTACATCAACAAGCAACAAATTGTTAACATGGAGAACTGCTTTAATATTTAATTAAAAACAATTGGCTATAATTCTGCCAACTAATTGTTAAACTGTTTGATTGCCATTCCTTCTCTTTCAGAAACATGTTAAGTGTCAGTAATTTCCTAAGTTCCAAACGGAGGTGTGGATCTTGTGATATATGTTCGTTCCAATTTTCTTTCAGACCTGTTGAACAAGCGTGAAGAACTGAAGTTGGAATTAACTGGGTCTGTGATGGGATTCAAAATAAGCTAAATAGGGCCAGTTAAATGGAAACTGTCACTCTTTGTTTAGTGTGATAAACTGAGTTCTGTAATAGTAATGGTGATGTAAATATAATGTACATAACAGATGGATGATTCACATTTAGTCCTTTGTTTGCTATCATGCAAGGTAGTATTATTACAAATATAATGATGTCAGGGAATGATTTAATATTTGTAGATTAATTTGGAGAGACAGCATTATAATGAGTTAGAAGGCTATGGCTTCACGTCTTACTTCAGGAAAGTGAGCATCTTTTCCAGGCTGACATTCCAGAGCACTTTGCTTGTTGGAGGAGCTGTCTTTTGGATGTAAATCATCGGCTCTCTCGGGTGAACTTAAAAGATTCCATAGCACCGTTTCGAAGACCGAGGTTACTTTTCCCTCATGACTTGGCCAAGTATCCCTCAACCAGTCCGTGAAAATAGATCATCTGGTTCTTATAACATTGCTATATATGGGACTCTGAAATGAATGAATTGACTGCTGCATTTCCTCCATTATAGGTAGGATACATCATTGATTTAAAAAGTGCATGAAAGATCCGAGTTCTTTGTTTATGACTAATGTTGTAGGGGAAAGAATAGTGAGAGCTAATAACCAGTAAATAGGGATGTGGATTGTGTTAGTGTGGTAACAGGGAACTGCAGACACACCTAAGAATAGAGACATGGAATGCAACATTGACAACACCCAAGTTTCAGGAGCTTCATTAATTAACTTATAGCATGCACCCATTGTTGTAATAGAAAATTGGATCTACTGTTAGACTTGTGGATAATCATTTTATTCTGTGATCAAGACCTAGTTTGTTATTGTCTTTCTGTAGTCACCATTCTGTTATCCAACCTAGTTTTACTATTAATCAAGTTTTTGTGTATTCTTGTTGGCTGAGAATGTAAAAGCTGCACCAAATTCTCACTTATTTAGGTCAGCTTTGCTGCGCACCAGTTTTAATAAATTGCCCGTTATTTTGAACAGTAACTCCATGTGGCCTTTCCGCTTACTACTACAACTAAGAATTTGGGAACATTGTAAATCATTCATTGTACTGAATGGGGTTCCACAATAGGAACCCTAACTTCCAAACCTTAATTTTAGACAATAATGTCAAGGATATATTTCATTGGAAATCTGAAACAAGTAACATGCTGGAAATATTCAGAAGGTCAAGCAGTGATCTGTGGAGAGAGAAAAACAGAGTTAACATTTCAAGTCAATGACCTTTCATCAGAACTGGAAAAGCTGGTTGTCTGAAATTGTTGGATTCAATGTTGAGCAATAATAAGATCTGGATTCTTAAGCTTATGTTGGACTTTGTTACAACACTGTAGGAAGAGGCAGACAGGTCAGAGTGGGAGTTGGGTTCAGAAAATTATAGTGACAGGCAATCGAAAGCTCAGACAGCAAAAAGAATTGAAAGCAAGTGATCTGCAAAGCAGTCACTCAATTTACATTTGATACTTCTTATGCAGAGAACCATAGAAAGCATCTTATCTGGATGCATCACAGCTTGGTAAGGCAACTGTTCTGCCCAGGACCGCAAGAAACTGCAGAGAGTTGTGGACACAGCCCAGCGCGTCACGGAAACCAGCCTCCCCTCCATGGACTCTGTCTTTACCTCTCACTGCCTTGGCAAAGCAGCCAGCATAATCAAAGACCCCACCCACCTGGGTCATTCTCTCTTCTCTCCTCTCCCATCAGGCAGAAGATACAGGAGCCTGAGGGCACGTACCACCAGGCTTAAGGACAGCTTCTACCCCACTGTGATAAGACTATTGAACTGTTCCCTTATACGATGAGATGGACTCTGACCTCACAATCTACCTTGTTGTGACCTTGCACCTTATTGCACTGCACTTTGTCTGTAGCTGTGACACTTTACTCTGTACTGTTATTGTTGTTACCTGTACTACCTCAATGCACTCTGTACTGACTTAATGTAACGGCACTGTGTAATGAATTAACCTGTACGATTGATATGCAAGACAAGTTTTTCACTGTACCTCGGTACAAGTGACAATAATAAACCAATACAAATGCATTAGTGCCATACAGTCAGACAGCATTGAAGCAAGCTCTTCAGCTGACCATGATCTGAAAGCAGCACTAGCAAGTTCAGTATACCTTGAGCACTTCTGCTTTCTAATAATATTTTCCACCTCATGTCTTCAAACTACCTTCCGTGCCTATAAACAAGCAATAAAGTTTGCCGCATATAATGTTTTAACAATAAACCTATTTACAATTGTCAATCCAAAATAACTATTATTCATTAAATTCTTCTTTCATTTTTGTTCCAATGTCTGTCCTAGAAAATCAGTCTATCAGGAAATATTGAAACATTCATTAGACAAATAACAACTGGTAGTGTGTTGTGTAAAGTCAGATTGTTATGTTTATTAAATAATCTACTGATTTCAAAAGAGCATTGTGATCAGGGACCATTTCTGGTAGCATAGAACTGGGATTAGGCAAATGTTCTATATTGAACTCCTCTTCAGAAAAATCCATGCTCCCAACATTCCTAGATGCCTTAAAAATGGACTAGTTAAAATCTAAAAAATGTGGACACATTTTGTAGTGAAATTGCTGTAAAAATGCAAGGAATTTGATATTGAAAACAAAATACATACACCTGATTCAAAAGATTTAAACTTAGTGTGGTGGGTAATGTGGTCACAGTTTGGGAAGGTGACAACTTGTTCAATGGAGACACAAGAGACTGATTAATCTGTCTTAATTAATCTCTTCTGTGTCCTTAAGAGGCTTATAAATAAAGTGCTTCATTATTGCAGAGGGAGCTTTGTGTCTTCAGTAGGTGGCTTATATCCATGGAATTCCTCTGAAACTTGGTATCTAGAGTAATTCTCTGGTGCAGCTTTGTGTTCTTGACTTCTTTAAAAACCTTGGTAATAAGTTCAAAGAGTCTCCCGCTGCCCTCACTGGAATTATAGAAGATGTTGTGCAGAATGAACTAAACCAGTAATTAAAAGCCTAACTAAACTAGTCCCTTCTGCCTACACAATGTCTATGTTCCTTCATTCTCTGTATATCCATGTGCCTATCCAAGAGCCTCTTAAATGTCTCTATCATATTCACCTCCTCGACCATGCCTGGCAGTGCATTCCAGGCACCCGCCACTGTGTAAAAACTTGCCCTGCACATCTCCTTTGAACTTAACCTTAAATGCATGCCCTCTAGTATTAGACTTTTTGACGCTGAGAAAAAGATACCCGCTATCCATTTTATGCCTCTCATAATCTTATAAACTCAGTGGGAAAGAAATAAGGAATTTCACAACCCTGGGACATTCAGGCATTTCACAGCTAATAAGTGTATCAACTAAGGTAATGTGAGATAAATGACCCACAATTTATGCCGAGCCATTTGCTACAAACAACAGTCAGTAGATAATTAGTTGGACAAAATAGGTATGCCTTAAAGAAAGTTTTACAATCTGCTGCACCCACTGAAGCCAGGCTTCACATCCATCCTCATGTTGTGAGAAAGCAGATAACATATTATATTGAATGTGGTACATTGAACTGTGACACCAAGTTCAATTCAATTAACTATTCCCTTCAGGTTGGTGGGTCACTTTCATCTTAAGAGTGTGTCATGGTTCTTCCTTGCGATCCTGTTGTACAGCATTTACAGCTTCAGTTAAGTTTGGATTGCCACAATATGCAGTTATGTTACCTTGATGCTCTGAGACTCATTAAATTTATGTACAACTGAAGTATTCAATTCAAAAACACACCTTACACTGCACTGGCGACAAGGATGGCAGTGAAGACGTCATTGTGAACAGAATGAATCTGTAATTGTGGCAGAATGTGACAGACACTTGACTGTGTCTTGAATGATTAGATACGATTGTCAAGGCCTATAGTATAACCAAGTAATAGTTGAAAGTGCTGAATAATAGAGTGCTGAAATCCTTGAGTGAGAAAGGCTACATTTTTAGGCCAATCAGGAGTATTTGACACCTCTACTAGTCTCTATGTCTACACAGTTGCCCAATGAGTTCAGATCTTTCAGGCTGTGAAGGATAAAATGCTCCCATGCATTGCCCCTATCTCTGTAATCAAGGTGACATCTTTGCAGCACATTACAGTACCGGAGAAGGTGTTGGAAAGGCTGCACCAGCACAATGCACAGTAAGTGAATCTTCATGCTGCCTGAACGATTGGAGAAAAATGAGTAAGTGTTGGTGGTTGTGAGAGAGCTGAACAATGTACTCAACTCCATTCCTTCTTTCATATGCTTTCATATTATGCTTGATTTTTGGCAAACCTTACTATAACCTTAATCCCTCTTCATAAACTATTACAGAATGATGAACCTTGGAACAGGGATGGAGAGCAGTAGAAAGGAGATCTATAATGTAAAGCCAGCCTGGATGGGCAATGAATTGCCTATAGATAACACACAGCTCCAGTGAGATAAATTATACCCAGACTGAGAAGGAAGCGTAAACGGTCATGTTTGGAATAATCTGCTGGGATGCTCATTCACCTTGATGGTAGTTCACAAACATCTACCGGTCACTGAGAGTTGTGACCTGCAGAGTGTTGTGGACACAGCCCAGCACATCACAGAAACCAGCCTCCCCTCCATGGACTCTGTCTTTACCTCTCGCTGCCTTGGCAAAGTAGCCAGCATAATCAAAGACCCCACCCACCTGGGTCATTCTCTTTTCTCTCCTCTTCCTTCAGGTAGAAGATACAGGAGCCTGAGGGCAGGTACCACCAGACTTAAGGTCAGCTTCTACCCCACTGTGATAAGAGTATCCAAAGGTTCCCTTATACGATGAGATGGACTCTGACCTCACGATCTACCTTGTTGTGACCTTGCACCTTATAGCACTGCACTTTCTCTATAGCTGTGACACTTTGTACTGTTATTGTTCTTACTTATACTACCTCAATGCACTCTGTACTAACTCAATGTAACTGCACTGTGTAATGAATTGACCTGTATGATCGGTATGCAAGACAAGTTTTTCACTGTACCTCGGTACAAGTGACAATAATAAACCAATACCAATGGTCCAAAATTGGCTATTTTAACTATGGCAGCTTCCTACCTGCAATGATGTTCTCACAGCTTGACTGCACCGGACAGTATTCACATTTAATGACATGGCAGTCATATTATTGCAGCTCCTGTACAACCAACAATCTGTCATTTTGAGCTGGAAATTTCTATGGTACGGGATACAGCCAATGGGACTGGCAATTCCATTCAGAAGGGCATTGTGTTTTTGGACAGTCTGCAAGTAAACTCTTTCCGGATGACCTGAGTCAGGTGTGGGCATCAGTAAAGACATTTGGGTGTTCTGGAAGAGGTGATGTGATCTCACAATGACCCAGGTTAATGGGAAGTGGTATTCATCCTGAAAGTGTTGCAAGGCTGTGTTCTTGGTGAAATTCCTGTTTAACAACTGGAGATTGAGGATATGAAAGGGTGGCCTGAGGTTTAATATATAGATCAGGAATCAGCCAGGTCACTGGGGGATCTGGTCAAAAGTCATTCTGCTGTCCAGTTCTGCAAGGCCCAACCAGCCAAAACTCTGACGCAGACATTGAGATGGCCAGCTCAGCCATCTTAGCAAGTATGATCCAGCTATTTCTTCTATCTTGGTGGTTAGTCGCTCTAAGTGGCTTGAGATGTGCTTGTGTTTCTGCGCTTCCACGGATCGAACAATGAAGAACTCAGGCCTGTGTTTGCAACTTACGGTCGACTGGAAGAGTTGGTTTTGGACAACGATCTACAGTTCTGCTCAACAAACACAAAATGCTGGAGGAACTCAGCAGGTCAGGCAGCATCTATGGAGGGAAATAAACAGACCCAAAACGTCGACTGGTTATTTCCCTCCATAGATGCTGCCCGACCTGTTGAATTCCTCCAGCATTTTGTGTGTGTTGCTCCAGATTCCAGTATCTGCAGAATCTCTTGTGTCACAGTTCTGTCCAGTCCAGTTTTGGGCCATCTTTACTTTAATGGCATTTGACACATTCTCACCACCTCTTACACTCCACGTCCAATGGAGAACTTCAACACATGGTTTCAATTTCTAAAGAAAACTTGTGAAAAAAACTAATGGACAATAGTCAATGCCTGGGATGGAGTGTCTCAGTTATGAGGAGAGACTAGATAGGCTGGGTTTGTTTACCTTGGAGCAGAGGAGGCTGGCTGTAGGGAGAAGGCGGTTCCTGATGGATGTATAAAAAGTTATGAAGAGCATAGATAGGGTAGACAGTAGTAAACCTTTCCCCAGGGCAGAGGGCACAGGTATAAAGAGTAAGAGGTTTAGAGGTTATATAAGGAAGACTTTTCTCACCCAAAGGATGGTTGGAGTTTGGAAAGCCCTGCCAGGGAGGGTGGCAGGGGTAGAAACTCTCACAACATTTAAGAAGTATCTAGATGAGCATAAACACAGAAAGCTATGGACTAAGTGCTGGTAAATGGGATTAGTATAGTTGAATACTTAATGGTCAGTCTGGCTGGGGTGGGCCAAGGGTCCTGTTTCCATGCTGTAAGACTCTATGACTTTATGACTAGAACAGATCTAGTTGGTCCATGGGACACAAGATTGGGCTATTCCTTCCAGGTATATAAGGAATGCATGCTCCAACATGGGATAAGCCCCACCAGAGGTGCTGAAGTGTTGCTAACTGAGGATGAGACACTTGCGTGACTCAGTTTACATAGAACCATACAGGAGAAGAGTCAGAGGCTGCAAAGATAGTTCAACATTTCCAGTCAGGCAACCAACTGAAGGTGTTCAATACTCCTGGGCACATTCAACAGCCGAGAGGGACTGCAATGTCATTGTAGAGATGCCTGGAACCATGAATTATATTATACAAATCAATAGCAGATGCAGGTTAAGGTCCATGCAGACCATATGCTTCTCACTGGGAACGGCCAATAGGCAGAGGGGCTTAGTGTCAGATGAAGCTCAGATGTGATCAGCAAGGAACAAGAGGAAATTCAAAATGAGTCTGAGGCACAGAGTCAAAGAGATATTACAGAGATTCTGAGGGGAAATGGACCACCAATATCCAGAGCAAACATGAGAAAACTACTAAGCACAACTGTACTGCTGAGGGAGTCTAGAAGAATGAGAAGACCCGTGTTGTGATTACATAATTATATTCATGTTAACATGTTCACTCATTGTACAGTACTGCATGTATTGTGTTTTCTAAAGAGCAGGTAGTGAAGTTCATTGACTTGTCATGCTAAATGTAAAGATAACTGTTACTTTGGAAAACTATTATTTTAATGTTAGTGGGCCATTATCACCTTAAAGACTATGTCTCATTGTGATGCAGCTGTACTGTATTTGTGTCTTCAGCTGACAAATACCTTCCACAGTACACTGTTGTTATATTCTGATGCTCTGAAGAAGGGTGACTTTATGAGAGACACACCATTAGAATATAAGAACTTGCAATATACAATACCGGCATTGGCAGAGAAACAAATGCAGTTTCTCAATGAGAGAGATGGTTTCTCCTTCTGGATGAAACGGCAAACCAATGTCCCATCTGGTCTCCCAGATGGATGTAAAAGATCCACTGACACCACATTGAAAAGCTGGGGAGTTCTCTTCCCAATATCCGAATCAAGATTTGCCCATGAACCAACATCACTGAAACCAGTTATCTGGAGCCTGTTCAACCATACTAATCATCTCCCCAACCACAGCAGCAAAGAAACCTTCAAAAGTGTTTCATTGAATGTAAAGCAATTTGGGCTATATTGAGGTCCTGAAAGCTTTTAAATATATATCCACATTCCTTCTCTCATTAGTAAAGAAATCTCTGTGATTAAATGTACAGATGGTTGGAATAAATTCCTCTGTTTTTCAGACGATGCAAATGAAATCCTGGAATTGCTGAAAAGGAAGAGTTGCACTGTTAGCATTTCCAAGGCACCCACTCCATGGGATAACTGTGTGGCAGCTTGGGAGGAGGTGGTCCAATGAATTTATGTCCCGTCCAATACCCAAAATTCAAGAGTACAGATGGCAGCTAAATAGCTGAGGGGATTGTGACAAGGGAAGACCAGCCAATCATTTTCTGTATAATTAGATGGACAAAATAAGCATGCCATAATGTAGTGATTCTCAATCAACATGACTGAAGCTATGAATATCCTTTGCTGTCAGATTCATATCCATACTGCATTGTATGAAAGCATTTCATTTTTGTTATTTAAATCTGGAACAATTTTTGCACTAGCAGTTAGGAAGCTAAGTCCATAAAGCAGGCTAACATCCTGCTGAATTATCCATGTTCATCATCTCACACATAAGCTGGGATACACAGACTCCCGGATGTCAGTATTTATGAACTTCAAACTTTAACTGCTCTCATTCTGAAGAACGCAGTGGAGCGAGGCTTTCGACAAGTGTTATCGTGGTCGGTAAAGTAAACACCCATGGAATATGAGGGAAAGTAGCAAAACTGGCAGGAGGTAAAAGGTGTTTTAGTGAAGAGAAGACTCATTTCACTGGGGTTCCACAAGGATTGGAGTTAGATTTCCCATCATTTTTGTTCATCTTTTCTTATTCTATTCTGACTTGGTGGCTATGCCCCACAGCCTCACCATTTACAGTACATCACACAGTCAACATAATGTGTTTGAAACTGCATCCATTAACCCATTTGGACTCACTCTATAAGAGGTATTCCCTTTATTTTCTCCATTTCTCCCTCACCTTCTCTGCTACTGAACACTCCCTTTCCCATTCTGGTGAAGGGTCACAGATCCGAATCATTGACTGTTTCTCTTTCCTGACCTGATGGCTGTTTCAGCATTTTCTATTTTTATTTCAGATTTCCAGCATCAGTAGTGTTTTGATTTTCAGAGTTAGAACTGTTGTCTTTTTGAGTTAAATATCACTGATTTTGACTTAAGATCTGAGGGCATGACTATGATAAAACATTGGCCAAGCAGTGGTCAGTGAAGCAGAAAGTTGGAGTCTGCAGGAAAATATCAATGGACTAATCTGGTAGACAAACAGTGGTAAATGGTATTCGGTCTAGAGAAGTTATCAGATTATGCCTACAGATCTACTGTTGAAAGTATCCTGACTGGTTGCATCATTGTCTGGTACGGCAATTTGAATGTGCAGGAATGTAAGAAGTTGCAGAGAGTAGTGGACTCTGCCCAATACATCTCGGGCACATCTCTCCCCACCATCGGTGGTATTGAGGTCTCAGAGGACTGGCGAGTAGCTAATCTTGTTCCATTATTCAAGAAAGGAAATAAGGATAACCCTGGAAACTATAGACCGGGAAGTCAGTGGTAGGGAAGTTATTGGAGAGGATTTTTCGGGATAGGATTTAAGAGTATTTGAAATACCATGGCCTAATTAGGGACAGTCAGCATGGCTTTGTGCAGAGCAAGTCATGTCTTACTAATTTGATTGAGTTTTCTGAGGAAGTGACGAAGGTGATTGATGAAGGTAGAGCTGTGGATGTTGTCTACGTGGATTTTAGCAAGGCATTTGACATGGTCCCTCATGGTAGGTTCATCCAGAAGATTAAGATGCATGGGATCCATGGTAACGTGGCCATTTGGATTCAGAATTGGCTTGTCCAAAGAGGGTAGTAGTTGATGGAACTTATTCTGGCTGGAGGTCTGTGACTAGTGATGTTCCGCAAGGATCCATACTGAGACCTCTGCTGTTTGTGATATATATGTAAATGACCTGGTTGTAAATGTGATGGGTGAGTTAGTAAGTTCGCAGATGATACAAAGATTGCTGGTGTTCTGGATAGTGTTGAAAATTGCCAAAGGATACAGCGGGATGTAGATCAATTGCAGACATGGGCAGAGAAATGGCAGATGGTGTTTAATCCAGCCAAATGTGAGGTGTTGAACTTTGGGAGATCAAATACAAAGAGACATTGTGTAGGCAGGAATGACTAGTTTCGTTAGGCATTAATTACTAGTTTAATTAGTTCGGCATAACATTGTGGGCCAAAAGGCCTTTTCCTGTGCTATATTGTTCGATGTTCCATGCACATGAGGCACTGCCTCAAGAAGGCAACATCTATCATCAAAGAACCCCACCATCCGGGCCATGCTGTCTTCTCGCAGCTACCATTGGGCAGCAGGTAGAGAAGCCTGAAGTCCCACACCACCACGTTCAAGAACAACTACTTCCTGTCAATCATTCAGTTCTTGAACCAACCTGCACAACCCTAATCACTACTTCAGTATAGCAACACCATGACCCCTTTGACCACCTTATACTATAATGGAATTTGTTTCTTTTGTTCTAATTATATTCTTTCTTGTAAAAATTGTGTATAGTTTACATTTAATTTATGTTTCCTCTTGCGAATGTTGCGTATCTGATGCTATGTGCTTGTGATGCTGCTGCAAGTAAGTGTTTCATTGACCTGTGCATACATGGACTTGTGCTGTGTACATGTACCTGTGCAATAAACTCAACTTTAACTTTGAATAAAGGTTAGGATACTGAGAAATGATGAGGAGCAAGGGGACTTTAGATTGACTGTTCACCACTTCAACCATGTCTTCAAAAAATTAATCAGATTTGTCAGACATGACACACCTTTTACAAATCCACACTCCTCCCTTTTAGAAACTGAAAATGTTCAATATTTCAAGAGAGAAGAACCAGAGGGTTGTACACCAGATGGCCCAACATCTATTGCTGTGAAAGTAAGAGTGTCTATAATTCAGGGTTCTGAATGCATAGTTCAGGTGTATAATCATCTGGTTCATCTCATTTCCATCTTTCTGATTGACATGCACCATTTTCCAGTCTGAAAAAATGGTTCCATAATTGAAAGACTTCCATTAAAACCCTGCATGGAAATTATCCGGCCTGGGAATTTGTCACCCTTTAGCCTCATTACTTTTTTAACCACTGTTATTTGCTCACGCTAATTTTGGTAAGTCTATCCCAGATCCAATAGTTTTTTATTGCAATGGCCAGAAGCTGCCTCATCTTCCTCAGAGTTACATCACAAGGAAAATGTGACTCCATGAGAAAGGACATGGATGATATTTATGAGAGTGTTGTCTACTAGAACTTGAAAATATTAGCCATGAGGAAGGATTGGCTAAAGTGTGATTACTAATTCTAGAACAGAGGAAGCTGAGGGAAAAGATGTATAAAATTATGAGGGGACCTAGATAGAGTGGATGGGAAGGACAGCAGGAATGTCATTATGCAGAGAGGTGTGGATGTATCGTAGAATCACATAAAATTGCAGATGCTGGTTTCTGAATTAAAACCAGAAATGCTGGAAGAATCCAGCCAGTGAAGCAGTAACTGTGGGTTCTCCAGTTTCAAGTTCTGTATAGGTGCAGGAGGTGGCACCAATGCCGTCATCAATGTATCAGAGAAAGAGTTGGGGGAGTGGTCCCAAATAAGCCTGGAACAAGGATTGTTGCACATATCCAACAAAAAGACAGGTGTATCCAGGGCCCAGGTGAGTTCCTATAGCTACACCTTTAATCTGGGGAAAAAAAAATTGCAGCTCTGGTGAACTACACCACAGAGCTTCGAGGAGAACTTGAAAATGTCATCACTTTTGCCAAATTCCACCCTGCTCTCACACGTGGCCCATCTCTGACACTTCCCTTTCTGAATCTCTGTCTCCATCTCAGGAGATAGACTTGCCACTAACATCATTTACCAGTCCACAGACTCCCACAGCTACCTTGACTGTACATCCTTTCACCCTGCATCCTGTGAGGACACCATTCCCTTTTCCCATTTTCCTTGCCTCCGTCAATTTTTTCCGGTGATGAGGCCTTTGCTCTGGTCCCTCTGAAATGTCCTCCTCCTTCCTGAAATGTGGCTTCCCCTCCGTCACCGTGGATGGAGCTCTCAACCGCATTTCCTCTGTTTCCTGCATATCTACTCTCACCCCCTCTCCCCTAAGGCAGTACAAAGATAGAGCTCCCCAAAACTCACGATCCACCTACCAACCTTCACATTCAACATATTATCCTTCACATTCTCCGCCAGTTCCAACATGATCCCACCACCAGTCACATCTTCCCCTCTCCTCCTCTTTCTTCATTTTGTAGGGACCACACACTTCGTGACTCTTTGGTCTGGTCTTCCATCCCCATCCACCGCTTCCCCATCCCATGGCACCTTCCCATGCAACTGGAGGAGATGCAGCAAATGTCCATTCACCCCTTCCTTTCCCACCATCCAGAGACCCAAAGAACCATTTCAGGTGAAGAAGCAATTCCCTTGCACTGCTTCCAATCGAGTGCCCTGCATTCAGTGCTCACCATGTAGCCTCCTCTATATTGGAGACACTGAACGCAGATCAGGTGATCGCTTTGGAGAGTGCTACACTCAGGCCACGGGGGTGATCCTGAGCTTCCTGTTGCCTGCTACTTTAATTCTCAATCCTACTCCCACTCTGACCTATTGGTCTGTGACTCCCATGCTGTAAGAGTGAGGCACAATGTACACTGGACGAACATATCTTATCTTTCCTCAGGGCAATTTGCAACCTTCTGGAAAGAACACTGAATTTTTCAACTTCAAGTAGACTGCTCTCTCATTGATTCCCATTATCATACTTATGTACCTTTCTCACCCTGCTTCTTTAAAATGCCTTGCCAACAGTGACTAATTATGCTCCTTATTGGTATTGGTATTGGTTTATTATTGTCACTTTTACCGAGGTATAGTGAAAAACTTGTCTTGCACACAGTTCGTACAAATCAATTCATTACATAGTGCCTTGAGGTAGTAAAGGGTGACAACAATAACAGAATACAGAGTAAAGTGTCACAGCTATAGGGAAGTGCAGTGCAGGTAGACAATAAGGTGCAAGGTCAAACAAGGTAGATTATGAGGTCGGGAGTCCATCTCATCCGACCATCTTATCTCCTGATCTGTCTTAAACTACCTCCACATAGTCTTTTCTCTTACACTCACTTCTCTCGCCAGCACTGCTTTGAAAACTATAAACCCTCCACACTCCCCCCAGTTCTGAGGATAAGATAAGATATCTTTATTAGTCACATGTACATCGAAACACACAGTGAAATGCATCTTTGCGTAGAGTGTTCTGGGGGCAGCCCGCAAGTGTCGCCACGCTTCCGGCACCAACATAGCAGCCCACAACTTCCTAACTCGTACACCTTTGGAATATGGGAGGAAACTGGAGCACCTGGAGGAAACCCACACGGACATGGGGAGAACGTACAAACTCCTTACAAACAGTGGCGGGAATTGAACCTGGGTCGCTGGCGCTGTAATAGCGTTACGCTAACTGATACCCTAATCCAAAATGTTAACTGGTTTCCCTTTCCACAGATGCTGCTTGACTGGCTGAGTCCTTCCAACACTTCTGTTTTTGTTCTGGGTGTACAGTGAGTGGTGTCAGATAATGGGATTCTGGATCTCATTGCCTGGTAGGGGCTACAGGTAGAATCCTCATTGCATTGAGAAAGCACCTCTTTGAGTGCCTGAAGTGCCAATAACTTGCAAGGTGACAGATCAAGTTCACAGCTCTTATTTATGTCCCCTTTGGAGCAACAACACAAAAAGGCCCCTTCATTCACAAGGATCATTTTCAAGTGGACTAAAGGTGGGTTCTCACTCCATCATTGTCACAACCATAAACTCTGGACTAGTTGTGCCTGTGCTGAACTTGCAGTGGGTGGAATGCTTGTCGCAATGTGTGGGGCTGCAGCATAAATTAAAACAAAATAAAAATAAATTAAAACAAAATATCACAATCTGCATCTCCCCGTTCCCAGTCACTTCAACTCCCCCTCCCACACTATCACTGATATGTCAGTCCTCGGCCTCCTCCACTGCCAGGAGAATTCCAAGCGCAAACTGGAGGAACAGCACCTCATTTTCTGTCTTGGAACCTTGCAGCCTAACGGCATGAACATTGAATTCTCCCACTTTAAGTAACCCCCACCCCCTTCCCCACAACACCACCCCCCACCGTGCTTCTTCTCTTCTTCCTTTTCCTAACAACTTCTTTTCTACCTTTTATCCCCTCTCCCTCCTTACCTTTGCCCCATCCCCCAGTGGATCTGCTCTCCCCCGCACCTGCCTATCACTATCTCTTACCTGCATCTACCTATCACCACCCTGTGCCCACCCCGCCTCCCCTCTTTTGTCCACCTATCACTGCTCTGCTTTTCCCTCCTATATATAAGACCCCTCCTAAAAGGGCTTCCCCTTTTCCTATCTTCGGTCCTGAAGAAGGGTCCTGACTCGAAATATTGACCGCCTGCTTTTTTTTCCACAGATGCTGCCTGGCCTGCTGAGTTCCTCCAGCATCATTGTGTTTTTTTATCCAGCTTCCACAGTCTGCAGTCCTTTGTTTCTCCAAAATAAAAATTTGTTGAGTTTTCTGGCACAGAAAGATTTTGCTCAACCTCTATTGTCTGTTTCAGTCAAATAATATCTATCCAGCCTAATCCTAATGTAGATGAGAATTGGACATGTGCTCAAATGATTTGCAATGTTTTCAATACTATTCTCCGCTCTTCAGATGTTGGACCATCCAATGCATTGTATGCAGCAAAACCTGGGCAACATTCAGAATCAGATTTATTATCACTGACATATGTCATGAAATTTGTTGTTTTGCAGCAGCAGTACAGTGCAAGACATAAAGGCAGGCACAGTAGCATAGTGGTTAGCATAATGCTTTACAGCACCAGAGACCCAGGTTCAAATCTGGCCACTGTCTGTAAGGAGTTTGAACGTTCTCCCCGTGTCTGTGTGGGTTTCCTCCTGGTGCTCCGGTTTCCTCCCACATTCCAAAGATGTATGGGTTAGGAAGTTGTGGGTATGCTATGTTGGCACCGGAAGCGTGGCGACACTTGCGAGCTGCCCCCCAAAATCACTACGCAAAAGATGTATTTCACTGTGTGTTTCGATGTACATGTGACTAATAAAGATCTTATCTTACATATACTGGTAAGTGGTATAACATTGCACCAATCATAACATTATGGCAGAAAATTACTGCATCCAATTAGAGAGTCTGACCAGGTCTCATTATTTTTTTCCTCATTGGTACTTCATTCAAATTAATTTTGGAAAGTCTAACCTAGATTCAATGACAGTTTTCTTGTAATGCCCAGACTGACTTTCAAAGAACCATCATCAAGTTCCCACACCTCATCAACAGTTTGGAGATCACTGCTGAACAGAAACTTAACTGGACCAGACAATAATAATGTGGTTCTAAAAGCAAGTCAGAGTTCAGGTATTTTTTTTTTTAATTTCAAAAATAGACTTTATTCATAATAAAAAGTATATACAAAGGAAGGAACAGGGCACAAACCTTTTACATTCATGGTCGTTGCATTCAGTAGTGAAAACTTTTAAAGAAAAAAAAACACACAAACAAACATAACCTCATTGCCACTCACATGGCTACCTGAGGTGATACCCCTTTCATTGTTCAAGGAGCTCCCCCACCCAACTCTGCCCCTTCATGTGCAGTAGCAGAAGGAGCCCAGTCTGTGGTCCTTTCCCACAGAGCCTCAGCATTGGCTGCACCGAGCTTCGGTGCATCCCTCAGCACGGACTCCTGCAGCCTGGACTGTGCCAGTCAGCAGCATTCCCTTACAGACATCTCGTTGTGCTGGAAGACCAGCAAGTTACGAGCAGACCAAAGGGCGTCTTTCACTTAGTTAATGACCTTCCAGCAACACTTGATGTTTCAGTGTGTGTCCCTGCAAACAGCCCGTAGATCAGGGAGTCCTCTGTCACGCAGCTGCTGGGGATGAACTGGGAATCGGACCCTTGCATCCGTCTCCACACCTTCTTAGCAAATCCACATTCTGCAAAGAGGTGGGTGACCATTTCTTCCCCACCACAGCCATCTCAAGAGCAGCATGCATTGGGGGTGATATTTTGTCTGTAGAGGAAGCTTTGATTGGGAGGGCACATCTCACCAGCAGCCAAGTGAGGTTTTGGTGCTTGTTGGTCAGATCTGGCGATGAGGCGTTCTGCCAGATGGTTTGGACCATTTGCTCAGGGAACAACCTCACAGGATCTATAGTGTCCCCGTCCCTCAATGTCTCCAATACATTCCGTGCTGACCACTATCTGATGGATTTGTGGTCAAAGGTGTTTACTTGGAAGAACTCTTCCACAAAGGACAGGTAGCGCGGCCACATTCAGCTGACTGGGACGTTGCCCAGTAATGGGGCCAGGCCAATCTTCCGCAACACCAGGGACAGGTAGAACCTTAGCACGTAGTGGCGCTTGGTGCCCATGTACTTTGGATCCACACATCACCTGATTCACTAAGCTGGTATAATACTCAGCCTAGGCATCTTTCCCAAAGCTTTTCTATAATCTACGTCACTGTAGAACACTCTTCATTGCCAGGATGAGTGCATTTCCAGCACTTGCTATACTCAACACCGTCAACTACAGACCAGCAGGGAAAATATTAGAGTTATTATGGAAGATGTTATAGCAGAGTACGGAGAAAATTTGAAGGTAAGCAGACAAAGTCAAAGGAAAATCATGTTTAACTAACTCACTGGAGTTCTTTGAAGTAGTAACATGTGCTGTGGATAAAAGGGAACTGGTGAGTGTTCTCTACTGTACTTAGAATTCCAGATGTGGTCATTGTGGAAAAAACCTTGCACTGTAGAAGACAACATATTGGCATGGATAGAATTTGGGCTGGCTAGCACATACAGACAAAAAGCATAAATGGGTCTTTTACTGGTTGGCAAGGTTGAAACCAGTGTGATTGGTGCTGGGGCCACGATAGTGCATATATCATTCCAGGAAATAGTTACTGTCCCTGGCCATAAAAACTCCCTGGTCCACCCTTCTGTTCCCACCAAGAACAGCACCCCCCTCCCTCCCCCTACTTACAGCGCTCTCCCTTGCAACTGCAGATGATGCAACACTTACCCTTCCACTTCTTCCCTTCCCACTATCCAAGGACCCAAACAGTCTTTCCCGGTGAAGCAGTGATTCGCTTGCACTTTTTCCAATCTAGTGAACTACATTCTGTGTTCACAATGTGGTCTCCTCTACACTGGGGAAACCAAAGGCAGTTTGGATGACTGCTTTGCAGAATGCCTGCATTCAGTCAGCAGGAGAGGCCCTGAGCTTGCCCTTGCCTACCACTTTAATTCTTCGTCCGCTTCCACTCTGACCTATTTTAGACCACTTGCCTCTTACCATTACAATGAGACACAACACAAGCTTGCTGAACAACTCCCTATTTTCCGTCTGGGCATGTAGATCCTTCTGGGTGCAATGTTGAATTCTACAAGTTCAGGTAATGATTTGTCTGTCTGTATCAGTCATCCATCTGCAATACTAGCTCAGCTTGTTTGTTTATTTTTCCCTATTTTCCTCTGGGAGTGGAGGACATACCCAGCCTGACCTGCCACGTGTGTCACCTCTGTATTTCATAGCTCCAACATTCTTCTGTTCATAATAACAACAAAAATTGCTGGAAATACTCAGCAAGTCCGGCTGCATCTGTGGGAAAAGATACAGAGTTAATGTTTTAGGTTGAAGACCCTTCGTCAGAACTGGGAAGGAGACAAAAGAAGCTCATTTAGCTGCAGGGATGGTGGGAGTTGGGATGTCTCCGAAAGGGTAAAACTGGGGTGACCATGGGGATAAGCTGTAAACAAAATTGGGTGAATGGGAGCAGTTAGAAAGTTAGAATATCGACAAAAGAATGTGAGAGTTCCAAAATGAAGAGCAAGATGAAATGCCCAGCATGTTCTCCACTCCCAGAGGAAAAATAAGGAAAATAAAAGGGGGAATCAGAATCAGATTTAAGGGGAAAACGACAACAAACAAGCTGAGCCAGTACCCCACATGGACAACTGATCCAGACAGAAATTAAGTGACCTGAAGTTGAACAAAGTCCAGAAGGCTGCAACATGTCCAGACTCTGACCTATCAGTCTGTGGCCTCCTGCACTGTTACAGTGAGGCCCAACACCAGGTTGAGGAACAACACCTCAACTTCCATCTGGGCAGGCTTTTCTGTTACTCTTCCCACAGACGTGGCCTGACCTGCTGAGTATTTCCAGCATTCTGTTTTTGTTTTAGATTTCAGGCATCTTTAGTTTTCTGATTTCTGCATTCCTTTATCCATGTTCCTTTGTCCATATTCTCACTCTCTAATGGCTCCTGTTCACTCAATGACCAGATAATCATGTCACCTAAACCGGTCACCCTGATTTTTCCCCATCAGAGACACTCCCCCCCTCTTCCACCCTCCCTGCGAGTAGAAATGAAAGCTAGCAGCCATGCCAAAGTGCTGAAACCTCAGCTGACGGGCAAAACGTTCTGTTCACTCGGAAAGGATACCACTTAAACAATTCACCATGCTCTAATCTCACAGGCACCATCATTGAAGCTTATTTCCCAATGACCACAAAGCTACATGGCTGTCTGACCATAGCAACATTGAGACATAACCGTATCACCCTGAACCTCCATATTATGTTGTCCTTTGCATGAACCCACGACTGTCATCTGAAAAAGAGAGAGTCATTTTAATCCAGAATGAATTCCACTCAATGTCATGTTGTCTCAATAGAAATGAAAATAAATAAGAGTATATTCCCTTTGATATTGTGGAATGAATATTGTTTATTTTGTATAAGTAACATTGCAATATTAATCAAGCCTGTTTGCAAGAAAATGAAAATCTCATTTCCTTTTACAGGTCTTCAAATTAAATTCAAAGATTATGCTGACATTTATTTTTGATTTGATTGCTGATTTCATGATTGACTGAATCATCTGCCCCAGAGTAACATCAGAGAAAGCTGTAAATAAGCCTAGCAGAGATCTCCAAAACAAATGTTAAAATCCTCCAGTTCTGTGTCCAACTCCAGCATTACTTTTGACAGGCGATTCAAATCATTTGAAAACCTAAGAAATTATAGCTTTAGCAATGGTTAAAATCCCTTCTGTGTACTCAAGAGCTTAAGAACTGTCTGACCATAGCAACTCAGGGAAACCATAGAGAACTTATGATGCAGAAGGAGGCCATTTGACCCATCGTGTCTGTGCTGGTTAAAAACAGCTCATAGCCTGATCCCGCCTTTCAGGATCTGTAGTCCTGCTGATCACTGCTCATCAGCACACATCCAAATACTGTTTAAATGCAATGAGGGCTTCAATTCTTACACACTTTCGGGCAGTGAGTTCCAGACCTTCACCACCCTTGAGCAAAGAAAATGTTTCTTCTTCACAGTCCAGAGAGAGATTCATCTGCACCTCTACTGCATTCGGTGCTCCAAGTGTGGTCTCCTCTACATTGGTGAAACTAAACGCAGACTAGGTGACTGTTTCATTTCACAGAACACCTGTGTGCTCTGTCCATAACTGCGATCTGCATCTCCCCGTTGCCAGTCACTTCAGCTCCCCCTCCCACACTATCACTGATACGTCAGTCCTCGGCCTCCTCCACTGCCCAGGAGAATTCCAAGCGCAAACTGGAGGAACAGCACCTCATTTTCCATCTTGGAACCTTGCAGCCTAATGGCATGAACATTGAATTCTCCTACTTTATGTAATCCTCCCCCTCCCCCCAACATGCTTCTTCCCTTTCCTAGCCTCTTTTTCTCTACCTTTTTTTCCTCTCTCTTTACTTTTGACCTTTGGATCTGCTCTCTCTTCCTCCCCCGCACCTGCCCATCACTATCTCTTACCTGCATCTACCTATCACCACCCTGTGCCCACCCCGCCTCCCCTCTTTTGTCCACCTATCACGGATCTGCTTTTCCCTCCTATATGGGGCTTCTCCTTTTCCTATCTTCAGCCTTGAAGAAGGGTACTGACCCGAAACGTTGACCGCCTGCTTTTCTCCACGGATGCTGCCCGGCCTGCTGAGTTCCTCCAGCATTGTCGTGTTTTTCATTTAGATTCCAGCATCTGCAGTCTTTTATTTCTCTGTTTCCTCTTCACGCTTCGCTTAGGGTGTGGCACAATGGTGCAAGTAATAGAGCCACTGCTTCACAGCTCCAGCGAACTGGGTTCAAACGGGTGCTGGCTGTGTTGAGATTGCATGCTCTTTGAATGTCTCTGTGGGTTTCCCCTGGGTGCTCTGGTTTCCTTCCACCTCCTAAAAATATGTAGATTGATAGGTTAATTGGCCCCTATAAATTGTCCTTAGTATGCACAAGAACACAAGAAAATAGGAGCTGGAGTAGGTTACTAGGCCCTTCGAGCCAGCCCCACCCTTAACTATGATCATGGTATTGGTATTGGTTTATTATTGTCACTTGTACCAAGGTACAGTGTAAAACTTGTCTTGCATACCGATCGTACAGGTCAATTCATTACACAACGCAGTTACATTGAGTTAGTACAGAGTGCATTGAGGTAGTACAGGTAAAAACAATAACAGTACAGAGTAAGGTGACACAGCTACAGACAAAGTGCATTACAGGTAGACAATAAGGTGCAAGGTCATAACAAGGTAGATTGTGAAGTCAGAGACCATCTCATCGTATAAGGGAACCATTCAATAGTCTTATATCAGTGGGAAAGAAGCTGTCCTTGAGCCTGGTGGTACATGCCCTCAGGCTCCTGTATCTTCTGCCTGATGGGAGAGGAGAGACGAGAGAATGACCCAGCTGGGTGTGGTCTTTGATTATGCTGGCTGCTTCACCAAGGCAACGAGAGGTAAAGACAGAGTCCATGGAGGGGAGGCTGGTTTCCGTGACGTGCTGGGCTGTGTCCACAACTCTCTGCAGTTTCTTGCAGTCCTGGGCAGACCAGTTGCCATACCAAGCTGTGATGCATCCGGATAGGATGCTTTCTATGATGCATCGACAAAAGTTGGTGAGTGTCAAAGGAGACATACCAAATTTCTTTAGCCTCCTGAGTAAGTAGAGGTGCTGGTGAGCGTTCTTGGCCGTGGCATCTACGTGATTTGACCAGGACAGGCTATTGGTGATGTTCACTCCTAGGAACTTGAAGCTCTCAACCCTCTCGACCTCAGCACCGTTGATGTAGACAGGAGCATGTACACCGCCCCCTTTCCTGAAGTCAATGACCAGCTCTTTTATTTTGCTGACATTGAGGGAAAGGTTGTTGTCATGACACCATGTCACTAAGCTCTCTATCTCCTTCCTGTACCCGGACTCATTGTTATTTGAGATATGGCCCACTACTACATGGCTGACCTATGCTGGCTTCAACTCCTCTTCTGTGCCAGTTGCCAATACCTCTTTATTCCTCGATCTGTCAAATATTTATCCACCTCCACTTTAAATAATTCTAATGATCCAGTTTCCACCACCTGTCAGAGCAGAAAATTCTAGAAATTCACCACTGTCAGAAAAAAATTCTACCTACATCAAGTGAAGAACAATGTGTTGGGCTCCTTCTGCTAACATCAGTTTTAAATGACTGCCCTCTTATCCTGTAGTCCTGTAGTCCCCTTGTTTGAGACTTTCCCACTGGTGAAAATATCACACCTTCCCTCTCATTCTTTTAAACTCCAAGGTAGAGTCTCTCTTGGTAGGACAACCCTCTCATCCCACTAATTAGCCTGCTGTATCTCTGGTGTGTAATTGAGTGGTAGAATCTGGGCAACGTGCAGAGGGGGAGGTGTTGAAGGGAATGTGGGGAGAATAAAACGGGTGAGGATAAGATTCGTGTAAGATTGAGTGCTTGATGGTCAGCATGGACTCGGTGGGCTGAAGGGCCTGTTTTTATGTTGTATTTCTATGACTCTAATTCTACTCTAAACCTTCTACTAATTACCTTAAATTTTTGCTCCAGATTTCTTCCCCCTCTGCCAAGGGAAATAGGCCCATACTATTACTCGACATAATTTTATAAGTGAGATACATATTCGTTGTTCAAATACAATTCATCACAAGCTGAATTAGCATGCAACCAAGAAAATGCTTGGAAGAAATGAAGCAAAACTCCCATTTAATTCTTCTTTGCTGTGTATGAGAAAATTACAGCTGTAAACACGTTGTACTGTGAGTGCAATAGAGACGTTGGTGTGTGACATTGAGGAAACAAGATTTTGCTGCTCTATTCTCTTTCTATTTTCTTGGCTGTACATCTGAGGAACCAGAATGGTCAAAGGGGAGGGGGAAGGGTGGGTTGGGGGGAGGATGGGGGGATGGCGTTTCATCAGGGAACATGGCATCACAACCCTAATCTTTCCAATTGGGCCATCTTATCTTGTAATATTGAATGAAACATTCATCATGGACGTGTAATAATCAGCCTTTCCCTGCAGGCTAAACATGTGTTTCAAGATGATGCATAGTACTACGTTCACTTGTCACCTTGAAAAATGGTAACCTTACATCCAGAACCACGGAGTGAAAATGCCATAATAAATCTAAGCTGAATGAATAAATTGGAAAATATAAAAATAATCAAATAACGATGGTTGTGACCTGGCACAATACTGCTTTTATGGTCTGGTTTGCTTTAGCTTTGGACAAATGGAATAACTTTGTTAGTGTGCAGTGCTTAATTAAACCACCCCATTAAAGTGAAACTGTCCTGTTCACTCTCTCTTTGTTACCCATTTGATTTATTGTTTCTTATTAGACTTTGACCTTTTCCGGCAAGCAATTGATGTTAGTGGGACGGTTTCTTTTTAGAAAGCCCTTGTGATCTGTGCTCAACCTGTGGAGTGTAACTGCACACATCGCCTTGCACTCAGTGCTTTTGAAGCCTGCTCTTTCCCAGTTAATCAGTCTAATTCTGCAGTTTTTACATAAAACCCACTTGCTGGCCAATTATGCAAGGTGCACTACTATTCAATTAGGCTTTTATTTTCTCATGAACATCTGTGCCTTCTGGGGGATGGCCTTAAACCTGAAAAGTGTGACATACCAGATTATGGAAGCACAGTGACATAGCAGGCTCGATCCTGACCTCCTGTGCTGTTGGGGTAGGGTGCATGCTTTCCCTGCAACCATGGGTTTCCCCTGGATGCTGCTGTTTCCTCCCACATGCTAAATACATGCTGGCAGGTTAATTGGCTGCTGTAAATGTAGGTGGTTGGAAGGAGAATTGGGATGGAATTCACGGGCATGTGAGAATAATGGCTTGCAGGAACGAAATGAGGGGATTGGAATTGATGGAGTTGTTCTGAAAGCTAGCATAGCCTCATAAGCACAGCCAAATGGTCTCCTTAAATGTCATGAGAAAATACAAAATATGAGAAACTATCTTCACACTCAAAAAAGTATCCTCTTGTCGCATATTTTTGAACTACTTCCTAAACTTGTGAGGTGTTGGATCTCCTGTTGGAGATCCAACACCTCACAAATCATGCATCATCTTGTCTTGGACACATACTCCTGTTTCTTTATGGCTGTTTGGTGAAAATGCAGGAACTCCATATCTAACTGTACCTTCCCATGTGGACTACAGCAGTTCAAAGAAACAGCCCACCCACAGCTTCATTAAAGATGGGAATTAAATGCCAACATTGCCCAAGAATGCACACATCCCTTGAAAAAAATGCTAAAAGCTGTTAGCCACCAGTTTAGCCTCTCTGAGTCCACATTGTTGAGCTGTGTCCATTGGGAGATCAACCCGCAGTTTCATTTTTCCTCCAGTGTGGACACTTACCAGAGTCCATAATTCATCCCTATACTGAAGATATATTTATATCTTGATCTCAGATAGGAAAAGACTGTACTGTACCTCTCTTTGTGTAAAGTGAAACCTCTGACATTGAAGACATTAGATAATCAGCACTATCAGCAGATATTATCAGCCATCCTTATCATTAAATCACTGTCTAATTCATCAAAAACTATCTGATGTTATGAATAATTCATTTATTCTACAGCATTAGTTGTGGGTCAGTGGATAATACCTACAATTTTGTATCCAAGGTTGAATGATCAATTCCAATTCCAGACAGAGATTTTTGCATCTTCATTAGTCACAGGCAAGGGGCCAGAAGACTGGAGTACAGCTCATGTTATTCCTTTATTTAAGAAGGGCAGCAGCAATAAGCCATGTAACTACAGGACAGTGAGCCTTACATCAAGGTAGGGAAATTATTGGAGGAAATCCTAAAAGGCAGGATTCATGTACATTTGGGTAGACAGATGCTGATCATGGATTTGTGAGGGGGAAATCTGTCTCACTAACTTTATTGAGCTTTTTGCTGAGGTAACTAAGAATATTGATGAAGGCAGGGTGGCGGACATTGTCTATATGGACTTCAGTGAGGCATTTGACAAGGTCCCAAATAGTAGGCTGGTCCAAAAGGTTACGGCACATGGGATCCAAGGCAAGCTGGCTAATTGGATCCAAAATTAGCATGGTGATAAGAGGCAGAGGGTAGTGGTGAAAGGATGCTTTCATGATTGGAAGTCTGTGACCAGCGGTGTACCACAGGGATTGGTGCTGGGAGCCCTTGTTGTTCGTTGTATATATTAGCGACTTGGATGTGAATATAGGAGGTATGGTTACTAAGTATGCAGATAATACAAAAGTCAGTGGTGTTGTGGATAGTGAGCAGGGCATAGATCAAATAGAAAGTTGGGCAGAGCATTGGCAGATAGAATTTAATTCCGACAAGTACAAGGTGATCCATTTAGTTAAGTCAAATAGGGGTTGGACATATACAAGTAATGGTAGGGCACCAAAGAATTTTGAAGAATAAAGCAAACTTGGGGTTGAAGTCCTTAGATTCCTGAAAGTGGCAACACAGGCAGATAGGGTGGTGAAGAAGACATATGGTGTGCTTGCCTTCATAGTCAGGTCATAGAGTATAAAAGCAAGGAGGTTATGTTGCAACTTTACAAAACACTGGTTAGACCACACTAGGAGTGTTGTGTGCAGGTCTGATCACCACTCTACAGGAAGGATGTGGTTACTCAGGAGAGAGTGCTGAGGAGATTCGCCAGAATGTTGTTTGGACTGAAGGTCTTCAGTTATGAGGAAAGATTCGATAAGCTGGGTTTATTTTCCCTGGAGAGAAGGAGGCTGAGGAGTGACCTGACAGAGGTTTATAAAAACAGGGTATAAGTTTAAAGGAGGTGTGCGGGGCAAGTTTGTTTTTTACATAGAGAGTGGTGGGTGCCTAGAATGCGCTGCCTGGGGTGGTGGTGGAGGCAAATATGACAGGGGCATTCAAGAGGCTCTTAGTTAGGCACATATGAATGTGCAGGAAATGTAAGGATATGGATATTTAGGCTGAAGGGTTTAGTTTAGTTGGGCATTTGATCACTAATTCAATTAGATCGGCACAACATTGTGGGCCGAAGGGCCTGCTCTGTGCTGTACTGTTCTATGTTTGAAAATCATGTCCAGTCCCATTTTCTCTAATTACTTTTTTAAACCTTCTATGACTGATGTATTTTTTAAAGAGTGGGACAAAATAGGTATTACTTGTTTTCAAGATCTGTTTGTTGGAGGAAATCTCTTCATTTGAACAATTGTCTACCAAGTATAATTTACCAAAAACTCAGTTTTTTTAGATATTTACAAATTAGAGATTTTCTTCGATCTCAATTACATTCTTTTCCTTTGTGTCCTGGTAAGAATTTATTAGATGTAATTTTTAAGTTGGAACCCCTTCAGGATGGCTCAATATCTAATACTTATGACAGATTACTAGGAAAGAGTAAGGTCTCACTAGATAAAATTAAAAACGTTTGGGAACAAGATTTGCAGATGTCAATTTCTGAGGAAACTTGGAATGAAATTTTCAAGTTGGTTAATACTTCATCATTATGGGCTCGTCATTCTCTCCTTCAATTTAAAGTGGTCCATAGAGCTCACTTGTCTAAAGATAAACTATCCCGTTTTTATTCTGATATATCTCCTTACTGTGATAAATGCAATAACGGAGTGGCTTCCTTAATTCACATGTTTTGGACGTGTCAGAGTCTTAAAAAATATTGGACAGAGGTCTTTCATACCTTTTCTGTACTTTTTAAAATAAATTTTAAACTTAATCCTTTGACTGCACTATTTGGGATTGTTGGGAAAAAAGATATAACTTTGAAGGCTTCTGATTTACATATTCTGGCTTTTATTTCTCTTATAGCCAGGAGAGAAGTATTGCTTTAATGGTAGGAAGCTACTCCATCTACGCATGTTCAATGGTTACGGGATGTTATGTCATACTTGAATCTAGAGAAGATTCGCTGTTCAGTTTTTGAATCTAACCTAGACTTTCAAACCCTGTGGGGACCCTTTTTGAGTTATTTTCAAAATCTCTGATTTGGGGACTAAAATGCAGATATTGGTTGACACTATTACGTTTTTTAAGGTTTTTCCTTGCTGTTTCTTCTATCTAACAGCTTTGGGTTTTGGTAGTGGGGGTAGATTTTTTTTGTAATAAAATATTTCAATTTTTTCTTTCTTTATTAACTAACTACTATATGTGATTATTGATTTAGAGTATTGTAATCCTAAGTACGACTTAATACAATGTATTAATTAGTATTTTTACTTCCTTCTTTGATGCATGTACACTGTATTTTTTTCATGGATTTAATAAAAATATTGTAAAGAGAAAATCATGAGGGGAGTAAATAAGATGGGGTAGGGGAGTCTATAACTAGAGGGCAAAGGTTTAACTGGGAGAGGGAAAAGATTTAAAAGGAATCTGAGAGGCATTTTTTTTCCACACAGAAGGTGGTGGGTGTATGGAACGAGCTGCCAGAGGAAGTGGTTGAGGCAGGTACAATTGCAATGTTTGAAAGACATTTAGACAGGGACATGGATAGGAAAGGTTTAAAGGGATATAGGCCACGTGAAAGCAAATGGGACAAACGCAGGAAGGTATCTTGGTCGGCATTGCTGTCGGGCCTGTTTCTGTGCTGTATAACTCCTTGAATCCATGAGGTATATAAAATCATGAGGCATGGATAGGGTAGATAATCAGGATCATTTTCCCATGGTATTACTTTCCCTGGATCACTTATCCCTTGCAGAGCAACACAACCCATCCCCAAGCTCCGCACCACACCACACCTCACCACCGTCCCTCACCCCTCAACCAGGTCACTGGTCATCATATGGCTGTTAATGGGACTTATCTGTTGAAGGAAGATTGTCTGTCCCATAGGATATTAACACCTGATGCCAATTTTATCATACAACCACCAAAGGCTGTGACAGCAGGTCCATACCTCCCCTGGTATGTCCCACCTCCTTAAGAGGAACATCCAGTGACCTCACCAAACCAGTTACAATGAATGTAGAAGCCCAGCAATGCACAGTAACCAGGAGAGGGCTGTGAAGAAGGCTGCATTGAAGACCCAGTGTAAGAAATCAACTCCACACCATGTCAGCCCAGGGCCTGACCAGAGTCCTGGCAGCCAGAATGAGCCTGGGAGCAGGGGCCAGGGACTTTGGGAGTAGACTGAGCAATGGGACAGGGACCAGAAAGCCAGGGACATACTGAGTCTGGAGCCAGGAACTAGAGACAAAAGGTACCACATTGATCCCAATATGACCTTCTAGCCTTATGCCCAGATACAGGTCCATATCTGGTTCTACACCCAGGGGTGAACACAGGTCTCTCTTTTTAATGTGCGCACAGTACTGTTGAGTGCAGGCTGTCTCAGTAGAATGAGTGCAGTGCTGGTGAGAACAGGGGTGTCACTGTGTAACACTGGACTACTCTGCTGGTGAGTGCATGTCTCTCACCGACACTGATCACAATTTCAAGGAGCTCCTTTAAAGCAATGGTACAGACAAAATGGGCTGCAACATTCTACAGATTATCATTCTTGCCCCAGTGTCCCTCCCAGACTTTGACCTTCTTAGATATAGACACCTGTAAAGGGTGGACCCCAGCTTCCTGACCAAGGAAGTAGGAAATGCTTACCCTCCGAAAGAAAGGTGCAAGAAGCAAGGACTTTTAAAAAAAATGTATGTACTTTTTTCCTGAAGGGTCTGGTGGTGCATGGACTTTAGAATTTACAATACAGATCATCCGCAGGTTATGAACGCCCAATTTATGGACACCCACTACACACGATTGAGCTCCCATAATATTATTAAACTTAAAAGTCCGATGTACATACAGGCATTCATTCCTATGAATGGCAGAACTAGTTTCCTCTCTCTCCACTTCTAGTAATTGTTCTTTCTTAACAGCGTTATATGTTTTTGATGCCATTCATTACAATACTGTGGAGGTGTGGTCACCATATTGAGTGATTTTTGTGTACTTTCTAACTTATGGGTAAAATCGACCAATCTGTAAAAATGGAAACTGTTCATTACCCAGGAATGGCCTGTACATACTTTGAGAATTAGTGAGGTTTCAAAGAGAAGTCAGATTTCAGGGATGGCTAACTGGTGAATCCTGTATTATATATTTTATTTATCCACTTTTACTTGTTTAATATTATATCATACCTTGTACAAGGTTACAAGAGTCAAATTAATGCACTGAGCCTGTGTTTCCACCAGAACTCTTATTCTGCCCAAAATAATTCCCACCCTTAACTCCCGCCAATAGACTCTGACCATACACGGCCCGCCCGCAATCTGTCTCTTACTAGTGGAATACAATGTTGGTAACTTTGCAAAGGAACATCCACAGATTAAATAAATGTAACAAATTCTTCATTCCTATAATCTGTAATCAGTATCTTTCTTGAAAATGGGATGGTCATTTTTGAAAAATGAGCCACAATTGTAGTGACAAGGGCAGCTGTATCACTGCCAGATGCAAAGGCATCTTCACCGCTCCTCAACCCGCACTGAAACTATGCCAATAAGGACTATTTCAGCTCCTGCTCCCAAGGGTTTTGTGACATCTCAGAGACTATTAATGTGTAACCCCATCAGCGTGCACTTACTGAGCACAGTAAATGCAGCAACTGTTTCAAGCACTTTAGAGAAACATTATTGAACAAATGTTGACAAAAAGCCACATAATGAGATAAGACAGAAAAGAGCTAGGTTCTAGAGAATCTGAAGGGAATCTTAAAGGAGTGAAAAGTTGGAAAACAGACATTTTGTGGACAATACTCTTAATTCCTAGAGCTGTGTGGAATTATTAAAATTGAATAAGCAAGGAAATAGTAGACTATTTTTAGGAAAGGAGAATGTATTGTTTGTCATGTATGAGTTCTGACCATCAGTACAGATATCCAGTATTGTTTTTAATAGTGAAGAGGATAGAGATATTTCTATATGATATATTATACTGCATGTAATAATATTAAAATAAAACCCTTCACAGCCTCAAAACATCTCATAGTGCTTTACAGTCAATTTTTAAATTTCATATACAAAATACTCAAAAAGGTAACAGCATATCTTCAAGAAATATTTCATTCTTGTTTACAGTCAGTTGCATTTCAAAAATGTTCATTCCATATTTATATTAATTTTATTAATCAGGAACCTGAGACTGAGGCAAATTCCAGCCTTATCCTATTTTTTAACCTCTTCTAATTGATGAACCCTCAGTATTCGACAGTCCCAATGTTATATTCTCATTATGTTTTCATAGAACTGCAGAATTCAACAGCACAGAAACAAGCCCTTACAAACTCACCTTATCGAAGCCAGCTGTCATGCCTGTCTGTGCTAATCCCATTTGCCTGCATTAGGCCCATATCCCTCTACTCCCTCCCTATCCAAGTGCCGGTCCAAGTGTCTTTTTAAACCTTGTAATAGAATCTGCCTCCACTCCCTCTTCGGGCAACTCATTCCAAGTAATTACCACCCTCTGTGTGTAAAACTTACCCCTCATACTTTCAATTAGTTTGGGGAAAAAGACTAAAGTATTCACTGAATTGCAAATTTTATCAGAGACAAGAAGTTGCGATAAGAATAAATAATCAAGATTTGTAAAGGTAGTGTTTCTGTCATGTAATGCCTGTGGCAGTCTCTCTACTCACTAACCATGATCTGATGATTGGTTGAGGGCAGCATCAGTCTGACCTGTCCGTAGGTGTTGTGAGAAAAGGTTCTTTCGGGTCTTAAAGGCAGAGGGCTTCAGACAGAAGTCGTTGTATTTTAAAAAGGGAAAATTTATCTACAAAGACAAACGTGGGGACAGAATGGATGGGAACAGATGCACACTCACACACACACACACACACACACACACACACACACACACACACACACACACACACACATGGGTGATCGCAAGACATGGGGGAAATCGCAACAGGGGTGAGATGCACACACACACACACACACACATACACACACACACACACACAATGAATTGGTTACAGATAATCAAGGAATAAACAATACAATGTCTGAACACCTTGAATCTGGACAAACATTGGCACTAACGCTCCCTGGGATCTTTAACTATCTACCCTGAAGTAGTGCACAACTTACCTCAACATCCTCAGAGAGAGAGAGAGGACGAACCAGCACATGCAGCACTTTTTATTGTGCCGGAGAGCTGGGTGGAGCCAGCCTAGGTGATTCAAAAATGTCCGATGGGCCATGGCCAGGTACAACAGGTACTTACATAGGCCCAATGATCGAGGTGTGTACTAATGGGTGGGTGGAGCCAGACCTTGATTGACAGTGGTGTCGTTTTCGGCCATGTGCTCAATGGTGTCATCCCAGCCAGAGGGGTCAGTGTTGTCACAGTCACATGACAGCCATGACCTTTCATACTACAGTAGGGAAAGTGACGAGATCAGGTCCAGCACTAATTTTTCACCTTGCTGGCAGTTTACTCTCCGTCGAAGTTAATAAAGTAGTCTACTTGGGCAGAGTGCAAATATACAGTAAATATATAGAACGAAAATGCTGAAAACAATCAGCAGGTCAGACAGCATCTATGAAGCTAGAAACAGAGTTAATATTTCAGTTCACAGACACTTTGTCAGAACCCTGATCCTGTGAATTTAACGTCTAATAAGATAAGATTAAAATTAGGTTTAGAACTGCAACACAGCAAGAAGCAATGGGTCATAGAGTCATAGAGTGGTACAGGACAGAAATGGGTCCCGTTGCCCATCATGTCCATGCCGGCCTTTGAGCCTTTTTGCTCACATCTCTTCACAGAAACTCATACTCTCATTCCAGATCATGCAAGCTGGAGGTGACACAGATGTCAAACCCCAAAGATCTGAGCTCACCAGAATGGGGTCCCATCTGCTCATCAATATTCAGAGTCCTGATAATGCTTGTGGCATTCTTTCCAGTATCTATCCTACCCACCTGCTTAAAATCAGATTGTTTAGAAGGGACAGTATAAATGCAGTGGGGAGAGGGTGCTGGGTGGGGGGAGACTCAGGGAATGGTTCTCGGCCATTTTAACAGTCCACCACCCAGATGCACACTGCTGAGTTTCAACCCATAATGCCTTATCTCCATCACCGCATTCCGTCATTGGTTGACCTGCATGTCTATCCGCGATGTAAATTGAGGGTTCTTCTTGTGTTTATATTTGCAGCTCACATTAACTCACCAAGCTTGAGATTATCAAGTAAACATGACCTTTATTCCTATCAGTCAAGGTCCATCAAAGCAGCAAGCATTATCCAAAGAATATCACTGGATGTAACCATGTTATACAGCCTCTTAAATTAGTGACAATCCACTAACTTTAAAGTGGCCCTTCCTCAGGAGCTGACAAACACAAACTACAATCCCAAGGTGTACCAACATCCCATAAAGCAGACTCTTAGCTGTCCAACAGGATAATCCTTGAAGTCCAGTCAAACTGCCTTTACCCTATCTCTAACGATTACTTTAGCATTAAGTGTTCAAAGCACAGTTGAATTTTCAACCCATTCAGTGCCTTACTTCCTAACTCTTAACTCATACCAAGCCCCATTCATTCATGACTCCTGAGTTTCCTCATCTATCTTGACCCTCAGTTAAGCTCTTGATTTAAAAATTAACTGGAGTCCTTCAAATCTGGTCACTTAATTATCCTGAATTAAGTTGCTTCACATTGGTGACATTCCACTGCCTAACTTTCCAGAGTACCGTCTGTAAACTCTCTGTCTCTCTTTCCTCCCAGGAGATCCTCAAGCCTTCATGACAAAGCTTTTCACCATCCACCCCAGTGTGTCTCCATAGAGTCATAGAATCATAGAGTCATACAGCACAGAAACAGGCCCTTTGTCCATGCTGACCATTGTACTGATCTATACTAGTCTCATTTACCTGCATTTGATCTGTAGCAGTCTATATCTTGGCGATACAAGTGCTTGTCTAAATACTTCATATATATTGTGAGGGTACCTGCCTTCACCACCTTTTCTGGCATTGTGTTCCAGATTCCAGCCACTCTCTGTGTGAAAAGAAACCTCAGATCCCCTCTAAACTCAGGCTCAAGGACAGCTTCTATCACACAATGATAAGACTATTGAACGGTTCCCTTATACGATGAGGTAGACTCTTGACCTCACAATCTACCTTGTTGTGACCTTACACCTTATTGTCCACCTGCAGCGTACTTCCCTGTAGCTGTGGCACTTTACTCTGTATTCTGTTATTGTTTTTACCCTGTACTACCTCAATGCACTCTGTACAACCTCAATGCACTGTGTAATGAATTGACCAGCATGATCGGTATGCAAGGCAAGTTTTTCACTGTACCGAGGTACAAGTGACAATAATAAACCAATACCAATGCCAATAAATCTCCTACCTCTCATCTTATATATACTTTCTTGTTTTAGACACCCCACAAGGGAAGAAGATTCTTACTATCTACCCTACCTAGCCCTCTCGTAATTTTGTATACTTCTATTGCGTCACCACTCAGCCATCTCCACTCCAGGGAGAACAAACTCACCCAAATTAATCTCTTCTTATTTGTCAAATGGTCCAGTCCAGGCAACATCTTGGTCAATCTCCACTGCACTGCCTCCAGCAGAATCACATCCTTACGATAGTGTGGTCACAAGAACTGCACACAACACTCCAAGTGTTGCCTAAGCAATGCAGCTCATTGTCAAACCTTATTGAACAATACACTTGTTAAGGCCTTTGGGCATTTAGCCATGGCAAAGGAGCTATATGGATGCAAGTTGTTTTGTTGTAGGGTAAGTTGCTCTGAACCTGAGATCATGTGATATAACAAATAGAGGACAATGAATTAAAAATAAATTACATTGTCCTATCCCTGAATCTGTTTAGCTAAAGTACACTGTCCCTAATTTTAAAGCCTTAACAATACAAATTAAATTGACCAAAACATTAAGCAAGTTTCAAATTATTGTGGATTCTTAATATGTATGTATTTTTAAAATATTCTAGAATATTTACTAAGTGGTCCCCACTGTCTTTATCATTGGTAGGCCGAATTAATGCAGTTAAGACGAATATTTTACCAAAATTTTTGTATTTATTTCAAGTGATTCCAACTTTCGTCCCGAAATCTTTTTTTGACCCTATTGATTCTAAAATTCTTTCATATACTTGGCAGAATAAAAACCCAAGGTTAAGTAAGAAATATTTACAAAAACTAAGAAAGGATGGTGGTATGGCTCTGCCGAACTTTAGATTATATTATTGGGCAATTAATATCAGATATTTAATTTTTTGGATACAAGATTTAGATGTAATTCAATGTCCCAAATGGGTACACCTTGAGCATCAATCAGTACTTGGGTTTTCATTCGTTTCTATTTTAGGAGCTTCACTCCCTTTTGCACTTACCAAATTAAGAAAACATATGATTAACCCAATAGTTAAACATACAATACGAATATGGTTTCAATTTCGTAAATTTTTTGGATTGAATAAATTTAACTGGTCAAGTCCCATTCAATCTAATTTTTTTCTTTCAAACATCCAGAGTTGACTCAGGTTTTTCCATATGGAAAAGGAAGGGAATAGTATGTTTTCGTGATTTATTCATTGATAACTGTTTTTCATCTTTTGAACAACTGTCTAACAAATACAATTTGTCTAGATCACACTATTTTCGATATTTGCAGATTAGAAATTTTTTAAAGGCTACTATACCCTCTTTTCCGACACCATACACAACTGAAATTACGGAAGAAATTTTAGGTTTTAATCCTTATCAGAAGGGCTTGATAGCAATAATCTATGACTTAATTATGAAAATACATCCAGAACCACTGGACAAAATTAAGAATTGTGGCGACTCACTGTCTAGTCGGACGAACCGGCTCGGCAGTCGGGTCGCGCGGTGTCGGAGCGACGAGGCCCAAGATGGCGGCGGGCCTCGTCTTTCCGAGCGACGGGGAGAACCCGCGCGCGGGAAAGTCCTGATGACGTAGGACTTACGTCATTGCCGGTTGTTTTGGGCGGGAACATTCTCCCTTAAAGGGCCCGCGCAAGGCGGGAAAATAAACCAGTTCTGTTTGGCAATCCTCCGAGTAGAGTCTTGTTTTATTCCGCGGTAGCAACCGCTACAGAATGAATGGGAAAGTGAACTTCAAGCATCTTTACCTACAAAGACATGGAAGAACATTCTTCATTTAGTTAATACATCTTCAATGTGTGCCAGGCATTCTTTGATACAGTTTAAGGTAGTTCACAGGATCCATATGTCAAAAGATAAGCTAGCCCGTTTTTATCATCATATAAATCATATATGTGACAGATGTAAATCGAATGTGGCTTCTCTGACACATATGTTTTGGTCCGGTCCTCTTTTGGAAAAATACTGGAAAGATATTTTTAACATTTTTAAAATATTCTCCAAGATGGAAGCAATTGTGAGTGCTCACATACTATAATGAGAATTATCCATTGCTAAAATCAACTTTTAAAATATTCAGTATGTAACCAAAATGTGACACAACATCATAGGCAAAAGGCAGGTAACCATGGACCAGTTTGCTTAATGTCTGTAGTTGGGAAAATGCTTGAAGCTATCATTAAGGAAGAAATAATGAGACAGCTGGATAGAAGTTGTTCCATCAGGCAGACACAGCATGGATTCAGGAAGGGCAGGTCCTGATTGACAAACTTACTTGAGGTCTTTGAGGATATAATGAGCGCAGTGGATAGAGAGAAACAGGTGGATGTTGGAGACTTGGATTTCCAGAAGGTATTCGATAAGGTGCTGCATAAAAGACATCCATAAGATAAGGATGCGTGGAGTTGGGGGTAATGTGTTAGCATGGATAGAGGATTGGTTAACCAATAGAAGGCAGAGAGTTGGGATAAATGGGTGTTTCTCTGGTTGGCCATCAGTGGTGGGCAGGGTACTGCAGGGGTCAGTGCTGGGCCTGCAACTGTTCACGATACACATTAATGATTTGGAAGAGGGGACTGAGTGTAGCGTATCTAAGTTTTCTGATGACAGTAAATTGAATGGAAAAGCAAATTGTGCAGAGGATGCGGAGAGTCTGTAGAGAGATATACATAGTGAGTGGGCAAGGGTCTGGCAGATGGAGTACAATGTTGGTAAATGCGAGGTCATCCACTTTGGAAGGAAAAATAGAAAATCAGATTATTATTTAAATGGTGAAAGATTGCAGCATGCTGTTGTGCAGAGGGACTTGGAAGTGCTTGTGCGTAAATCGCAAAAGGTTGGTTTGCAGATGCAACAGGTTATCAAGAAGTCAAATGGAATGTTGGCCTTCATTGCTAGAGGGATTGAATTTAAGAGCAGGGAGGTTACGCTGCAACTGTACAGGGTACTGGTGAGGCCGCACCTGGAGTACTGTGTGCAGTTCTGGTCTCTTTACTTGAGGAAGAAGATTCTGGCTTTGGAGGCAGTGCAGAGGAGGTTGTCGTTAGAATTCAGAAGAATGCAAGGGGATCTTACAGAAACGTATAAAATTATGAAAGGGATAGATAAGATAGAGGCAGAAAGGTTGTTTCCACTGGTAGGTGAGACTAGAACTAGGGGACATAGACTCAAGATTCAGGGGAATAGATTTAGGGTGGAGGTGAGGAGAAACTGCTTTTCCCAGAGAGCACTGAATCTGTGAAATTCTCTGCCCAGAGAAACAGTAGAGGCTACTTCACTAAATATACTTAAGACATAGGTAGATAGATTTTTCCATAGTAGGGGAATTAAGGGTAATGTGGAAAAAGCAGGTAGGTGGATCTGAGTCCATGGCCAGATCAGCCATGGTCTTATTGAATGACAGAGCAGTCTCAATGGGCCAGATGGTCTACTCCTGCTCCTATTTCTTATGTTTTTATATTATCTGCACTCTATTCTCAATGGATTGTAGGTTCAGTTTATGGAAATCATAAAGCAATCTTGCATTGTTATAAATATCACATATCTTAACACAATAACAGATATAGTAAAGAGTTGTTTTGACTCTTGAACAAGTTCTTCTGATGCTTCTTAAATTACGTTAAGCTGGTGCCTCCTGGTCACGCAGCATAACCATAGGGAACCTTAATGACCTCATGTAAACCATGTCTAGCCTCTAGCACACAGACTACATTCCCACAATACAAAGATATTAATTCGACATTATTAATCTATCATTATATTTTACACTATCCCACCTTCAGGAGGGAATTGAGATTGGAAAATGAGTCCAGTGAGAGACTTGTACATTGACCCAATTGTTCCTTGAGCACAATGTTGCAATGAAATGTGCCTAAAAATTGGATTTCACTATTTCTAGTTGGACTAAAATGTTATTGTGTGTGGCACTTGCACCAAATTGGGTTCTTCCACCTCACCCCCCCCAATTAGATCATAAAGTTGGCTTTAGACAACTATGTAAAACAATGGCAAGCTTTTTACCTATAAAATGTGTGGCACAGTGGCACAATGAGTAGAACTGCTGCCTCATAGCTCTAGTGTCCCAGGTTCAACCCTGACCGCCGATACTGTCTGAATGGAGTTTACATGTTCTGACTGTGGCTAAGAGTCCATCTTATCACACTTGAGGAACTACAGGATGGAAGCTTTCCTTGAGCCTGGTGGCAGATGCTTTCAGGTTAATGTATCTTCTGCCCGATGGGAAGGCAGAGCAGAAATAATTGAGAAAATGAATTAGGGAAAACAACATTTATTCCTACAAACGTTTTGCCCATCTTTTGATATATTTCTACTCATTTCCTGTCAAGGCTTCGATCATTGGTCACTTCCTGCCACTATTCACCAGAGTAAAGTTGCTAGTTCCCTAGTGTAGGTCATGCACATGAACATGTAACATGCTGTTCTGACTTACCAACAACAACTGGTTGAAAAAGTCTTCAATAAACAAGGAGTACATCACTCTCAACAAGTTGAGACCATAGATGAATTAAAGGGTTTCAGTAGTGCATAATTTAACAAAACTGATCTGCTTCCAAACAGTCTGTGTGTGAATGAGATAGCAGCTGGGAGTTTAGGCACCAGCTATAGCCTATGAACATGTAAGTTGGCTTTTATCACTTTTAAATAGTAAACAGTAATTTCTTAAAGTGAGGAGATCCTATTTTAGTGACTTTAGAGGCAGGCACGGTAGTGTAGCGGTTAGCGCAATGCTATTACAGCGCCAGCAACCTGGGTTCAATTCCGGCCGCTGTCTGTAAGGAGTTTGTACGTTCTCCCCGTGTCTGGGTGGGTTTCCTCCCACATTCCAAAGACGTACGGGTTAGGAAGTTGTGGGCATTTTATGTTGGTGCCAGAAGCGTAACGACACTTGCAGGCTGCCCCCAGAACACTCTATCCAAAAGATGCATTTCACTGTGTGTTTCACTGCACATGTGACTAATAAAGATATCTTATCTTTTCTTTTTAAGTGACATCTAACTTGGTGTTGAGGCAAAATGTAGCACCCAGTTATCTCATCAAAAATGAGTGAAATCCCATGTCTAAGATTCAATATCCAATCATTCATAACAAATAGAGGACAATGAATTAAATTGCATTTTCCTATCCCTGTATCTGTGTTTAGCTAAAGCACACTGTCCCTAATTTTAAAGCCTTAACAGTACAAATTAAATTGACTGAAGCATTAAGCATGTTTCAAATTATTGTGGGTACTTAATATGCATGTATTCTTAAAATATTCTCGAAGATGGAAATAATTATGAATGCTTACATGCTATAATGAGAATAATCCATTGCTAAAATCAACTTTTAAAACATTCAATATGTAACCAAAATGTGTATTATTTCCCTTGATTTTTGTTTCTCTTCTCAATAGCCAGCAATGCAAGAACAGAATGCTAGCAGATGTTTTAGCTCAATTGCCCTTTAGGGGACTGCATCTTGGAATCAGTTCTGTTTTATCTCTTTATTTCAACTACCCACTTAGAGAATGAAAAATGCCTTTTGCCCAGAAAATAAAGTTAATCAAGAAGGCCCAAACTTGAGTAAGCCTTCTGGGCTAAAAGTCAGTGTGATAGACAGCTGCTTCAGTCCATCAGAATCCCTGATGAAAAGGGGTTTGATCTGAAAGTGGTTTAATTATTGAGTGATCCGCCCTTGATGGTGGTGATATATTATAATTGCTGTACTAATTGCCTGGAATTCCATGTGTCGTGAGATTGTGGAGGCACCAAAGACACAACTTCAGCAGTTCAAGGAGCCAATATTAAAAGGTTCAGAGTTCAATGACTACTTCACCTACAGTATGTGCTTGTATTTATCACTTGAAAAAAATAACAACAGACATTTGTGTAGTGAGACAGAGGATATCCCAATGTGCTTTATAACTAACACATTATTTTAGATGTATTACCCACTGTAAGATGTTTAAGAGCAGTTGTCAGTTATTACATGGGATCAGCTGACTGGTAGAAAATAAGCTCAATGACCAGTTAGGTTGCTTTTAGCTGAAGGACGAATGTTAGTCTTCCCAAATACATGTGGTTCGGTAGGTTAATTGGTCACTGTTAATTGCCCCTAGTGTGTGGGTGAGTGATAGAACTGGGGTGAGGGGGATTATAATGGGATTAGGGGGAGAATAAAATGAGATTACTGTAGAATCAACATAAATGGGTAGTTGATAGCATGCATTTATTGGGCTGAAGGGCCTGATTCCATGCTTTATGTCTCTATGACACTTCTTGAATACTGCCAGGCAATTCTTTGCATCCCTCTGACTGGGAGATATCATTGAGGTAGTTGGGGTTGAGAGGGGGAGGTGGTGAGAGGTGTTAATTAAAAGTGGCAGACCCATAGACTTGGGTGCACCTCGGGTTCTACACACCAACCAATAATGCATGCCATCTCCTTCAGCGGAATGTACATTCAGTAGGACTTACAAGTGGGGCATTTGTGAAGGGTAAGGCTGAGAGCAGAAGGAACTGCAGTGATCAAAAATGAGTCATTAGTTTCAGGTGAGGCCAAGGCTAGAGGGTAGACACTAGATCAATAGGTTAGGGTGAGACCAAGGTACAGGGTAGACATGGGCAGTATGAGAGAGGCAAGAAAGCAAAAATTTCAAATTACTTTCACAGCAAAAGCAAGAGTAGGGGAATAAGTAGCAGGGAATATTTAAATAGATCAAATAATTCTTTGAAAAATCAAAACAAATCTGTTGGTTAATTATGTGTGTAAATGTTAATAGATTAAATAGAAGTTTAGAGAGGGGTGGCATGATGAAGTTTGTGGGGAACATGGTCATCCCAAAACACCACATTTAAAGTGTTGCATCTCTTGGGAACACAGCTCGGAATTGTCAAACTGCAATGTGCATTACAGACATTGTACTTTGATCCAGGTAGTAATCCAGGACTAGTCTCGGATCAGGGACAGGAGGTTATTAACTGCAAGCCAATCAGGTAGCAGAACCCATGGTTCATCACTGGAGAAACCTAACATTTGTCCTTTTCAAACAGACATGAATTTCAGTTTGCAAGCTGAATGAACAAACTCATTACAATGCTGCATTAAATGAGGACATTCACTTGGAAGACTGCAGTAGTGGTACAGTCAATAGTATTATCAGGGTGATAGGTCCTGCTCTCTGCAGTATGGACCAGAGACCTAAAGGTTGTTACTACATCTGGAGGACAACTTGGAGAGGGAGGGGTTGATTCAGTTGTTGTAATCCAGGTACGAATCTATGACATTAGTAGAACCAGATCAAATGAGGTCCCACTGCGAAGATTCAAGAACTTAAAACACAAAATCTCAAGAATAATTACCTCATTTCAGAACCACAAGCAAACATACAGAAGGATAGAAAGATGTGATGCTGAAAAAATGCTAACAATTAACCTGCAGATTATAATTAACCAGCAATATACCAGTTAGTCAGGGGTCTCAAGGAATGGAACTGAGTTCAGTTAAGATTACTAGAGAGAAGGTGCTAGGAAAACTAAATGGACTAAAGACTGATATGTCTCCTAGACCAGATGAGGTGCATCCCCAGGTTCTGAAGGAGGTGGCTTTAGAGATAGCGGAGGCACTGATGATAATTTTCCAGGAATTGATAGACTCCAGCATGGTTCTGGAGGACTGGAGGGTCGCAGATGTAGTTCTGCTGTATAAGAAAGGAAGGAGGCAGCGTAAAGGAAATTACAGACCTATTAGTCTGACATCGGTGGTGGGGAAGTTATTAGAATCGACCATCAAGGATGAGGTTACGGAATACCTAGAGGTGCAAGGCAAGATAGGTCCAAGCCAACATGGTTTCGTGAAGGGAAGATCCTGCCTGACCAACCTATTGGAGTTTTTTGAAGAAATCTCAGGGAGGGTGGATAAGGGAGAGGCACTAGATGTTGTGTATTTAGAATTTCAAAAGGCCTTCGTCAAGGTGCCGCACAAGAGACTGATTAATAAGATGAGAGGTCATGGAATTACAGGCAGGATAACAGAATGGGTGGAGCATTGGCTGGTTGACAGGAAGCAAAGGGTGGGAATAAAAGGATCCTGTTCTGGTTGGCTACCGGTTACTAGTGGTGTTCCGCAAGGGTCGGTGTTGGGGCTGCTTCTTTTTACCTTGTACCTTAACGATTTGGATGATGGAGTAAATGGTTTTGTGGCTAAGTTTGCGGATGACACCACAATAGGTGGAGGAGTAGAGAGTATTGAGTATTGCAGATAGACCTAGATAGTTTAGGAGAATGGGCAAGGAAATGGCAGATGAGATTCAATGTTGATAAATGTGCCATTGTACACTTTGGAAACAGAAATAAATGGGCAAATTATTATCTAGAAGGGGAGAAAATTCAAAGTACAGAAGTACAAAGGGACTTGGGGGTACTCGTGCAGGATACCCTAAAGGTTAACCACCAGGTCGGATCCGCTGTAAAGAAAGCGAATGCTATGTTGGCATTCATTTCAAGAGGTATAGTGTATAAAAATAAGGAAGTGTTGATGAGGATCTACGGGGCACTAGTTAGGCCTCATTTGGAATACCGTGTACAGTTTTGGGCCCCACATCTTAGGGAGGATGTGCTGATGTTGAAGGAGGTTCAGAGGAGATTTATGAGGATGATTCCCGGAATGAAAGGGCTTACATATGATGAGCACTTGTCGGCTCTTGGACTGTACTCACTGAAGTACGGAAGAATGAGAGGGGACCTCATAGAAACATTTAAAATGTTGAAAGGACTGGACAGAGTAGATGTGGCCACGTTGTTTCCCTTGGTGGGTGAGTCCAGGACCAGAGGGCACAATCTTAGAATTGGAGGGTACAGGTTTAAAACAGAGATGAGGAGAAATTTCTTTAGCCAGAGGGTAGTGAATTTATGGAATTCCTTGCCATGTACAGCAGTGGAGGCCAGATCTTTGGAGGCATTTAAGGAAGAGATAGGTAGGTATCTAATTAGTCAAGGTGTCAAGGGATATGGGGATAAGGCCGGAAATTGGGGTTAGAATAGTTTTTTTTCTCATTGCTCCCCCCCCTCCATTTCTCATTTCTTTTTCTTTTTTTCCCCTTTTCTTTGGAGCAGACTCGATGGGCCGAATGGCCTACTTCTGCTGGCTTGTCTTGTGGTCTTGTGATTTGATCCATGAGGCGCCAAATAGCCTGAGAATTGGCAGCATGATTAGCAGCCAGCAAAGGAGAAACATGAAGTTGATAGAACAGACAGAGAACATGGGAGTAAACCAGCAAGAGACATAAATACAGAAATGAAATATTTATATAGTTTGCAAAAAGGAAGAAATTAGCTAAAGTAAATGAGGGTTCCTTATTAATAGAAACAAGTGAAGTTGTATTCGGAAATCAAGAAATGACAGAGACTTTAAACAAGAATGGAAACAAGGCTAACAGACAGAATTGGGACCCATGGATTTGGAAGGATTGAGAATCGGTTAATAGACAGGTAGCAGAGAGCAGGACATATGTAAAGCACTCATTGCAAGTTATACAAAGCCTGGGAAGAACACAAGCCATGAAGAAGAAACAAAATTCTCCAAAGAAGTTTGTACGGCTTAAGTGAGTGGGAATGAATTCTGCAGATAGAACCTATTGTGGGGAAATGTGAAGTTACCCATCTTGTTAAGGGGGTCACAAAGCCAAAGTGTTCAGAGATTGGTGTTGGGTTTAAAGCTAACATCCTTTTGAGGGTCTCCGAAAAAATGTTGCTGTTGGGAAAATTTACCTTTCAAAGAATCTTTTGGGTTTTTTCCACACTGACTGCCACACTTAAATTGCAGCCTGCCTACCTCCCAAAGGCAGTTGCCTGCAGAAACTGTATTTCAATATCTTTGCCACAAAGGATCAGGGGGAGCAGGGCTCAGCCCCTCTCCATGAGAGCAACATCTCTATCAGCTGCTCCCTTAACAACACTTAGGTCTTAGGTCCTAAGTTGTAGGCTTTTATTTCTTGGTGATTCAAGTGTTTGTCTGGATACTGCTTAACTGTGAGAGTCTCTGCCTCCGCTACCCCTCAGCTTCTGTGTTGCAGATGGCAATCGCCTTCCCGGTTAAAAAAACATATCCTCCTCTGATCCCCTCTGAACACATTAATGCAATCATGAAGAAGGCACACCAGTGGCTCTACTCATTAGAAGTTTGAGGAGATTTGGTATGTCACCAACGACTCTTGCAAATTTCTGCAGATGTACGGTGGAGAGCATTCTGACTGGTTGCATCACCACCTGGTACAGAGGCTCCAATACATAGGATCAAAAGAGGCTGCAGAGGGTTGTAGACTCAGCCAGCTCCATCACGGGCACAACCCTCCCCACCACCAAGGACATCTTCAAAAAGCGGTGCCTCAAGAAGGTGGTATCCATCATTAAGGACCCTCGGCATCTGGGACATGCCCTCTTCACGTTACTACCATCGAGGAGGAGGTACAGGAGCCTGAAGACCCACACTGAACATTTCAGGAACAGCTTCCTCCCTTCCGCTATCAGATTTCTGAACAGTCCATGAGCCCATGAACACTATCTCATTATTCCTCTTTTGCACTATTTATTTATTTTTGTAACTTATGGTAATTTTTATGTCTTTATGTCTTGCACTGTACTACTGCCACAAAACAACAAATTTCACAACATAATGTCCGTGATAATAAACCTGATTGCATTCTATTCTCTTCTAAACATATGCCTTCTAGTTTTAGACATTGTACGATGGGAAAAAGTTTCCTACTATCTATGCCCTTCATAATTTTGTATACCTCAGTTCCCATCTCATCCTCCTCCTTTCCAATCAAAACAAACCAGTCTCTCCTCATAAATGAAATGCTTCATCCCAGGTAATGTTCTAGCAAATCTCCTGTGCACCCTCTCCAATGCAGTCATGACACAATTGAAGGGATATAGTTGCCACCTAAATCTCCCCAGTCCTGCAATACAGTGAAGCTCAGCGATGATGCATGTGGTTTCCAGAGCATTAAAACTCAGGCGTGCAAATGCAGACAGCCACTAACCAAACAGCCTCTTTCTCGGTCATAATTTTTTTCTGATTCTATACCAGTTGGGACCCTTTAATTTGTACCTCTTTACCAACTTACTGTAGAGTTTACTCCTTGTAAGATAAGATAAGATATCTTTATTAGTCACATGTACATTGAAACACACGATGAAATACATCTTTTGCATAGAGTGTTCTGGGGGCAGCCTGCAAGTGTCGCCATGCTTCCAGTGCCAACATAGCATGCCCACAACTCCTAACTAGTACCAATGTGGGAGGAAACCAGAGCACCCGGAGGAAACCCACGCAGACACTGGGAGAACGTCAGAGATTGCAGATAATCGTTCTGTGGGGGAAGCAGAGATAAGCATCACCAGAAAAATGCCATGCATGCTAAGGTATCCAGATATGGCCTGGTCCAGTTTCACAAAGGACAGGATTTCAATATGAAATGGTCACCTTCTGTTCATGATTTATGCATTAAAAAAGGGTGTAAATGAGTCTAATTCCCAGATTAATGTTTGAACAGGTGAGAGTCTAAGGTCTTTCAATATTCTGAAGGATGTTGTACACATCAGAGAGTGCTCACGTCATGCAGTACTCACACCATTAGTGCGTCAGCACTACGTGCATTAGGAACACAAATAGTACTTCAGATACTATAATAGGATTGAAGTAAAGGGGTTAAGTCTTCCTGCAACTGAGACCACAGCTGATATCCTTTTTCATTTCCTTTCATTTCACAATTTTCATTTCCTTTACAAAGAATGGATATACTTGCCTTAGGTTGGATGCAATGATGGTTTACTGGGTGGGTTTCCTCGGACTTAAGGGTCAAGGGGGACTTAATCTCTGAGGAGAAATTGGACTGGACTTGGCCCATTTTATCCGGAGTCAGAATAAAAGGTAATCTCATTGACAGTCACAAATTTTTTGGACTACTGGGCAGAGACGTTGTTTCTGCTGAGTGGGGACTCTAGGCCAATTGGTCACCATCCAAGAGCAAAGGTTGTGATTTTGGTCCCCACAGAAAAATAGTCTTCAGTCATCTAATATGAATCGTTGAATCAATTGTTAGCTATGACTTGGTTGTTTAGGAAATACCTGTTTAAGAATAGTGTCTTATCAGCTGAATGATGACTGGCTTGGTAAAGCAGTTGCATCAGTAAAAACAAAGTATTACACTCAATCACACGGTTGTCCAATGTGGTGGAGAGAGAGAATAAGAATTGATACCACATAATTTGCTGTTACAACCATTTAGGTTCAGAGCCTTGAACTACAATAGAGTTGGTTTTAATGATTCTGGAGCTGTGCATTTAGTGCAGGAGATGTGGATAAGAAGAATGGAAATACGTGTTTCCCATGTATCTTGTCACCACCTCTACATCTGCCACTCCCAATACTGTCATCATTCATATAACATTATATAACATCTTTAGTACAGTAAAACAGCTGAAGACACTTCAAAGAAGCAAAATTTCATGACAAGCTTTGACCAAAAACCTGGTCAAAGATTTTAAAGAGCATTTTAATGGAGGAAGAGAAGTAAAGAGATTCAGTGAAGGCATTCCAGAGATTAGGGCTTCTACAGCTGAAGGCATAGACAACAATGAGACATAAGTTCAGATGCAGTGAAGTTCATTACAAATCCACTCTCACTTCAAGCAGTTTTAAGTATGTCATACAATGAGACCGCCATCAATTTGCAGCATTTTTGAATTTTGAAGTTAATCTCACAATGATTCTATTTAATTTGAAGAATTTTTTTGTTAACTAGTTTTTAATTAAGATTACCAATGAAAAATATTCTGCTTTAAGATTTACTCTCAGGAACATCAATACATTTCCCATGCATGCAAATTTCACAGCTGCAACAACTTTGATTTATGCAGTGCTGTTAACACAGCAAAAGTATCCTAAGGCAGTTCACATGAGTGCAATCAAGCAAAAATCAATGCCCAGCCATGCATGGAGATATTAAGGTGGATGGGCAAGAGGTTGGTCAAAGAGATGGGTTTTAAGAAGTGTCATGAAGTAAGAGGAAGGAGATGAGTCAGTGGACAGGTTTAGGGAGGGAATTCCAGAGATTAGAGTCTTGACAGCTGAAGGCATGGCCAATGTTAGTGGGGCAATTCAATCTGGTAATGAATTAGTGGAGCACAGACATATTCATAGAGTTAGAGATCCGTAGTGGATTGCAGACAAAAGGAGAGGCTAGATCATGGAGGGATTTGAAAATGAGAATGAGAATTTTAAAATTCAGGTGTTACTTAAGTGCCAATATGGATACCAAACAAAAGGTGACGGGTGAGGGGACCATGGTGTGAGACAAGATAGAAGCAGCAGTTTTGACTGACATCAAGACTTATGGAGATTAGAATGAGCGAGGTCAAGTAGGAGTGCATTGGAATAGACATAGAAGAAGAATTCAGCAGTAAAGATGTTACTAGTTGATACGTACTGTGGGGACAATTAATTTCTGCTTCTACTTTGTCAAGAAATTAATTGTCTGTAGAAAACCAATATTAGTTATTGTGTAAATTTGCAGAGCCCCTGATGTTCTGTTGTGCAGTTGCAACATTCATTGCAAGACTGAGCTGAATAAACCTGGGAACTCTAAGGTAACTAACTGCACTGTGTAATGAATTGACCTGTACGATCGTTATGCAATACAAGTTTTTCACTGTACCTCGATACAAGTGACAATAATAAACCAATGCCAATACCAGTCCTTGGTATCTGCTCTAGTCTCAGTCAAGACAGCAACTGGAGAGATCAATTAGCTCCTGCATCCCTGGACTAGAGAGTTGACAAAGGTGAAACAGTATTTCTGTAAAAATTGCAAGTTGCTTGAGTTCAGGCTTGGGATTGTGATGGTTTCACTGTTTGGTTAGCTTTCTGTTGCCTGCTGTTAGAGAAGACACATGAGCAATGGATACTCAATAAAGTACAAAGGACTATTAGAACCTGTGAGTCATGTCAGTGTGAAGTCATTGAGGAGTTAAGTTGACTCCAATGTTTGTACAACTATAATCAAGTAGATCTCTGCTTGTGACTTACATAGGTGTTGTGATACATTTCATTTTTCCTTTGTTTGAATTTCATGCCCAAAGATTGATACGGATTTTGACAGCATTTATCACTAAACCTGTACCATTTGGTTTTTGTTCAGCCTTTTTCATGAGCTGTTATTGCATTCATCATAATATTCATGAGGTTCTACAGAATTTTCAGCCGCACAGATCATCAATGTTATGGAAGCTTTAGCTGAAACTGCTTGTAGCCATTGTTTACTGTTTTTATGGAAGAATTTGGAAGATTGAATTGGATGCTATAGCTATGATCATGAATGCCAATAAATTGGAAAACTGTCTGTTAATGTTTCTTCTTGAATAAACATTGCATTTCATGATATTTGAAATCACTTTGAAATGATTTGAAAAGACTAGTTTTTTTGTTCCAAAAGAACAAATGGTAAGATGCATTTATATAGCAACTCCTATGATCTTTAATTCAAAAGCAGAGCACCAGTATACACCACTTTCTCTGGCAGTTTCTGCTTCGTGATTGAGTGTGAATCAAACTCAGGAACTGCTAATTCAGAGGCAAGGGGCTACCAACTGAGCTAAACTGTTATCTTGTGTGTGCTTGAAGTTTGCCACTTCTTACTTGGCCACTCATCTTCTGCTGAGATCTGCCAGTAGATAAGCTCATAACTGTACTATTGAAAAGTGGAGGCTCAGGTGTAGCAGAAAAGGCCATTGTGCATATGCACTGCACAGGGGAACCTCTGGTGAAGTCCATCATGGCAGGGCTAACTTCCAAAAGTTTCCCAGCTTTCACTCCAGAAAATCCATCCTCTGTGCCTACCCCAGTTATCTTGAGACATGCAGAACGGGATCATTGGAATCAGTGGGAGAAATCAGCTATGGAAGGATAAGCAGAGCCTTCTTTTGGATTTAACCACAATAATTAAAAGTTTTTAAAGTGTTTTTATGTGTTTGTGTGTGTGCACGTCTGTGTATGTGCGTGTGTGTTTGATTCCATTTATTGACTTCTCACTTCTAAACTTCTTTTAATAGTTTTACCTTTTTAAGATATTTATATTTTAACATTGCCCCAATAATTTTGGATGTCTGTGAATGTTATAGCTCACAAACATTCAACGACAGTGACACCTTTAACAGCCACTGCAACTTGGGGTGGGATATCATTGCCTGTCAAAGCCATTCTATCAGAGTAGCCAGCTCTGTTCCTCTGAGCCTGGCCATTGAGCTGGAAGATGGTCTTTCAGTGGAAGATCGTGCCCTGGAGGAAGCAATATGGCCCAAGGTATTGGTCACTGTCAGTCTCAAGGGAGTGGGAGATCTGTCTTGTGATGGTAGTGTAGTGGTTAGTGTAATGATATTACAGCGTCAGCGACCTGGGTTCAATTCCGGCCGCTGTCTGTAAGGAGTTTGTGCGTTCTCCCCGTGTCGACGTGGATTTCCTCTGGGTGCCCCGGTTTCCACCCACATTGCAAAGACGTACAGGTTAGGAAGTTGTGGGCATGCTATGTTGGTGCCAGAAGTGTGGCGACACTTGCGGGCTGCCCCCAGAACAGTCTATGCAAAAAGATGCATTTCACTGTGTGCTTCGATGTACATGTGACTAATAAAGGTAAAGATACCTTATTGCTTGTGAGAACATACCATAACTATGAAAGATGAAGAGAGCAAGTGAGCTGAAATACAGGCTCTCTGGTAAATCCACAATTGCTGAGAAGTTGAAATAAAAACCAAAAATGCTGGAAACACTCAGAGGTCAGGCAGCATCTGTGGAGAGAGAAACAGAGTTAATATTTCAAGCAACTGAGTATTCCTGAAAGAGAAGTGGAAGTGAATTAAATAGTAATTGAGAATCCAAATGCTGCAGATGCTGAAATCAAGTGAGTTTTCATTTCAGACCTGAAACATTAACACTATTTCTCTCTCCACAGATACTGCCTGACCTGTTGAGTATTTCCAGCACCTTCAAATTTTATTCCAGATCTCTGATAGAGTTCAACATGAGCTACGCAGCACGTTGGAGAGATAAAAGGCAGGAGAAGGATTGCGTAAATCGAGGGGGCAAACATTGATGAATAGCTGGTGGAGCTTGGAGGTCAGGTGTGAAAGAAGGGTTAACTATAGTCAATTGCATTTTTGGTGCATCTTGTTTAAGCAAATCTTTTTACATGAAACTGTTTATGCAGACTCGATTTATACATGCACAAGTAAAATCCTTGAAGTTAACTGTTAATCCTCATTTGATGTTCTGCACACAAGAGAAAAGCTTATACAAACAGTAAACTCTGCTGGGTTCCTGCAATGAGATTTGAATAGTGTTGTAATCACAGTAGAATGATGATTCTCCCATTGTGTTGTTGGAATGAGATGCGAAACTCATTACTGTTTGCACAGTTAATACCTGAAAAGAGGTTTGAATCCTTGCCTCTTCCGATTAGATTTGTTATAATGTGAGCACTGAGAATATTTTTATATAATCTTTTTGTATTATCTCACTATGGACAGTGAAGTTAAAACAAAGCCATGGCTAATGGCTTATTTGCGATGGATAAAGCTATTCATACTTGGCAAGTCTACTTTTTATTTTTAACAACTTCAGTTTAATGTATTGGGTATTACAGACTCCTACTGCGCCTAACCAAGCAATATACTTTCATACTGTGACCTTGATTTAGTAAATCCACAAAAAGAAAATTCCAGTTAACCCTGTAAGAACTTTGAAGAAATGGTGATTATATTTGCTCGTACAGGTCCACGGTGATTCAACCATGAAGCACCGAAGAAACTGTTCCTCTGACAACATAGGAAGAGATGTTCAATGAGCAAAGGTGTTGTTACGTTGAGTGGGCCAGCTACAGTTCTATTATTGAATGGGCATTCTATTCTGTATCCTCCTATATCTAAGTATACAAGGAGTTGACTTCCAGTTAATGCTAATGCCAGTAAATTCACTTCAAACTGGGTAACACTCCCACATAGACTGATGACTTGCAGGTGAAGGCACTTAACGTATTTACAAATCAATAATGATATTGAAAGAAAATAACTTGCTTGTTATTTTCTTGTGCCTTTCCCAGCCTCAAGTTTTCCTAATGCATTTTTGGCAAATAAAGAAAGTTTGAAATGTTGTCACTGTTAATGTAGCAGACACAACAGCTGAATAGCACACAGCGAGCTGCCACTAAACAACTTAAACATACAAACATAACAGGGATAGGCCAATCACCCTCTCAGGGCTATCCCACCATTCAATAAGTTCATGGATGATCTGATATTAACCACCTTCCTAATCTGCCTATAGTAACTATTATCCTCTTTGCTTATCAAGAATCCACCTCTTTCTTAAAAGTGAGACACAAGAGATTCTGCGGATGCTGGAATCTGGAGCAACACACAAAACGTGCTGGAGGAACTCAGCAGGTCAGGCGGCATCCCTGGAGGGAAATAAACAGTCGACGTTTCGGGCTGAGACCCTTCATCAGGACTGGAAAGGAAGAGGGCAGGAGCCAGAATAAGAAGGTGGGGAGAGGGGGAGGGGGAGGAGCACACGCAGGCAGGGGAGAGGTGACCCCAGGTGAGAGGGGGAAGGTAAGTGGGTGGGGGAGGGGGAGAAGATGTAATAAGCTGAGAGGAGATAGGTAGAAGAGGCAAAGGGCTGAAGGAGGAGGAATCCAGTAGGAGAGGGCAGTGGACCATGGAATAAAGGATGGGAGAGGGGAGGAGAGGAGATAGGCAGTTCATCAAGGCAGGGGAAGGAAGCCATGGGAATAAGGGAAGACAAAGGAGTGGGGGGGGGGGGGGGAAGAAGGGGAGTGGTTACCGAAAGTTAGAGAAGTCGATGTTTAGGCCATCAGGTTGGAGACTCCCAAGGTGGAATATGAGGTGTTGTTCCTCCAACCTGCGCCTGGCCTCAACGTGGCAGTAGAGGAGGCCGTGGATAGATGTGCCAGTATGGGAGTGGGATGTGGAATTGAAGTGGATGGCCACTGGGAAGTGCTGGCTGTTGCGGCAGACGGAGCGAAGGAGCTCAACGGAACACCTTAAAAGTACCCAGTCTCTGCTTCCACTGTCACTTGAGGGTGAGAATTCCAAAGAGTCCCGACCAATCTGAGAGAAAATGTGATAATGATCCCGATAATCTGTATTTTACTGATGTAAATCAAGGGACAAGTGTTGGTCATAAACCTAGATTTGTTCAGGAATCCAATCTTCTAGGGCAGACTTGAGAAGATTTACAGATGATTTTGTGTAATCGTCAATCATTTCCAATAGTCTTACACATTTATAACCAAATGTAAAACAAGAAAGGTTGTACTGGGTCAGACATCCTACATAAGGATGGCTTCATTCTGAAATTGAGAGCCTCTGTAAATTTGTTCAATTACGTTTTCCCCATAAGCAAGACTCGACCTGATTTTTGCCCCCTTTCCAATCTTCCCATCCACCTTATCTGTCAATCAGGGAGGGAGTGCTTATACAGCCTCTGATTCCTGTAAGAGGCTCATTTCAGAACTGCTAGTACTTTAAAGATTTTGTTCCTGAACTCCTTCATATTGAAGTCAGTAGCTCTCGGATGTTGTTTCCCAAGCAGTTTAGCGATAATTAACATCAAACATGAATGCTGAAAGTTCAATAATAAATCCTTAGTAAGGTATTAACATGTAACCCATCTGTAGTCAACCAAATCAGCTCTATCACATCAAAAGAATTGTGCTTAGAATTAAATCAAAGAGCCAAATGTCTGCATTTGATGGCAGACAAATGGCTTAGCAAGCATCTTTCTCAATGGTTAATTGAGTCTTTTAGAAACGTTTCAAAGTGTTTCAGATACAATGAACGGCTTTGAAATACAATGATATAAGGATGATATAATTACCAAAAGGTTACTGAATAACAATATCGGGAGCAATCTGCAACAGTGACTGTACATTGCATTACCAATTACTATGAATTATTTATATGTGATTCTTGAAAGGGTTAAATGTTCACAAGTGGTTTAACTATTTTGTGATGTGACAAGCCTTCAGATGTTGCCATGTCCTAATCAGAATCAGAATCAGGTTTATTATCACTGACTTGTATGTTGTGAAATTTGTTGTTTTGCGGCAGCAGTACAGTGCAAGACGTAAAAATTACTATAAGTTACAAAAATAAATAAATAGTACAAAAGAAGTAGTGTTCATGGGTTCATGGACTGTTCAGAAATCTGATCACTGAGGGGAAGAAGCTGTTCCTAAAACATTAAGTGTGGGTCTTCAGGCTCCTGTACCTCCTCCCAGATAGTAGTAATGTAAAGAGGACATGTCCCGATTGGTGAGGGTCCTTCATGATGGATGCCGCCTTCTTGAGGCACCACCTCTTGAAGACGTCTTCGATGGTGGGGAGGGTTGTGCCTGTGAAGGAGCTGACTGAGTTTACAACCCTCTGCAGCCTCTTTCTTTCTTGCACATTGGAGTCTCCATACCAGGCAGTGATGCACCCAGTCAGAATGCTCTCCACCATACATCTGTAGAAATTTTAAGACAGCTTTAACAAAGAGTTAGATGCTGGTAAACATTGCTGATACCCAAACAGGGTAATTAGAGAAATCTAAAGCAGTGGCTGACAAGTTAGAAATTAAAATTTCTAATAAAGAAGCTTTTAGATAAACACATGAATATTCAGGGAATGGAGGGATGTGGATCATGTGCAGGCAGAAGAGATTGAGTTTAATTTGGCATCGTGTTTGGCACAGAGATTGTGGGCTGAAGGGCCTGTTCCTATGCAGTACTGTTCTATGTTCTATGTTAAAATGTTACAAATCTAGTTTTCCATATTATTATACACATAGAAGCAAATGAATCTCTTGTACTATGACAGTACACTTCTACTATTTATGTTTTATTTGGTCAAACTATGTGAATGAAATGGCAATTAAAATTTGGAGGAACCTCCAAAAATTGATAGTTTATTAAATTCCCAATGGCCTACGTGCAACAGAATCATGGGTCTGTCCATGTTGTCTTTGTTCAAAACCTCAACTCTTGGACCAAGCTTTTGGTCACAAATCCTAACATCTGTTACTCAGCCCAATGCCAGATTTTGGGTGAAAAGCTTTATGGTGTTCCACTCCATTAATGGTGGTATATCAATGCAAATTGTTGAAGCTGGGAAGAATTTAAATGTAGGCACAAAATCTATTTTTGTTGCAAGTACTTTCAAATTTACTTTTTAGATTGGCACTCTTTAGAATTGGACAAATGGTTTGTGCTTTTCATTTCTGCTTAATTTGTAATTATTCCTTTACAGGATGTAAGTGTTGATGGTAATCGATCATTTATTGCCCATCTCTAATTGACCTTGAGTAAGTGCTGAGCTATCAGCTTTAACAACTGCAATTAACTGGATGAAGGTGCTTCCACAGAGCTGTGGGTGAGGGATTTCCAAGATTTAGATCCAACAATAATAAAGGAATGATGATTTGGAAATGATTCATGAATCATGAATCATTTCCAAATCAAGATGGTGTGGAGTCATAAGGGAACCTGTAGGTGATGATGTTCCTACATATTAGTCCTTTGGATAGGATTTGTGGGTTTCCAAGGTGCAGTTGAAGAAACCTTGGCAAGTTGTTGCAGTAGATGGTACACACTGCCACTAGTCATGTAAGGGACAATTGGGTAGAGTAGAGATCTGGGTACCTGCTATGTCCTGAACATTATTGAGCTCCCTCAGAGTTTTTGGAGATGTATTCATTCATATTTGTGGAAAGTGTTTCATCAGGCTTAATTAAAGCAGAAGATGTTCGAACAATTGAACAGGTCAGGCAATGTCTTTTAAAGGAGAGACAAAGTTGACATTACAGGCAGATCTGAATCTGTAAGTTACGTCTAGTTCAGTCGTTCTGATGGAACACTTCTGAAACTTTACCTGTTTCTCTTTCCAGAGATGCCACCTGATCTGCTGAGTGTTTCCAGTGTTTTCAGTTCTTAATTCAGCTTTCCACTATCTGCACTTTCCTTTGATTTTCATTCCATCATGATGCTGATTTGTACTGAGTCCTGCTGGATACAGAAAGGGTTTGGACAGAGACAAAATGAATCACTTGCTTGGACCCTGACTGGCTCTTTGTAACCATGGCACTCATGTGGCTGTTCCAGTTATATTTCTAGCCATGGAGTAACCCATAAGATGTTGATAATGGGAGACTTGGAAACACCTGCGATTGTCCGGCAAAGGTTGTTAAACTCTCTCTCCTGTTGAAGGCAATCAGTACCTGTTACAGACCATCCCTGGGATACAACACCCAACTTGCAGACACCTGTACATATGAATGAGCTCCCATAATTTCTCTTTGTCCAACTCGGGTTTGCACTAACTCTGCACTAAATTTGTATTTTGTATATACCTTTTTTTTTGCACTATTTGTATTTGCACAATTTTTTTTGTTTTTTGTTTGTGTTTATTGTATGTCTTCTGTTCTATGTATGTCCTCTGTTGTGTGAGTCTGGGGGAAACGACATTTTGTTCCGCCATGTGTTTTTATAGCATGGACGAATGACAATAAACTAACTTGAACTTGATAATATTACTAAATTCAAAAGTCTGATATATGTACATTTGTTCCTACGAACAGCAGAACTAGTTTCCTCTCTCTCTCTCTCTCTCTCTCCACTTTTAGCAGTTGTTCTTTCTTATCTGTCTGATGTGCTTTTGATGCTATTCATTACACTACTGTGGAGGTATGAGTGACTTTTGTGTATTTTCCGACTTACAGACAAAATCGATTTATGGACGTCTGTAGAAAGGAAACCCATCCGTTACCTGGGGATGGCCTGTATGTACGTGTTCCCCAAAGATGTCACTTCATTTACCTTTGTCCCCCTAACCTTTTCCTGTCTTATGCTCCAATGCTTATGATGAACAGAAGGAAGCCATTCAGCTCATCATGTTCACACAGACTCCCAGGAGAACAATTCCCATCAGTCCCATTTCCCCTTTATTTTGTTGAGGAGACAGGATTGTGAGCCGCGGGGTACAAATGCAAGTAAATTAATGTTTCACTTGGAAAGATTGTGACCCTGGATGTTTGGCAGGACCCATTTACCTGCCCATTTCCCATAATGAATTCCTTCAACAGTTTAGTTCCTGAGCTCTGGATTTCCTTCCCCAAGTCTTTAAGACATCCTTGGAATTTAATTCTTTGATTATTCCATGGTGTCAGTCTTTTTTTGATATCCCTCCTGTGATGTTTTACTGTGCTAAAGATGTTTTGTGAACTCAAGTTGTTGCTGGTGAGCTAATCAATAGAGTCAGCTGCAGATCACAGTTGAACTCAATCCTGTATTTCTGCTCCACCTCTACATGTTTCATTGCAAGGATCATGGGGGTTAAATTTGGGAATGACTACCATTCTCGATTGATCCTGTCCTGGCTTCTAACCCAAGTCTCGGAGGCTATTTACACTGTTGTTACTGCTTCTCTGGTGGAGACCAAGGCTAAATCCAAGATATTCCGAGTCTGCTCCTTTCCCTATGAGTTGCTCCTCCTCCACTGTAGTTTCTTCAGTAGAAGTAGGATGGATAGCCCACATACACAGTTAATAAGACTTCCTCTGCTGGGAAGGTAAACTTAATGGAATAAGAAAAGTTCCCAGTAATATTTCAGATTCAGATTCATATATACCAGGGTGAAATGAAATTCCTTGCTCGTGTGAACTCACAGTGTACATGGTAATAAAAAATACAACAATAAATACCGCGATGAGTGCAAAACAACAGAATGGTGCAAAGCACAGCAGTGCAGACTGAGGTAGTACAAAAAGAAATGCTAAAGCGACAATAATGGAAGAGGTAGAATTAGGAGTCTGAGAACGTGGCAAGCACGGTAGTGTAGCAGTCAGCATAATGCTTTACAGCGCCAGCAACCCAGGTTCAATTCCAGTCACTGTCTGTAAAGAGTTTGTATGTTCTCCCCGTGTTTGCATGGGTTACCTCTGGGTGCTCCGGTTTCCTCCCACATTCCAAAGATGTACGGGTTAGGAAGTTGTGGGCATGCTATGTTGGCGCCGGAAGCGTGGCAACACTTGCGGGCTGCCCCCAGAACACTCTACATAAAAGATGCATTTCGCTGTGTGTTTCGATGTACATGTGACTAATAAATATATCTGATCTGATCTGATCTGATTGTTCTTGTTCTTCTCCTTCACCACTGGGAAGGGGATGTGAAAGAGGTGATTGGTTCAGAAGTCTGATAGCAGCGGAGAAGAAGCTGCTCTTGAATCTGGTTGTCTGGGCTTTCAAGCTCCTGTATCTTCTCCTGGAAGGTAGAAGGAAAACAAGGGAACAGCCAGGTTGCAGGCTGTGATAAGACCATTGAATGGTTCCCTTATACAATGGGATGGACTATGACCTCACGATCTACCTTGTTGTGACCTTGCACCTTATTGCACTGCACTTTCTCCGTAGCTGTGACGCTTTACTCTGTACTGTTACTGTTTTTACCTGTACTACATCAATGCACTTTGTACTAACTCAATGTAACTGCACTGTGTAATGAATTGACCTGTATGATCGGTTTGTAAGACAAGCTTTTCACTGTACCTCGGTACAAGTGACAATAATAAACCAATACCAATACTGGTCCTTAGTCTTCCTGAAGCAACGCACTGTACAGATAGACTGGATGGAAGGAGGTGATGAGCCTGTGATGGACTGGGCTGTGTTTACTGCTCTCTGACATTATGTTGGGGAGAAGATAGAATTTAACCCAATTTTCTTGGCAGGAATAAATCCAGCACTAGTTTTGCATCCAGCTGATTTTAATCTCTATTGAAGAAAATAGTGAGCACTATTAGGTGAGGTACAAAACCAATACTCTATCCAATCCTGTGGCTTCCTCCCTGTCAAGTCAGGTTAAAATTACCCCCCAGTCTCTCCGTAAAGCTACAACAAAGCTTCTTCAAACTGGTGTATCAGCAGTTTTTGACAAGGTTATCCTTTTTTTCATAAAATGATATTTGAATACAGGCAGAATGCTGTCCTTATCAAATTTTGCAGATGGATGCAGAAAGTATTTCTCATTTAATTGACTTCAGCCAACCCATTTTTTCTCTCTGATCTATTATTTGGGAAAAGGAAATCATCCAGAACAACTTAATATTCATATTTCCATCTTATTATTTTTTTAGAAAGGTGAGGAATCATTTTAGGAACAAATGGTTTTTCACTGTTAGTAAAATAATTGTGCTGCTTTTGGTCAATCATTAATTGCATTGAATATAGCATCTGCTGAAGAAATTGTTCATCATTAATCACTGGGTCAAATGAGGTTTTAAGTTTGTCATTTTTGCAAATAGCCTCAGCCTGCTCATCTGAGATTGAAGCTGTTTTCAAAAATGACAACAGCCCTAGGACAATAAGGATCCAATCTAATGAAGCCAGTATGCATTAACAAACAAGTGCATGAAGTGGAGAGAATGGAATTAAAGTGCTCCCGAGGACAGATGTCATCCTGCAGAGGGGACGGCAATATGAAGATGTCGACACAGCCCTAATGAAAATAGATGATCTGGTTAAAATGTATTTTGTGATCGATACACTGCTTCATAATTTTAGATTCTCCCAGTCGGGAATTCAGGGCAATGGAAGCACAGACTGCCAGAGCTGCTAATGCTGCTTCCTCACACCTCCAGCAGCCCTGATTTGAACTTGACTTCCAGCCCTGTCTGCACATTCTTTGTGTGACTTCCCCTGGGTTCTCTGGTTTCCTCTCACATCCCAAAGCTGTGCTGATAGGTAAGTTGGTTACTGTAAAATGCCCCAGTGTTGGTAAGTAGCAAAAGAACCAAAGGGGAGTTCTTGGGCATATGGGAGAGAGAGAAAGCACGTACCACCAAAATCTACTCCGTTTCTGTTATCAGTCTCTTGAACAGACCTCTCATTTGCTAAAGATGAATTCTTAATCTCCCAATCTACCTTGTTGTGGCCCTTGCACTTTGCTTGTTTACCACCAAAGCACTCTCTCTGCAGGTGCTACACTATATTCTGCATTCTGCTTTCTTTTTACTATCTTGATGTACTTATGTATAGCATGATCTGCCTGGATGGCACGCAAACAAAAGTTTTTCATGTACATGTGACAATCATAATAAACCAATACCAAGTTGCAGGAGAAGGGCGATGGGATTGTTCTGCTGAGAGAAGACATGGACGTAATGGGCTGAATGCCCTACTTTTGTGTTGAGGCAGCAGAGATGGTCAAATCAGATAGACAGGGCAATTTTGTAAATGCAATGCTTTACACTAATGAAATTGTGTTCGACTATGTCAAAACTTGGTTCCAGCATTTGGAATGAGGAGCTCTAATGCTTGTTTTGTGAAACTGTGAGTGATATCCCTCACTGGTTTCCTTAAGATTTTCTTTTTAGTCTTGATTTCCACCCACCTCTCATCAACTAATTTGTCATTTGAATCTGTCAAGAACCTGTCAGCAGAATATGTGATACTCACTTATTATGACATTAAGTGAGGAAAAGTTTTGTAAGATTTCATATAACTCACTCACCAGGAGCAATCAACAGAACCTGGGTATAATGACTCCAATCTTAATTTCCTCGACTTAAAAGATCTAGGTACCAAAACTGCAAATCATAGAACTTCTGCAGTTTTGAACTCTCTTTCCATAATGTTAGTCAAAGCCACTGCAGACAGATAATATAAGATACTTCTATTAGTCATACGTACATTGAAACACACAATGAAATGCATCTTTTATGTAGAGTGTTGTGGGGCAGCCCATAAGTGTCGCTAGGCTTCCAGCACCAACATAGCATGCCCACAACTTCCTAACCCGTAAGTCTTTGGAATGTGGGAGAAAACCAGTGCACCCAGAGGAAACCCATGCAGACACTGGGAGAACGTGCAAACTCCTTACAGACAGCGGCCGGAATTGAATCACATGGCGTTACCCTTGAATATAACAGTCCCCACTTCTAGCTTGTGTCGAACTTCTATTCAGCTCAACACAAATGAAAATTGATTTTATACCAAGTGGGACATGATTGTGACCATATCCAGGTCACATTGTGACATCCCCAGAATTCAACTGGGTACTTCCAGTTATGATCACTACACTGGCCATTGACGCATGATTTGTGTTGGCCAAATGCAGAAAGACGTCAATGCTGCTTTCAGAGTGTCATTAGTAGAAATTAGGCAAGCTTGGCCCAAAGTTTGACTGTCATTGGCCAGTCACAAACCAAATGTCTCCATAATGCAGTGACACTTAAAAGGGGCTAGCTTCAGATCCCTCTGTAGATTGACTGCACAAGCTGAAAACTGCCCCTGTTGAACAGAGAACTTGTACTGTGTTCCACTGCCATTTCAGCAATTCTTTCGAGTCAGTGTTCCCATGAAGGGTGTGAGTGTTAAAGGTTATAATGTCAATGCAGCAGAGAAACTTGCCCTTCGGCTCACCGAGACCATCCCAACCATCAATCACCCATTTACACTGATCCCATTTTATTCTCCCCACATTTCCATCATCACTCTCCCCCCTCCACCCCCACCCCCCAATGATTCTGCTATTTTTCTACACATTAGCAATTTACAGTGGCCAGTTAATCTTCCGAACCACACATCTTTGGGATATGGGAGGAAACTGAGTATCCACAGAAAACCCACTGTGTCACAGGGAGAATGTGCAAACTCTACACAGACGCTACCTGAGGTTGGCTGTGGCAAGTGCTTCAGGTCAAGAGTCACAGGCCACATAGGCAAGGTCAGAGAGCTTGAAGGAGGCGACACCAAGGATCTCAAGTTCAAGATTCCACGCATGTCGAGTCTACAGAGACCCTTACTTGTATCTCCACCTCTTCAAGAGGTGAACTTGAAAACAAACAGAACAAAATAGGAAAATTTCATCAGAGTTTCATCAATTTTGCTGCAAATTTCTGTCTTGTCCTCACCTTCACTTGGTCCATCACCTACCCTTCCCTCCTTCCTGGACCTCTCCATCTCCATCCCAGAATATGGACAAGACACCAACAATCATTACAAGGCTGCAGCCTCTCACAGCTACCTTGATTATACTTCCTCCCACCCACCCTCCTCTAAGGACTCCATTCCATTCTCAAAGTTCCTCTGCCTTCCTTCCACTTGCTCTGATGAAGGAACATTCTGCACAGATGCCTCTGAAAATGTCTTCCTTCCTCCTGAACAACAGCTAGGTCCTTTGATTACATCTCATCTGTTTCCTGGATCTCTGTTCTGCCCTTTCTCTTCCTAGACAGAGCAGGAAACTTCCACCCACCAGTTTCTGCATTCAATGAAAACAGAGAACATAGAACACACTACAGCACAGGAACAGGCCCTTCACCCCACAATGTTGTGCCGAACTAATTAAACTAATAATTATATCTTTAGCCAAACTAATCCCTTCTGCCTACACAATGTCCATATCCCTCCATTCTCTGTACCTTCATGTGCTTATCTCGGATCCTTTTGAACACCTCTATCATATTTGCCTCCCTGACCACCCCTGGCAGCACATTCCAGGCACCCGCCACTCTGTGTAAGAAACTTGCACCGCACATCTCCTTTGAACTTTCCCCTTCTCACCTTAAATGCATGCCCTCTAGTACTAGATCTTTCCACCCTGGGAAAAAGATATTGGCTGTCCACCCTATCTATGCCTCTCATAATTTTATAAACATCTATTAGGTCTCCCTTCAGCCTCCACCACTCCAGAGAAAATAATCCGAGTTTGCATCATCCTTCATAAGTTCTGCTATATGCAACAAGATTCTAGCATCAGAGGCATATTCCTCTCTGCTACCCTTTCAACATTTAAAAGAAATCAGTTCCTTCTGTGACTCCTAGATCTGTTCTTCATCACCACCAACTATTCCCCATGTTATGGCACTTACCTGTGCAGCTCAGGAGATGCAACATCCATCCCTTCACCTCTTCCCTTTCCTTCATCCGGGGAACAAAACAGTCCTTCCAGGTGAAGCAATGATTCAGTTGCACCTCTTCCAAACACATCGCTCTGTGAAGTACCTGAGTCCAGTCCGCAGGAGCGGCCCAGTGTTTCCCGCCGCCTACTACTTTCATTCACCATCCCAGTCCCACTCTGTCTGTGGCCTCCTTCACGGTTACAACGAGGCCCAGCACCAACTCGAGGAAGAACACCTTATAGTGGTATATGAGTGCCAAGGTTATTGCAGGGCTAATATTTGGAAAGACCCTGTTGGTGATGCTTAAGCACATGACTCTTTTCAAGGAAAGCATGTATGAAAGCACCTGGACTAACAACAAAACTCTCTGGACGTGTTACAACCTTCTGGACTCAATATTGAATTCTCCAACTTTAGGCGAGTGACTCTTTCCTTCTCTCTGTACCAGAACTGGACACTTCTGGCCATTAACATTTTGGCACTTCTTTTCACTATTTGCACAGGGTGGGTCCCTGGGCATGTCCCACAGTCTTACCATGAGCAACACAATATAGGCAAAGAAGCATAATGGGCTTCTGATCTCACCATATCAGACATATTCCCTTTGTTCCACTCATCCCTCCCCTTCTGAAAACTAAGTTGTTTTCTGTCTGTTTGTGTGTGTGCATTTGTTTACATGCACATGTGCTTGTGTGTAAATGCATGTGTCTGTGTATTTAACGTGTATGTCTATTTGTGTGTCTTTATGTATGTGCATGTACATGTGTGGTTATGTGTGTTTTTATTTTTGCTTGCTGTATGTGTTTGAGTGTGCATGTGTTTGTGTGTGTGTGTGTGTGTGCGTGCGTGCGTGCGTGCGTGCGTGTGTGTGTGTGTGTGTGTGTGTGTGCGCGCTTGAGGGAAAACAATAACAAAATGCAGAATAAAACTCTAACACTTTATTCTGCATTCTGTTATTGTTTCCCCTTGTACTACCTCAATGCACTGTTGTAATGAAATGATCTGTATAGATGGCATGTAAAACAAAGTTTTTCACTGTACCTCGGTACATGTGACAATAATGAACCAATTTACGAATTTGTGTGCGTGCGTGTGCATGTGTGTGTTGGAGCCATGATAAGCTGTGACTGCATTGGGGCAGTTGTTGCTGGGTGGGATCTGCTGCCATTTCCACTGACCTGTACATATATGAGGTGATGAGGTGTTTTCTGCACTCAGACCACATGCCCAAGGCATTGATCTCTGTGGTCATCTCCTCCTGTTGCTGTTGGACCTTGGCCCTTGCTCCTTCCTTCCACCAACCCTCCCTCACCTCAGATCCAGTGCACAGGATAACCTTCCTGCATCTTTAACAAGGGTGTTACCTTCTGTGTCTAGTCTGTGCATTTGCAACAATATTTGTAAACAAGTTGCACAGTGATGGAGGTTGGATTCAGTGGCCATCTGCCCCCTTAAGGTATTAGCCCATGGTAGTTTGAGCTGGTGCATGAGTGCCAAGGTTACTGCTGGGTTAATATGTGGAAAGGCCCTGTTGGTGATGCTTTATCACACAACTTCTTGCAAGAAAGGCAGGTGTGAAAGCACGTGCACTAACAACAAAACTGGCACTGAATCTTTCAACATGGGAGTCCATTAAATCCATCAAGCCCGTGATGACCCTGAAAGAGCAGCCCAGTTAGTCTCACACATCTGCTCTTGCCCATAGCCCTGTAGTTTTCCCTTTCCAAAAATATATGCAATGCTGCTAGGAAGTTGCAATAAATATGCCTTCAGCAATTTCCAGGAGTTAGAGTTCAGTCCTGTAAAAACTATAGATGTATGATATACGTGTATAACACATGTACAGATGCAGAGTGCTGTAAGAGAGCTGAATGAACACAATGCACTCTTTCTTGCTGCTTTTGGTATCTCTTATGATTCTCAATACTACCCACAGTCTGAACAAGTTATTGAGTCAAAACATCCCTTTTGCCAGCAGCTTGGAGCAGAACAACCTAAGGTGTACTCCTCAACAGTCTGGGCGTTCATGACTGTTGCTCTTGGATATTGAAGTGCATCTGATCTCCCGCTCTACAATGGGAGCTCTGATCACACTGAGTTGTGGAACAGATGCCCCTCAGCTTTATGTCAGGCATGATTAATGTATTGCACATGGTCCTATTCATTGAAGTGGGGTCAATAATCTGGATTGGAAATGCAAGCTGTTTGTTTTTTTTTTGTATTTATATTAATGTGTATGTTTTAATTAATTTACATTACATGCTGTTAAATAAACATAATGCATTTTATTGCTTTAATTTTTTAAATATTAATTTGTGCTTAATTATTTAGATCTATTTCAACTGTTTTTTAAATATCTAAGAAAAACCAATAAGATATTATTGTAAAACAAGTCTGTGAAATAACTTTGAAAAGATGGTCGGAATCAGACATTTGCCCAGATGAAGACATAAAACTCCACCACAACCAACAATACAGGTTGTCATAGAACGAGATTGTGTTAAATTGGTACACAGAGCTGCATACCAAATGTGGGCTGGGCAGCACCTATGGAGGGAAATGGACAGTCAACATTTCAGGTCAAGGCCCTTCATCTGGACTGATAAAGGGTCTTGAGCCGAAACATCAATTGTGCTTTTCCCTCCATAGATTCTGCCTGACCCACTGAGTTCCTCCAGAATCTTGTCTGTTGCTCTAGATTCCAGCACCTGCAGTCTCTTGTGTCTACATACCAAATGTGCTGAGAAGTCAGGTTGGATGAAAGGTTTGCATTGTGGATTTTGTGATTGTAAGCATGCAGAAAATGCCAGAACTTTGGAACATCTTCCAGGATTACATAATGATCTTGAAGTATTAGTGGGAGTGTACTATTTGTCAAGAGTACAGAGTCAAGCCACTTTACAAAGCTGAATTTGGCCAACAAGACCTTTCCAAAGAATGCATATTGATATTAGCAATGGGAGGACTGATAATTCTCAGTGCTCATGGACAGTCACTGGAAATGGATTGAAGTGAAACATATGCTACAACAAAGTGTATTATCCAGGCATTAAGATCATTTTCTCATGCCATGGACTACCAGAAGAGTTGGTCTCAGATATGAAGCTCAGCTTTGTTCACTTTCTTTTTGGGGCACTTTTGAAACAAAATACTTCCCCTTATCATTCAGCATTAAGTGAGACAGAGTAATTAGTGAGAATCACCAAAGGGACATTGAAGAAGCAAGTATCACTTGGTACAGAAATACAATAATAATATATTGATTAAGAAACTTTTGCAAAGCTATAATAAAATGACACATTCCTCAACTATTAAAATAATATCTACAGTAATCTAAAGCTATTAAAAGATTATACTTCTGCTGAGTTTCTAAAGTAAAGAAGACTAGAATGTGATTTGAGTTTAGTTCAGCCAAATCTTGCAGTGAAAATGGAAGACAGGTAGTTGAGACAGGAGCAAAATTCTGACTCAAGTTGTGGATAGAAACTATTCAAACAACATAATGGAGTTTGTGTGTTACCATCATTAAAAAATCTCACACTTTGAATGGGATGTTGGAGTGATAGCTGTCCAAATCTTGTAGAAATATAAGTGTACTCATGAATGGTTTAACTAATGCCAGAAATATACTAGGGAATATTACAGAGTTGTGTGAGTATGAGTGTGTTCCAGAAGTCGATCCACTGGAGATTGTGGGAGAAATGAGACAAGATTTTACGGAACTGAGTCAAGAAGTGGCACCTTCCTCAAGTCAAGACATGGATACAATGCCAGCAACACATTCCTTTGAGAAGATCATGAGGTCAGAAAATGTGTGACCAGGCTAACTCTGTGAATAGGTGAATCACTCTTTCTTTTCGAAAAGGGGAAAGCAGTGTAGTGTGTGTAAACATATGATGCATATGTATGACTAGGCATGCATGCACAGTGTAATTAGAGATTTTAATAAACAAGATGCACATGTTCTAGCAGCTTTCAGTGTCTACTTATGAATATTAACTCCACTATGCATAGTCAGAACAGTTCATTTATTAACACATGCATAAGCACGTTCATTACAGGCCCTGCACAGTAATGTCACAAAATATTTTCTCACAAGGGTGGGGATATTTGGAACTCTGTAGAAAATGTCGTTGGTACTTGTTCAATTGAAAATTTTAGAACAGAGATCAAAACATTTTTAACAGATAAGGTTATTAAGGGGTATAGAACTCTGGTGGTTGATGAATTTAAGTCATAGATATTCCATGTTCTAATTGAATAATGGAACAGACCTCAGGTGCTGAATGCAAGACTCTTATCCCTGCAAGCTTTTTCCTTTGCATTTATTTATTAAGCCAAGGATTCAATTTTCTTTTCAAACATCCCTATCTTCTTGAGCTGCTGTCTTCAAAGACTTGTGTTTTGAACCCTCAGGTCTCTCGGTTTCTGAATCTCACCAAGAAAGTTTATGGATTGAAGCATGAAAAAATTGAAAGGAAGATGGTGAAAAATACAAAAATTGTATCTATTCTTTTTAATTCATGTGAAAGTGAAGTTTTGCATTCATCAAAGTGAGGAATGTTTGAGCCTGCAAGTGCTGAGTACACCAGATGGCATCTCGGTTTACCCTCAACTTATTCAAGAAATTTACAAGAAACGTTTGTTTGGTGCATAACTTTATTTGCCTGAAGTCCATTTGATCTTAAGTGAGCATTGCATTCACAGATGGATGTTGCATGCCACACATGAATATGTACTCACAACCCAACGTGCTTCAGCTGGGTCATAACTTGGACCCTTTCTCCCAAGGTGACAGCTGAAAGCTCTATCTCCTTTATACAAACATTTCATTGGCCGCTTAGGGTCATATTAGATTTTTCAGCAAAATGTAGCGCTCAGGTTGTTAAAGTAGTACAGAAACACAGCGGCAATAGACACTCCACTCACCCGTGCTTTCTCAAGTTTGGATTTCACTGCTTTCTGTTCAACATCTGCTATTACCACTTCTGACTTCTTGTTCTGCCCAGTGCATTAAAAAATACATTTTCTTCACACGTTCTTTGTCAATGTCAGATGAGCTCCTTGATCTGATGCATATTCCAATGCAGGACAATCTCACTGCTCTGTGTGTCCAAATCAGCCAATCTGCCATTCTAAAACCTATAAAGAAGCATGTAATATATGAACATATGTATATATGAATTAGGCACAGATGTAGCTTACTCTGCCCCTCAAGCCTGCTCTGTTATTTAATAAGCTCAGGGCTGAATTGATAACACCCTCGACTCTGCATTCCCATCTACCCATGATAACTTTTCATCCTTTTGCTTAACAGAAATCAATCTAAAAACAGCAAACAACCTGCTGGAGGAACTCAGCCGGTCAAGCAGCATCTGTAGGAGGGAAGGGAATTGTTGATGTTACTTGTTGAAACCCTGCATCAGCAGTCTCTTGTGCCTCCAAAAATCCATCTCCCTCTGCCTTCAAAATATTCAAAGACTCTGCTTCCACTGCCTTTTGAGGAAGAGAGTTCCAAAGATAGTTTCTGAGAAAATTTCACATTTTCTTACTTCTTCTGAAAGTAATATTTTTGCTTCTGGAACCCACAATTGTGTACATTGTGGTTGCATAGCACCTCTAAGGTGCAATCAAAGCTTCCTGATTTTTGTATCTTGTGCAAACTTACGGTATATTTCCACTTCTACATACACTGTTCAGTCAGTATGAGCATCACACTGCGAAAATTGACAGCTACACCTCTGATAGTGTAGCTACCTCCAGACAAAATGACCACAACACTTTCCTGGAGGATATTATCCAAAATCCGGATCTTAATTCCACCCATCACCTCAATTCTCGCAGACCTACTTCTAACTTTGTCAATTTACAAAACCTCAGCTTCATGTTCAGATTCCTCGTGCTCATTACCGACTCTCTGAGACACCAGCACTTCTCCATCTCTGGTCTTTTCTACATTCCACACCATTGGCAACCAGGCTGTCACCTGATTCAGTTCGAAGCTCTGGAATTCCTTCTATTCCTCCATTTAACTCACACCTTCAAATGTACCTCTTTGACTGAACTTTAAGCCACCTGTTTGTATATCTCCCTCTCTGCACTCTTGAAAATGATAACAGGTTTAGCCTTGAAATGTTGGTCTTGTTTCTCTTTCCACCCGTGCTTCTTGACCTGCTGATTGCTTCCAGCATTTTAGATTTCTGATATATGCCATATTTTTCATTGACAGTTCCCTGGAAATACCTTGTAAAGTGCCTCAGCACATTTTACAACATTATAATCCTTTGATACCTCCACTTCTCTAATGCCAGCCTCCTAATCACCGCTGAGTTTATTTGTTACACCATGGGTGACTACCCCTTCAGCTGCTAAGCCCCTAAACCCTGTGGTTGTCTCACCAAACCCCTCTTCCTTTCTGTCTCTTAAACTTGACCTCTTTGACCAAGCATTCATTTGTGTGGATTGGTGCAACTTTTTATTTAACAACATCCTAATGATGTGCCTTTGGATGTCCTGCTACCCAAATGTTGTACATAAATACAACTTTTTTGTTGTTTATTTGGCTCAAAGCAACGGAGAACACACGCTTGCTTTAGACTCTTACAGCTACAGACCATTAGGCTGGGTTAATGTCAAGCCTATTTTCTAGAGAATCAAAGTCTATTAATATAATTCACAATATTATCTACATCCAATTTAGCTTCTGTTTTAGGACAGTGGCAAAAAAAATTGGTTACAACCAGCAATGAAAATATTGCTGATGCTAGGCTACTGCTTTGCTGAAAACCTGTGCGCTGATCACAAGGGCCATCTGGAACTCCCAGTCGCATGCCATTTTAATTCCCCTTCCCATTCGCACACCGACCTCTCTGTCCTCAGCCTCCTCCACTGCCAGGGTGAGGCCAGAGCACAAACTAGAAGAACAGCATCTCATATTCTGCCTGGATAGTCTACAACCCAACAGTATGAACGTTGAGTTCTCCAATTTCAGGTAACTTGCTCCCTCTCTGTCTTTTTCTCTCTCCTCCTGATCTACCCAGACCATCTCACATACCTGCTCCTTTCCATAACCCCCACCCCAGCCCCTTATCACCCAGTTTCTTTCTCGCCCCCTTCCTCCTCCATCTGCCCATCACCCACACACTCCTTCCACTGGGTCTCTTCCTCCAAGTTTCCCATCTGCCTCCATCCATCCCTTAACTGGTTCCACTCTTCACTTTCCTTTCTCATCAGTTTCCATAATCTACAGCCCATTGCTGCCTCCACCTATCTCCTCCCAGCGTCCACCCTTCCTCCCGCACCTGACCCCATCTGCCAATAAATCCCTCCTCACCTGGATCCACCTATGGCTTGCCAGCTCTTTCCCCAACCCTCCTCCTCACCTCTTTATACTGGCTATCTCCCCTCTACCTTTTCAGTCCAGATGAAGGGTCCTGACCCAAAATGTTGACTGTCCATTTCCTCCCACAAATGCCATGTAACCCACTGAGTTCCTCCAGAAGCTCTTTCTTTGCTCCAGAGTCCAGCACCTGCAGTCGCCTGTGTCTTCATTTTACTGCTCAGATCTGCTTGTCCTTTCATACAACAAACACCCACAAAAAACAATGCAATATTGGGATGATCTGACTTTGAGGTTTACCATTGATGGAGGGATGAGTGTTGGCTGGGTTTCTTGGAGGGCCATTCGTATTCCTCTTTGAATGATGCCTCAGGAAAGGGAAGATAGAGCTTCTGAAGAACACCTCAGAGATGATGCTTGCACAACGCACCACTCCTCAGTATCACACAAAAAAAATAAATGTACATTTTGTATCTATCCTTGACTTAGTTTTGAAGACAAACTTTTGAGTCAGGTTGAAAAATATAAAGAGCAATATTGGATTTGTATGCTAACATCCATTTAACTGTCCTCTTATTGAGTGGGTGTGTATATGGCAAACTGTAAAAATGGATAAAGGCAATGAAGCTTTTATATTAAATCAACATTCTGCATCATTTAATTTTTATCTTCTCATTCTAGCATTTAATTATAATTATGCATTATACTGTATGTTAAACAACTGTTTTCCTCCAAAACATTTGTCAAATTTTTAACATGAACCTTGTCATCCATAACAACATGCCATAATGGCAGTCTTTGTTCAGTCTTTGAGAATCCATATTGAACCTTCCAGAATAATTTGGAAAAATGTGGTTTAGACAAAGTGTTTAAATTGTACACAACAGAGAACAGCACAGCACTGGACAGGCCATTCGACCCACGATGTTGTGCTAATCTTGATGTCAATTTAAACTATATGTCTTCTTCCTGTGTATCATCCATATCCCTCAATCCCCTTCATATTCATGGGTCTATCTAAAAGTCTCTTAAAGTCCACCAAACTGCCTGCTTCCACTACTACCCCTAGTAACTCAATTCAGGCACCTACCTCTCTCCGCGTAAAAAACTTGCCCCTCATGTCGCCTTTAAACTTTCCCCTCAAACCTTAAAAGTCTGCCCTCTGGTGTTTGACATTTCTACCCTGGGGAAAATATCCTGACTGTCTACCCTATCTGTGCCTCCAATAATCTTAAAAAACCTCTATCATGTCTCCCCTCAGCCTTCGAGGCTCTAGGGAGAACAACCCAAGTTTGTCCAACCTTTCCTTTCCTAATCCAGGGGCCATCCTGGTAAACCTCTTCTGCACCCTTTCCACAGTCTCCACATCCTTCCTGTAATGGGGTGACCAGAACTGCACACAATACTCTAAGAGCAGTCTGACTAAAGTTTCATATATATGGTATCTTCTCAATTTTTGGGTGGGATACTCCTGTTTAGATCCACTTGACAAATAATATCAGTAAATTAGCTGATGTCATCAGGCTTGGAGCAGGAGTATTGATGAGGCCCTTCATACTTTCACCATCACTCAATAAGATCACAGCTGGTCCCCTCATCTCCTTTGTCATTGCTCTCCATATTCATGGATTCCCTTCGAGTATGGATATCTGTTTCAGCCTGCAATGATAGAACATCCACAGCCCTGCTGGATAGATAATTCCAAAGAATCTCAAACCCATCTATGAAGACATTTCTTCTTATCTCAGTTTAATATATGATCCTATAACATTAGGCTCAATCACCTAGTGCTAAATCTGTCAAATCACACAAATACAGATTCTCAGCATCTCCCCTGTTCATTTGTTATACTAGCCTCTATTAATGAGATCATCTCCCATTCTTCTAAACATCAGACTGATGGGCCAACCCATCCTCTCAACAATCAACTTTATGCATCTATACCGACCAGCACTAGGGTAAGCATATCCTTCATTATATGTGGGAATCAAATCTGTATGAGTTACACCAGGTCTAGTCTCACCAAAATTTTGTACCACTATGACAAGATTCCCTTACTCTTCTGCTCCAATGAAGACAAACACATTATTTTCCTTCCGAACAATTCCTGTATCTCATGTTAACTTCTTGTGTCTTATTTCCAGGGACAAACAATCCCAAGTTTGCCAAGATTTCTTAAGATCTATTCTGCTTTCCTGCTATTTCTACCAAAATAAATATCCATACATATTCCATCTATCACTTCCTTATCCATTCACTTGACTAGTATGCATCATTTTCTCATCTTTTCATCTTGCTTTTAGCTTACTCTCCCATTTACCTTTGTAACTTTCCAATTTCCCAGACACTGGCTCATTATGATTTACACAGAGTGACTACTTTTTAAATTAAAGAAGTCATAATGATAAGGGAAACTGCAGTGCACTGCATTGAGTTAGCAATTGGAAAAATCAATGCAATGCAATTGAATGGCCTTTGGGAGTCAAAGATAATGGAATACTGAAGGAGTTATTGAACAAGGTTGTCCTTTCATTCCAATTACTGCTAGAGACAATTTCAGAATTCCTTTATTTTTCACCCTTAGAGGTCTTTTTGATTCCCCTTCTTCATGCAGTACACAGAATAAATACCAGCTTTACATTCTGACAGGAAACCATCTGTCTTTCCAGATTCAAGTTTAATACTGTGAACACCCAGGCACATTTGCTGCTAATCATAGACAAGGCAGTTCTAAATGTATGCCAGAAACAAGAGAGCGTAACATCACTCTGGAAGTTATGCGAAGCCTGACAATTACTCACAATCCTCAGTGTCAATGGAGCCAGTTGATGAAAAAGGGTATGTGCATCTTCCAAAGATAGCACCAATGAAACTGTTTCTGTGGCTGATGCTTAACTTCAGCTCTTGTAATTAAGATTCATCTGAATGGGATAGTAGTGTGCATCAGTCATGCTGGCACACGGGGGAAGAATGTGCTTAGCTGCACTTAATTAGAGACTCATTTCATTTACACCCATTCCCTCAGAGAAAATGAAATAATACCAAATGGTTACAAGTTAAGCCTCTAATGCATCCTAATGAGATTCAGATTGAAGTCCTGTAGTTTTTCTCAGTAATTTGGTGGTTTTCTCTGGATTTTGGATTAAAGCCTGAAATATATAATCCTAGCCAGCCCAAATTCATTCCATTTTACTTCACCACTAGAATTAATGCTTATGCTATCTCCATTGCTCCAGTGTGCTTGTCTGCCTCCAGCTATTTAGTACGTCCTTCAATTCCTTTGTTCACTATTGGTGGGTGTGTCTTCAGCTGCCAAGAGCAGCTCCCTCCTTAAACTATAAAGTAAGATACCCTCATGACATTCAAAAAGCACTTAGATAAGTGTTTGAATCACCAAAGCATAGAAGGCTACTAACTTAATGCGGATAAGTGGGATTAGTGTAGATAGGTACAATGGGCAGCCGGAAACTGTGAGCTGAAGGGCCTATTTCTATGCTGGACAACTCTATGACTCTATCAAGCATTGTTGGTGTCAACCTTTTTTATCTCTTGGCTTCTCTGATATTTCTTTACATAGCTCTGTACCAAATTTTATCTTACAATCTTCCTGTAAGGCATCTTGGGATGTTTTGATACATCAATATGTTGCAGATTTTCTGTTTTTATTTCAGATTTTCATCATCTGCAGCTAACATAGAACATAGAACACTACAGCACAGTACAGGCCCTTCGACCCACAATGTTGTGCCAACATTTTATCCCGCTCTAAGATCTATCTAACCCTTTCCTCCCACATAGCCCCCCATTTCTCTATCATTCATGTGTCTATCTAAGAGTCTCTTAAATGTCTTTAATGTACCTGCCCCCACAACCTCTGCCGGCAGTGCGTTTCACGCACCCACCACTCTCTGTGTAAAAAACTTACCACTGACATCCCCCTTATACCTTCCTCCAATCACCTTAAAATTATGTCCCCTCATGTTAGCCATTGTCACCTTGTGACTGCATTTAGTCCCATTTCCTCATTCTGCATAGTCCAGCAAAGTTTTCCTGAAGTGTTTTATTTAAGTTAATTTGTCGCTTAACAGATCATCACAACAAAAGGTAGAGAATGCATTTGGAGACCACCTTTAGACATGGGATTGTGAAACCCAGTAATATTTAACAGTCTATTTAATTACAGTTGTGAGAAGAAGTTAGTGAAATAAACAAGTTAATTAAAATGAGGGGAAAACTCTCTTGCATACCTGCGCTCTTCCATCAATCAATAGTGACCATTGGATGAATGATTTCGGAGTTTCAGCTTGTCAAAACAAGCTGGGGTTGCTTTCCATTTATTGTATCCTTACTGGGAGGAGATTGACAAACTTAGTCAGAGGGTCATAGAGTCATAGAGCACAGAAACAGGTTCTTCAGCCCAACTGGTCCATGCCAACCAAGACGCCCATCAAAGCCAGTCCCATTTGCCTGCATTTGGCCCATATCCCTCTAAACCTTTCCTATTCCTGTGCCTGTCCAAATGTCTTTTAAATGTTGTTATTGTATCTGCCTCAACCATTTCCTCTGGCAGCTCATTCCATATATGGACCAGCCTCTGGGTGAAAAAGTTGTCCTTCAGGTTCCTAGTAAATCTCTCCCGCCTCACCTTAAACCTATGCCCTCCAGTTCTTGACTCCCCAACCCTGGGAAAAAGATTATGCACATTCATCCTAACCATGCCCATCATGATTTTATACACCTCTATAATATCACCTCTCATTTTCCTATGCCCCAGTGAATAAAGTCCGAACCTGCTCAACCTCTCTCCATAACTCAGTCCCTCAAGTCCCAGCAACATCCTCGTAAATCCCCTCTCCATTCTTTCCAGTTTCCGAGATCTTTTCTCACCATGCATGGCAATTGGCACCCCCAGTGAAAGTTACAGGTTTACTGTACCTCCTGCTTTACAAATTTTGGCTTAACAAAGGGTTCTTTAGGAACTAGCTCCTTTTGTTAACTAGGAGACTCTTGTGCATATTATGTTCTATATAGAAATTTATTGAAACTACTTCCACCAGACTTTAAAAACCAGCACAATTCAGCTCACTGCATCACATATATTTTCCTTATTGAAATATCCCTACATTATCAGTTGCCTTAAATCTCTCTCCTCTGGATATCAAACTCTCCGGGGGTGGAAATAGCTTCTCACTTATTTATTAAAATTCCTTATAATTTTGAAAGTATAGCAGAAGGATTAGCAGACTATCTAATCCTCTTACCAGTGCAGAGGGCTTAGATGGGGTGAATTTGTTAAGTGCATCCAAGGAAGTTTTTGTGACAGTATGTGTAGAGTCCTCTTAGAGACTGGCAGTATTTGACCTTAACTTAAGAAATGAAACTGGGCAGGTGACAGAAGTGTTGGTGAGAACAATGAGCATAATTCTGTAAGTTTTAAGGTAGTTATGGAAAGGTACAAGGTTGGTCCTCGAGTTAAGGTCTTGAATCGGGAGAAGGTATTGGTATTGGTTTATTATTATCACTTGTACCGAGCTACAGTGAAAAACTTGTCTAGCATACCGATTGTACAGGTCAATTCATTACACAGTGCAGTTATATTGAGTTAGTACAGAGTGCATTGAGGTAGTGCAGGTAAAAACAATAACAGTACAGAGTAAAGTGTCACAGCTACAGACAAAGTGCTGTGCAATAAGGTGCAAGGTCACAACAAGGTAGATCGTGAGGTCAGAGTCCATCTCATTGTATAAGGGAACCATTCAATAGTCTTATCACAGTGGGACAGAAGCTGTCCTTAATCCTGGTGGTACGTGCCTTCAGGCTCCTGTATCTTCTACCTGATAGAAGAGGAGAGAAGAGAGAATGACCCGGGTGGGTGGGGTCTTTGATTAAGCTGGCTGCTTCGCCAAGGCAGCGAGAGGTAAAGACAGAGTCCAAGGAGGGGAGGCTAGTTTCCATGATGCGCTGGGTTGTGTCCACAACTCTCTGCAGTTTCTTGCGGTCCTGGGCAACGCAGTTGCCGTACCAAGCCATGATGCATCCAGATAGGATGATTTCTATGGTGCATCAATAAAAGTTGGTGAGTGTTAAAGGGGACGTACTGAATTTCTTTAGCCTCCTGAGGAAGTAGAGGCGCTGGTGAGCTTCCTTGGCTGATTTCAATAGCACAAGAGAGGACCTGGCGAAAGTAAATTGGGAGCAGATGCCTGCAGGTAAAGCAACAGCTGACAATGGGAGTCTTTTAAAAGAGAGCTGGTAAGAGTTCAGGACCAGTAGGTTCCAGTCAGGGTAAAAGACAAAAATGGTAGGATTAGGGAACCTTGGATGACAAAGGATATTGAAGTTTTGATCAGGGGGAGAAAACGAAACAAATGGTAGATATAGGGAACTGGGAGTGAAAGAGTCTCTTGAAAAATATTGAACGAGTAAGAGGCAACTTAAGAATGAAATGAGGAGGGCAAAAGAAGGCTATGAAATATCCTTCGCATGTAAGATTAAGGAGAATTTCAAGACAATCTATAAGTATATCAGGAATGAGAGGGCAGGCAGGGTCCCATTAGGGACAGAAGGAGTAACCTCTGTGTGGAGTCAGATGACGTGGGAGAGGTCCTAAATGGATATTCCTCATCTGCATTCACCAAGGAGAAGGACATGGAACATTGTGAGTTCAGGAAGAGGCAAGTGGATAATCCGGAACAAGTCAGTATTAAGAAGGAGGTGGTGTTAGATGTCACGGGACCCATAAGAGTTGGTATATCCCCAGGGCTGGATGGGATCTATCCCTGGTTTGGTATGGGAAGGGAGACAATAGCTGGGGGCTTGACAAAGATTTTTGCATCTTTGTTAAACAGGTGAGGTAGCAGAAGACAGGAGGATAGCTAATGCTATTGCTTTATTTAAGAAGGACAGGAGGCAACTACAGGCCGGTGCTCCTCACATCAGTGGTAGGGAAATTACTGTATAAAATCCTGAGGGATTTAAGTACATTTGGAAAGGCAGGAGCTGATCAAGATAGTCATCGTGGCTTTGTGAGGGGGAAATGTTGCCTCACTAATTTGAGTGAGTTTTCTGAGGAGGTAATTCAAGGGAGGGTGATAGACATTGTCTAGCTGGACTTTAGTAAGGCATTTGATGAGGTCTCAGATGATAGGCTGGTCCCGAAGGTTAAGGCACATGGGATCCAAGGCAAGCTGGCTAATTGGTTCCAAAATTGGCTTGGTGATAGGAGGTAAATTGGTAAATTGGTTTATTATTGTCACATGTACTGAGGTACAGTGAAAAACTTCTCTTGTGTACCGTTCATACAGATCAATTCATTACACAGTGCATTGAGGTAGTACAGGGTAAAAAATAACAGAGTACAGAATAAGGTATTACAGTTACAGAGAAAGTGCATTTCAGGTAGACAATAAAGCACAAGGTCATAACAAGGTAGATTGTGAGGTCAAGAATCCACCTTATCGTACTAGGGAACTGTTCAATGGTCTTCTAACAGCGGGATAGAAGCTGTCCTTGAGCCTGGTGGTACGTGCTTTCAGGCTTTTGTGTCTTCTGCCCGATGGGAGGGGGGAGAAGAGAGAATGTCCAGGGTGGATAGGGTCTTTGATTATGCTGGATGCGAAATGTGTAGACAGAGTTGATGTCTGGAACTTGCTTCTAGAGGAAATGATGGAGTTAAATACAATCACTATGTTTAAGAGACATTCAGACAGGCACTAAAATAGGCATAGCATAAAAGGAGACAGACCTAATGGGCAAAAAGATTGGCATGCATGTAGTGACCTGAAGGATATTTCTGTGTCGTACAACTTGACTCAATCAACTCAGTGCAGCTTATGATGTAAACTTTGGTAAATTTATTTTTGAAAACTTCTTCATGGACTCAATTATTAGACTTACTCAACAACAGTGAGCTGTACAGGTTAGCAAGGCTGCAAGCTCAGTGTGAAATGCCTAAGAAATTAATTGACTACAGCAGGAGTGACAGTACATGGTTTAATGTCCAGTGACCCTGGCCTAAGGAAGATAAATCTTCCAGGTTTCCAGATGATTATCCTAAGCCTCCTGTGCTTGTGCAGGCATCAAGCAGGGAAGGGATCAAGATGGGCAATAATGTTTTACACTGTTAACAGTATGTTAACCATCCACTATCTGAGCTGGTACGTGATGAATGGTTGCACAGATAATGAGTCAAGGGACGCAACCGTGTATCCCACGGAACAAAACAAAAAAGGCAAAGATGTAAGGAAATGCACAGAAACCTAGAACAGGAGGGGTTTAAAGGACTGGGAGGACTTGGTGAGAGGCATTCAAAAAGGACCCACGTTTACCTGTTTATATTTATTTTTTACATACTATTCAGGATTCAGGAATTGAGGAAACAGCTTTAAATTTCGCTGATAACATAAAATTAAACAGTCACATACAATGACAGATAAGGAAAGACGCCACAAAGATGCAGAGGAGCAGACAGAAGGCAGGTGCAGCTTAAGGTAGAAAAATATGAAGTAATAAATCTTAGATGTAAACGGGACGAAGAAACTATTTCCTAAGTGGTGGCATTTTGATTGGAAAATGCAACTCAAGTGTGGAAGTTCGCCACTCATCTGGGTGAATGAAGGTGAAATCAGTAATGCCATTCACCTTTGCTACGTTCTTTATAAATTGTTTTTTGTTCATTTTTTTTAAAAAAGCATTCTGAGGTGACTGGCCTTTTCGCCCTTGTATGACTCCACTCAGTTTCCTGAGATGATTATTTTGGAACTCACCTTTGAGAGTGACTAAACTTGCACTAGTTAGCCAGTGACCCAAATTTACCATGAAATGTAGCTCTGCCTTCACAAAGTTGAATTGCCTCCGAAATTCTGCCTTGTTCAAAAAAGAATTTTTTTAAGAACATAGAACATAGAGTAGTACAGCACGGGACAGGCCATTCAGTCCATGACATGCTGCCGATCCTGTTGCCAATTTATATTAAATGTCCTCCTCCTGTGTATCATCCATACCCCTTTCATTCCCCGATATTCATGTGTCTATCTAAAAACCTCTTAAACTCTACCAAACTGCTGCTTCCACTACTACCCCTGGTACCCCATTCCAGGCACCCAGTGCACTCTGTATAAATCTTGCCCCTCATGTCGCCTTTAAACTTCCCCCCTCTAACCTTAAATGCATGTCCTCTGGTGTTTGATATTTCTGCCCTGGGGAAAAGATTCCGACTGTCTACCCTATCTATGCACCTCATAATTTTAAAATTCTCTGTGAGGTCTCCCCTCAACCTCCAGCGCTCTGAGGAGAACTACCGCAGTTTGTCCATTCTGTTCTTGCAGTTCATACCTTCTAATCCAGGCTGCATCTTGGTAAACCTCTTCTGCACCTTTTCCACAACGTCCACATCCCTCCTGTAATGGGGCAACCAGAACCGCACACAATACTCCGTGTGGTCTGAATAAAGTTTTATATAGCTGCAGCATGACTTCCTTATCTTATGTTCAATACCCCTGCCAAAGAAGGCAAGCATTCCATCCGCCTTCTTTACCACCTTCTCCACTTATGTAGCCACTTACAGTGAAATATGGACCTGGACCCCAAGATCCCTCTGTACCTCAATGCTATTAACAAAGGCATCACAGTTGCTACCCTCCAGTCCTCCGGGATCTCACCTGTTGCTAGTGAGGACATAAAGATCCTTGTCAAAGGCCCAGCAATCTCCTCACTTGCTTCTTTCAATATTCTTGGATATATGCCATCAGGGCCTGGGGACTTATCCATCTTAATGCTTTTCAGAAGACCCAGCACTATTTCCTCCTTAACCTCAAAATGTCCCAGCACATTAGCATGCCCCACTCTGCTTTCATTATCCTCCAATTCCTTCTCCTCAGTAAATACCGATGCAAAGTACTCATTTAGTACCTCTGCTACTTGCTCTGACTGCAAGCACAAATTTTCTCCTTTATTCTTAAGTGGACCTACCCTCTCCTTAGTTATCCTCTTTTTCTAAATATAAACAAAAAATGCCTTGGGATTATCCTTGACACTGGTCGCTAATGATATTCCATGGCCTCTTTTGTCTTGCTAATCGCCTCTTGAGCACTGTTATTCACCTCATAATTTTAAAATTCTCTGTGAGGTCTCCCCTCAGCCTTCATTGGCAGGGGTGTTGAACATAAGAGTAAAGAAGTCATGCTGCAGCTATATAAAACTTTATTCAGACCACATGGAGTATTGTGTGCAATTCTGGTTGCCCCATTATGGGAAGGATGTGCACCTGTTATCTTTATATTCCACAAGGACCCAGTCTGTTCTTAGCTTCCTAAACCTTGCGTATGCTTTCTTTTTCTTCCTGCCTAAATTTAGGATCTCTTGGGTCATCCAAGGTTCCCTTACCTTACCATCCTTGTCCTTCCTCCTTACTGGAACATGCGGATCCATAGCTCTGATCAGCTGGTCTCTAAACAACTCCCACATGTCAAACATGGACTTATCCAAGAGCAACTGCTCCTAATCAATGCCCTTTGGCTCCTGTCTTATCCTACCATAATTTGCCCTCCCCCAATTTGGTACCTTCCTGCAAGATCCAATTTTATCCTTATTCATAACTATCTTAAAACATAAAGAGTTGTGGTCATTATTCCCAAAGTATTCACCCACTATCAGGTCTGTCACCTGGACTGTCTCCTTTTCCAAAACTAAGTCCAGTATGTTCTTTCCTAATGTTGGATTCTCTACATATTGTTTCAAGAACTCCTCTTGGATGCACTGAGGAAATCCCACCCCATCTAAGTCTCTTGTATTAAGGAAGTTCCAATCAATACTGGGGAAGTTAAAGTCCCCCACTCTGACAACCCTGTTGTTTCTGCACCTTTCCGTAATCTTTCCACATATCTCTTCCTCCACCTCTCGGTGGCTTTTGGGGGCCTGTAGTACAATCCCATCAACATAATTGCACCCATCCTATTTCTGAGCTCCACCCAAATTGCCTCTGTGGATGAGCCCCCCAGTATGTTCTCTTGGAGTGCTGCAGTGACATTCTCCCTTATCAGTAGCGCAACCCCTCCACCTCTTTTGCCCCCCCCCACCCCATCACGACTAAAACAACGAAACCCAGCAGCGTTGAACTGTCAGTCCTGTCCCTCATGCAGGTCTCTGTAATGGCAACAACATCATAATTCCATGTTCTGATCCAGGCTCTAAGTTCATCCTCCTTACCCATAAAGCTCCTAGCTTTGAAATAGACACATGTCAGCCCATAGTCCCACCGTGTTTACTGGCCTGCCCCTCACTGTCCCTCCTTTCAGTCTTACTTGTCATACCATCCTTCTTGCCCTCAACCCTACCACGTGTTGCCCTGCTGCTGTGGTTCCCCTCCCCCTGCCACTCTAGTTTAAACCCTCCTGTGTAGCATCAGCAAACCTCCCGGTGAGGATATTGGTTCCCCTCCAGTTCAGATGCAAACTGTCTTGTTTGTACAGGTCCGACCTGCCCTGGAAGAGAGCCCAATGATCCATAAATCTGAAGCCCTCTCTCCTGCACCAGTTCCTTAGCCATGTACTGAACTGTGCTGTGTCTCTAGTTCTCACCTCACCAGCACGTGGCACGGGTACTAATCCAGAGATTACTACCCTGGAAGTCTCAACCCAGCTCCCTAAAATCACTTCACAGGACCTTTTAAGTTACAATCTGAAATTCCCTCTTCTGATTACCAAACAAATTACAACAAGGATACAGGCCAGTTAGCACATGGACAAGTTAGTTTTAATCAAGTTTATTAATGTTCAAATATGCACTCATTCCCTAATTCTGCCTTGAATGCCCATATAGTTTCTGCTTGAAGCATTAACTCTCAGAGAGAATCCTTGAGTCTTTCTGTGCAATGACTTCATCCCTGCCTTCTTTTCAAAATGCCTTGTGTTTGATCGGGTACCTACAGCTCATTTTTGACTCTTCAACTGTTGGTAACAGTCTGCTCCATCCTACGCATTCTTATCTTTTAATCACATTGGTTGCATGGACCATAACCTGCAGTGTCAAGGCAAGGTTTCTCCCTCTCTGTTCTGATGAGTAATTCCTTCCTCACATGCCACCCAGAGTTTGGATACTGGCATCTCACAAGCCTCTTTGCAGTTCATAGCAGCAACCTCAGATGGAAGCCAGCTATAGAAATCCTGGGCAAGGAGCCCACAGAGTACGGCGCTGATCTGTTTCAGCATGCTCAAATGGGGGGCATTCTGTAGACACGAATTTGCAGATGTAAGTGTGTGCACATGTGCACAATCAGATCAGCTTCTGCTGTGGTTCCCCAGCCTTTGCACACACTCAGAATCCAAATTTTACAACTTGGGTAATTTTCAGCCCACTACGTATTGAGAACCCTTCCTCTACCAGGATTATTTTCACATCCACTGTGACATTTTCAATGTTAAACTCGAGTATAAAGAGCAGCGTTGTCGGCAGTGATGAGTGATGTGCACCAGCCAGTTAAAACCATTACTATGATGTATATCTGTTCTACTGGGAGCCCTCTTCAACCTCACCTTTAGTGTTATATACTGTTAGAATAAATAGAGAGCTGTATTGTTAAGTTATTTTATTGTTGTACTTCATCACCCTCTAGTCTTTTGTATAGTATGAAGAGAATGCATTGTATCACCTGTTGGAGCATGCAGCAGGAGACCTAAAGAATAAACAAGTTGTTGGTATTGGTATTGGTTTATTATTATCACATGTACTGAGATACATTGAAAAACTTCTGTTTGCATGTCATCCGGACAGATCGTGCCAGACATAATTACAGCGCGGTATTAAGATGAAAAAAAACAGAATGCAGAATCGTGTTGCAGTTACAGAGAAAGTGTAGTGCAGGTTGACAAAGTGCCAGGGCCACTATGAGGTAGATTGGGCGATCAAGAGTTCAAGAGTTCAGCATATGAAAGGTCCTTTCAAGAGTCTGATAACAGTGGGATAGAAGCTGTCCTTAACTCTGGTGGTTTGTGCTCTCAAGCTTTTGTATCTTCTGCCTGATGGAAGGACAGAGAAGAGAGAATGTCTGGGGTGGGAGGGGGCTTTGATTATTTTGGCTGATTTCCCAAGGCAGTGGGAAGTGGAGACAGAGTCAACAGAGGGGAGGTTGATTTGCGTGGCGGACTGGGCTGTGTTCAGAACTCTCTGCAATTTCTTGTGGTCTTGGGCAGAGCGATGGCCCTACCAAGCTGTGATACATTTGAATAGGATGCTTTGTATGGTGCATTTATAAATATTGGTTGTCAGTCACAGATGTGACGCTACTTAACAAACAGTGTCCTGGAAAACAAAACAATATGAAACTGAGACGCAATATCCATGATTGAATTCATTGCAGTCTGTACGGTGGGATAGGGGCAACATTGTAAATATTGTATTCTTGTACATTCACTTACCTATATTTGCTCACGTCTGCTCACACACATTCATACTCTGATATACATGCCCACATTAAATTTTTTAAAGAAAATTATATGCATATGCCTTATGAGCAGAAACTAACATTTAAATTAATACATAGACTTAATGATTTATGAGGAGAACCTCACTATTTGCTGGCCCCAAATGCTTCTGTGTGGAGACACCATTTTCAAAGTTTATTATTAAAATCGCATTTGCATTCCAGTAAATGCAACAGTTAAATCAACACATCTTTAAAACCTATTGGAGTTTTGATGATATATTAATAAATTGACACAGCTAGAATGAAAATAACCTTGCATTTAATTATCCTGATGGAGAAGAACCATCATCAGTTCTCATGATGATGAACCATCATCAATTATTATACAATCATTATAGAAAACACAGTTTAAGTAAGTGCCGGGATCAACCAGTAATGTTATTGATCTGAAATGTTTCTCTCTCCACAAATGCTTCCTGACCTGCTGAATATTTTCAGCACTTTTTGCTTTTTGGCTGTTGGAGAGGACGAAAATTGGTCCTAATTTTACACTACATTTGATGAGCTGGATTTCCTGGATGACTTGCATTTTTCTTCATCTGAACTTGCATATTGTTGGAAAGAAAATTAGCCATATGCCACACCATCAATCTTTTCATTTTTCAACCAGTTTTCCCAAGTTTTGGAAAATTAGAGATTTTGCTGGGGATGAAATGCTCTCAGAGGGAAAATCTCAATGAGCTGTTCTACTAGTTTAAAGCCTGCTTTATGGATTCATCAGGTAGCATCTTATGTTGTGAAGTTGCTTGTTTACAATTCATTGCTTGCAAAGTTTCTCGTCAGTTGCAATGAGGGGTGTATATTTATTCAGATCACTCAGTTGACTTGTCTTTCCTGATGATCATTGTATTTAACTGGAGTAGCTCACGTCTTGACTTCATGGGAAGTGTGTCACGAGCAGGGTTTTTGCTGCTTTGCCACTGTAGTGATGTTGGCGAGGAGGGAGCAGCTCCCAGGAATTTCTTGAGCATTCTCACTGAAGCAAAACAATTTCCATCAGCGGCATGGGATCTGCATATTTTTCAACGGAATCATTTAACTCAGAATTCTCTGTTGGGAAAGAATGCTGTGATAACTCAAGGACCCTCAGTTAATTGGAAGACAGTGTCGGAACCGTTTATTCTTAACGAAAGCAGAAGTCTTAGCCAAAGGAGATTATAGCCAATGCAGTTGTACAGAAAGTTAAGTTTGGAATAGCTGGACCAATAGGGGTTAATTCATATAGTGAATAGTTTGAATCCAGCAGAAATACCCACCAAATCAGGCTGCATTTATGGAAGGAGAAACAGAGTTAATGTTTCAGATCGATGACTTTTCATGCAAAGAATGACTGAACCAATTATAAATGAGAGATTCAGATGAGTGTATTTAAACTGCTCCGTTGCTGCTCACTACGACATCAAAAGACTCACTCAGCCTATCGTTAGCTCCATTAACCTACAGTTTAAAGGCAGCTCACTCACAGATTTGGGCTTTTTTAAATTATCATTGTCAGGTAAGCAACTTCACAAATTTGCTTATTTAACATAAAGCAGCAAAAAACACAGGGACTCCTTTGTCCTACTGATGCACGTACTGAAAACAACTGACAGCCTTCTGGATGTCAAAGGCATTCAACGATATCACTGAACAATGTCTCTCCGTTTTACTCCTAGTCCTTCTCGTACTCTTCCCTTTCCAGCGGTTGTAATGGATCCTCGTGCACCTCCTGTGGCCCTGTTCATTGGGTGCTTAACTAGTTGAGATACACCACCACCTAGAAGCCTTATCCAGCAACAGCAGTACAGCACCCTGTAATTCCCAAAACTTTGTAGGTGTTAATATTAAAGAAAAAATTGAGACCAAAAATCTCAACCACAAGCTGTGAATTTCCAAGACAGAAGATGTACCGGTACATGCGATGTTTAATATATAGTGAAATCTACAGGAACTAATGGTAAAAATATGCTTAGAATATTATGGTATGACACTGGGATATGATTATAAAATTTCATTCATATCTGAGCATAAACATGTGAACTGAATGATATTAGAATTCAGTTATATCTTATTATGCTTGCCTGATTCAATTTTACAAGAGGAGAATCTTCTGATTTAGTCCTAGGGTTGATGAGGTAGAAGGGGAAGTGAAAGTGCATTTACTAGGATAAGAAGATAGATTTTTCTTCTAAAATGTACTCTAAAACATAATTGAAAAAGTAATTACCTTCTCCAGACACTCAGCAGAATCAATGATGTCAACTGGCATTATTTAGATGCTTTACTTCACAGAATCCTCGAGCAGAGAAAGACAACTGTGCCAGTCTCAACAAGGAGCCATCACCTCATTTTGGTTCCTCGTCTTGCTGCTTATTTCCCTTCTCTAGCGTAAATCTAATAAATCGCCACAATTGTCCAAGCAGTAAGTTCGCAATCTCATTTCCTTTGATCAAAGATATTAAGACATCCATGCCGTCCTATCTCAATGCCAACATTTAAGTTTTATTAGCCCTTTATTCTACTTACAAAAGCAAAAGACATTTTTTTGTGAAGAAGAATGAAGATTCCTTGTCGTCCTAGCCTGAGCTGATGTTATACAGACCATTAGGATACCTCTGATATACAGCCCACCTCCCCCACTCACCCCTCTACAATCAGTGCTTTGACGTTGGAGCTTCAGCTTGATCTGGGCCTTTGCCTGTCCAAGTGTTGGTGTTGACATCGGAAGCCCTGACCCTGGAACTCTTACGGTTCAGGAACATGGTAGCGGTGTGAACTCCAGAAATTTGGGACAGATGCTGATTATGCTGAGAGCCCTCTTCGCAGGAACATCTGCATGTGTAGATCTTCTCTCACCTCCCCCACTCATATCAGGGAATTTTGGATCAGTACTCTGGCTACATAGAAAAATAGCAACATATAAAGTAGGAATAGTAGTTGGTTATTCAGCCCTTCAGGACTGCTTCAACTTGGTTATCCACTTCATTACCCTGTTCCCACCTTCTCCGCACACCCCTTGAGCCTTGTAGCATTAAGAAATATACCCACCTCCTTCTGGAATAAAATGACTCAGTATTCATTACATCCTGTAGTACAGACTTCCACATTTCACCACCCTCTGGCTGAAGACATTTCTCTTAATCTTGATTCTAAATGGCATGCCCTGCACTTGACTCTTGATTCTGGACTCTCCAGCCATTGGGAGCATCCTCCTTGTATCTAGTCTATCGAGTGTTGCTGGAGTTTTATGGATTTCTACAAGACCCCCTATCGATTTCTTACACTCCTGTGAATAATCTCTCCTCCTTTGTCAGTCCTGCCCTCCCAGGAATCATTCCAGGAAAACTTTGTGGCATTCCTTCCATGGCAGGAATATTCTTCCTCGGATAAAGAGACCAAATTTGGACACAAATCTCTGTGATCTCACAACCAATTTTTACCTCTTGTTCTCATAGATTTTTCTTTCTCCAGATTTAGAAATCTAGTTTCTGACTCGACTACTTTGCTCCCTATCTTAATGAATGTTTTTGTCTCTCTTCCTTAAACAACCATGCACAAGATTGTTGAATATTCCTTGCTCATTGCACAACAGCAAATCAAGGATAGCCTGTTCTCCATTCGATTCCTCAAAATAGTGGTCTAAAAAATAGTCATGTAGGCACTCCAGGAATTTCTTCTCTACAGTATTGGTTTAACCAATCTATACATTGATTAAACTCACCCATGATTACAGTTGTATCTTTGGAATTGGAATTGGTTTATTATTGTCACATGTATTGAGGTACAGTGAAAAACTTGTCTTGCATACCGTTAATACAGATCAATTCATTGCACAGTGCATTGAGGTAGTGCAGGTAAAACAATAACATAGTGCAAAATAAGGTGTTGCAGCTTCAGAGAAAGTGCAGTGCAGGTAGACAATAAGGTGCAAGGTCATAACGAGGTAAATTGTGAGGTCAAGAGTTCATCTTATAGTACTAGGGGACTGTTTAATAGTCTTCTAACAGCGGGATGGAAGCTGTCCTTGAGCCTGGTGGTACGTGCTTTCAGGCTTTTGTATCTTCTTCCCAATGGGAGAGGCGAGAATAGAGAATGCCTGGGGTAGGTGGGGTCTTTGATTGTGCTGGCTGCTTTCTGTGATATGCCGAGCTGTGTCCATAACTCTCTGCAGTTTTTTGCGATCATGGGCAGAGCAGTTGCCATACCAAGCTGTGATGCATCCAGATAGGATGTTTTCTATGGGGCATTGATAAAAATTGGTGAGGGTCAACAGGGACATGCCAAATTTCTTTAGCCTCCTGAGGAAGTAGAGGTGCTGGTGAGCTTTCTTGGCCACGGCATCTATTGGTGATGTTCACTCCTCAGAACTTGAAGCTCTCAATCCTCTCGACCCCAGCCCTGTTGATGTAGACAGGAGCATGTACACTTGCTTATGTGATCTTCTTATGTCAGTCTCTAATTCCATCCCCTTCAAAACCATTACTGCTCAGAAGCCTACAGACAACCCCAGCAAACATTTTCTGCTTAGTGTTTCTTGGCTCCACCCACACAGATTCCACACCATGACTTCCCGAGGCAATGTCCTTCTTCTCCACCACATTGATTTCCTGTTTTACCAACAACATCAGGTCATCTCCTTTCCCTTCATGCCTGTCCTACCTAAATATTGAACATCCCTGGTTCTTCAGTTCCCATGTCTCCGTAAAAGTAAAAATATCATTACCATTTCTATCTATTTGCACTGTTAATTGATCTCTCATTGTGAGTGTGATGTGTATTAAGACACATACTTTTAAGCTTGTCTTTTAACATCATTAACCTGTGTATCTTTTTAGCTCAGTGGCCCGGCTTCCCAGATTCATGTCATTTCAACTCCCCTTCCCGTTCCCACTCCGACCTGTCTGTCCTCAGCCTTCTCCACTGCCAGGGTGAGGCCAAACACAAGCTAAATGAACGGTACTTCACATTCCTCAGGTACTCTACAACCCTATAGTATCAACATTATATTTTCCAATTTCAAGTAACCCTTACCTCCTGTGCTATCCCCCTCCCCCAATCCACCTCAGTTCCTGCAAACATCATCCCTTTCCCATACCCTGCCCCTGCATAACCCATTTTGTCCCCCTCCCCTTCTGGTTCCACCTACCTACTACCCACACGTTTTACCCACTGGATCCCCCCCCCTCTCTCATCTGCTTCCATCAGTCCCTCACCTCTCCCCTAATGGTTCCCGTTATAACCTTCCTTACTTATCAGATTCCAGCACTGGTGGCCTTTTTGTTCCCGTTTGTCACTCTCCTAGTTGTCTCCACCTTCACCCTCCCATCTTCCCACCTGGTTCCATCTGCTATTTTATTTTGTCTTCCTCCACTTATCATGTTCCTGTCTCCCAGCTCCACCCCTCTCCCTCGCCTAGTTGGATCCTTCACCCCCTCAGTCCACCAATCACTTACTGGCCCGTGTCTCACCTTGTACCCTTTACACCAGCTATCTCCCCTCTCCACTCTCAGTCCCTATGCAGGGTTTTGACCTGAAACATCGACAATTCCTTTCCTCCCACTGATGCTGCTCGACCCGCTGAGTTCCTCCAGCAGATTGTTTGTTGCTCTAGGTTACAGCACCTGTAGTCGCTTGTGTCTCCTTATTACTATAGCTTTCCAGCTCTTTATGCTCCCCTCCTGTGCTGTAGAGACCTCATGATGCCATGAACTTGACTGCTCAGACATTACCCTGAGAAGCCATCGCATCAGCATCCATGAGGTACATCCATTTAGAACAGGAACAGCCACAAGTGATTCCTGCACCTCATATCTTTTTCTTTTCTACTTGTAGGTCACCACTTTCTAGCCCAGAACATTTTGTCCAGCTCCCTCGCCATAAGGCCAAATGGAGCCTGGACGTTTTTGGTTGAACTGTAGATCAGGAAGTAAAGAAAGCAAGTTCCCCATCAGTTCTGCATCTCATTAGCACCACCCTTGGACTTTGCATTCCTATCTCAGGAGTGGATTCTGAATCCATAGCCTCTTGAGTCACGGTCCATCGCTCCTGTGCCCCATGAGCCCTGCACTTGAAGCACGTTGATGGAGCAAAGTAAGTGGAATTTCGTTTCTGCTTCAGTGTTCTTTGGCTTTGCCTCTTTTACCTTGTTCTGAAGTCCCAGCAGGGCATACACAGAGTAACGAGCACCTGGGTTTGTAATGCAATGATAAATACACCTCAGACTAATTTTTCTTTCTCTGTAATGTTTTAATGCAGGTGACCTCATGACTGTGTGGCCAGATTCTGCTCTAACGCCATCTACAAGTTTGCAGATAGGACCACCGTAGTGGGCCGTATCTCAAATGATGATGAGTCAGTGTACAGGAAGGAAATAGAGAGCTTAGTGATGTGGTGTCGTGACAACAACCTTTACCTCAAAGTTAGCGAAACAAAAGAGCTGGTCATTGACTTCAGGAAGGGGGGCGGTGCACATATACCTGTTTACATCCACAGTGCTGAGGTCGAGAGGGTTGAGAGCTTCAAGTTCCTAGGAGTGAACATGACCAATAGACTGTCCTGGTCCAACCACATAGACGACACGGCCAAGAAAGCTCACCAGTGCCTCTGCTTTCTCAGGAGCCTAAAGAAATTTGGCATGTCCACTTTGACATTCACCAATTTTTATTGATATACCATAGAAAGCATCCTATCTGGATACATCACAGCTTGGTATGGCAATTGCTCTGCCAGTGGCCACAAGAAACTGCAGAGAGTTGTGGACACAGCCCAACACATCACAGAAACCAGCCTCCCCTCCATGGACGCTGTCTATACTTCTCACTGCCTCAGTACAGCAGCCAGCATAATCAAAATCCCACCCACCCAGGACATTCTCTCTTCTCCCCTCTCCCATCGGGCAGAAGATACAAAAACCTGAAAGCACTTACCACCAGGCTCAAGGACAGCTTCTATCCCTCTATTATAAGACTATTGAATAGTTCCCAAGATGGACTCTTGACCTCACAATCTACCTCGTTATGACCTTATGCAGGATGTTATGCAGGATGTCTACCTGCACTGCACTTTCTCTGTAGCTGTGGCACTTTACTCTGCATTCTGTATTGTTTTACCCTGTACTACCTCAATGCACTGTGTAATGAATTGATCTGTATGAACGGTATGCAAGGCAAGTTTTTCACTGTACCTCGGTACAAGTAACAATAATAAATTCCAATTCCAATTTCAATTATGGAAAAGAAAATAAAACTGTTGGTGTGCGTGAGTACACAGTTAGTGGTATTTATACAGTTGTTAACAACTTGAGTTATTGGATCTTTCCTCTAAGGTCAATACAAATTATTCATCTTGATAATTTCATTACTGTGGGTTCAGTCTGTAGGTACCTCTGTGTTGACTGGAAGTAACTTCACTGCTTTGATTTTTTCATCAGTCCATTCCACTTAAAGATGTAGAGCAATTTAGTGCTGCCTTGTCAAGTCCTTTCCAAAATATTGGTGATATCCACAGCGCACCAAAGGTATAGTGGAGGCACAGCAGTGAAGTAATCCAGAGGACTGAGTTCAAATCCCAACATGGCAACTGTAGAATTTAAATAATATAATTTGCAATTTAAAAAGGAAATAAACAGGGCACTGGTCCTGGTAATGACAGCCATATAGCAACTGGGTAGTCATAAAAATTCATCTAGTTCACTAATATCCTTCAAGGGAGGAAATCTGTCCTCCTTACCTGTCTGCCCTCAGTGTGACCCACCAATGTGGTTGACTCTCAGTTTAGGAGGCATTAGAGATGTGCAGTAGATGCTCCCTTTGCTGGTGATGACCAGATCCTGAAACATAAATAAATATTTTAAAAAAACACACATTGGAATACTTAATTAAGCCCAACACAAGCAAGAAATGAAATAATTGTTTAATTCCCAAGTCTGCAGTGGTGATTATTAGATCATTTCTAGTTTTGCTGCTAATTCTTTCACTGGTTTTTTTCTATTTGTCAGTGTTTTTCGACACAAATGGATGAAGTGTTGAGCAGCTGCCCTTTGAAGATATTAAGACCTGAGTCGCTTGACTGCTCAGTGAATACACGTGCTCCAGGGTTTTTGCACTAAACCGCATAAGTAAAGTCCAAATCCCTGTGCCCAAACTGCAGTGATCTCTGCAAGAAAGAAGGCTCAGATGTGTGATTATACTGAGGCTGAGACCAGGGAAGAAATAATCAGATTTTTCCACTGATTTTTGGGGATTGTATGTGGATGGTCACAGTGGACTTTTGGGGCTGGGTAACGTGTGTTTACTCGCACCTGACTACTCTCTGGGTTGATGAATGCTTTCCTGTACATTATGAAAAATATCACCCCCCGCCAACCTTGAAAATCACTGGGGTTCCAGGACTTTGGAGCAGACATTGGGCCATTCCAGAAGGAAAGGTCCTTCTCCCAGAACCCCATATGTGCACCTGATGTCACTTCTACACAGGGACGCGTGCAGGGCTCTACATTTGAAGGGATACAGCCCTGCATCCTTCATGTTTTGAGTTAACCTTGTACATGTGACAATAACCTGACTCTATCCACATCTTACTTGGATGATTATTGAGGGAGAGCGGGCGGCTGCAAGACTCGCTCGTGCACACATCCGTGGAAATACATTCTCACCTAATCTCGAAGCTCCACATGGGCCCACTTGGAGCCAGCTGGCCTGCAGCTTGTAAGGAGTGAGTCTGCTGGTGGGGAGCTGTGACATGGGCTGTGAGGGTTGAAGAGTGAGCCTGAAGAGAGCTGGAGTCTGCTCCAGAACACTGGCAATTTTCAGAAAGTACCAAAGACTCCAGGTGAAATCTGGAGATTTCCTAAATATTATACGTGCCTTACTCAATCTGCCCTTACCTTGCCTGCTCCCCCTCCTCCAACAACCTTTGGCATGATCGTAACTGAAAATTCTGGCTGATTTTTCCTCAGAACATCAATGTGTTGGGAAGATCAGATAATGGAGAAAAAGCTCACATGGAGCATAATCATTGACACAAATCAACCAGGCTGAAATGCCTGTTCACTGCTTTCTCTGGCTAGGGCATTGGGGTTATATAGGGGCAGGCACAGTAGTGTCACGATTAGCATAACGCTATTACAGCGCCAGCGACCTGGGTTCAATTCCGGACACTGCCTGTAAGGAGTTTATACCTTCTCCTCGTCCCTGCATGGATTTCCTCCGGGTGCTCCGGTTTCCTCTCACATTCCAAAGACATACAGGTTAGGAAATTGCGGGCATGCTACGTTGGCACCAGAAGCGTGGCGACACTTGCGGGCTGCCCCCAGAACACTCTACACAAAGATGCATTTCACTGTGTGTTTCGATGTACATGTGACTAATAAAGATCTCAATCTTAATATAAAGAGTCACAGTCTAGAGTTGTACAGCAGAGAAACAGGCTCTTCGGCCCACCACCCATGCCGACCTTTATGCCCATTTACACTTATCTCATTAAGTCCACATCCTTCTATGCCTTTCTTATTCAAGTGCCTGTTTAAATGTCTCTTGAACATAGTGATTGTATCTGGTTCCACCAAATCCACTGGCAGCATGTTCCATATATAAACCACTCTCTGTGCAAGAGACTTGCTCCAGATGAAGGGTTTCGCCCCGAAACGTCGACTCTCCATTTCCCTCCACAGATGCTGTCTGATCCGCTGAGTTCCTGTACCAGCTTGTTTGTTGCTAAAAAACTTACTCCTCAGATCCCGTTTAAAGCTCTTTCCTCTCACCTTAAACCTATGCCCCCTCATTTTTGATACCCCTATCATGGGAAAGAGATTCTGAGCATCTACCCTATCCATGCCTCTTATACTTTTACATACCTCCAAGGAAGTAGATACATTTTTGAAAGATGAGGGAAATGAAGGAATTGACACAGAGGAAGAGTTGAGGCCTTGGGCAGATCAGCCATGATCATAGTGAATGGTGGGTCAGGTTTGAGGGGCCGAGTGGCCTACTCTTGCTCCTATTTTCTTTTGTTTTTATGTTCTTATCACTGCCCAAAATAGCCAATGTAATGCCTTGTTTATGTCAAGACCTAACATTGTAGTATTATTAAAATGTTTTGCCGCAGGTTTTGATATCTATAAAGACTGTGGAGAAAGATGCTTATAAATTTTAAGAAAATAATTTTCTCTTTTCTTTTGGGGATGGATTTGAAAGGGAAGGAGGCAGGAACTGATTAAGAATGTTACCACATAACAAGCTGTGTGTGCATCTGTCCCAAAAGGATTTGGATTGAGTTTTCTTTTTTGTCATAAGTTTATATTAAATCCAATTAAATCATCTGTGGGATTAAAACTTGGATAAACTGTGAAGGAAAGATCTTGAGATGTATGCATTTTCAAATAGTATACATTACTTCCTGCACACTTCAGAGAGACTCGTTCAAATGGATCCGCAGGTCTAAAAGTCTGATGAATTTTTTATAGAGTTTTGGGTCAGAGGGAAATAATAATCTTGGGACAAAGAGAATAAAATATGAAGAAGAGTTTAAAGAAAAAGAAAACAACTGTCTTTTCATACATTTTGTATGGATTTGCCAGCAGCAATTTATAAGAAGTGATTTATTGTCAGTTCCTGCAAACTATACCTGGACTTCAGTTCAGTGGAGTTAACTTAAAAGTTATTCTGTATGAACATAAACATTAAGGTGATTGTAGTTTAAGAAAAAAAAGGAAATGCAACAAACGAAATATAATAGGATGTCAGTTATGCATTCCCTTCCCCATCACTAAACATTTACATTTACTGCACCTTCTTATAATGTTTTTTGGTGCGCTAAATGACTCTGATAGAGATTGGCATCCTCGGCAACTCCTAGACTGCAGATTGTGAAACGTATCCAAACTCAGGGTTGGCTGACACAAGGTTGTCTGAGAGACTGTAAAATTAGGTTGATCCAGAGACTCAGAGTTTTCTATTGCTATGGACCACACCTTTCCTGAAGCTCCTTTGTGAAAGTGCAGTCTATCATTTCCCTCCTCTGACAAAAGGCCACCTCTTGTAGTATGTTGAGAGAAACCACTGGCCCATCTCAACAACCACACTTCCACTTAGATAGCAACTCCGACATGGCAATTCATAGCTGGGAACTTAAGGGACTTAATGTTGATATCTAATTCGAAGAACAACGTTGATACCTAATTACAGAAGGAGAACTAAGGTCAAAGAGATAAGCTTTAAGAAACAGTTTTAAAGAGGAGAGAGACAGAAGGAGGTTAGATGACTTGGAGTGGAAATGCTAGAGCTTAGGGTAAGGCAGCTGAGGGCATGCAGACCAATGCCGGAGAGATGGTAAGGGATGTGCAGGAAGTCTGAAGTGCAGATTTCAGAGGATTGCAAGGTTGGAGGAGTTAAGATAAAGTCATGGAAGGATTTGGAAATAAGGGTGAAACTAATGCACTCTTGGACCAATCACCAATGTAGGCCAACAAGAACATGGACAATAGGAGAATAAGACCAGGTACATTGAGTTATAGGCAGCAGCATTTTTAGGGATACTTGTATGTAGAGTAGAAGGCCAGAGAGTATTAAAATCTCTCCAGGAGGAAGCGACAAGGCAGATGAGCAGAGATACAGTTGGTGTCAGGAACTGTAACAGGTGAGGAACCTGGCAGACTAGAAGCTGGCATAAACTCTTGGTCAGAAATACCCCTCAAGGTCTGAAACAACACCCAAGTCTCTGAATGGTCTCACTGGAAGACGGAGGGATGGAGTTAATGTTTAAGGAATGAAGTTTTTTTTAGTGGAAATCATTGACAATGGCTTCAGTCTTTCCAGTGTTTGGTTGGAGAAGACACAGAGTCATAGAGTTATAGAGTCATACAGCATGGAAATAGGCCTTTTGGCCCTTCTGGTCCATGATGACCAAGATTCAAGCTAGTCCCATTTGCCTGTGTTTGGCCCACATCCTTCGAAACCTTTCCTATCCATGTACCTGTCCAAGTACCTTTTAAATGTTGTTAAACCTGCCTCAACCACAGGAATTTACAGCTCATCCAATACTCCAGACAATGGCACAGCAAGGAGGTGTGGTGGAGAGATAAAGCTAAGTGCCTCCACCATAGTTTTCCAAAAGTTCTCTCACTTAGATTGGAAAATTGCACACGTCATTCTGATGGTTCAGAAAGGTGAGAGATTGAAATCAGGGGATTAAAGACCAAAGTCCAACATCTGCTGTGGGGAGCCTGTAATTAAGCAATCGAGAACTGAATTTTTAGTTTAGAGCAAACGTGGATATGTAAAGGGCAGGTCATCCCTAATGAACCAACTCAAATCTTTTGAACAGTTGACTAAACTAGTCAACAAGGGAATCTCTGTGGATATTATTAATATGGAATTCCAGAAAGCATTTGATAAACATCTTCATAAGTTGATGCTCATGGACTTGAGGCAATTTATTATCCTGGCAAGGAAATGGACTGAGCAGAGGAAATGGGCAGCAGGGTCCATGGGCAGATGCACAAATTACGGAGACGTGCCAAGTGACACTCTATGAGGATCAGTGTTGGGTCCACATTGTTCACCATATTTATCAGTGATGTAGACATGGGAGAGAAAGTCCAGGTTTGCCATAGATATAAAACTGGCCACATTGTAAGCAGTGCAGATGGAAGCATTAAATTATGATGAGATATTCATAAATAGAATGAAAGGGAAAAGCTGTGGCAGTGTGAGGTTGTGAAGTAGACAACGTTATACGGTACAGACACAAGCCCTTCAACCCATTGAGTCTGCACTGATCATCAAGTAACCCTTTACACTAGTCCCATTTTTATTCTCCCCACATTCCCATCAACTGCCTCCAGGGTAGTTTACAGTGGCCAATTGTACACTATGACCTACAGATGTCCCTGGGAGCACCCGGATACTCACACGGACACAAGAGAGAATGTGTAAACTCCACACAGACAGCAGCGAAGGTCAGATTGAACCTGGGTCACTGAAGCTGTGTGGCAGCAGGTCTACATGTCCAACTGTGACCCCAGACTATATTCTAAGTAACATAAAACTGTCAACATTGGAGGTCCAAAGCAATGTGAGAATCTATATACTTAAAATGTAATGGGCGGGTTCACAAAATAATCATTAAGGGTAATGAAATGCTGGCCTTTATAACAATTGGACTAGAGTACAAGGAGTGTAGTAAGCCTACACCTCTGTAACTTCCTGGTTAGATCACACCTGCATCATTGCAAGCAGCCCTGACACAGATCAGCCAGATTCCATTGAATTTGCTTAAGGACTAAATGGCCTTTTCCTGTTGCTATGGAAAACTGATTTGTTTTTGGTTGATGTTATCAAGGGTCAGCGTGTAGATGAGAAATGGAGGTGACCAAGGTCCTGTTGATCCTGTCACAATATCAACAATTATTCTGAGTCAACAACAATAGCTGCACTGATATAATCCCTATGATGTAGTAATGTATCCCAAGATATCTTAATGCATTGTAGGTGCTATATAAATGCAGTTACTGTTGTTGACTCAGGAGTGTAGGCACACAAAAAATGGCACAGAGCCAAACTAGGAGCAATGAGGCAGCTTTTAAGCAGCATGGTAAAGTTAGAGAGAAGGTAGAGAAGTTTCGGCATCTGCTCAGTCAGTTCAGAGCCTTCATCACTTACCCAGGCAACATTCCAGAGTGTCTCAGGTTCCAGCCACATTCTCCACAATGTGTTCAACATGGAAATATTCACTACCTTGTCCAGCCGGAAATACCAAGTGGGTGATCCGCCTCAACTTCCTCCTCCCATCCTATCATCACAAAAGCTATTTCCAGCCTATTCAATTTACTCCAGGGCAGGAAATGGCTGAAAGCACTGGATATACAGAAGGCTCTGGGATCAGACAACATCCCATCTGTGGTACTGAAGATCTGTGCTCCAGAACTAGCTGCATCGCTAGCCAAACTGTTCCAGTACAGTTACAACACTGGCATTTCCAACAACCTTAAAAGTGTTTTGGGCATGTCATGTCATGTCATGTCCAAATCCAATCTGGCTGATAACCAGCCAATCAGTCTCCTCTCAATTGTGAACAAAGTGGCAGAAACCATTGTTGACAGTGCTATGGAATAGCACTTACTCACTAATAACTTACTCACAGATGCCCACTTTGGGTTTTGCCAGGATCACTCAGCTCTCGTTACAGCCTTTGTCCAGACGTGGACCAAAGAGCTGAAGTTTATAGGTGAGGTGAGGTGAAAGTGACTGCCCGAGACATTGAAGCAGCATGTGACCAAGTGTGGCATCACACCTGGTCAAACTGATGTCAATAGGCATGAAGGGTAGACACTCGAGTGGTTGCAGTTATATCTCACACAAAGGAAGGTAGTCGTGGTTGTTGGAAGTCAATCATCCCAGCCCCAGGACATCAGTGCAGGAGTTTCTCAGCACAGTGCCCTGGGCCCAACGATCTTCAGCTGTTTCATCAATGGTTTTTCTTCCATTGTATGGTCAGAAGTGGAATGTTCACTGATAATAGCACAATGTTTCATTCCATTCACAACTCCTCAGCAAATGAAGCAATCTATGCTTGCATGCTGCAAGACCTAGACAGCATTCAGGCATGGGTGGATAAGTGGCAAGAAACATTCACAACACAAAGGTTCCTGCCAATGATCATACCCAACAAGAGAAAATCTACCAACCTGAGTTGCCCATCATCAATATCCCAGGGGTCACCATTAACCAGAAACTCAACTGGACCAGCCGCATACATATTGAAAACATGCATCCTGTGGAAAGCAACTCACCTCCTGACACCCCAAGTTTTTCCACCATCTAGAAAGCATGTCAGCAACATAATAGAATACTCTCCACTTGCCTAAATGTAGTGTCAACAACTCTCAAGAAGCTCAACACCATCCAGAAAAAGGTTGCTCCCTTGATTGGCTTACTATGAACCACCCTAAACTTTAGTTCCTTCTGCCACCGGTGCACAGTGGTTGTACTGTGAATCATCTACAAAAGATGCTGCAGTTACTCACCCAAGTTACTCTGGCAGCACCTCACAAACTCATCATCTCTACCACTGAAAAGGAGAAGGGCAAGCAGGCACATGGAGACTCCACCAGCTGCAGTTCCCCTCCAACTCACACACCACCCCAGCTTGGCAATATGTTGCCAGTTGTTCATTGTTGCTGGGTCTAAATCCTGGAACTCCCTACCTAAAGGTATATGGGAACACCTTCACCAGTGTTTCAAGAAGGCAGCTTACCACTATTTTCTCAAGTGGAATCAGAGAGGCAATAAATATTAGCTTTGCTGATGATGCTCAGATCCTGAAAATGAACGAAAAAGAGATAAAAGGAGGGATGGAGAATGAGATCTCTAGTGATTGAGAAGGAAAATCTTCTATTCAGCTGTTACAAGACTATTGAATGGACCTCTTGTACGATAAGGTTGACTCTTGACCTCACAATCTACCTCATCATGGTCTTGCACGTTATTGTCTGCCTGCACTGCACTTTTCCTGCAACTGTAACATTATATTCTGCATTCTGTTATTGCTTTTCTCTTCTACTACTTCAATGTACAGATGTGATGAAATGATTGTATGGATGGCATTCAAAACAAAGTTTTTCAATGTACCTCGGTACATGTGACAATAATAAGCCAATTACCAATCTGTGCGAGAAAGAAAGTTCCTCCAATCTCCTGAAACTCCCTTACTCTTCACCTTAGATCTATGCGCTCATTTCTCCAGTGACCCTTCTCAGGTCCCCTTTCAGCCTCTTCTGCTCCAAGGGAAACAAGCCTGACAAGGAGAGAGTAGGGAAGACTAACTTCAACAGGGACCTTCTCCTGCTTGGATTACAATCCTGTTCTAATCAACGACCTGTTTCGCCAAAAGGAAAGGCACAGAACCTTATGGCAAGACCGCAGTCCAAACATTGGCACCTGTTACCTTACGTCATCATGTGACCAAGGGATGGCAGAGATGTTTGCATCACTCATGCCGTGACCAGCAAAGAGGTCATTCATCCCAGTGAGTCTATAACAGCTCTCAGAGTAATCCCATCAATCCTATTTCTCCAGTAGTTATCCTGTAACCTGTTCTCTCTCATGTGTCCATCAACTCCCCCAACTCTCCACCCACCCACACACACTGGAGGAACTTGCCAGTAGCCGATTAACTTATCACGCGGCATGTTTCACGGATGTGGAAGGAAACCAGAGCACTCAGAGGAAACCCACACAGTCACACGGAGAACATGCAAACTCTACCTGAACAGCAGCAGGATTGAATTTGGGTCACTAGAGCAATGAGGCAACAGCTCTACCTATTAAGCCACTATACCAACTATAAGGAAGACCAAACCTGCTATCAGAGTACAGTAGTCATCACTACTCACTGATGCCTTCTGGACTGGCAACATCTGCAGCTTTTGAAAATCTGTGTGAGCAGCTTGATAACCTGGTCCATTGAGGCTGTGTGGATGCATTATGCGAAATTGATGGCAAATGCATACATCAGCTACAATGATAAAGTCCAACATGACTTGCTTGATAAATTAAGATTTATCATGAATATTGCATGATTGGCTATGGTTAAGCAAAACTGTCCTGTATCTTGGCATGAGAATTATCTTGCAAGCCAATTGCATGTTGGCCATACCAAATGACTAAGAGTATATTCACTGTGCTGCTGTGTTAGGTTAAAGCTGGGATACACAACAGCTTGATTTTGATATCATGATTGCTCCAGTGTTAATGGAACTGATCTGTCTTGATCTGTCCAGTGAACAGCATTAAACCCTTGAAGGAGAAGCTAATGGCATCAGCTGTTGCAGTCTTAATGAGGGATGCAGACATTTAGCTTGATGCACAGTAAAATATCATCTCTAAATATGACTGTTGATTTCTCATTGAAGGTTCAAGCATGGCATTGACCTCTCTTGTTTTCACTGCATGTTTGGAGATTTAAACCCTAAGAACTTACAGATGGGACTTTTCACAATTTCCTAATGTTTCTCAGAGGAATGAGTGCCTTCATATTTCAGACTGTCATCATGAACATACCCTCATTTTAATGTTCAAGATCCATCTGATCAATTGCAAGGAACTGTAAGTGGCACAGTGGCACGTGGACAGCACAGTGGTGCAGTGAGTAGAGCCGCTGCCTTACAGCGCCAGAGACCCGGGTTCGATCCTGACCTCCGGTGCTGTTTACATGGAGTTTGTTTATTCTTCCTGTGACTGTGTGGGTTCCTCTTGGGTGCTCCGGTTTCCTCCCACATCCCAAAGACGTGCTGATTGGTTGGTTAACTGGTCACTGTAAAATGGTCCAAGTGTGTGGGTGAGTGGTAGAATCTGTGGGGAGTTGACAAGAATGTGGGGAGAATTAGAATTGGGACTAATGTAGGATTAGTGTAAATAGATGGTTGACTCGGTGGACCAAAGGTCCTGTTTCCATGCTGTATCAGTCTATGACTCTATGAAAGCCATGCTGAGTTGGAAAGATGTTCTTTGTGATTTCTAGTTGACTAATAGAGGCATCACCTTCTTCATGCCCTTGTGGTTGTGGATGTTTCTTTCAGAATATCAGGAGAGAAGTGTCCCCCGCCACCCCCCCGTTGCATCCATCACCATAGATTGTATGAAGTCTGTCGGTTAATTTGATCTTCATTCCGTGAACCCAGTACTGTGTAGTTAGCCAGAGGTGTTGCCTTGGGTTACTTGTCCAGCATATAATTAGTTATTCAGGAGTATGTAGCACATTTGCAACACAATCCACCTATAATTTGATTAAAGTTTAAATCATTGTGAATTCTGGAGGCTTAATTCTTAGCAAGGTTCTATTTGAGTGCCCCCTCAGTACCATATTTATCTAGATTAAAGCAAGCCAAGAGAGCTGATGACTTGAACAGAAAACTGATATTGATGTCTTTACCTTCCCCACAGAGAGGGAAACAAGAATAAATGTGCATGATCATTATGGTGGTATGCACTGATGTTGCAAAATTGCAATTCAACATTGTTGTGTAGAACATCTGATGAACCAAAGACACTCAAACTGCTTGTTCTCGGGAACAGAAAAGGAAGAGCAAATGAGTTACACTGCTGAAAACTTTGTGTTACCATGAAGAATAGATTTTATCTTTCAACCTTCCCCACAGAGAGAGCGAAACAACTTTATACCACTGCTTACTTCTTAGCTCTTTGACCAATGCTAGGAATGTGTTTTACAATTATGTAGTTCAAAGGATGCTCCACAGGAAATGAAGAGTTGTACTGTACAGAAATAGACCCTTCAGCTCACCATACGCATGCCAATCTTTTTGCCCATCTACACCAATATTATTTGCCCACAAGTGGTCCGTATCCTCCCATGCCTCGTCTATTCAAGTGCCTGTCCAAACTTTTCTTGAATGTAGCTATTGTATCTGATTCCTTCACTTCCTCTGGCAAAGAGTTCCAGATATCAAACACTCTCTGTGTAAAAACCTTTCCAGTCAGATCCCCTTTAAAACTCCCTCCTCTCACCTTAAGCCTATGCCCTCTTGATATACCTACCATGGGAAAAAGATTCTATCCTATTTACTCTATCTATGCCTGTTATAATTTTATATACCTCTACCAGGTGACCCCTCAGCCTCCTCTGCTCCAGGGAAAACAACCCAGTAAAGTTGCAGCATAACTTCCCCTTTTATGTTCTATACCCTGATCTAGAAGAATATTGGTCCCCTTCCAATTTAGGTGCTTCCTGTCCTCCTTGTACAGGTCCTACTTGCCCCAGAAGCAGATTCCAATGATCCAAGAACCTAAAATCCTCCCTCCTGTACCAGATCATTAGCCAGATGTCCATCCAAATTATCCTCCTATTACCACCATCACCAGCACATGGCAGCAGGAATAATCCTGAGATTACGACCTAAGAGGTCCTGCATTTTAACCTTCTGCCTAACTCCCTCAATTTGCTTTGCAGAACCTCATCCTTCTTTCTATTAATGTCATACTCTGACCTCTGGCTGTTCTTCCTCCCCCTTTAGAATGTTCTGTACACAAACTGAGACATCCCTGACCCTCGTATGAGGAAAGCAACATACGATTCTGGAGCAACACACAAAGCACTGGAGGAGCTCAACGGGTCAGACAGCATCTATGGAGGGAAATGGACAGTCAACATTTTGGGTTGAGGCCCTTCATCTGGACTGGACTACCATTCTGAAGTCTCACTTTTGGTCATAGAAGCATCTGTCTGTTCCTCTCACTGACACATCCCCCACTGTTACTGCTCGTCGAGACTTTCCCTCCCCTGCTATGCATCAAAGCCAACTGCTGTGCCACCAATTTGGCTGCTTTCCTCTGAGAGGGCAATCCCTCCCAACAGTGTCCAAAGCATCTGTTTGAGATGGAAATGACCATGGGGTCTCTGCACAATCTGCTTACCTTTACTGCCCCTCCAAGTGGTCACCCATCTCCTTTCTTTTTAACCTACAGTGTGAATAATTTGCCAAATATAGTCTCTAGGACATTTTCTGCATCCCGGATGCTCCACAGTGAGTCCATCCTCAGCTCCAACTGCTCGATGCGGTCTAACAAGGGCTGAAACCGGACACACTTCCCGTGGATACAGTCACCAGGGGAACTAGAAATGTTCCTGATCTCCCACATCTTGCAAGAAGAGCACACCACTGTCCCAACTCCTGTACCCTCTATCACCAGTCCATTCTACTAAAAAAAGAGAGAAAAAAAACTATCTTGATCTTTACCAATTTCAGTAAAATTGTGTCCTTCATGAGGCTAACAGATAGTGATTTCCCAAGACTTGATGCTGTGGAAATTTCAGGATCTTCATCACTACTTGGGTCCTGGGGACCTATTGCTCAGGATGTAGATCACAATGTCAGCCACTTATCTCATCATTATATTACGGCACAACATGGTGGGCCAAAGGGCCTGTTTTGTGCTGTATGATTCTATGGTTCTATGGTTCATATTATGGTCATTGTTACATGGCTACATTACAATGGCTACATACGGTGAACAAAATTTATTAGTAGCCAACAAGTAAAAGATATTGGAGACACAAGAGATGCTGGAATCTAGAGAAAAAAGCAAACTACTGGAGGAACTTACCAGATCAGGCAGCGTCTGTGGAGGGAAATGAATGTTTCGGGTCGAGACCCTTCATCTGAACTGTCTCCATAAGAGATATTGTTTGATGTATGCCCAACAGGATGTACAGCTGTCAGGACTTGATTGATGTTGCTGACCTTCAGGCTCATTAAAGCTACTGTGAGGCAGAAGGAACTCCAGAGTGAACTACTGCACAGTCAGATTGAACAGGAGGATGTCACCAGCTCTGAGGCCAGCCCATCCCCCTGTGCTGGGATTGAGGCTGTTTAATAAGTGAGCAGAACAGTGGTCGAGAAGTTCACAGCAGGAGTGTGAAAGGCATGGCAAATTTTGCCGTGTACAGCAAGCAAGGTGCTGCTTCCAACAGCTGGCCCGTCCCTGGGGTTTAGGTGGGCAGCTGTTGATGTTCACTGGCTCGACAGAAATTAATAACCTGCTAAGGCAGGTTGCATTCTGAGTACATAGGCAGAAGCAGAGTGCTGCTATCAGATTCAAGCTAGCTTTCCTTGCCTTTACCCCTTCATAACACAAATATAAACCATTGAAGTTCCATGAGAGCTAGAACGCAATTGTTTAATCATTGTTTAATCATTGGCAAAAAGGAACCTTTGAGGAATCATTTACACAAAGCTCCCCTATCACCTTTAAGTTAAAATGTCAGCACTTTTTACTCAAGGGAAGAGACCCTCATTTTATTGTTGCTTTATGTTTTCTCTTGTCTAGCAAAACTACTTCCAGTGTCTGTTACTGGTGCAGTGCCATGGGTTATGGGATGGCTAATTTATGAACTGAAACAGCTCCTTTATTTCAGCGTAGAGCTGTGCTTCAGGTTTCGCTCTGGGGAACAAATCTGGAGTCAAGTAGTGCTGAAGAACTCATGAGCAGCTGGACTGAATGCTCACTGTGCTGTTGTATTGTCCTTAAAGACCAACCTGAAGCAGCAGCTCATACTTTGGAAGATAGGCAGGTCGATAGTTCATCACTGAAGCAGCTTGTAGGTGAGTGGAGACCATGAAGCTTGTAAAGTGCCTCTTCATGAACAAGAGTGCTATGTTTGCTTATTTTAATATAAAGATGAAGATAAATCCCTTGATATGGTAGATGTGGAGTTTATGTTTCCCCTAGCCTGTGTCCAGAATCAGGGGTCGCAGTCTCCAAATATTGGGTTGGCCTTTTTGGACAATGAGGAGCAGACATTTCTTCACCAAGAAGGTGGTGAATATTTGGAATTCTCTACTGGAGAGAGCTGTGGAGGCTCAGACCCTGTGTGTATTCAAACACAGGTTGATGGACTTTTGGATCTTCAGGGAATTATAGGATTTGGGAATATTGTAGAAAGGTGGTGCTGAGGCAAAAGATGTGTGATCTTTTTGAGTGGTGGATTAGGTATGAGGACTATACTTGCTTCTGTTCTTGTCTTGTAAGGAAATTTTCTTTTAAAGTAACTATGTGGGCATTGGTCTCATGGTAATCACCAGCTTTCATTGTCTTGGTGTGAGACTCATTGTCATCACCAGCCTTTATTATCTAGATACAATTGAATGACTTGCAGGTTCATTTCAGTGGCTAGTAAAGAGTCAATAACTTATCCGTGTAGATGTGCTGAACCTCCTTTTCTGTAATACAATAAATAACCAGCTGCTTTTTTGCAATGATTTTGATACCATCTTTTTAGTTCCAAATTGAAGTCAAATTCTCGAACATGGTGGTACATGAGCTCATAATTTATGAAATATCAAAATAGAGTTATTGTACAGGGGAATTCAAATTCCCAAGTATTAACTGAGATTGCCTTAGCATTAAAGGCCCAGAGGGGGCAGAATTCTTGAGGTGTGTCGAAGTTAGCTTTTTGACACAGGATGTAGATAGACCAATGAGGGAAGGAGCATTATTGGACCTTATCTTGGAGAATGTAGTGGGAGAGTGTCAGTGGGGGATCATTTTGGAGATAATGACCTTAATTCTGTATATTTTAAAGTGGTTATGGAAAAGGAAAGGGATGGATAAGTAGGAAAGGTCTTAAGTTGACGGAAGTCCAATTTTATTAACATAAGCGAGGACCTGGCAAAGGTAGACTGGGAGCATCGACTTGCAGCTAGGTCTACATCTGCACAGTGGGAAGCATTCAAAGGAAAAATAGCAAGAGTTCAGGGCCAACATGCTTCTATAAGGGTAAAGTCTAGGGGCAACGTATAGGGAAACCTGGATGTCGAGGAACATTGACGGTTGGATAATGAGGGAAAAGTAGCATAGGCAGATCGAGGGATCTGACGAGGGAGGCCTGGCATATATAAGAAAAGTGTAGGGAGGCATTTAAAAAGGAAATAGGAAGGCTAACAGTGGTCACAAGAAATCACTGGCAGACAGGATTAAGGTAAATCAAAAGGTGTTCAATAAGTATATTAAGGGCAAATGAATAATCAGGTAAAAAGTAGGGCCCATTAGGGACAACATGGGCAATCTGAATGTGGAGCCAGAAGGTATAGGTGAGGTCTAAAATAAATAGTTTTCATCTGTATTCACAAAGGTAGAAGACGCAGTAACTGGAGAATTCAGTGAAGGGGGAGGTGAAAGTCTAGTGCAGGTCTCCATAAATAAAGAGGTGGTACTCGATGCCTTAAAGGTGGATAAACCCCCAGGACCAGATGAGGTTTACCCAGGCTGCTGTGGGGGGCACGGGAAGAGATTGCTGGGGCTGTGACTAAGATTTTAAAACTTCGCTGAACACAAGCGAGGTAGCAGATGACAGAAGAACAGCAAAAGTGGTCTTCCTTTTCAAGAAAGGTGGCAGGGAAAATCCTGGTAACTGTAGACCTATGAGCCTAACATCAGCGGGGAAGATATTGGAAAAAATTCTGAAGGAGGAAAAGGATTAATGATTACATGGAAAGGCAGGGGCTAATCAGAGATGGCCAACATGGCTTTGTCAAGGGAAAATCCTATTTGAAGACATAACAAAGTGTATTGATGAGGGCAGGGCAGCAGACATAATTTACATGGATTTTAGTAAAGCTTTTGATAAGGCCCCACAAGGGAAATGGATTCAGTAGCGTAGGGCCCATGGGACGCAGGGCAAGCTGGCAGACTGGACCCAAAACTGGCTTGGCGACAGGAGACAGAGAATATTTGCTTTTGCGATTGGATGTCTGTGACTAGTGGTGTCCCAAAATGATCAGTGCTGGGATCTTTGCTGTTTGTAATACACATGAACAACTTGAATGTAGATGTGGGAGGCAAGATCAGTAAGTTCAAGGATGACACGAAGATTGGCGGAATTGTTGATAGCATGGAAGGTAGTCTTCGCTGCAAAGAGATATTAATGTGCTGGTGAAATGGGTTGCAAAATGGCAGATGAGGTTTAATCCAGACAAATATGAGATGATGAATTTTTGGAGCACTAATGAGGCTAGTACATACACCATGAATAGTAGGGTCCTAGCGAGTATTGAGGAACAAAAGGACCTTGGAGTACAAGTCCATAGATCTTTGAAGGAGGCAGCACAGGTAGGTAATGTGGTTAGGAAGGCATATGGGATACTGGCTTCATTAGTCAGAGCATTGAATACCGAAGTAGGGAGGTTATGCTCCAACTCTATAAAACCTTGGTCAGACCTCAGCTGGAGTACTGTGTACAGTTCTGGTCACCGTGGTAGAGGAAGGACATGATAATACTAGAGAGAGTGCAGAGGAGATTCACCAGAATGTTGTCTGGGATGGAGCAGTTCAGTTATAAGGAGAGACTGGAGAAGCTGGGTCCATTCTTACTGGAGCTGAGGAGGTTAAGAGGGGATGTGACTGAGGCATTATAAAATTGTGAGGTGCATGGATAACGTAGACTGCAGGAAACTTTTCCGTAAATCAGAGGTAGATAAAAATAGAGGACATTGGTCTATAGTAAAGGTTAAGTGATTTATAGGGGATAGGAAGGGGGCCTTCTTCACGCTGAAACTAGTGAGTACCTGGAATGCACTGCCTGAGAAAATGGTTGAAGTGGGGTCTCTGACAATGTTTAAGAAGATGAGCACTTGAATGGCTTAGGCCTAGAGAACCATGGACCAAGTGCTTTGAGATGGGATTAATGCAGAAGAATGCCCACTGGTCAGCATGGACAATATGGGCCGAATGGCCTGTTTCAACGCTGTACAATTTTATAATCCGTAAGGCTCTGGGATGACAACCTCTATGCTGGAACACAGAATGCAGCACTGTTTCCTTCATGAGAAAGTCCCTTTGACTTGAGAAGTGAATTTCTTTCCCAACTATACCATAGATTTGGACAGAAACACATTGAGAGCTGCACATCATTGGCAGAGGAGGAATATCTCACGTTTAACATATACAAGAGATCCCTGCACCAAATGTCTGTTCATACTGGAGGGCCAGTTCTATACTAACCAGTTCGAGTTTGAATTGATTCAGGGTGAAAAATTCTAAACTGGATGAAATAAGATTGAAACTCTGCACTCATTGCAGAGAGCTTCATTGGTGGTGAATATAGTCTGGAGAGATACAGCTGTGGTTTTATTCCACAATTATCCCAAGCAAGGATTTCTACCCCTTTGGAATCCAGTATCTCATCCTTTAGGAGTAGGCAACACTCAGAGAAGAGCCACAATGCTCCACATTCCAGCATCTGCAGAATTTTTTGTGTCCTCCACAACAGCCAGGACCTCCCAGTGGCCACGCACTTCAATTCCACATCCCACTCCCATACCGACGTGTCTATCCAGGGCCTCCTCTACTGCCACCTTGAGGTCAGGTTGGAGAAACAACACCTCATATTCCACCTTGGGAGTCTCCAACCTGATGGCCTCGACATCAATTTCTCTACCTTCCAGTAACTCCACTCTTTCTTTTTCTGCCCCCCCCCCACGCCTTTGTGTTCCCTTATTCCCTGTCTCCCTTCCCTCGCCTTGACGACCTGCCCATCTCCTCTCCTCCCCTCCCCCTTCCTTTATTCCATGGTCCACTGCCCTCTCCTACTGGATTCCTCCTTCTTCAGCCCTTTGCCTCTACCTATCACCTCTCAGCTTATTACATCTTTTCCCCCTCCCCCACCCACCTACCTTCCCCCTCTCACCTGGACTCGCCCCTCCTCTGCCTGCGTGTGCTCCTCCCCCTCCCCCCACCTTCTTATTCTGGCTTCTGCCCTCTTGCTTTCCAGTCCTGATGAAGGGTCTCGGCCCGAAACGTCGACTGTTTATTTCCCTCCATGGATGCTGCCTGACCTGCTGAGTTCCTCCAGCATGTTTTGTGTATTACTCAGAGAAGAGCAGCCAGTTTTGTGTATATAACATATCATGCTTTCATAGTCTCTAAAACCTAGGCATGACTGTGTACTTTGAAAGTTCCTGAACATTAAGTCAAATACTGACATTCCTTCCACTACAGTGAGTTTCTTCAACTGATCTAAGGTATTGATCAAGTGTGGCCATACCTTCAGCTGCCAAAGCTCTAAACTCTGGAATCCTGACCTCTATCTTCCATTATGATAATCTTTAAAGCTGAGCATTTAGTTGCATATCCTGTGTTTCACATGATTGGGTGACAAACTTTGTCTGATAGCAAACACTCCTCTGTAGTGAATTGCAGTGCATCTGGCCTGGGAAACTATAGGCATAGTCTCCAAAACGGGAGGAGTAACCACTGGGACTAGAGATCAGTACCAGAGGAAGACAGGGATCTCAGAGATCTGTGATGTCAAAAAGTGTACCATGTATGCCTCTATGGTACTTGTACAAAAAGGTTATTGGCTAGGAAATCAGGATGCTTATTTCATATGATTGGTTAATAATAGGTTTACTTCATGACTGGCTGGCACAACTTAATCTCAGTGTGATGACTAGACACAAGTAACAACATTGAAGGATTTTGGTTCCTTTGATTCAACATTGACACAGTAGGGATAATTACACGTAATATGCTGAATTTCCCAAAATGCTAGTTATTTTCTAAGTGCTTTTAGATGTAACATACTAATTTTCTTGAAGCCTTGCTACCTTTGCTGACCTGCCAATGGATTTTGATGGTCAGCATGTCTGACAAATCCAGCACGAAGCAGAATTCATTGGCATGTGTTGAAAACCACTTTACTGGTCTGCATGCTCAATGATGACATCAACCTTGAAGGCACATTTCCAAGTGTCACCAGTCAATAGCAAATCCTAATCCCCATTGTTTATGTCTGGGAGGCTTAACAAATAAGGGAGAAATATTCTTGACTGCAGATAAGGATGTAGAGGTTAGCAGAAATACAATTTGCCAGGCAGAAGGATGGAGCATTCCTTCTTACAAACAGGACTGTACCCCAATGGTGCCATGTTCCAACAGAATTATACTTAAACTGTACAATACTCATTAGAACAATACCTCATTATTACTACACCTGGAACCATAACTCAGTATATAAACCTCTGCAGGACAATAGTCCAGTGGAACTAAACCCCAGTGGCAGAATAAATCTGTGGAACAATGCTCCCCAAAAAAACCATACCCCAGAAGAAGCCATGCTTCATATGAAAAATAAATCCCAGCAATCCACGCCCCTGTAACACCATATCCAAATCGCACCTTACCCCAGCAGAAGCATAGCCATGTAAGACTGAACTCTCTTAGAACCACACCCTACATTGCAACATCTAAAATGAGTAATCCACTAGTAGAAGCATACCCCCATAGGAATTTTACCCTAGTTTAACCAAATCACTGTAATATCATATCCAAATAGTAGTCTAGCCTGTTAAAACCATACCCCTATAATAGCACTCCGCGACTCCCTTGTCCACTCGTCCTTCCCCACTGATGACCCTCCCAGGACTTATCCCTGCATCTACACTAAATGCTACACCTGTCCCTACACCTCCTCCCTCACCACCATTCAGGGTCCCAGACAATCCTTCCAGCTGAGGCACTGCTTCACCTGTGAATCCGAGGGTGCTATTTATTGCACCTGGTGCTCCCGGTGCGGCCTCCTCTACATCCGTGAGACCCGACCGGGTGACTACTTCGTCGAGCGCCTTCGCTCCGTCCGCTGCAACAGCCAGGACCTCCCGGTGACCAGCCGCTTGAATTCTACATCCCACTCCCACACTGATACGTCTATCCACGGCCTCCTCTGCTGCCACGTTGAAGCCAGATGCGGGTTGGAGGAACAACACCTCATATTCCGCCTTGGGAGTCTCCAACCTGACGGCATCAATATTGATTTCTCCAACGTTCTGGTAACCCCTCCCCTTCTTCCCCCCATTTTTTTCTCCCTCCTCTCCCCCCCTTTATCTTCCCGCATTCCTGTGGTCCCCTCCCCCCTTCTCTTTCCCCTTCCCCACCCTCATGACCTGCCCATCTATTCCCCACCTCCTTTCCTTTATTCCATGGTCCACTGCCCTCTCCTACCGGATTCCTTCTTCTTCAGCCCTTTGCCTCTTCTGCCTATCACCTCAGCTTCTTACATCTCCCCCCTCCCCCACCCTCCTACCTTCCCCTCCTCACCTGAACTCACCTGTCACCTGCCAGCCTGTGCTCCTCCCCCTCCCCCGACCTTCTTATTCTAGCTTCTGCCCTCTTCCTTTCCAGTCCCGATGAAGGGTCTCGACCCCAAATGTCCACTGTTTATTTCCCTCCATAGATGCTGCCTGACCTGCTGAGTTCCTCCGGCATTTTGTGTGTGTTGCTCCAGATTCCAGCATCTGCAGAATCTCTTGTAATATATCCCCTGTAATATATACCTGAATAAAACCATGCCCCAGAAGAAACAAAAGGGGACTGTTCCACATCCAATGTGTTCCAACATAGAAACACGTTTTGGAGACAGCTAGAAAGAAAATAGTTGTATACTGGTAGATGGACTGTTTTGGTACAGCAGTGGAGGTGTTTTATTCAAGTTTAGTGTCTTTGGGCTAAGGGAGGAAGACAAAAGTTTACTTATGTTCAGCTTTCAGGGCATGAGGAGGGAATAAAATGCCATTCACATGTGATGAGACATCCTCCAGTGGACCGTGGCTAGGAACTAGCAGTGCAAGTTAACATCTCCAGTAATAAGAGGAGATAAGAGGCCTTGAGGAAGAGGTGTCCTCTCTGAGAGATGCTGCTTCAGTCTGGTTTCACTGCAGACAGACTACACAAGTGAAATACTTTCCCCTGGTCCATCACTGACAATAAACTCTTCATGCAATCCCAGCTGTAATAAATAATTTAGTCCTTCAACTTTCCTTGTCTTGTTCCATTTGGGGACTGCATTGAGTTTGTGCATGGTGTGAAGTAACAACACATAATGGTACTGCCAGGATCACCGATAGCAGGCACCGTGCATTGGCCAGGAGGTTGCAGAGGAGTTCAGTGCCACCTGACGGAATCAGAAGGCCAGCTGAGCCTCTGAGACAACGTACCAGTAAATGCTGCCAGTTACAGCTGTACTGCCCAGTGTTGTAACTTCCAACACCCTGGCAGACTATCCAGCACAATATATCAGTCTGCCTGCTTCAGGGCGCTTCTGTAGCATGTTCCTTTCAAAATTTCTGGCCTGGTTTTGCGGTAGCGCTGAAGTGTAAGAGATTGGTCCTGATGTCAATCAAAGCACAGCAATATCTGTGGCATTGATTACCTCACCCAATGCCAGTGGTTACCAGGCACACCAGCTAATGACCTCAGGCAACCAACAGGACTGATGCCATCAGTCAAACTGAACGGCCGATTACATTGTAGAATTCTCACAAGGAGTAAACCTAGAAGTAGGAAGCACACACCTAAAAATTGTTTTTCATCCTCTTTTGGTGCTGAGATTTGTGATTGATCCACTCAAAGACAGTTGTGAAATTGGATATTGACTGTTGTAAAAGTTCTGTGTGCTTTGCAATGGTTGCATCAAGCTTCAGTGAACATCACAAAGTTCTGCACCGTGGAATGCACCAGTCTGCAACATTCGTTCATGGACAGCTCTTTGCACTGGGGAAACAGTAGGTTTCAGGCAGACCAGAGGGCAGCTTTCACCGTTGATAATCTCCCAACAGCCATCAATACCTGCCTCAGTGTGCTCCCCAGAAACAGTCTAAAAACCACAGAGTTCTGTGTTAAACAACTGTTCAGGATGTACTTTGACAAAGATCATGCATCCTTTTCCAGATCTTCTTGGCAATGCACTCTCTAGCAGGAGATGGATGATGGTCTCAACCTCACTGTAACCACACCAAGGGCAATGATGTTGAGACTCCAACTGTGGGGAAAGGCCAAAGTTTAAGGCCCTCCTTCCACTGGACACCTGATCAGCTGGAACCATGAAAAAAGTCCTTGGACCGTTAAACCTTGGAAATTATGTAAGACAAATATTGGTATTATTGAACCTGTACATAACTCTAATTGGTAACTGGTAATTGGTTCATCATTGTCACATGTACCGAGATACAGTAAAAAACTTTGTTTTGCATGCCATCCATACAGATCATTTCAATCCATAAGTACAACAAGGTAGTACAAGGGAAAAGCAATAACACCATACAAAATACAGTGTTACAGTTACAGAGAAGGTGCAGTGCAGGTAGACAATAAGGTGCAAGGGCCACGATGAAGCAGATTGTGAGGTCCCGGGAGTTCACCTTTATCATACTAAAGGTCCGTTCAATAGTCTTATAACAGCGGGATAGAAGCTGTCCTTGAGCCTGGTGGTATGTGTTTTCAAGCTTTTTTATCTTCTGCCTGATGGAGGGGGAGAGAAGAGAGAATGACCAGGGTGGAAGGGGTCCAGGATTACATCGGCTGCTTTACCGAGGCAGTGAGAAGTGTAGACATAGTCAATGGAGGGGAGGCTGGTTTTCACTAAGGGCTGGGCTGTGTTCTCAACTCTCTGCAATTTCCTGCCATCTTGGTCAGAGCAGTGCCATACCAAGCTGTGATGCATCCGGATAGAATACTTTCTATGGTGCATCTATAAAAATTGGTGAAAGTCAACAAAGACATACCAAACTTCCTTAGTCTTCTGAGGAAATAGAGGTGCCAGTGTGCTTTCTTGGCCATAGTATCTATGTGGTTGAATCAGGACAAGTTATTGGTGATGTTTCCACCTAAGAACTTAAAGCTCTCAACCTTCTCCACCTCAGCACCATTGATACGTACAGGGACGTGTTCTCCACCCCACTTCCTGACCAGCTCTTTCGTTTTGTTGTCATTGAGGGAAAGGTTGTTTTCTGACACCATGCCACTAGGCTCTCTACCTCCTTCCTGTACTCCCTTTCGTTGTTATTTGAGATCCGGCCCACTACAGTGGTGTCATCTGCTAACTTGTAGATGGAGTTAGAGCAGAATCTGGCCACGCAATTGTGAGTGTATAGGGAGTAAAGTAGGGGTCGAGGAGGCAGCCCTGTGGGGCACCAGTGTGAAGGATAGTCATGGTGGAGGTGCTGCTGCCAATCCTTGCTGATTGCAATCTGATGGTCGGGAAGTCAAGGGTCCAGTTGTAAAGAGAGGTGTTGAGTCCCAGGTCTAGGACTAGGAGTTTGTTTGGAATTGTGCTCTATTGCTTAAACAAAGAACATTGACATGTATTCTATATCTGCAAATTTTAGCTATAAAGTATATTTTTGGAAAAGCAAAGTAACTTGGATACCATTCAAATTTCTAGAATGCTCACCTTGACACATCTTATACAATCATAGGATTCCTTACTGCCTCTCTGCTGGCAGAGGCAAGCTTCATTCCTGGAGGAAAATGCTGCTGCCAGTCCCTGCCACCTCCTGCTCATTTCTGCTCTGGTGCCCTCATGGCAGCTCTGGCACAGATGACATGTCATCTGTGCTCTACCTCTTTCAAAGAATGATGAGGTCTGCAGCGGAGAGGCAACTTGGTGTGAGGTTAGGTTCCCTTCTCTGCTATGCATCCATATCAGCCGTTTCAATTAAGTTGATAGCAGAACAATAATTACAGCAGTGTTGCCATTTAATGGCGTGTCCTCTCTAAGGGCTGGAGCCCTGAAGTCAATTAGCACAGGAATACAGAGGCAAGTGCATGAAATTGAGATAGTGATTGCTGGTTTTGTATAGGTGGCCATTTAATGCAAGCATTGGACACTCTAAATAAACCTTTATATCTTCATGGATCACACATTATGTCTAGGATGCACCAGCAGACATGGTGTGGATTTTCCCGCTGGCCAATGTTAGTGTTCCTGTTTAGTAGCAATCCTATTTCCAGATTTAACTGTGCTTTGTGTCTAATTCCTATCATCCTCTCCATCAGATGCAAAAGAGCAGGGATTGCTATAGCAACTAGGCTATCACATCTTCAAAGAGCTTAATTAAAATGCAACTTGTCACTGGAGCTGCTGGTGTTACAGGTTTTATTTTGCTATTTTATGGACAGATGCCATGTCCTCATTGTACCATTTGAAATTTGGGCACTCCCAGTACAGGGAATTGTCATCACATGCAAATCGTCCAACAATGATGAAAGCCTTCTTGTAAAGCAAACGACAAAATTGTCACCTCCAATGAAAAGATAATGAGTAACCTGTTGGCGCAGTTAGGGGTTTAGATATCCTGAGCTAAAGTAAATAATCTTTTACTGCCATTGGCACAAAGTTTAATCATCAGAAAACAATTTAGAAATCTGATTCACAAGTATCTGCTACACTCGGGCACTTGTTATTTACTGCATTTTGCACTGGAGTTCTGTGCATAGCCAGGAGAAACTGCCAACCCTCAACGCCAATGCAGAAAGACACATGTCTTCCATTGGTTTGGGTTGCATTCATGTCCAGCTCCTAGAAGTGGCTGTACTTGTCCACTGCACCACCTTGTTGACCCTTTCTTTACTCATTATACTGCTGCTTTAATCTAACAGTCTGATGAAAGTCTTTGGCTATTCACCTGTAAATTACTGAGTTGAGAAAAGATTTTAAATGATAAGGCTCCAGGAAAAAAGATACGGCAGACAACTAATTACATGCAATGCAAAAGTCCCGTCAGTGTTGCCCAGGCCATGGATCCCACTGTACTTCCCTTTGTGTTAGGGTGTTGAATGCAGAAGGAAGTGGAAGGAAAATTGTCAACTTTCTGCAACTCCCGGGAAATCACCAATTTCCTTCCCCATTTTATTTTTCACTGAAGTTGAATCAGGTGGCATTCAAACACATGGTCCTATGTAGTGATTCCTTTTCACAGAGGACACTTAGCACTAGCCTGCAGAGTGCTGATTCATTATAGCACTCTTGGTCTTTCAGTCTATACATCACAGATATGTACGCACTCTTCTTTAAAAACACATCCACTTGGACTCTGTGCTTCTGTGCTGGGAACCAGGGTGCTGAGAACCTGGAAAAAGTCTTTGCCCTCTGTGAGTGGTGTGAATGCTCTATGTTACGGGGCTCAGGACCAGCAGAGTGAGTGTGGACCATTGCTGGGGACTGGGAGCTCTGCTCCACATGTTGAGGGAACTGCTGATTCTACAGTCTCTCTCATCTCCTCCAGCTGGAAGCATCTGCCTCCCTTTCTGTTTGTTCACCTGCACGTCCTCCACAGCCCAAAGATTTCTCTATGGTGACAAGCTCAACAGTGGTCACAGCCTCCAACACATTCACCGGGAGGTGATGAGAGAGGCTGTAGGATTGGTGGTCTATCAACACACGAAGCAGGTTCTAGTGGCTCCCGACACACTCTGCATCCACTATGCCGGCCAGGGTGAAGCCCTGAGCCCCACATCTCAGTGCTGGGGGCCCACACCACTCACCTCAGCCTGTCCAACACCAGCCCACATGGGCAGCCTCTCCACACTGAGCCATGAGGCAATTCACTGCTGGATTTGCACCAGGCTTCCAGTACAGCAGTGCTGTCAGTAACTCGATATACAAGTTACACTGACTCCTTTGGTGCTGATGCCATTAGAATGCTCATTCCTGGGAATTCATACTGAGTTCTAAGGAAGTTCCCAGTCTATGCAGATTACATATAAGAATGTGATACACATTGGGATAGATTCCTACAGTAAACAATCGCTGAACTTCAAAAAGTCATTTATTTTGAAGATATACTGAAAATTCTGAAAGGCTCAGCATAAATATAAATCTTTCCTTCTTTCTTTTTTTCTGCTGCAGTAGGGCATCTAATGATACTTGTTTTTAGTTACACTTACTCTGTAACCTGCATAGAGTCATAGAGTTATACAGCACAGAAACAGGCCTTTTGGCCCAACTTGTCCATGCCAACCAAGGTGCTTACTTCAGGTAATCCCAGTTGCCTGCATTTGACCCATATTCATCTAAAGCTTCCCATCCATATACCTGTCTAAATGTCTTTTAAACAGTGTAATTATCCCCATCTCTACCACTTCCTCTGGCAGCTTGTTTCATACTTTGTGTGGAGAAGTTTCCCCTCGAGACCCCTTTAAATCTTTCCCCCTCCCACCTTAAATCTATGTCCTCTAGCTTTCGACACCCCTGCCCTGGCAAAAAGACTGTGACCATCCATGTTATTTATGCCCCTTACAATTTTGTAAACCTCTATAAAGTCACTCCTCAGCCTCCTTCACTCCAGGGAAAACAGTCCCTGCCTATCCAGTGTCTCCTTATAACTCAAGCTCTCCAGTCCCAGCAACACCTTTGGGAACCTTTTCTGCACCCTCTCTAGCTTAATCACATCCTTCCTATAACGTGACAACCAGAACTACACACAATACTCCAAGTGCAGTCTCACCAACGTCTTGTACAACTGTAACATGATGTCTCAACTCTTGCACTCAGTGCCCCAACTGATGAAGGGAAGAGTGCTAACCTGTCTGTCTGTGTCATCACTTTCATGGAACTATGTACTTGTGCTCCTAGTTCATCAAATCCCTGTTCATCAAAGCTCCCCAGGGCCCTGTAATCCTACCCAAAATGCATCCCTTTGCACTTGACTGAGTTAAGTTTCATCTACCATTCCTTTGTCCACTAGGCCATATCTCAAACAACGATGAGTCGGAGTACAGGAAGGAGATAGAGACCCTAGTGGAATGGTGTCATGACAACAACCTTTCCCTCAAAGTCAACGAAACAAAAGAGCTGGTCATTGACTTTAGGAAAGGGGGCGGTGTACATGCACCTGTCTATGTCAATGGTGCTGAGGTCGAGAGAGTTGAGAGCTTCAAGTTCCTGGGAGTGAACATCACCAACAGCCTGTCTTGGTCAAATCACGTAGATGCCACGGCCAAAAAAGCTCACCAGCACCTCTACTTCCTCAGGAGGCTGAAGAAATTTGGTTTGTCCCCTATGACTCTCACCAACTTTTACCGATGCACCATATAAAGCATCCTATCTGGATATATCACGGCTTGGTATGGCTACTGCTCTGCCCAGGACCGCAAGAAACTGCAGAGAGTTGTGGACACAGCCCTATGCATCACGGACACCAGCATCCCCTCCTTGGACTCTGTCTTTACCTCTTCTTGTCTTGGTGAAGCAGCCAGCATAATCAAAGACCCCACCCACCTGGGTCATTCTCTCTTCTCTCCTCTTCCATCGGGTAGAAGATACAGGAGCCTGAGGGCACGTACCACCAGACTTAAGGACAGCTTCTACCCCACTGTGATAAGACTATTGAACGGTTCCCTTATACAATGAGATGGACTATGACCTCATGATATACCTTGTTGTGACCTTGCACGTTATTGCACTGCACTTTCTCTGTAGCTGTGACACTTTACTCTGTACTGTTATTGTTTTTTACCTGCACTACATCAATGCACTCTGTACTAACTCAATGTAACTGCACTGTGTAATGAATTGATCTGTACGATCAGTATGCAAGACAAGTTTTTCACTGTACCTCGGTACAAGTGACAATAAAAAAACAATACCAATACCAGTTGATCTAGATCCTCTTGTAATCTTAGATAACCTTCTTTGTCCATTATACCACCACTGTTGGTGTCACCCACAAACTTAAATTCACAAAAATCCACAAAGAAAAAAGTTTTTGTCACCAGGTTACAAGAAATAAAAACAGATCACAACAGAGAAACAGGGCATCAAGGACAGCAAGCAATAGGGTAGAACAAAATGGAGAAACTAGATTCAGAGAAAAAGATGATGAAATCAATGTAAAAAGTGCAAAAGTTTTATATTTGCCAGTGTTATATCTCTTAAAATTATTCACAACATGGAATGAAAATAATAATTATTTTTGGTGCCAGAGGAACTTTTTGCCAATTTTGAACTCTTAATGGGTTGGTAAATGGATATTACATGTGTAATTATAACCATTAAGTGTCTGCAGTGCATTTAGTTTGTAACTACCATGCAACAGCAGCACTTTTATAGCATTCTATGCATGTCAGTGGTGAGGCTGATAGCAGCTGTTTATGCAAAGCTTCCAACACACCCCAGACAACTTTTGAGCGTGTGCATTTAACCAAGCACTGGAGTCCCTTTATCATTTATCCATAATAATGAACACTATCTGCCTCACTGTTACATTCACAGTGCAATCCATACCAGAAAACTATTAAACCTGTAACAAGGTATTGTAAAAGAAACATTGTACACTTAAATAGTTATTAATCTTTCAGAATAACCTGAAAGATTCTGGCAGTTTCTTGTTGCTTGGTTGATGAATTCATTCTCTGATCTAAAGCCCTGTTCACTGGGAAAATCCTTGGGAAGGGGCATCTGAAAACTTGGAACAACGGAGGACCAGGAGACCTTCAGCCTGTAATTAATAGTCTGCTGTTGCTCTTGACTTGCAGTTTCGTCTTTTAACATTCTCTTTCTCCATCCCACCATCTGGTCTGATCGTGACATTAAGCATACAAATGACTTACTTTGTGAAAAGCATTCAGTGCTGTTGAGTAACAAACATAGCCATTTGTGACTATGGCTATTAAATGACCATTTAATGTGTTTCTGTTGATGTTGGCTGAAAGTGGAATGTTGCTCAGGACACTGTGAGATTATACTGTTCTACTAAGAACAGCATTATGGCAACTTAATATCTCACTGAACCAAAATAAAGGCAGGTAACAGTTTGGTTTAACCTTTCATCTAACCGACCTGTCAGCGTAAACAAGAATCACACAGGATCCAGGTCTGTTTCGAGCAGCAAAGGTTTATACTGGTGTGGAGAGAGCTACTGAAAATCTCAGGCGACCAACTCCACAGAACGACGGGAAAAGTCCAATATTATACCCTTTACCAGTCCTTCCCAGTTCATTACAGAGCAATTGAGATACACCTCAGCTTGGTACAGTGACTGCTCTGCTCAACATTGCAAGAAATTACAGAGAGTTGTGAACACAGCCCAGTCCATCACACAAACCAACCTCCCCTCCATTGACTTCCTGCTGCCTCAGGAAAGCAGCCAGCATAATCATGGACCCCTCCCACCCATTCTCCCTTCCTCATCCTCCCAACCCCCCAATTGGGCAGAAGATCCAAAAGCTTGAGAATGTAACATTGGGCTCAAGGACAGCTTCTGTCCCGCTGTTTTAGGACTCTTGAATGGACTCCTTATACGATAAAGATGAACTCTCGATCTCTCAATCCATTTCATCATTGGCCTTGCACCTTATTTATCTACCTGCACTGCACTTTCTCTGTAACTGCAACACTAAATTCTGCATTCTTTTTTTCCTTTTATTCTACCTCAATGTACTGATGTGTGGAATAATCCGTCTGGATGGCATGCAAACAAAATCTTTTCACCATATCTCAATACATGTGACAATAATAAACCAACTACCAATTATATACCCAACCTGGTGCTTTAGACATATCAGGAGATGGTTCAACCATCCCATGGACAGCTGGTAGGCAGCTGTTGGGTCTCACTCTGATGTAAACCAGACACCCTGTTCTCTGTCTCAGAACAAGAACAATGACCCTGTATTCCATGACCTTGTGTAGCCAGCTCAAACTGCCTCAGTGCTGATAAGAGGACGGGAAGATACTTAATTGGGGAAAGGCAAATTATGAGGCTATAAGGCTAGAACTTGAGTGTGTAAATTGGGATGACATTTTTGAAGGGAAATGTACTATGGAGATGTGGTTGCTGTTCAGGGATCTCTTGCAGGATGTTAGGGATAAATTTGTCCCGGTGAGGCAGAGAAAGAATGGCAGGATGAAGGAACCGTGGGTGACAAGAGAGGTGGAACAACTAGTTAGGAAGAAGAAGGCAGCATACATTAGGTGTAAGCAACAAGGATCAGACAGGGCTCGTGAGGAATATAGAGTAGCAAGGAAGGAACTTAAGAAGGGGCTGAGGAGAGCAAGAAGGGGACATGAAAAGGCTTTGGCGAGTAGGGTTAAGGAGAACCCCAAGGCTTTTTTATCGTACGTGAAGAGCAGAAGGATGACGAGAGTAAGGGTAGGTCTGATTAGAGGCAAAGGTGGGAAGATGTGCCTGGAAGCTGTAGAAGTGGGTGAGGTTCTCAATGAATACTTCTCTTCTGTATTCACCAAGGAGAGGGGTCTTGATGACGCTGAGGACAGTGTTGGTAAGGTTAATGTTCTAGAGCATGTAGATATCAAGAGAGAGGATGTGTTGGAGCTGTTAGAAAATATTAGGACAGATAAGTCCCCAGGGCCTAATGGAATATTCCCCAGGCTGCTTTGCGAGGCAAGGGAGGAGATTGCTGAACCATTGGCTAGGATCTTTGAGTCCTCGTTGTCCACAGGAATGGTACCGGAGGATTAGAGGGTGGCAAATGTTGTCCCCTTATTCAAAAAAAGTAGTAGGGATAGTCCAGGGAATTACAGACCAGTGAGCCTTACGTCTGTGGTGGGCAAGCTATTAGAAAGGATTCTAAGAGATAGGATCTATGAGCATTTAGAGAATCATGGACTAATTAGGGACAGCCAGCATGGCTTTGTGAAGGGAAGATCTTGCCTGACAAGCCTGATAGGGTTCTTTGAGGAGGTGACCAGGAAGATTGATGAAGGTAGTGCAGTGGATGTGGTCTGCATGGATTTTAGTAAGGTGTTTGACAAGGTTCCACATGTAGGCTTCTTCAGAAGGTCAGAGGGCAAGGGATCCAGAGAGGCTTGGCTGTGTGGATTCAGAATTGACTTGCCTGTAGAAAGCAGAGGGTTGTGGTGGAGGGAGTGCATTCAGATTGGAGGGCTGTGACTATTGGTGTCCCGAAGGGATCGGTTCTGGGACCTCTACTTTTCGTGATATTTATTAATGACTTGAATGAGGGGGCGGAAGGGTGGGTTAGCAAGTTTGCAGATGACACAAAGATCGGTGGTGTTGTGGATAGTGTGGAGGACTGTCGAAGCTTACAGAGGGATATTGATAGGATGCAGAGCTGGGCTGAGAAGTGGCAGATGGAGATCAATCCGGAGAAGTGTGAGGTGGTACAGTTTGGAAGGACTAACTTCAAAGCGGAGTACAAGGTTAATGGCAGGATTCTGGGCAGTGTGGAGGAGCAGAGGGATCTGGGGGTTCATATCCACAGATCACTGAAAGTTGCCTCACAGGTGGATAGGGTAGTTAAAAAGCTTATGGGATGTCAGCTTTCATAAGTCGTGGGATCAAGTTTAAGAGCCACAAGGTAATGATGCAGCTCTACAAAACTCTGGTTAGACCACACTTGGAGTACTGTGTCCAACTCTGGTCACATCATTATAGGAAGGATGTGGAGGTGTTGGAAAGGGTGCAGAGGAGATTTACCAGGATGCTGCCTGGATTAGAGAGTATGGATTATGAGGAGAGACTAAAGGAGCTCGGGCTTTACTCTTTGGAGGGAAGGAGGATGAGGGGAGACATGACAGAGGTATACAAAATATTAAGAGGAATAGATAGAGTGGACAGCCAGCACCTCTTTCCCAGGGCACCAATGCTCAATACAAGAGGGCATGGCTTTAAGGTAATGGGTGCGAAGTTCAAGGGAGATGTCAGAGGGAGGTTTTTTCACCCAGAGAGCGGTTGGTGCATGGAATGCGCTGCCTGGGGTGGTGGTGGAGGCTGATACGTTGGTCAAGTTCAAGAGATGGTTAGATAAGCATATGGAGGAATTTAAAATAGAGGGGTATGTGGGAGGAAGGTGTTGGTTAGTCTTAGGCATGGTTTAAATGTTGGCATAACACGTATTGTTCTATGGTTCTATGGTAGCTGGTCAGTTCTGTCTATGAGACCCCAGTAATGCAATGTGGTCAAGTCCCCAGCTCTTTGTGGCCTCCACCTATCACCTCCCAGCTTCTGTTACTATTTCCACTTTCCTTTCCTCCATCTGCCTATCGCCCCTCCTCACCTGGATCCACCGATCACCTGCCAGCTCTTGCTGCACCCCTTCCCCTCACCTCTTCTCACTTTTCTAAACCAGCAGATACAAGCTTAGCCTGTCCAACTTTTCGTCATAAGACAACCCACCCATTCCAGGTTGAAGGTGTTTTTCTCCTACAGCCTTCATCTGAGTTTGGCCTGAACACATTAAGACACACAGAGCAACACAACCCAGAACTCTTTTAAAAACATTTTTTTAAAGCCTGGCCAAATAGCACAAATAAAATAATATATAAATACAAAACCTGCAAAAAATTTGATGTTACATGAAATTACTGCAGGGATGATATAAAACATATGGAATGGCATACTTTATGACCCCTGTATTCTGTACCCTACACAGCTTTAACCCTTTGCTGCAACTCCTGCTGTCTCTCTGTCTCTCTGTCTCTCTCTGCAGGTAGTCAACTCTGTTTACTGTTCCTCTGTAAACTATCATTTCACTCTTGTTTCACTTATCTTTAACTCTGGATGATTTCAGACAGAGACCACCAGATGAACATTCAGACTGTAGCTCCTGGCAAATTATCCCCTGTCTCTATTAGCCCTCTTTATTTATAAACCAAAAATCATGCCCATGACAATTTTCCCTTTGGTTTATACCATTTCATTCTCATTGGTCCAATAGGGAATATTTGTCATCCAGCTATTAGTATAACAAAATGCTTTGATGGAGAAAAGTTTGAGTTTATCAGTAGTCCAAAAGTTTTTAACGAATACTTACCTGATAGTTATACTCACAAATGCTGTTGAGGGTACTTTATCTATATCAGAACCATCTCATTACTTATGTGGTGACAGTTACTTTGACGACAATGTCACATAGTATGGGTTTAGATGAAAAGTGTGTGTTTGCATATACAAATATTTCAGTATTCCTTCTCCACTTTACAGCCACTGTGAAAGTTCAGCACTGACACAGAGTTGCCATAAAAATTTAGGATGGATATTTCAGCCAATTTTTTGGTCAATTTTTGGTTCACCATGAACTATTTATTCTTGCTGAAGGCATCTGACTACAGGTACTAGTCCGAAAAAAGCTTGTCTGAACTGTTTCGAGTGCATCAACATCCTTCCTTGTATGAGGAGACCAATACTGCACACAGTATGTCCAGATTTGGTCTACTTAATGCTCTATAACTGAAGCATAACCTGTATTCAGTTTCCCGAGCAGTAACTAATGACATCCTATTAGCTTTCCTCACATCCTGCATGCTAGCCTTTTGTGAATCATACATAGTATTAACCACATCCCTCCACACCTCAGAGCTCTGGAATCTCTCACCATTTAGATAATATGCTTCCTTTTTATTTTTTCCTGCCAAATTAGACAATTTTACATGTTTTTACATTATAATCGACTTGCAAAATCTTTACCCTTTCACTTAACCTATCTATATCCTCTTATCGCCTCATGTACAATTCACAATTTACTCTCCTACCTATTTTATAAGATAAGATATCTTTATTTGTCACATGTATGCCAAAACACACAGTGAAATGCATCTTTTGCGTAAAGTGTTCTGGGGGCAGCCCACAAGTGTCACCACGCTTCCAGCGCCAACAGAGCATGCCCACAACTTCCTAACCCGTATGTCTTTGGAATGTGGAAGGAAACTGAAGCACTCGGAGGAAACTCACGCAGTCACTGGGAGAACATACAAACTCCTTACAGAGAGCGGCCAGAATTGAACCCGGGTCGCTGGTGCTGTAATAGCGTTATGCTAACCATTACACTACCTTTTGTGTCATCAGCAAATTTAGCAACCATACCTTTGATCACTTCAGCTAACACATAGTATTACAAAGCTGAGGCCCAACACCAATCCCTGTGGCACACCACTCCTAACATCTTTCCAACCAGATAAAGGCCCACTTATACTTTTTGTTTCTTGTTAACCTACTAATCTTCTATCTACACCAATATGTAGCAGGCTCTTGCTTAGAATAAGAGTAGGTTTAAGGTGTAGGGAGCAGTGACTACTGGTGACCAGCAGACTATTATAAGCATCTATTCCTAAAGATGTCACCAAGTTATCTCTGAATACAGTGTAATCTGTCTCATAATGATCTCATATGTCACAACAATTATGAATGTAACTGAATGTTAGGCAGATTGTAACTTTCTGATGTTTAAATTGAGCACCATCTGTAACACATATCAAGATATATCTAAATGAATCAGAAATATCTGTAAGTGACATCTCGTCTAAGCCAGTAAGAAGAAATTCCATTTAGAGATGCATGTAATTTATTTGCAGATATGTATGAATTGCACCAATATCTTTCCAAATATATTTCACATTTCTCTGAATGATTTCCAAATACAGGATCTCCCAGGTGGACAGGTTATCATCTGAACCACATTTCAATTCATCTGAGCTGTGAAATGCAACGTGTCATACTGAATGAAGGAGAGGTTGTAACATTTTTGGGTTAAATTATTTTAGAACATAATGGACTTCTGAAATTTTTCATGAAAAATATCAAAATAGATTTGGATTATTTGAAAGCAGAGTTACTTGATTGTTACCACTGCAGTTATAACCTACATGTCAGCTGGTACTTAAAGTTAGCAGTCAAAAAATCTTACAGCAATGTATTTTATAACTTTTCTTTAGTTCTTGCTATAGTCAAACCAAATGTTCCAGGTGGTTTCTTGTTACTTATTGATGAATTTGTTCAGTGGGAAAATTCTTGAGAAGGAGGATCTGAACTCTTGATAGCAACATAGAACTAGGATACTTTCAGCTGACAATTAACAGTCTGTCACAGAGTTATACAGCATGGAAATGGGCCCTTCAGCCCATCGAGCCTGCACTGATTATCAAACAGCTTTTCACCGACATGAATCCCATTTTATTCCCCCTTCATATCTGTCAACCCTCCCCACATTCTACCACTCATTTACACACTGGAGTCAATTTACAATGGCTAATTAATCTACCAACCCACACATCTTTGAGACATGAAAGGAAACTGGAGCACCTGGAAGGAACCCACACGATCACGGGAAGAATGTACAAACTCCACGCGGACAGCAGCGGAGGTCAAGATTGAACCTGGGTCACTGGAGCTGTGAGGCAGCAGCTATACTAGCTGCGCTGTTGTACCTCTCCAGTGTAATATTTCAAGTTTTGGGGAGGCCATTATTGCAAGTGAGCTACTGTTCTTTGAAAGAATTCTTTGATAGGTCACAGGCCACCCACCTAAATACAGTAATCCCGAAATAAGATAATTTTCCCTACTTCCCAGGCAAAATATGCAGGACTTAGCATGGGTATAAGATCACACTGCCAATATTCAGCTCCCTCTTGAGTGGTGAATGTATCCTTTTCTAAGCAAACCAAAAGCTTCCACCACAATACAGCAAGGGAACAGAAAACCAGGAGATATTTCAGGCTGTATATCAGCATCACCCTCTAAGATACTGGAGGAATCAGATAAACTAACAAAGAGTTTTATTAAACAGAAGCACTTACAGAGTGGCGTGCATCCTTTCTCCACTGTGAGCTCCCAACACAGAGGCTAGCTACTCTATAAAGAGAGACTATCTGCAAGCTTCTCCCTAAACAATTTTGTAAAATACATCCAGAGCAGTGGTCAGATTGGAAATTGGGAGCCTGGGGAGGAAAGAGAGGTACTTAGAAGGCAACAAGAGGTTAACCTAGAGAGTCCAGGAAACCGTGACCAGGAACCTGAGAAGTAATCAGAGATTAGGGAAAATGGAAATGGGAGCCACAAACAAGAATATTATCACAATGTCTGTGTATAATAGGGTCTTTTTCAACTTTCACCAGTCAAATACATGTCTTGAATTGTACCACGTTTCAAATTTTGATCTGCCTTTGACATTCTCTTGTATTCAGTGGTGCAGAACACTCCCACAAGCAAATTCTTCATCTCCTACATTTCGGAACTTGTCCATATTGCTTCAAATGATTCTATTTTCTCCGCTGAACTTGGAATACACAGAAATAAGTAGCCAGGAAGGAAGAAGTGAATTGTTCATTGTAACAAGTTTTTAACACCCTATGTATATTTTAACAGCTGAACAAACTGTATGAACGTAAACCAGATCTCCAGGAAATTAAGGCAGATGCAACGGCACATTATTAAAGTCCACTCAACCATCATTTATAAACAGTGCCGCTGCATACCAAGGCACTGTGGGTGTCGATGTTAGGTGCATGATTTGAGGAGACCAGCTAGAAATGTTGGCTCCGCATTTTTCTCTCCTCCCTCCCACTCTGATTTCTTCTCCTCCTTCCAATCGTGAGTTCTGTATGCACTCACCCCATTTTCTGAAGGCTGAGTAGAGATGAACACAATGTTGGCTTGGCAGCAGCGTCTGCACCTTGAAAAATGACCCACCACACATTGTATGCTTATGCCCACAGTTATTCCTGGAACAGTCAGTTTTGGTCAGACTCAGCCTTAAGTCAAGGCAAAGGGCAATCCCTATGGCCTCTGTCCACAGGACATGGTGGGATTTTGGTAGGTTTCTCCCAATTTCCAACAAACTCCAAGGAGAAGATTAAGCATCATTATAGACCAAAGAAATAATAGAAACCGTCTTTGACGACAGCTTACACCTTTGGTGGGCTGAGTTGTTGAGGAGTGGTGTGGTCCTGCTTACCACTGTCCTGAGAATCCTACCAGAAAACCAATTGCCACATTTAACCTGTCATTGGATCTAAACTAAATCAGTCTCTGGGTATTTAGGGCCAGCATTTATCAGAGAAGTTCTGTTGAAAATTGGCAATATTTTCGCATATATTTGAAAACTGTTTAATAGGTTTCAGAGAAAGGAAAAATGAATGCACAAATTACAACAGAAAAACTCATCAGACAAACAAAGCAATATAAACCCAGAATTGATTAGTATTTAATTGACAATCCAATGTTGAAATCTGGTCCATTTAGATGTAAATTATTTGCAAATTAGAGCATAGATCCACTTTCATTAGTGCTTTCTATCCACTATAAATTGTGAAGTCAGTTGGCACAGATTACTAGTCTCCTTTGGGTTCAGCTACATTTGTGACTTGCACGATCCTTCCAGGATCCTGGGCTGTGTTGAGTGATGCTTTCTCAGTAAGAGCAGCAATGAAAGTACAATAATTACCTGCATGATTCCCAACTGAAAGAAGCGATTAACAGTATAAGATAAGATAAGATATCTTTATTAGTCACATGTACATTGAAACACACAGTGAAATACATCCTATGCGTAAAGTGTTCTGGGGGAAGCCCACAAGTGTCACCACACTTCCGGCACCAACATAGCATGCCCACAACTTCCTAACCCGTACGTCTTTGGAATGTGGGAGGAAACCAGAGGACCCGGAGGAAACCCACGCAGACACGGGGAGAACGTACAAACTTCTTACAGACAGCGGCCGGAATTGAACCCATTCACTGGTGCTGTAATGGCGTTACGCTAACCGCTACACTATCATGCCTGCCTTGTATGTTTGCCTTGGTATCCAACAGATGTGTGCCGAGATACCACGTCTGTGATTTTGTCCATACAAGAACCTGGCTGAACTTGTCATCACACTGAACAACTTCTTCAACTCCACTCACTTTCTCCAGATCAAAGGTATAGTAACCGCCACTTGCATGGACCCAAGCTACGGCTATTTTTCTGTGGGATATGTGGACCAGTCCTTTTTTTCAGTCCTACTTGGATCACTCTCTCAACTCTTTCTCTGGTACATTGACAACCGCATTGATGCTGCCTCCTGCACTAATACAGAACTCAAAAATGTCATCACTTTCGCTGCCAGTTTCCACCCTAACCTCACCTTCACGTGGTCGATCTCCGACTCTTCGCCTCCCTCTGTCTCCGTCTCAGGGAATAGGCTGGCCACCAACCTCCATTACAGGGCCACAGACTCTTGTACCCTTGACCGTACTTCCTCCCACCCTACTGCCCGTAAAGACCCCATCCCATTTTCTCAGTTCGTCCATGTCTGTCGCATTTCCTTTGATAATGAGACATTCCTCGCAGGTGACTTCCTTCTCCCTGCAATGTTGCTTACCCATGGTGGACATTGCCCTTGACTACATTTCATTTACTTCCTGTACCTCTGCTGTAACCCCCTCCTCCTAGACAGAATACGCACAGAGTTCCTCTAGTCTTCACCTTCCACCCCACCAGCATCCGCATTCAACAGATCATCCTCTGTGATCTCTATTGGCTCCAACAAGATTCCATTAGACACATTTTCCCCTCCCCTCCACTTTCAGCACTGTTCCTTTCATGACTCCCTGGTTCCCTCCTGTCTTACTGCACTTTCCCATGCAACTGCAGGAGACGCAGCATCGGTCCTTTCACCTCTTCCTTTCCAACCATCCAGCTGAAGCAGCGATTCACTTGCACTTCTAACAATCTAATATACTGCATTTTGGTGTTCACAATGTGGCCTCTTCTCCACTGGAGAATCCAAATGCAAATTGAATGGACCAATTTTGTGGAGCACCTGAATTCAGTCCACTGAGATTTTGTTTTCCTGCCACTTTAAGTCCTCTACCCACTCCAATCTCTCTGTCTGTGGCCTCCTGCATTGTTACAACGAAACCTAATGCAAGCTTTTGGAACATCACCTCATCTTCTGTCTGGGCACATTGCAGCCTTCTGGACTTGATATCAAACTCTCCAACTTTAAGTAACTCACCTTTTCTCTCTGCCTGTATCAGAACTGGCCATTTCTGCCTGTCATCACTTTGCTTCAGTTTTTCTTTCTCTGTTTGTATAGTCTGGCCTGCTGAGCATGTCCCACATCTCACCTAAAACAATATACGAACAAAGAAACATTGTGTGCTTGCAACTGTTTCCATTAAAACATTTAGTCTCACCCTGTCAGAGATATTCCCTTTATTCTGCTCATTCCTCCCCTCACCTTTCTGTGACTGAAAACTAACTTGTTTTTCTCTGGTTACCAGTTCTGACGAAAGATCTCAGATCTGAAACATTAACTGGAACGACAAAGATTTTGCTGGTCAGCGGGTTGAGCAGCATCTGTGGAAGGAAAGGAATTGTCAATGTTTTGGGTCAAAACCCTGCATCAGGACAGCATCTGCCGTCTCTTGTGTCTCCTTGAAACATGAACTGTTTCTCCTTCCACAGATGCTGCTTGACCTACTGAGTTTTTCCATCATCTTCTGGTTTTATTTCAAATTTCCAGCATCAGTTTTTTTTTATTTTCATGAGCGTCCAATGGTTGGCATAATCACTCATGGAGAAGCAGGATTTTAGTGGTTAAAAAGGACCCCCCAGGGGGAGGTCCAGCTCTTGGAACCCACCTCAGATAGATCCTCTTCAAGTTAAAGACATGCCTTTTGTAACATCTTTCCCTCAGTTCCTCCCACCAAATCTCCTGCCATAATCTATTCTCACCCACCCCACTTCAATCTATCTGGATTCATCACGGCTTGGTACGGCAACTGCTCTGCCCAGGACTGCAAGAAACTGCAGAGAATTCTGGACACAGCCCAGTGCATCACGGAAGCCAGCCTCCCCTCCACGGACTCTGTCTATACCTCTCGCTGCCTTGGTGAAGCAGCCAGTATAATCAAAGACCCCAACCCGGGTCATCCTCTCTTCTCTCCTCTCCCAACAGGCTGTAGATACAGAAGCCTGAGGGCACATACCACCAGGCTCAAGAACAGCTTCTATCCCATGTTGATAAGACCATTGAACGGTTCCCTTATACAATGAGATGCACTCTTGACCTCACAATCTACCTAGTTTGACCTTGCACTTTATTGTCTACTTGCAATGTACTTCCCTGTAGCTGTGACACTGTACTCTGTACTGTTATTGTTTTTACCCTGTACTACCTCACTGCACTATGTAATGAATTGATCTGTACGATCAGTATGCAAGACAAGTTTTTCACTGTACCTCAGTACAAGTGACAATAACAAACCAATACCAATACCAATACCAATACCAAAACCAAACCAACACATCCCCATTGCTCTGCCCTCAATGCCCTGGCAGCCTTAAGTTCACATCCATCAACAGATGCTTGGACCCCCATCACCAACTCCCCCTCCCCCAACTGATCCCTCTTCTCTGCAACCCACACCATCACCTTACAACAATTGGATCAGATTCAGACCGAGTCCCAACACCTTTGGTCTCATTCACTGTAGAACTTTGCAGCAGGTGGCCCTTGAGAAAACATGCATCTGATAATATAACACAACTTTCCAAGTGTTGGACAATTTCTAGCCCTTTTTTTGGAACTGAATAAGAAAATATGTAATTTTAATGGAAATTGCCTAAGCGTCTCTTGAGTAGAAGAAATGAGGTGTCAGAATGTATTAATTCAAAGAGTAGAGAGACCTGTAGCAAAAGTAAAGTGTTCTTAATGAAGGTTTACTTTTTATACACAGTGAGAAGAACCGAATTGCTTCAATGAAAAAGCAATGAATTTCTTGAGCACATTTAAGATGGTTTTCTTCTGAGATACGTTCTACAATGGGCCAAGAGGACAAGCTTTTCTAAATTGATTTTTAAATATTGAACCAGATTTAGTTAATGGCCTAAAAATGAGGAAACCTTTATCTAATAGTGATTAAATTCAATGCTAGATCTGAAAAGAAGGTAACGAGAACAGTTGTGGCTAACTTTACAAAGATGTGAAAGATATTGATAATGCAAAGCTGATTTCGGGATGAATGTTGTGATGTGTTCAAAAAATTAAGTTAGCACATAACAAGATGAGAATGGAAGGTGGCTGTTCTTAAATGTGTCTATGATTAACAAAGTAGTTGAGAGTCCATGTAAGACTAATGGAGAGACTATACAGGAAGGAATATAGATCTTGGAAACAATGCGATATATAGAGAACAGCAAAGAAAGGTGTTATATTACTATTGTTTTAGAAGAGGAGTGGAAATCAAAGGTAAAGTGGAACTTCTAAAGATCTGATGATAATATTACAAATGAAAAGAGTAGGCAGACTAGCTGAGTAATTTATTTTTACTAGTCTTCAAACCAGAGGTAAAAGAGAAAACAAAACATCTATGGGTAAATCAAAGGGATTAACTCTGCCACATGAACCTTTCCTGATGTATTTATTAACCAGACAGATTTCTTTCAGAAACTCTAATGACCTAAATGGAGACTTCTTAAATAAGGCCAGGGTGGTGATAACATTTTCCCACCAGGATTCTCCAGATTTCTTGGTATTCCCAGGTATGGGGTTTCAAGTAGTTTTAACAAGGTTTCTGCTGAGGTATGCTGGGAGATGAATAGAAATCTTGTGGAAATTCAAGAAACCTGACCTTTGGACCTGCACTTCATCCTCCAGCTGGGATGGGGAATTGAGACAGAGTAGGGATAATGGACATAAACATATTTTCTCAAAGGATCTGCCTTCTAACCTCAACTCTTTCCTATATTTATCACGACTTTGACACTTATAAAGGGGTATTTTGACCAAATAGAGTTAGGTGGCACAGTAAACAGTGTAACTACAAACCTCAAAACTTTAACAGATAGAATGATTGGGCAAAACTCTGGCTGATGTGAAGGTCATTCCACATCAGGCCAAAGTAAAATGAGATGCAGCATTTCTAAGTGGTGAGAAACGTGGACAGGTGAATAAATGGAGATCCATTGGGCCTAACTACACAAAGCATGGGACAGGTACAAGAAAATGAGAAAGGATATGATAATCTAGGCTATTGCCTCAGGACAGATCAAATACAATGGGATGCTTCTTACCATACATCTGCACAGAGCTGCAGTTAGACCTCATCTTTATATCTACAGCCAGTCTGGGTACCACATCTCAGGAAGTGTATTTTGGTTTTGAAGTGGTACAAATACATCAGTGTGATACCAGATCTATAAGGGTTAAAGTATGAGGAGATGCTGTGTCACCTTTGTACATATTATACTGAATATAAATTAGAGGGGATCTAATTGAGCTAGTTAATATGATTAGAAGATCAATAAAGGGAAATTATTTGTGTTCCGATGTCAATGCATTGTTGTTTTTGTTAGGAGCTAGGCTTATCTCACCTTCCTATTGTCAATTATTATATTAATATACAACGTCTGGCAGTTATTTTGTTCCATTTGGAAGATATTGCTTGGCTTCTGCTTGTCCACTCATAATCAAAATCAGGAATGTAGTGTGTGCTAAACAGCAGACACAGATCTGTGACATCGGTCTTTGATGAATCACATTGCTCGGCTCCTGAGAGACTCGGCAGTGCAGATCAATAGTGGAGATTCCACCTTTCAATATAGAGGATTGATTACTTATTTATTTTGCCTCTATGCCGGGTGTCAGTCGTATCAGTTCAGAATTAGGTCCGGTAGCCGTTGTTGTCAGTGATAACAGTTTCACAAATGGGATGGCCTTCACCACTAAGTGGGAGATCTGAGTCAAAGAACATTGATTCAATGTAGATTAGAGCCAATTCTAGTGCCATGCTGAATAACACATCATGCTGAGCACAAAGTTAACATGCAGGCAATTAGGAAAGCAAATGGTCTGTTGGCTTTTATTGATAATGGTTTAGAAAACAAGAATAAGGAAGCATGACTGAGATTGTACAAGGCTTTGGTAAGACCTCATTATTGTATTCTGGTCAGTTTCGGACTCTGTACATCATGAAGGAAGTAATTGCCTTGGACTGAGTGAAGCATAGATTTTTATCTTATCTCACAACAGCACAGAAGGAACCCGTTCAACCCATTGAGTCAATGCCGGTTCCCAACAGAGCAATTCCATCCCCGTCTCTTTATTTCCCTGGACACATGCAACATATTATCTCTCTCACACACACCCATCATTACCCCTTTGATTCTTTTTTGCCTTTACCCTATGCTGAGGGATAACTTACACTAACCTACCAGCACAACTTTGGAATATGGGAAGAAACCAAAGCACTCAGGAGAAACCCACGTAGTCAAGAAGAGAACATACTAAATCCACACAGACAGCACCCGAGGTCAGGATCGAACCTGCATCCCCAGAGCTGTGAGGTAGCAGCAGCAACTGCTGCACCACCAGGTCATCCAATTCAGTACATTGGTTACACTAGATTGAGAATGACCTCATTGTGATACAGGATTTAGAGGATGGAAGCTGAGAGATTGTTTCCCATAGCTGGATTGAAAAGGTCAGGATAAAGAGTCAGGCATTTAGCACAGAGATGAGCAGAAATTTGTTTATATAGAGGACAATAAATCTTTGAAATTTTGTATCTTTTGGAGATGTGGATACTCAAGTCATTTAGTATTTTCCAGGCTGGCATTTTTTTGTCATGGCTGAACACAGCATCATTCTCTAAAGTGTCTGCACTTCTCCCTGGTAGGTGGAGGTACGTTCACCTGGTTGCAGTCTTATCATGACCAGAAGATCACCTGCAATGTCTTCTCTTCCAAGATTTGCACCGTTACCTCTGGTGTCCTTGAAAGGTCTATCCTTGGTCCCTTCCAATTTCCAATCTACACGTTGCCTCTCAGCAGATCACCCACAAATGCAACATCAGTGTTTTTGTGCGTACTTCTGCACCTAGTCTGACCTCAGCACCACTTCCCATGCTTTTCCACCATCGTTAGTTTATCACATGGCATGCCAGACACCCAATTTTGCATGAACAAGAATTCCTCCATTGAATATTGGAATATGAGTCTCTCCACATGAGTCTCTCCCAGCTTGGATTACCTTATAAAATCCTCCTCATCTAGGGAGTGGTGTCTGAATTGGGAGAGCTGTCCCCTTAGACCAATCAAGCAACAACCTGATGCAGTCATAGTCACAGTACCATACCTTACAGACAAGTCAGCACCGTGGAGGACTGTCGAAGCTTGCAGAGGGATATTGATAGGATGCAGAGCTGGGCTGAGAAGTGGCAGATGGAGTTCAATCCGGAAGAGTGGTTGGTACATGGAATGCGCTGCCTGGGATGGTGGTGGAGGCAGATACGTTGGTCAAGTTCAAGAGATTGTTAGATAAGCATATGGAGGAATTTAAAATAGGGGGATATGTGGGAGGAAGGGGTTAGATATTCGGCACAACATGGTGGGCCGAAGGGCCTGTATTGTGCTGTACTGTTCTATGGTTCTATGGTTCTATAAAATAAAGTACCTTACAACTAGTAACTACAGAGTTGGCCTCCTCCATCACAATCCCTGGATCCCTCCTATCCCACAGGCAGGACAAAACCAACAGGAGGAATGGCTCTGGGAATCTACTTCTTTCCAAGACATCCGTGCTTTTTCTCTTCTGGCCTCTTGACTATCTGCAGATTTAGTTGTTTCACTTTTGGTGACTGTGCCATCGACTGCTAAGATCCTAAGCTCAGGAATTAATTCCCAAACACTCTTGGCTTCTCGATACCCCTTTCCTCCTTCAAGACTCTCCTTTAGACATAAATTTTCAAGCAAGCTTTAGCCATCTGTCTTTGTATTTTACATACCGCAATGACAATTTTTCGTCGCACTAGTAGAAAGTGTTCTGGGGATATTTTTCGTTATTGGTTCTATGTAACTGGCAATTTTTGTTCCCTTTGGGAAAGAAAATATCACTTTAAGAAACCCATCAACTGGCTTTCAGTCGATGAAGTGTATTTTCCTAAAAGTCTTTATGCGGAAATTATTCTGAGCATAAATCTTTTCTGGAAGTAATTTGCAGGTTGTAATCTAATAGACTTTCAGATGGTTTCCATATAAAATAATGGATACCCTAGAGTGATTACAAGCTGTAATCTAATCAAAGTGTTCAATTGATGACATAAACTGTACAAGTGATTTACAAGCCCGTCCAAACCTGTAGTTGAGATCATTGTATTGAAATTAGACCCAAGTATTCACCGCTTTTTGTCATCTATATATTGAAAGGTTTTATTTTTCCCCATTTGTCCAAAGCAACACTATAGCTGAAAACTGAGAGGATCAGATAACATGTCAGGGCTGAGAAATAAAACCTGTCATTCGTGGTGGAAAGACAGAATGAAGATAAGGGCTTTTGCTCTGGAAATCATTGGATTTCAGTGAAGGGAAGGACATGAAAGATTTGAGAGCCTGGGATTGTTCTCCCTGGAGCAGAAAAGGTTGAGGGGAGATTTCAGAGCTTGCAAACCATGGAAGGCTCTATACAAAGTGAATGGAGAAACTGTGAAAGGAGCATGAACTAGAAGGCACAGATTTAATGTGCTTGGTAAAAAGGTGACATGAGGGAGCTTTTCTTATTTATGCAGCAAATTTTAACTTCATAAACAGTTCCTCAGGGTCAAGGTTTTCACTCTAATTCTAT